>NC_132925.1:14462079-15096901 GCF_047675955.1 Chlorocebus sabaeus
CTGGGCAACATGGTGAAACCTCATCTCTACAAAAAATTAAAGAAAAAAATAGCCAGGCATCGTGGTGTGCACCTGTAGTCCCAGCTACATGGGAGGCTGTGGCAGGAGGATTGCTTTAGTCTAGGAAGTCGAGGCTGCAATGAGCCATGATCGTGCCACTGCATTCATGGGTGACAGAGTAAGACTCTCTCTCAGAACAAACAAACAAACCAGAAAGAAAGAAATTCTGGGATGGTTAAACTGATGAAATATATGTGTCCTTCCTTCATAATCTACCTTGATCTGAGGATACATTTGAGAACATTTAGTGGAATTGATGCATGGCATAACCTTTAGGCAATGCTTCAGAAGCATTAGTCCACCTCTCTCTCATATATGCTTTTGATAAGGATTGTACAGAAGAGATTTTGGATTACACTTTTTGTAACAGCTTTAAGTGCACAAATTCTGTATGTGCTTCAACAATTAATTGATATCTCTTCTGACATTTAAACATTAACGAAGACCACATCATCCTTATTCTTCCAAGAATGTCCACAGCCCATTCTATGTCACCTGTTCAGAGCCCTGCTCTTTTACAAAGCACCCTAACCACAGCCTTTCCTGTTTTAGGAGGAACTCTGCCACACACATTCTTCTGTCACAAGAAGCCTATGACCATGGAAAAAGAAAAAAATCCCCCAAACAGTTCTTAGAACCAGAGATCCCTAATCACAGATAAAGTCGTCAGTTTTCCTAAAGGGATTCCTGACTGCTTGCTCAGGCCGGGAACAGGTGTATAAAATGGCAATTACAAGGTACCAAATGGCTTGGGGAGGTGATGCTGCATGGACCTCTGATCTCTATTTGCAACATCCAAGTCAGCAAGAAAAGGAGAATCTTCTTTTCTACATAGCATGCACATCCGAGGCGAAGGTCACGTGATCTCTTGCGGCTGTGTGCCTGATGAGATTCTGTGCACAAGGCCAAGGTTTTCCTAGGAAGACAATTTGGTCTTAATCCAACACTTACATGGGCAACTGATGTACAAAAGTTATACATTACAGAACACAGGTGTGGTGATTTCAGCCTGGAAAGATTTCAAAGGATAGTTCATAGATCTTCCATTGGGGCAATTAAAAGAATTCTCAGTGAGATATTTCTTAAACATCTACTTTTGAGCTATGTAAATTCCTGGAGACTTTTGATATTAACTAGATACAGAATGCATACCAGAGGACTAAATTTTATTTTTTATATAGGAAGGCTTAGAAATAATCCCATTAGATATTGGAGAGTCTGTATCCACAAAAGATGAATTTTGTTTGGTGGTAGCTATTTAAAAAGCTAATAATGTTCGGGCCCAGTGGCTCACGTCTGTAATCCCAGCACTTCAGGGGGCCGAAGCGGGTGGATCATGAGGTCAGGAGTTCAAGACCAGCTTGGCCAAAGTGGTGAAACCCCGTCTCTACTAAAAATACAAAAATTAGCCGCGCGTGGTGGCAGATGCCTGTAATCCCAGCTACTCTGGAGGCTGAGGCAGAGAATTGCTTGAACCTGGGAGGTGGAGGTTGCAGTGAGCCGAGACGGCACCACTGCACTCCAGCCTGGGCGACTGAGCGAGACACCATCTCAAAAAAAAAAAAAAGCTAATAACAGAGTGGAAACCATTGTATGTTGAAGCTGCTCTTATTATAAAAATAGGGAAGATAAAAAAATAGGGTTATCTATATAATGAGTTTCTTCTTTAAGGCAAGCATATGGCTCATTCAGAACTGTTACTGAGTTGTTAAGTTTCACATTAAAAAAGGGATCATGAAGTCATCTCTACTTTACCTCCTCAAATTATCTGAGTGTCCAATAGATGGCGCCCTGATCTTGATGCTGATGGAGGTTTAATGCTGCAGAGTGTAAACCATAGATCTTTATTGAGTTAAAGGAAATTCACTCATGACTCGTTCATTTAATTATTTCACAAGGTCATTATTGAGTGCCCTCTATGTGTTAGGACTGTATTGTGTTTCTTTTCACGAGGTCAGAGATTACTGTAAGGCCAATAAGAGCTTCAATGTACTTCTTCACAAAACAGTGCTATATCAGTTTCTATTGCTATACAACAAATCTCTTCAAAGCTCAATGGCTTACAATAACAATAAGTTAATATTTCTTACCATTTGGTAGGTTGTCCAGGTGGCTTCTCTTCTGATTTCATTCTCATCTGGATTCATTCACTCACGTAGCAACATTTAGCTGGAGGGTCTACTGGACTAGAAGGTCGGAGATGGCCTAACTTACACATCTGGCGGTTGGTGTTCACTGTCCTCTGGGGCGCCTAGGTTTGCCTCCACATAGGCTAGACCACTTTCTCACATGGCTGTCTCCAAGCAGTGCTCCAAGTAGGGGAAGCCAGAGTTGTATGTAAAGCCTATTGCAACCTTCTTAGTTTTGTAAGTTACATTATGTCACTTCTGTAATGGTCTATTGGTCAAAACAAGTCCGAGACTGGCCCAGAGTCAACAGATAGGGAAACAGACGTCAACTTTGAATGGGAAAAGTGATCCATCACATTGCAGAAAGGCACACACACTATGATGGGAAGACCATGTGGTCATATCTTTCAACTGATAAAAAACAAGTAGAGAAGTGAACAATAGTGGAATAGCCCTTCCTAGATTCTTTTTTTTTTTTTAATACTTCAAGTTCTAGGGTACATGTATATAAGGTGCAGGTTTGTTACATATGTATACATGTGCCATGTTGATTTGCTGCACCCATCAACTCATCATTTACATTAGGTATTTCTCCTAATGCTGTCCCTTCCCCAGCCCCCCACCCCACCAACAGTCCCCAGTGTGTGATGTTCCCAGTCCTGTGTCCAAGTGTTCTCATTGTTCAATTCCTATCTATGAGTGAGAATATATGGTGTTTAGTTTTCCGTCCTTGTGATAGTTTGCTGAGAAAGATGGTTTCCAGCTTCATCCATGTCCCTGCGAAGGATATGAACTCATCCTTTTTTATGGCTGCATAGTATTCCATGTGCATATGTGCCACATTTTCCTAATCCAGTCTATCATTGATGGACATTTGGGTTGGTTTCAAGTATTTGCTATTGTGAATAGTGCCACAATAAACATATGTGTGCATATGTCTTTATAGTAGCATGATTTATAATCCTTTGGGTATATACAGAGTAAAGGGGTAGCTGGGTCAAATGGTATTTCTAGATCTAGATCCTTGAGGAATCACCACACTGTCTTCCACAATGGTTGAACTAATTTACACTCCCACCAACAGTGTAAAAGTGTTCCTATTTCTCCACATCCTCTCCAGCATCTGTTGTTTCCTGACTTTTTAATGATCACCATTCTAACTGGCATGAGACGGTATCTCATTGTGGTTTTGATTTACATTTCTCTGATGACCAGTGATGATGAGCATTTTTTCATGTGTCTGTTGGATGGATAAATGTCTTCTTTTGAGAAGTGTCTTTTCATATCCTTTGCCCACTTTTTGATGATTTTTTTTTCTTGTAAATTTGTTTAAGTTCTTTGTAAATTCTGGATATTAGTCCTTTGTCAGATGAGTAGATTGCAAAAATTTTCTCCCATTCTGTAGGTTGCCTGTTCACTCTGATGGTGGTTTCTTTTGCCGTGAAGAAGCTCTTTAGTTTAATTAGATCCCATTTGTCTATTTTGGCTTTTGTTGCCATTACTTTTGGTGTTTTAGTCATGAAGTCCTTGCCCACACTTATGTCCTGAATGGTATCATCTAGGTTTTCTTCTAGGGTTTTTGTGGTTTTAGGTCTAACATTTAAGTCTTTAATCCATCTTGAATTAATTTTTGTATAAGGTGTAAGGAAGGGATCCAGTTTCAGCTTTCTGCATGTGGCTAGCCAGTTTTCCCAACACCATTTATTAAATAGGGAATCCTTTCCCCAGTTCGTTTTTTTCAGGTTTGTCAAAGATCAGATGGTTGTAGATGTGTGGTATTATTTTTTAGGCTTCTGTTCTGTTCCATTAGTTTACATATCTATTTTGGTACCAGTATCATGCTGTTGTGGTTACTGTAGCCTTGTAGTATAGTTTGAAGTCAGATGGCGTGATGCTTCCAGCTTTGTTCTTTTTCCTTAGGATTGTCTGGCTATGCGGGCTCTTTTTTGTTTCCATATGAACTTTAAAGCATTTTTTTCCAATTCTGTGAAGAAACTCATTGGTAGCTTGATGGGGATGGCATTGAATCTATAAATTACCTTGAGCAGTATGGCCATTTTAATGGTATTGATTCTTCCTATCCATGAGCATGGAATGTTCTTCCATTTGTTTGTGTCCTCTTTTATTTTGTTGAGCAGTGGTTTGTAGTTCTCCTTGAAGAGGTTCTTCACATCCTTGTAAGTTTTATTCCTAGATATTTTATTCTCTTGTTAGCAGTTGTGAATGGGACTTCACTCATGATTTGGCTCACTGTTTGTCTGTTATTGGTGTATAGGAATGCTTGTGATTTTGTGATTGGTGTATAGGAATGCTTGTGATTGAATTTGCATCCTGAGACTTTGCTGAAGTTGCTTATCAGCTTAAGGAGATTTTGGGCTGAGACAATGGGGTTTTCTAAATATACAATCATGTCATCTACAAACAGGGACAATTTGACTACCTCTTTTCCCAATTGAATACCTTTACTTCTTTCTCTTGCCTGATTGTCCTGGCCAGAACTTCCAACACTATGTTGAATAGGAGTAGTGTGAGCACATCCTTGTCTTGTGCTGGCTCAAAGGGAATGCTTGCAGTTTTTGCCCATTCAGTATGTTATTGACTGTGGGCTTGTCATAAATAGCTCTTATTGTTTTGAGAAACATTCCATCAATACCTAGTTTATTGAGAGTTTTTAGTGTGAAGGCTGCTGAATTTTGTCGAAGGCCTTTTCTGCATCTATTGAGATAATCATGTGATTTTTGTCCTTGGTTCTGTTTATATGATGGATTACTTTTATTGATTTACGAACATTGAACCAGCCTTGCATCCCAGGGATGAAGCCAACGTGTTTATGGCGGAAAAGCTTTTTGATGTGCTGCTGCATTTGGTTTGCCCATACTTCACTGAGGATTTTCACATCAATGTTCATCATGGATGTTGGTCTTAAATTCTCTTTTTTTGTTGTGTCTCTGCCAGGCTTTGGTATCAGGATGATGCTGGCTTCTTAAAATGAGTTAGGGAGGATTCCCTCTTTTTCTATTGATTGAAATAGTTTTAGAAGGAATGGTACCAGCTTCTCTTTGTACCTCTGGTAGAATTCGGCTGTGAATCCGTCTGGTCCTGAGCTTTTTTTTGGTTGGTAAGCTATTAATTATTGCCTCAATTTCAGAGCTTGTTGTTGGTCTACTCAGAGATTCAACTTCTTCCTGTTTTAGTCTTGGGAGGGTGTATGTGTACTGGAATTTATTCATTTCTTCTAGATTTTCTAGTTTATTTGCATAGAAGTGTTTATAGTATTATCTGATAGTAGTTTGTATTTCTGTTGGATCGGTGGTGATATCCCCTTTATCATTTTTTATTGCATCTCTTTGATTCTTCTGTCTTCTTTATTAGTCTTGCTAGTGGTCTATCAATTTTGTTGATTTTTTCAAAAAACCAGCTCCTGGATTCATTGATTTTTTGAAGGTTTTTTTGTGTCTCTAGCTCCTTCAGTTCTGCTCTGATCTTAGTAATTTCTTTCCTTCTGCTAGCTTTTGAATGTGTTTGCTTTTGCTTCTCTAGTTCTTATAATTGTGATGTTAGGGTGTTGATTTTAGATCTTTCCTGCTTTCTCTTGTGGGCATTTAGTGCTATAAATTTCCCTCTACACTCTGCTTTAAATGTGCCCCAGAGATTTTGGTGCATCGTGTCTTTGTTCTCATTGGTTTCAAAGAACATCTTTATTTCTACCTTCATTTCGTTATTTACCCAGTAGTCATTCAGGAGCAGATTGTTCAGTTTCCATGTAGTTGTGTGGTTTTGAGTGAGTTTCTTAATCCTGAGTTCTAATTTGATTGCACTGTGGTCTGAGAAACAGTTTGTTGTGATTTCTGTTCTTTTACATTTGCTGAGGAGTGCTTCCAATTTTGTGGTCTATTTTAGAATAAGTGGATGTGGTGCTGAGACGAATGTATATTGTGTTGATTTGGGGTGGAGAGTTCTGTAGATATCTATTAGGTCCACTTGGTGTAGAGCTGAGTTCAAGTCCTGGATATCGTTGTTAACCTACTGTCTTGTTGATCTGTCTAATATTGACAGTGGGGTGTTAAAGTCTTCCATTATTATTGTGTGGAAGTCTAAGTCTCTTTGTAGGTCTCTGAGGACTTGCTTTATGAATCTGGGTTCTCCTGTATTGGGTGCATATGTATTTAGGATAATTACTTCTTCTCATTGAATTGATCCCTTTACCATTATGTAATGGCCTTCTTTGTCTCTTTTGATCTTTGTTGGTTTAAAGTCTATTTTATCAGAGACTAGGATTGCAACCCCTGGATTTTTTTTTTTTTTTTTTTTTTGCTTTCCATTTGCTTGGTAGATCTTCCTCCATCCCTTTATTTTGAGCCTATGTGTGTCTCTGCATGTGAGATGGGTCTCCTGAATACAGCAAACTGATGGGTCTTCACTCTTTATCCAATTTGCCTGTCTGTGCCTTTTCATTGGGGCAGTTAGCCCATTTACATTTAAAGTTAACATTGTTATGTGTGAATTTGATCCTGTCATTATGATGTTAGCTGGTTATTTTTCCCATTAATTGATGCAGTTTCTTCCTAGCATCTATGGTCTTTACAATTTGGCATGTTTTTGCAGTGACTGGTACTGGTTATTCCTTTCCATGTCTAGGGCTTCCTTCAGGAGCTCTTATAAGGAGGCCTGCCTCAATTCTGCAGTCTGCCTCCCTCCCTGCCAAGATTCTTGCAAGCTTTAAAGAAGCAAAGTAGTATGTGCTTAAGACAAAATGTCTATTAGGCTAATGAGGACATTGTTTGGGTGGAGAGTAAAGAGCTATATAGATTTGCATTATCTGTTACATATACTGAGTAGAACCCTTCATTATTTGCCTTTTCCAGTATTCCTAGATATTTAGTTTTCTTTAGCAGTTGATGAACTTTGTAAGAGTCTGTTAATTCCTAATCAGTACTTCCCCAGAGGGTAAGATAGAAGTAATGGAATGAGATGGAATGAAGTAATTAGCTATACTGGCAAGGCAGTGTGATGTAGTTCCAGTATTTGATGGTATTATATGTGACTAGATAATTAACCTTTCCTATAACAGCATTCAATAAGTGCAAAAACATATTTTAGAAGTTAAAGATATTTTTGGTAAATTGCTTCATTTACTAAGTCTCTACTGCGTATCAAGTCTTTTTCATATACTATCTCTTAAACATTATAACAACCATGAAAAGTATCAGTTCCTATTTTACATATGAGAAAATGGAGGTCTGTGGAAGATGAATAAATTTTCCACAGCCAAATATTAAGTATATGACAGAATCTGAACTTCTAAGTCATGTTTAATATCTACTCTCTGGTCAATGGAGCCCCAGCTTTGTTGGAGACTGCCATGCATTCAGCCAAGACTACATTTCACAGATTTCTTTGCATGGGTAGTAGAAACTATCTGGCTGCTGAAATGTAGCTGAAGATTGTCACATAGGGATTCTGGGAAGGGGCCTTCAAAAGGGGACTGACTTGGCTGATATGTATTGGATCTGTTTCCTGAAACAAAGTCTGATAACTGGAGCTCCAGCAACCCTGATGTAAGCACAAGTTCAGAGTCGGACTATCAAGATGGTACAGCAGAGACCTGGAAGAAGCATAGGTCCTGGAAGAAGTATAACTGCTTTATCAGCTCTTATGTGAGAGGCAACTAACACTCTCATCTTGCTTAAGCCAGAGTTATTTCTCTTGCATAGGCAGTCCTATAAGAACTGTTAAAGACGGGCGCAGTAGCTCACACCTGTAATCACAGCACTTTGGGAGGCCAAGGCGGGCGGATCCCGAAGTCAGGAGATCGAGGCCATCCTGACCAACATGGTGAAACCCTGTCTCTACTAAAAATACAAAAAATTAGCCGGGTATGGTGGCGGCGCCTGTGGTCCCAGCTACTCGGGAGGCTGAGGCAGGAGAATGGCGGGAACCCGGGGGGCAGAGCTTGCGGTGAGCCGAGATTGCACCACTCACTCCAGCCTGGGCGACAGAGCGAGACTCCGTCTCAAAAAAAAAACTGTTAAAGACAACAAAACACACCCTCTCATATTGCTATATTGCAGTGTGCTTTATGTTAAATGAAAATTTATTAAATTAGTCATAAAACAAATAAAATACCATTACAGGTCCAAGAATGTCTCTGTATAGCCTCTACCTCAGCAGAAAATGGGAATAACCTTGTTTGTCTGGAAATGTCTGACCTCCTTGATGATCAACCCCAGCAAACTTGTACCTTCAAGGTTTACATCCTTCCCATTCTCTGCCTCTGAGAACAAGAGTCCCTTGCCTTGCTTGAACTTGTGGCACTTAGACGCCTGTAATGCGCTGATCTTCGAATCCCACACCCTAAGTCAGTGAGTCTTCAAATTTCAGCTGCATATGAACCATATGGGATGCCAGTGAATTTTTTAAAAATCATATTTTTAGGCCTATCATGGGGCTTCTGAATCAGTAGTTCTGTGGCAGGGCCCAGGAATTGCATTTTTAACAAATATTCTGGGCAATTCTTAGGCACATGATTCACAGGTTGGCCTTTGAGAAACCCTGTGAAATCTTTCTTCTTAACCAGTGCCTTTTGCTGCTTTATCTGACCCAGACTTGCAATGTGCAGGAAGGAGAGGAAAGTGTATTTTGGTGTCTTTTAACAGAAACTGAATGAAGTGTATACAAGATAGGAAAAACAAAACAAAACAAACAAAAAAAAAAACAAAATACAAAAACAAAAACAAAACTGCCCCTGGCTTAAACAAGATAGGGATTACAGTTTCCTCTCTCCTAAACCCTGCATGGTACAAATACCAAAGATAATTCCTGAAATTTAGCAAGCTAGGTTAGGATAATATAGCTTCTTTTTCTACTTATTATAGAAATTTTCTTGTAAGTGTTAAATTTATACTAATTGGTATAACTGGCACAAATTATACCAGATGGATAGGTAAGTCTCCTACTTTTGCAGAGTTCCAAGTTGTCTTTCCTATTCTTAATTATTAAAGATTAATTTTACTTTGCAGAAAACTCACATAGGATTGCCAATACCTTTCCTCGGAGGACATAATTTAAAACTTTAAAAGATCAAAATTTTAATAAAAGTTTGAATGCGTTGCCAATATTTTTACAGAAGCCACTTAATGATTTTAATTCAATGCCACCTATGAAAGGTAGCAATTAAGAGGAAGTAAAACAGGCCACACATGGAAAGAAAATATGAATCCATCTGCAAAGTAGCAACATAGGCTGCCTTCTACTTTCCGTTTTTTTTTTTTTTTTTTTTTCTTTTCTTTTCTTTTTTTGAGATGGAGTCTTGCACTGTCGCCAGGGCTGGAGTGCAATGGCTAAGCGATCTTGGCTCACTGCAACCTCCGCCTCCTGGGTTCATGTGATTCTCCTGCCTCAGGCTCCCGACTAGCTGGGATTACAGGTGAACACCAGCACACCTGGCTAATTTCTTGTATTTTTAGTAGAGATGGGGTTTCACTATGTTGGCCAGGCTGGTCTCAAACTCCTGACCTCGTGATCCTCCTGCCTCGACCTTTCAAAGTGGTGGGATTACAGGCATGAGCCACTGCACCCGACTGTCTTCTGCTTTCCTAAGAGGCTGTGTTCCTTAAATGTGTGACAAAATGCAATGTGAAAATTTAAAACAATCCATTCATTTATAGAGAGAACTAGATATTTTACAAAATCTGAAATTTTACCTGACTACTCCATTATCTATTACTAATATTTCATACATGTTCTTATGTTCTCTAATGTTATTCTTTTCCTTCATAGTCTTTTTTTTTCCAGACAGGTTTATGTTAAATCAATATCTTGTATAATGCCACCCTCTGTGCTGCTGTTCTACTCTTACTACTACTATTTTATCTCCAACTTTCCCCCCAGCTATTTGAATAGTTTCTCAACATAGTGTCAGTTTTGCGGTGTGCTATCAATTTCACATTTTGAAAGAAACATCTCCCAGCTTCCATGTAGCTAGGTCAATCTCTAGGCCTGATTCACAATCCCTGCCTTGAGATCTCTGTTCTCCATTATCCTGAGGATTCTGTTTGTTTCTCTTTCAGGCTGGATCCTATTTTCTCCTTTAGCTTCCTTTTTTTCAGTTTATTCCTCATTTTGGTGGAACACAATTTATAGTAGCATCCCGAAAAGGTTTCAGGGAGGTAAACTTTTCAAGGCTTTGCATGTTTGAAACTCTTAATTATACCATCATTTTTAATTGTTAGTTTGGCTGTGTCTAGAATTTGAATCTGGTAACGATGCCTCTTTGTAATTCTGATCACAATGCTCCCCTGTCTTCTGACTTCCATTTTAGTGTTGAGAAATCCAAAGTCATTCTAATTCTTGATCATTGTATGAAATATGATCTTTTGCCCTTAAAGCTGTTAAAGTTTTGTTGTGCCCAGTGATCTTAAACATCGTGTAATGTATCTTGGTATAATTCTATTTTATCTACTATATCAGACCTTGGGTGAAATCTTTTAATATGGCAACTCATATTTTTCAGTTCTCTGAATTTGCTCTGAATTATTTGTTTGATTTTTTCTCTCTCTCTTTTTTCCTCTTGTATTTTTCTTTCTGGAACTCTAATTATCTGGATGTTGAAATCTGTGGATGCACTTATAATTTTATTCTATTTCTGTCCTATTTTCTATCCCTTTGTCTTTTTGCTATACTTTCTGCCAGGTTTTATCAATTTTTATCTTCCAGCTCTTACACTGATGATTTAATAACTGCTATTATATTTTTAAATTTTCCAAGAGCTGTTTTTTCCTCTGGACAGTCTTTTTCTTCTTTCTTTTTTTAAAAATGCGGCACATGCTTTTTCACAATAGTGTGGTGCATATATAGGTTTTTTTGGTTGTTGTTGGTAAAATAGAGTTGTTGATGAAAAGTGGCTACTGAGTTTGGGGGCACATTTTCAAGCTCCTTTTGCCTTGCAAGTGGAAACTGAAAAGGAATAGCATATGCGTATTTTTCTAGACCGAAGCATTAGGATCTAGGTACCCCTCCTTTCCCATTCCTTTCATTGTTTGTCAGATGAAAAGATAGAACTATAAGGACCAAAGAGATGGAGAAGTCATACAATGGAGGAAACCTGCGACCCTGAACAGAGTGGAACAGAGCACCCACCCCATTTCAGTCCTAACTGAACTTTACACAGGTGGGAAATAAATACCTCTGTTGTTAAGCCCCTGAAGTGCCTAGTTGTTTCTAACAATTAGTATCACCTTAATTAATGCAAATATCACTACTTGATTCATTGATGCAATATCCTTTTTCCTTTGAGAATATTAATTCTATCTTTAAATTTTCTTTTCTTCTTCCAGTGTAGACTTATTTTCCTTCAGGTTTCTGTTACAGATATTTACCCTGGCAACTGTCATTTAGAGGTTGGCCTCAAGTATCTCTGCTAGCCATTCATATTTGAGAACAGGACAACAAAAAAATTACCTTTGGAGGCTTTGTGCATGTGTGGGATGTATGTGAACAGTGAGCTTCAGAGTAATTTGACTGGTGTGTTTCCTTGGAAAAATCCATTAAGAGAGCATTGTAAAAACGTTTCTCTTGGATTTGCAGATTTGCCCAGGAGAGGTGTTTTTGTGTCTTGGTTGGAGGGGGTAGACCTCAGAGCTGGTATTCTAGGCGTCGGGTGGGGAAAGAACCCTGGGGGCTCTCAACTTTTGTATGAATTACTTCTCCTGGTTGTGTTATGGCACCTCTGCCTGCCACTGTGCCTGGCGCTCCTCTGGTGGATAAAAACCTGTTTTACTCTCTTTAAGTAAGCGGTTAGTCTCCTGCCAGAGCGAGACAACAGTAGTTGTCCAGCTTCACAAAGTTGATGAGAAGCCAGAAGGTCTAATTTTTTCTTTTAAAATGACTTCCAAAGAATCCTGCTGTTTTAGTCATCATTTCCCCACCCCAGTTCTTGTAGAGGTACCCGGTCTACTAAATCATGAGTCTCTGGGGGCTTCTGTCACATGTATCAGGGAGCTGCTCAGCTTTTCCTACTGCTGGCTGCAAATCCAGCTTTCTCACATTTGCCAAGTAATTTACCACTCATCCAGCTGCTTTCTAGCTTCCAAAGCTGTGTCGCTTTTGTATCTTTTCCAACACTCTTTGTCTATGTGAGTTTATGCCTTTATTAAAAAAAATACAGTGTATTGGGCTTTCAGAAGACAGCAATGACCCTTTACATACTTTCAATTTACCATTTTTTATCTGGAAACTTAACAATTTTAAAACTGAAATCAACTCAATTTTATACTTTCAAAAATAGCAGGATATCCAGTATCTTCTAAAATTTTTCTGTCTTCTAATGATTCAGCGGCTCCAGGGGATAACACAGTATAAGGTGCAAATCTTGCTTACGATGACCTCACTGGGAGAGAAAAAGAGGATCGACTGATTCACTAGTGGGACTTCTTTTTCCACTGCCATGGTTTCTGTAGCTGCTGCCCAGCGTCGCTTTTGTACATCCGTTTGGCAGAGTTTACTGTGGCATTTATGACTTTGCTGGTCCAGATCTTTGTACAGGTTCCTTTGTACGGGTGGAGGTCAATCTCACTCCTTCAGCAAAGGATGGTCCAAGTTTTCCCTTAGAATTGCATCTTTTTAGTTCATGCTCAGCTGTTCTTTCCAGAGTGTGACCCAGTTGGCTGGAAGGATTTTCCAACTTCAGCTACACATTTTGTGAGAACCAAGCCTCACCATATAACCTCTTAGGTAGTTGTAGTCAAGTCTGGGTCACCAATTCAGATTCCCTGGTCCTTAACCATAAGTGCTTCTTAGAGGATCCTAGAATCTTTTTCTGCCACAAGTCTTTGGTGATGGGAAGCCTTGATGCTGCTTGGAAACTTCTAGTCTCTGACACAGAGGGGAAGACGAAATTTGTTTCACATAGAAGATATGAGATTTGGAAGGTGAAAGAGATGCAGAAATCCATTATTGCTCCTCTTGGCAGTGGTGGTCAGAAATGTGGGCTTCAACTCCTGTCAGATCTTTCAGGGGCTTCCAGGTATGGCCCTGGGAATGATCCACCTCAGTGCTAGAGGCAACTCTGATTGCTGTCAGTGTTTTCCTATGGTTAGTGCAAACTTCTGAATCTCTGAGAGGTAATGGCCATCACTGATGGCAGGAGTCTGTATTTCCTGACCTCTATTCCTCCAGCGTGTCTGATAGTTTGATTGTATTAATTCTTCTTCTGCTTAAACTACTAGAGTGATCAAATACTAATTGCTAATGCACCTATTTTCTACTAATAAGTAAGCTGATCTGCTAGAGGGGTATTTTGAGGGACATCGTTACCAAGTCATAAAAATGTATTGGTATACATCCCTCTCAAAACTTTGAATGCCTGTTTGCTTACACTGAGACCATGGTAACTTTCAAATGGAAGCTCCTTTTCGGGGTATGGTTGTGGGCTGGAAGTTGAGCTCCAGTGTATCAAGCATCCTCCTCCACATGGAAGTGTGGGGGAAATCCAAAAGTCAAATGTAAATTATTTCAGGACTATTTTTATTCTCCAAAACCATGAAATATGGTTAAAAAATTAAATTCTATAAATCAATTAAGAAATGAAAACATTTGATATTTTATCTGGAAATCAGAGTTGTAGTGTTAGGGACGGTTTAAATGCTATAACAACCAGAACTGACCTTCAGTGGATCCCAGCCTATGTAATTTAAAATTATTATTGTCCACATTTTCATCCTATGAAAACACTAGGAAACATTTTTTGGTCTCTTTTCCTCCAAGGAAGCTTGATAATTAAATTTCTCTACTTGTTATGAAAAAATAAGTCTCTTTTACATTAAGTATGCTAACAAATTTCTTAGTGACTCAGCCATTATTTTCAATTCTGCTTATTTCTATCTCACTGGAAGTTTAGACTAAAAGTCTACGAAAGAAGAAAATGCATAATTCTAAGAACAAAACCTTGTCACATCAAGTCTCTTCGGCATATGCATGAATTTGTAAATTCACTCTACATTGAAAGATATCCATCAAGGCCAGATAATTTAACCTTCAGAATATTCTTTTCAAAGCAGTTTAAAGTATTATTTATTTCTCATTATTTTAATGGAACTTGTTTGTAGATTGTGAAACAATCCCTGATTGGCCCACATAGATTCTGCCCTCAAATCATTAAAAGGTTATTTTCTAAAGGCTCATGCAAAGGCCAGTTGTTTGGAACTTGTAACATATTTTTCCATGGAACTATAGTTTATTTTATGTAGTATTTATCTTCCACCTACTCTAGAAAAAGATTGGAAGAAGCTAATGTAATTAAGCATAAAGTGAAGTAAGAAAACTTTAAAATTGGAAGGGGCAGAGGCATAGATGTCTCTGAAGACCCAGGGTTGTTTTTGTGTTTGTTTTTTGTTTGTTTGTTTATAAAAGGGAGCTAGGTCACTATAAGTAAAAGAGAAATTAGTATCACACAGATCTATGTTCTAATCTCTCTCTAGAAAAAAGCTACTCGTGTGAATTTGACCAAGCTTCTGAATCTCAGTTTTCACATCTATTAAATGTTTATAAACTGTAACTTGTTTGGCCAGTGAATATGTTTCATGACAAGTCCTTGACAGAAGATTTCTCCCTGAGCGCTCCTTTTCTATTTCCTCTGAGATCTGTGACTGGATAGAAACGAGGGTGATTCCGAAAAGTTCTGCCTGCAGAGCAGCAATCTCTCTACTCTTATTTTTGTTGGACTAGCAGGACCAGTTGCTGAGCCTCTGCCTGTGCTGATGCTGAGCTCTTCTGTTGTGCTGACCTCCAGGACACCCGTAGACCTCTGCTATGCTGCTGTCAACCTCCCTTATCTCACTGACTCTTACTAATCTTCTCTTCAACTAGCCACTGGCCAGGAAATCTTCACTTGACATTTTAATTGTAAAGCTGTTACATCCCTGGTGATACTGACTACCTCTTAATATTGCACCCTTCTCATTTCCAGAGGACAGAACTTTCAGGAGGCTAAAGTTAAGGAATGATCAACCCTAGCAGGATCTTCACCTGGAACTGCTAGTTCCTCCGCAATCCCCACTCTGCTGCTCCATCTGTACCACTCTTCACTTACAGTAAGTTTTTCTCTGGATTCCAGGAGTTCTTTCTATTCTAATACAACTTTGGGGAAGTTTCAGGCCTCAGACAAGATAGTACTTCAATTGCAACACAAGTTCAAATTCACTCCCATCAATCCGTGGATCCCAACGAAGAGCAAGAATGAGTAACAATTCCAAAGTCCGCCAATAAGACTTTGCACAGAGCAGACCACGAGGGGGCAGTGTTGCCTTACCTCACATTCCAGCATAACCCTCATGGTGAATGCAGCCCCAAACCTTTCATTGCGTTCAAGTTTAGATAAGATGTGAAGCCTAAATGAGATAATATAATAACTGCAACTGTTGTTTCTTAGATGTCTTCTAGGTGACAAGTATTTTGTGTATTATTTCATTTAATTTGAATGTGTCTCAGATAACGTTTGTGGGTTTTTCTAATCATTGAGACTTAGATGACATTGCTTCCGTGACTCTTCCCTACAAGTGTTGTTCGTTTCTCTGAGTTAAATGTTCATGGTTTCTTCTGCCCTTGGCTCCTGAAATTTTGCATCATGCCTCTGTTTGCACAAATCAATTAGTTTTTTAAAATGAGTTTCCATGGGAAACCCATTCCATTCATACTAAGTCCTTCAGGAAACTCACAAGAAGGGATCAAGTTACCTTTTTATGTCCCTCTGAGTTCTTTATTCTCCTTTAAATCTATTCCACAGAACCAAAATCCTCCGTTTCTAACTCATAACAAGGCAATGAATCTGTTAGTTGTTTTAGCTTCTTCCTCACCCAAGTTACTTATTCTCAAACAATGGGAAAGAGAGAAATTTGAAAGTACAGTCTTGGTGAGTTCTTTGTCAATGAAATGTTTATGATTTAGGAACTTTGAGCATATGCAAAAAGGCTCTTATACTAATCAGAATTTCATAGGGTTGTTCTCCAGCAGTTACATGTGGAGTGGGTTAATTATGAACTAGTGCCTAAAAAAGTTTAGCACACCAAGAAGATATCAGAAATATCTCAAATGAATATTAATGTTTTGAAATGTCTATGTAATTGAAATCAATTTAAATGTAGAAATAATTTGAAGAATGCTAATGCAATGGCAGAGTCCCACAGATAAATATGTCAAAACACATTAGGATTTCTCTGAGGCTATGGGAGAAACCTGCATTGCGATCAGACTGCGGGATACACAGATTGGATTCCCTTTTTTTTCTGCTTTAAGTCTACTGTTTTGAGTTTTCTTATTTGCATCATTAGTCACAAGATTTTTGTATAAGGGCAAAGATAAGTTTACTTCTCCCCTCTGAAGGTTTGAGTCTGTTGAAAAGAACTGACAATAGACAAATTAATAGGAGAAAAGGCATACACATTTATTAACACTCATAAACATGGGAGTCATACAAAATAGGAGACACAAAGAAGGACTAGATAGTTGAGGCTTAGATGCCCTCTTCGTAGGGGAGAGGGAAATGGGGGATGCAGGGAATTGTGAGGAATAGTAAATGATTTTCAGGGGAAATGAATAGGCTCAAATAGCAGACAGTAATTTGTAAATGATTCTTTTAGGAAACTGAATAGGACTAGCCAGTTACAGGAAGGTGAGGGGCTGAGCTGTGTCATCAACAAAGGTTATCTTATACGAATAAAGTCTTTTAGGTAATATCTCAGGGCTGCCCTCAAGAGAAGTAGAGATTTTTTAATCTCAGTGTGGTAGAGATTTTTAATCTCTTCTTTTCTGATTAATTCTTTCTGGTTATTTAGTGACATTTCTATGGAGGGGATTAAGATAATTGCATTTCTTTTGAAAAGAAGTTTCCTTATTCAGATCAATAAATTCCAGAGAATACCCCTTCCTGTGCTTGAAGGGGAGAAAGAACAGAAGGTTAGCAAGTCCTTGGTTCTGAGGCAGCTTCTGAGGTCTTCCCATTTCTTTTAATTCAAAGTACTCAACGGAGCAAAGCACGATACTTTGGGGTATTGTTTTCTGAGACCGAACATTTGACCTTGTTGATTTTTCCGGGATGCTATACTTTTTTTTTTTTTTAAGACGGAATCTCGCTCTGTCGCCCAGCCTAGAGTGCAATGGCGCGATCTCAGCTCACTGCAAGCTCCGCCTCCCGGGTTCACGCCATTCTCCTGCCTCAGCCTCCCGAGTAGCTGGGACTACAGGTGCCGCCACCACGCCCGGCTAATTTTTTGTATTTTTAGTAGAGACGGGATTTCACTGTGTTAACCAGGATGGTCTGGATCTCCTGACCTGGTGATCCGCCCACCTAGGCCTCCCAAAGTGCTGGGATTACAGGCGTGAGCCACCGTGCCCGGCCGGGATGCAATACTTTTATTTTTATTTTAGCTTTGTTAAAATTGAGTGACATACCTAAATACCCATGTTTTGGTTTGGGAGTCATAAGTAAATTTCAATTTTAAAGAGATTAATAATTATAAAATAAGTCGACCTAAGAAATACTTCATGATTTCACTTATATGAGGTCTCTAAACTAATCAAGTTCATAGAAGCAGAAAGCAGACTGGTGGTTGAAAGGGGCTGGGGAGAAGAGAAAAGGGAAGTTGTGGTTGAATGAGTATAAGTCTCATTTATGCAAGATGAATAAGTTCTACAGATAAATGAACTGTATTGTGCACTTAAAAAACTTGTTAAGAGGGTAGATATCACATTAAATGTTCTTGCCACAAGATAAAAACAGAAGCAAAAGAGCATGAGGAAACTTTTGGAGGTGATACATATGCTTATACCTTCATTGTGGTGACAGTTTCATGGGTCTATATTCATAGCATTGTATACATTAAAGATAGGCCATTTTTAACATATCAGTTACACCCCCAATAAGGCTGTTAAAAATATGTATGGCTAAAAAAATAAGTTGCTACATTTTCTTACAGAACTGCTACAAAAGTCATCTGGAAAGGGCAGAGAAAGCATGACTATTCCCATCTTAGAGTTGAAGAACCAAGGCCCAGAGGCATTACGTACATTGACCCAGGCCTCCGTATGTACCTTTTCAGTGGTATTGTGTTTAGCTATTTTCAGAACGATTTAGTTAGAGTAGGCAGATAGCTAGACATAAACAGAAAGGGGGAGCCCCTTAGAAAAGGGAGGTCTGGAAAAACTCTAATGCCAAAGACTACCCAAACTTACATACTAGATGTGAGCAGAGAGAAGGGGAAATATCTAAGCAGAAAGGAATACCCATTAAGATAAGATGCCCAGAAGTCATGCACTCTGCATTTAACCTGTTAGAATGTAGCTAGCTGCCTGCTGATAAGGAGAAGAGGGTAAAGGGAAAATTCCTAAGAGATGCCAGAGGTAATTCCTATCCAACACTGGGTCCACACATGCGCACCAACTAATAGTAAGGGAGGGTCCCACATGCCTCGGGAGGGAACCAGGAAGGGGAAAAGGATGGGACTTAAGGCAAGAGTGGGAAAGCTAGACAAAGGAACGAAGTGGAAACTTAAGACAGAGGCTGGAACTTCAAGAAAAATCCGACATCATAAAAACCCAACTCAGAATTCTCAGGCTGCTGCAGGCTCACTCCCTTTCAGCCTGCTCTTCCTCATCTTTCAGAGTGTACTCTTTCTCTCTATAAACACTCTACTATCTATTTTCTTTCAATAAATTCTCTTTTTTTAAATGTGGCTTAATCAGTCACTTGGCAGGATTCTCCAAGTAAGACTAAGAACTGAAGATTCTCACACTTCTTGGTAACAATTTTAGATACATTATCTCATTTGAGACAAACTTCTACATTCTTTCTATGCAATGAATTATCAAGTTTTATCTCTTTTTCCTCATGTGCTTTTCTACCTGTCAAAGTTTTTTCATTCCTCAAGACTCAGAGTATATCCTCCTTTTTCTAACTTCCCACCAGAGAGGATCCACCCCACACTGAGCCTCCAGTAGCCCTTAATTGTATCAGTCAGATGACCCTTGCTACATGTTTCCTTCTCTGCACTATGTTCTGTATCTGATAATTCTTGGCGAAAGATCTGAGAGATTAGTAATATTTATATACTTACAAAGGCTACCATAATGTTTTGCCTGTAGTAGTTATTCAAGAAGTGCCTATTGAAATAAATGAGAAAGATATTTCCCTTTTCTTTCCACCATCTGTCACCACTGAGCCTGTCCTTTCTGCCCACATTTTAGCTACTTGTCAATGTTACTCCTCTGCCCCCGCCAAATTGGTGACACAATGTACACTCTGTAGTTTAAAAACAAGCAAATAAAACCAAAAATAACCCCCTATAGCTTTATTTAGATTAATTTCTTGAGATTCTCTTAGAAGTTTTCCACAGCTATTCCGATCTAATTTATCTTTCTCTTCTTCAATTTCTTATGTTTAGCCCTTGCATATCTATTTCTGTTTTCTGATTTTTCATGGGCAGTTAGAGGGCAAGTCAAAAATGATACCTAACTTCCAAGCTGATTATGCAAACTGAATAATATGATTGTAGAATGCTGCATTATTATTTGTTATTTTTAAAAGTGTCTCCCAGAGTATCTAGCATAGAACTACACAAATGCTAGAAATAAGCAAACTAACAACAACAAAAAAACCCTACAAATCTCCCCCACCCCCAAAACCTGTTGAATAGATTCACATCACTCCTTTCCTGGTGAGTCTGACTTTCAGGATTACATTATTCTCCACAGATATCTTCTTTTATATGTTCCTCCATCTTATCACATTACAAAGCAGTTTTCATTCATTGTTCGGAGTATTTAACACAGCAGTTTATTGACTTTGGTTTTATTTCCCGATCAAATTGAAACCCTTTGGAGTATAAATTGGGTTGCAAATCTGATATTATTAAGTTTCCTATTCCAAAAATTACATTATTCTTATGTCCTAAATAGGTTAGCTATTTCAACAATTCTAGCTGTCTTCTGAGAGATTGCTACTGTATATAATCTGAGAAATTTACTTCGTGATTCCTAACAAAAATCAAGAAAATGAATGGACTTCTCTATGTTCTAATATGGTCTTAGTATGATAGAGTTTAATATCAACTTTCCTTATGGAAATGAAACACTGCATTACTTTTAGACATAGAGTGTTTCTGTGGTCGGGGGGGCACTGGTTTTGTGTAATATTCTCTGCTCATATTTTCTTTCTGAGTTAACGTATTCAGTGCCTTCCACTCTGTCTGACACATAGTAAGTTCCCATTAAATGCTTGTGGAGTAAGTAAAATACTGTGAAGATGAAAGCTTTCATGTGTGCACTCATTTTCTGTTTACTCTGCTTGGTTCTCTGATTCATGAGTTTAACGTGAACATGTAGGGAAAAGAATATACCAACATTTTTTAGCAAGATTTGTGGAACATTGATTTTATAAGAAATTCATAGGAGTTACTAAAACAAACAAACAAGGTGAAAAGGTTCATGGGAAAAAAGAAATAGGCCAGGCACGGTGGCTCACGCCTGAAATCCCAGCACTTTGGGAAGCTGAGGTGGGTGGATCACTTGAGGTCAGAAGTTTGAGATCAGTCTGGCCAACATGGTGGAGCCCCGTCTCTATTAAAAATATAAAAATTAGCTGGGCATGGTGTTATGCGCCTGTAATCCCAGCTGCTTGGGAGGCTGAGGCAGGAGAATCACTTGAACCTGGGAGGTAGAGATTGCAGTGAGCCGAGATCACACCACTGCACTCCAGCCTGCGTGACAGAGCGAGACTTTTTCTCAATAAAAGAAAAAAGAAAATAAGAAATAGTATGACAAATGCCAACTTAAACAAAATTAAACTTCTCTCTCTCTCTCTCTCTCTCTCTCTCTCTCTCTCTCTTTGTTTTTTTCCAGCAGGGCTTCTTATGGCTCTAACAGGCTAATTGACCCAAGTCTTATCTGGTATAGTATGCACTATTATCCAAATTCACCTAACCCAGGTATGAACAGGACTCTTGACTTTAAGTGACAAAAACACAACTTGAAATGACTTGACTTAAAAATGAAATTCACCACTTAGATGACCGAAATATCTGGGGGTAACTTGGCTTCAGGCATGCATAACTACACAGAGGTGCTCAAATGGGGCATCAAGACGAAATGTCAGCTGGGTGGGAGGAATAAGTTCAATTGATCTATTGTACAGCATGGTAACTACAGTTAATAATACTGTATTACATACTTCTAAATCACCAAGAGAGTAGATCTTAAGTGTTCTCACTACAAAATATGATTGAGTATGTGAAGTAACACATATTTCAATTAGCTCAATTTAGCCATAAGATAATGTATACATATTTTAAAACATGTTATGCATCATAAATATATAACATTTTTATTTGTCAGTTTAAAAAATAAATGCAAATGGGTCATTAGGAGATCAATGTTGTCATCTTTCCTCTGGAGTGAGCTTATTATCAAATAGAATTTTACAGAGACGAGGATGGCCACTGCCACTTTAGTCTTGCATTGAACAAGTTTATCAGCCACAGCTCAAGGACAGCAGTCCTTTCCTGATAGTACAGAAAAATTCCACTTGTATATAAACTCTTCCAAAAAAGAATCTTTTTTTGTTTGTTTGTTTTGCTTCCAAATATATTTGCAGCTGCTAGAACAGTCCCTATTTGTGGTTGGTGTTCAATAAATTGAGTCTCATTTACTTAGCTTGAGCTTGAACCAACTGCTGTGAACAGGAGGATGGAATGCTCCAAATAGCTAGACTAGACCATGTTTCTACTTACAGAGTTAAGAAGAAAAGGGGTTCGACACACCTGAACCACATGAACTGAGAGTGGAGGGGAGAAAGGAAAAGAAGGAAATGGAAAGGAAGGAAATAAGAAAGGAAGAAAAGAAAGAAAATCCAATAAAGAAACCTGTGCTAATATGCTAATCGATTTTTCCTTCCTTATTTTGCCAATGGTTTTCTGGGTATGTATAACATGAACAGATAATACATCTTAGTGTCAGGGTTGGAATTTGAGTTGACTCTCTTACAAGCTAATAAGTTATCCTGTTAGTATTTCATGGATGCTGGCAGAAGACATGAGACTACTTTGTCAGAGACAAAGGACTTTAATACTCATGACACAGCAAGCAGCATGACTATCAGTATGTTTGCATCAGTTCTCCTTGCTTCAAGTTCCATGTGCTAGGGGACAGATGGATGCCTCACCTGCAGTGGGTTCACATCGCATCTGAGGGACAATAACTTGGGCAATTCAATACTTTTATAGCAAGTAGTAAGCAAGCCTGCCTTTTGTGTTACCTCATTTCTCAAGGTTGCTCAGTGAAACACAGCCCTGATAAAAGGCAGAGTGCAAGGAGCAGTCATGGACTTTCATTCCTGGCACACCCAGCAGGATGTATAGAAGCATGAGAGATATGTGAAAGACTGACTCTCAACACTTAGCTTGAAAGTATTATTTTAATTCCATTTCATCCAGGTAAGCAGGTGAAAAGAAAATTTTGGAGTTTGCAGGACTTCGTAGCATTTCTGAAGCCATGTCACATAAGCAATTGCCTTCTTGTAACAGGTGCATATATTAAAATGTCAGAAAAAGTGTGCATGGGACTGGGGACAGTGGGGTTTACGGGTAAAAAGGAGACAATATCTTTACCTTTTATGATTGCAGAACATAATTTCTTTGGTATGAAGAATATGATAAATGGGATTATTGAGCTTTCAGGGAGAATACTTAGCTATGCCTTCTTTTAATACATTTGATTTCCAATTACTGAGAAATTGCTCAACATGCCCCGTGAAGAGTCTTTATGAAAATGAAGAGGCCAGAAGGTCTTCGGTGGGCCTTGTTCTAAATGTGGCCTCTCTGGTTGTTTGGCAGCTTATCAAAAGCCACATTAATTCTCAGAAATAGTGCTTGACTGTCAAAAGACAGCCCCCTTGTTTTAGCATTGCAGATTGAGCCACGCTTATTATTTTTCTTGACTTCTGGTGCACAGGCGGCATGATTACCCAGTGATCTTGTGTAAACAAAAGGCTGTTCTGTGCGAATAAATGGATTCCCACTGTTGCACAAGCCCCTAGGAGTCTGCATTAAAAACAAGTTGAGATGCAGAACAGAACACAGCATTTATTTTAACAGCAGGCACTTATCATTGGTGACATTACCTGATACGGCTGATAATCTAAAGCATTATGACTTTTGAGCAAAATTTGGTTCATAAAGACATACAAGGAGATAAACCATGGCTACTAATAGAAATTGCAAACAATCATTTGAATAGAACAATCTTATCTACATTCATCATCCAGCCAACTCTCTCCTCCCACTGAAATGAGACAAGGTAAATTCACAACTCCCATTAATGCAAATAGCAGCTTCAGAAGTAAATCCCTTGTTTCTCCACAGGAGAGGACGGCTGCCCCCTCTTGTTTCAATATATCACAAACCTGTGTCAGTCTGAGTTAATTGGTGGGAATTTGGAATACAAGCAATTTGAAACTAATCCTTTAAAATGGTGGCCAGTACGGTGGTTGGTGACAGCAGCTACTGGCTGAAAAGTAATGCCATTTCTCCTAGGAGTGTTAATTGTGATCGATTGATACTAAGTCTTCACTGTTCCTGGGCCAGGCTGATTTGTTTGTGCCCATTCCTTTTTCTGACACTAGCCTGACAGGACACACCTGGGTGAAGTTGGAAGGAAGGTTTCAGGCCAGGCTATCACATGAATTTTATTGTTTTATAATAAAATGCACCTCGACGACATGAAAAGTAAATGTAGCCACTCCTCTACTTTGTGATGTTGGCCAAGTAGCTTAAGACCTTGCACCCCAATTTCATCATTATAAAATTATCTTTTCTAATATTCCATTCACAGTGTTTTTCCTGAAGGCTAAATGAGGTTATCATGTGAGGCATAGGTACAGGTGACAAACGCACTAAAATCTACACTGTTCACAAGCATTTGCAAAAGTGAGTGGTCTGGAGAACACGAAGCCTTGATGCTGGGTATTGCAATTAGTTTGGTTCAAGAGGATGCAAGATTCTAATTGTTACAGGATGTTTACATTGAAATTTTTGGCTATAGCGCCCAGAGAGAAAAAACGTAGAGAATTCCTAGTGAGATGCCAGACAAAATGCAGACGTTGAAAGGGCATGATTGCGTGTAGGAAGGCTCTAAGCTTGTGAGAAGGAAGTGGAAGGAGGAAGTGAAGCAAAGAAAGAGGACAAGGATGTGGAAGATTCTTTTTGTGGAGAGGATCTTTTAGGACAAAGTTGTGCTGTAAGCCCTTTCCTATCTTATTACTCCTAAGGGAGACTAGAGATGGTAGTGGTTCCCTCAGCTTGAGGCCTGGTGAGGAGGTGACACCACAAAACCAGCCAGACCTGACATGCATTCTTTATGTCATGGTTGTGACTGATTGGGGTTGGTGTCATGGTTGGTAAAATAATTTACTGAAACAGTAGTGAGTTAAAGCAAGTTTATTAGGGAGAAAATACATTTCAAGGGGGCAAATGGGCAGCACAGCAGAGAAGGAGGCATCTACCCGGAGGCAGGGGCTGGAGGGAAGTTTTATAGGGTCATGTTGGAGGGGCTACCTGCAGAGTGAGGTGTTTGGGAACAGGATGTTGTACAAGCAGATTGTTTGTGGTTAACTGTCTCTAAGAACAATTGTTCTTCCCCACCTGGGGCCCCTCCCTCATTGTTGCTAACTTATCAGGACTCCACACTTTACAGGTGGGGTATATTTTGCACTGGTGACTGGGTAGTCAGTGTGGTCTGTAGCAGAGTAGAGAGCGAGCTTGTGTTCACCGACAGCTGGATTTGGGAAGTAAAAACATCCCAATGACATTGGGGCAAGAAATGTGTGAACATTATCCAGGGCCAAGGTCTGGAAGGAGAGACTGGGCCTGGAACTGTTTCAAAGGCTGCCCAAGAGAACCCTGAGGTGATAACAACAGGAGGCAGCTAAATGCATAGGCAAACAGGAGTGAGTCCCTGGTGAAACCCCACCTTTGCGGCAAAAATAGCCTGAAGGCTGAAAGACTGGACTGCTGGTTCCAGATGAAACCCATGACCCAGAGTGAGAACTTCTGTTCCTGTCTGACTGCCCTTTCCTGACTGATTCTTTCTGAATACTGCCTTTTAACCAATCAAATGTTGCCTTTTCCAATACCTGCCCCTTCCCCATTCTGAGCCTATAAAAGCCCTGAACTCAGCCATATTAGGGGGACTTTCCTGCCTTTGGGTAGGAGGACCATACCTGAGTCCCCTCTCTGGTGAAAGCTGTTTAATCACTCCGTAAAACTCCCTGCCTTGCTCACTCTTTGATCGTCAGCACATCCTCATTCTTCTTGGGTGCAGGACAAGAACTCAGGAAGCAGTGCATGAGCTGATTCGGCCCGGGTGGGTCATCTCCTGCAATAGGAAGTGTGGCCGTGTGAAGCCCAGGTGGGGCATCGCTGACTGGAGGTCCTGGCTTGCAAAGTGACCAAGAAGAAAATCCTGCCTCACAGGGAGGGTAAGCACATTCCCTTGGTGAGAAACTGTGAGCGAGTGGACTTAGAGAAGCAGAGGCTTAGAGAACAGCCACCAGTCAAAGAAGGGACACTGCCCTGACCACGGGGGCTTTGGTCAGATGGGTTCAGGGTGTTGGGGTGCTGGAGTGGAGGGGGACACCAAAAGGACCCACAAAATTACCCAGGACAAAGAGTTGGCTTTCCACATTTGCCAGGCTTAGGGTGCGCAAAGCCAGCTTAAGACAGCGACAGGTAATAGCCAATTAAGAACTTTCTAATCTTATTTCCAGCTAGTAGCCTATGCATGAATAGTTTGCAAGTGGGGCAGGACTTGAGTGGAGGGAAAGAGCAGAGGCTGGCAATACCCACTTCTCACAAGGCAGACAGCCTACCTCAGCACTAGACTGTAATGAGAGAACACTGGAGAGCTCTTATATTGAACTGAGATTAATGGTTTGGCCTGGATACCTTTCATATTTGTATGGAGAATGTGTTTTGTGACTTAAAGTGACTGTAGAATGTGTATAACATTAGAATAAGCGGAGAAAGCCGTGAGGCCAGCAGTGGTTCTCAAAGCCTGCTTTCTGGGGTAGCAGCAGCAGCAATACCTGGAAACACATTAGAAATGCAAATTTTCAGGTGCCACCCAGACCTCCCATATCAGAAACTCCAGGGGTGGAGCCCTGAAAGCCCACTAGGTTCTTCTGCTGTGTAGGAAATTTGAGAACCAAACTCTGAGCTAGAGACGAGAAAACTCCAGTTTTATAGGTGCTTCGGCTATCCTGCTAGTGATAAGCTATAGGAAAAATGTAGAGAAATGCAATCTACACTTCATGATATAATCACTTGAGGGTTACAGGAGGAATTAAAGCAATAGTTTTTCATGATATATTTTGGCTCTCAAACACGTTTCTCTCACAGAACATCTGCTTGAATTTTCTGGGTGGCGAACAACCAGGTTGGGGTGGTCTGATCACTGCTTAGCTTGGCAGGATGTGCAACTGTACTGAGACTGGAAGCCCAAAGTAGAGGAGAAGCCCCCCATACCTGCTACGACCATTACCTGATGGGTTCCTTAAACTGATATTGGGCATTTAGGCATGAACAGCTTAACCACAAGCAATATCCTAGTGTGGTAAAGACATCCTGCTATTTTAATATCTCCATCTTGTACAGGGAACAAAACTTAAGTAAAGGGAATTTTAAGAATAGAATCTAAATACTTTTGTGAATTAAAAAAAATAAGGACTAGCTGCTGTTGGTATGTTAAAAAATATGAATAAGTGAGGAACAGATTTTCAAGCCTGAACACTGTGCCAATCCCTTGTCATTTGCTAAATAAAAATACATGGTGCTGCTCAGAGGTATTACCAGGTGATGTGAATTATCACGTTTGTAGAAATGTGAAAAACAAAACCAAACAATCCTCAACTCTTAAAACATGAGGTCAAGTGAAATATAAAAGTGACTTAGAAGTAAATGTCAATTCATAAGTCACTCAGAACAATAACAAATTTATTCAAAAGTACTAGTATTTTAAAGAATACTTTGAATATAAACAACATGTGGTAACCGTAATATGACAACGTTTTGCATACTGTTCATATGTTCTCTTACAGTGTACTCATCTTAGGAATTTGATATCCAACCTCATAGTTATTAATTTGCTTCGATTTTGTAAAAAATCTGAGTTTGAAGGGGTTTGTTTTATTCTTCAAGTACAGTTTTCTTTCAGAGGTCCAATGTTTTCAATTGTCCCATTGCATCAGTGTGTGTGTAGAGGGGGAACGTTTAACAAAGGGATATCACTGATTTACACAAAGCTTCTTATGAGTTTTAGAAATCATTGTCTTCTTGTTGTCATTTATTGTGTTCCTTCTTTCTAGTGAGGTTGTAAGCTCCATTTTGCATTTTCCCGGTTATTTAATATGGTGCAGTAAACACAGTAAAGGCTTAATAAATGTTGATGTAATGGCTGGATAAGATAGAAAAGAAAAACACTTTTTTTTTTTTTTTTTTTTGCCAATGCCATCATCTGCCTATTGAAGTTTTTCTTGTCAGACCTTCAGCAGATGATTAAATTAATTTGAATCAGATTGAATTAGGCTAGAAATAGCCCAATATCTAAAACAATTTCACCAGGAATAATCAGTATAAGATCATTAGAAGGCAGCAGTTGTTATTAATGTCCCCATTTTGTTTCTTTTACAATACTGACAGGGTCTCACTGTGTTGCCCAGGCTGAGTTCAAAATCCTGGCCATATGTGATCCTCCCACCTTGGCCTCCCAAAGTGCTGTGATTATACATGTGAGCCACCACACTTGGCCTGCCCCCAATTTTTTTTTTTTTTTTTTTAGTACAGCAAGGCTCTTTTCTTTCTGAGCAGTGATTTTGAAAATTACTAAAATTCTTATGTAAAAAATTTCTAAAACAAAAATTTCTGTAAGAAAATTATCAAAATATTATTTTTTGTACTGCACACTGTTCCTCTGTCAACTAGGTATCCAGTCATGTATTTGGGATTTGAATTTATCTTATGAGAGCTGGTTGATACATATATTGATAGCACAGTCTTCCATATCTAGTTAACTTCTTCAATGCAGTTGGCTTCACAGTGCTTCATTAGGAAAAAATGAATAATGTCATCCCCTGGGAATGTATGGAAACAGTCCTATTGAGGAGCTGTTTGGCTTCTTCAGAAGAAAGACTCTCTGCCCGTTGTGGTGGCTGCTTTTTGCCAAGCTTGTGATTTGAGAGGTTGACCTAGCAACAATCTGAATAGCAAAGCATGTTTTTTCTTGGTGACCATTTTCCTGCAAAAGCATATTTTTGATTGGACTGCAGTCGAAAGCGTAATTAAATGTTACAGAGACTCTCAGAACTTTAAACCATTCTCTTTTTCCTTTTTAATTTGACAACACAAACAAGTCTAATGTTTCATTTTTCTGGCTCCAGATGTCCATTGTGAATGTAAATGATGAGCCAGTAGAGCTGATGCTTCCACAGAACTGATATTCAGAATAAAAATGAATCGTTGCACATCCTGCAGGTGCCTCTGCTGAGGGAATCTTTTCACTCCGAAGACATTTAACAGATAGAATATGCAGCTGGTCAAAGAAAGCCTTTAGGCTATTTCAAAGTTTCTATACAAAATAAAATGCCTCATAAAGTTTGCTTGAAAGTGAAATTTTATAAAATATGGTTATATACACTCTTTCATTTTTATTCCAATAATTCCAAGCTTTCTTTTTAAGGCTGAAAATACTATTTTTAAGAATCAAATAAACTCCAATATTTGGAGTTCTGATAGAGAGAAGAACTTCACATTTGGCTTGCATTTGGCACTTAATTTGGAGGTTGTATTCAAGTTAACAACAACAACAGCAAAAATACAATGATTCTTCTATATTGTCAATAATTACTGCTCACAGCTTGATTATTTTGCAATTATCAAGATCTCTGATGCCACACATATGTGCCAAAGCCTTTCAAAGGACATCTAATGAGAACTGTAGATGGAGATGGCATTGATGTCTGATTGGGAAGAGAGCTGTTCATGTACTTAGCCTTTGAACTATAATTCACCATCTAATTTTCTCAATCAAGGTCTGAGACTTGAAAGAATCTATGGCAGAGTCTAGATCATCTACTGAAGAATTTAGAGTGAGAAAATGTATCCTGAGCATGTTCCCTCTCCTGCTTCTCAGAAGCCCTGAACCATTAGACTGCATAAGTCTGCCCACTTTGTCCTGTGATGATTCAACTGGGTTCCTCTTCCCTCAAAGATCCCTGCATTCTAGAACAATTTTCTCCCTTTTTAACCCTCTGCTAAGAAATCGATTCTTTTAGCACAGCTGACCACAGCAAGAAGAAAGCAAACAGATGGAGTTAATTCATACTGATATGAAAAAGTCTGCTAGCATCCCTGGGGTATTTGCCTCATAAAAAAGATTGCTTGAGAAGTTAAGTTTATCTCTAATTTGCATAACCTAAGAAATGAAGTAAAGCATTTTAACTGTGGGGAAGAAATGTGATCTTTTGTATTTTTTGGTCAGTATTTGAGTTATAAGACATGTGAAAAGAGATACACAAGTCATCTCATGCTGACCAAAACCAAAACAAAACAAAACAAAACAAAAAACAATGTAGATTGAACTGTGATGGAATGATTAATGCATCAAAGGAAAAAAGTATCATTCAGACATTGGTCATTCACTCCTGGTCATATTGATAAAGGTATAGAGGCACACTTTGGAAAAGTCTATCTTAACGTAGTTCAGAGAAGAGAGTCTTAGATTACAGTAAACTGGCAAGAAGATGGTACATGAAGACATCTATTTTACAATAGATGTTTCGTTCATTTAGTTAATGCTCGGTTCTGTTTCTAAGCTTTTTAGCAGAACTTCTGGTTATTATTTCATTCTCAGTTAGTTCTGTCTATAGAGAAGAAGTATGCTTGTCACATGGGCCTGAAGAACTCAAGACCCATAATAGCTATCTTTTAACTAGCTTTTTTTCTTTTTTAACAGTCAGGGTAGGATCAGAGAAACAGAATCACTAAGATTTTTTTATACAGATTATACTTTATGCAATCATGGGAGATGGTTAATCAGCCTCTGCAAGGCTGTTACCTTTGCATCTTTTCTGGAGCTTAAAGTCTATAGGACAGGTATTCAAGAAAAGAAGACAGATTTGGAGTGGGGAGAGCAAGGAAAACTATAACCCATTCGCTCAAGCTGCAGTCCAAGAGGACACACTGAAACTCTGGTCTCACTCTGCCTCCAACTTCAATGGTGCTGGTGGCCTGCAGGGGAAACTGATGCCCTTTGTCACAGAGCTTAACACACACCTGGGCCAAGAAGACAGAGAACCTGAAGGGTAATTGAGGGTAGCTTGGAGCAGCTGCAGGGCTAGGTGTTGCCTCATGTTAATCCAGTGTCAGCTGAAGTGTCATGAGCATGGGTTGGAACTGTGCCTGGTGCCCCTGCACTAGCCTGAGCATGAAAGCAATATGGCCACTGCTTTAGCCTAACTTCCAAAACTCATGCAAAACGGCTCTCCTGAACCACTGGGAAGTCAATTATGGGAAATGTAGTTCTAACTTAGCTAAATTGCTATGATTCAAATCCTTTGCATAAAAAACCACATTGCCATCCAATGTGTTATCCAATTCTGGGTTTATAAATTCCTTTTATAAACTTGCTAATAAGAATTTGGCCATGAAAGATGGATTTACTCTTGATGTCCTGACAAAATAAGGGACCTGGCTAAGGGCCAGAGCCTGGAGAGAAGTTTATCCTACAAAACTAATGAGTGATACCCTGTGTGTGCAGTCTCTTATTCCACAGCCTACTTCATCCCCTTGGGCATTGCCTAAGCAATCTCTCATCATTCTTCTAGCATTGGCCTGGTAATCCTCTCTTTCTTTTAGAATTTCAGTACTTGGAATGTCTGAAATTGCCACCTCAGAGGTTACCATGGTCAGTGATTTTGTGTATGTGTGTGTCCAGAAGACAGAGAGTGAGAATAACAGTTTTTCTTTGTCTACCTTTCCATTCTGCTCTGCTAATTATCAAAAGAGTTCTTCCATCATTTACCCTTATACTTCTTTTTCTATCAAACTTCTATAGTAAGCCAAATATCCAAAAATTGTATACAGATAGAGCTGTAGAAACACTTTGCTAGGTATGTTGACATAGATGACCTTACTAGCGTCACACAGCACTCTCAATCTCATATGAGGACATTGGTTTCATCTAAAGCTTCTAGATTTGGTACTATTGTAAGAAAATTCAGATTTAACCTAAATGTAATAAGTTGAACTTGATTGTATTGACAGATTGATATTTACACCCTAGTCAGTGATTTCAAGCAGGGCATGGGATCCGGTGGAAGAGGGAAAAGAGTGTTGATGAACCAGCACTAATCCCTCATTACCTTTTACAGATCCTCTTTTCCAGAAGTAGGTTATTTAGAAAAAAAAAATGTGAATAACAATATATTAGGCTAGAAATTCTTCCACATTCTCCAGCTTTCTTCCTCTGGTGGTTTTCAGTAAGCTGTTAAACTTAAGAAAATGCTGGAAGGAAAATACTAGTAAAACAGCTCACTCTTAAAAGGATGAATTGCATTGATGTAGGAGTTATTTTTCTCCTTGTAGGCAATTATTTTGGCCCATAATTGTCCAAAAGTTTTGAAGCTATGTTATCTTGTCAAATGTAGTCTACTTCAGCATTACCTGACACCTCAGGAGTTCTAACACTAGATAGTCAATGACATCGGGTGAAGGACCATTACCAGGGAAGATAACTTGCAGTACTGCTAAGAAGCAGGTGTCAGGATGAGGAATGAGCAGTTCATAAGCTAGACACAGCTGCTGCAGAAAGGACTCCAGCTCTTGCAAGTATGTAAGAGATGTGCAAAGAGAGAAGGCAGGGCAAGGCGATTAGGTGGAAGCCCCAGTGCAAGGGCCAAAGATGAGTTTTATTCTGAGCTGCCCCTTTGCTTTAGCCAGGAAAAGCTAAAGCTTCCTGATTAACTCAGAAACTTCTCCAGAGTGACTAGACTGGGGCATGTGGGTGGAATTAAATAGGGGATTTCTGGACAAAATGAAAGTGGGCAGGAGAAATGAAAGGACAGCTGTTGATAGGAAACTGTAATACTAACATAGACTCAGACTTCTGGAAAGAGGAGTTAGAAGAATGCAGTGTTAATCAATCAGTGGCAACTACCAAATCAGGTAAAAGTGTCCTTTTTTCCAAATTGTTATGTTGCATTGACGGTCTCTTTAAGGGTCCCCCTCCCCTTCCCATCTAGCCTTAGGTTTCTGGGAGTTGGCAGCAGGACAGCCAAATCATAGAGAATGGGATTTGGGGGAGAGCAAACCATTGAAAAGCTTATGTGCTTATTAGGCAATACGTTATGTCCTGGGATTGATGCCAGGGTGGTTTTGGAAGGGCCAATACATATTGACCTCTGAAAAAAATGGATTTACTATTGAACATCTTTGTATGAAATCTTAACTAATGAGGGGCATGTCAAAGCACTGTGGTTAGGCAGCTCCTGTGCACAGTTGCAACAAGGTTGGGAGGTTGGATTCTGCTGACATCTGTCGGGCAGAGACACCGCTGTTTGGAACCTCCGGCTAATCAGAAGCTTGTCCAGAGCATTTCTTGATATAGTAGATCATCTTCTACTGAATTGTAATGCAGATTAGGGGGGAAAGCTGCCGAAATTTAAAAGGCACTGTCAAATGTAGTGGCAGTTGTCTACGCTGTGAGTGTTTCTAAAACCAAATATGAATTTTTGAATCAAATATTGTGTTGTAATCAGAGAGATAACTGTTGACTTGAATGGCAAATGTGCCTCTGTTCCTGGTAAACAGGCACAGACCAAGAATATTTACCTTACTTTGTTAAAAAAAAAAAAAATTACATGGTAACTATCTATACTTGACAAAATGCTTAATTAGTGTCTATGATTAGGTGAGTTAGAAAAACCCCAAACAAGTGGTTACATAAAGGCAAAACCCATTAGTTAAAAATGAATTGGTCAATATTAATAAATATCTGTAGAAGCGTTTACGATGTCTAATCTCATTTAATTAACAACATTTTGACAGAGATATGATCTCTTCGTTTTACAAAAGAGGAAAAGCAGAACTGTCTCATGAACACAGTGACTGTCTCGTGAACACAGTGGTTCTCGACCATAGGTGATTTCGTCCTCCAGGAGACATCTGCAGTGTTTGGACACATGCCTGGTTGTCGTAGCTGGGGAAGGGGGTGCTACTTGCATTTGGTGGGTAGAGGTCAGGGATGCTGCTAAACATGCACAGCCCCCACAATAAACCACCCAGACCAGAATGTCAATATTGCCAAAGGTGAAAGCCCTTACAGTAGGGTAGCAGTATTACATGGTAGTAACAGGACTGGAACACAGATTGTGTGGTCCTCAAATGTGCTTATTACAGCGTGTCACACTTCTCTCCCTACATCGGGCTTTCGAACAGGAAAAGCTTTTGCAACAACAGGAAAACGTTATTTTTTTTTATTTTTTATTTTTTTGATTTCCTTTGCCATCTAGTGCAGAAAATGTTGAAACTTGCTGTGAAATCTGGGGAGCCAGCACATCCCCATGGAATATACAAAGGGATATGTATAGAAGTCTATGAAAGGTGGCCGGGCATGGTGGCTCACGCCTGTAATCCCAGCACTTTGGGAGGCCGAGACGGGTGGATCGCCTGAGGTCAGGAGTTCAAGACCAGCCTGTCACCACATAGTGAAACCCCATCTCTACCAAAAATGTAAAAAATTAGCCAGGTGTGGAGATGGGCACCTGTAATCCCAGCTACTCAGGAGGCTGAGGCAGGAGAATCACTTGAACCCAGGAGGCAGAGGTTGCAGTGAACTGAGATCGCGCCACTACACTACAGCCTGAGCGACAGAGCAAGACTCCATCTCCTAAATAAATAAGAATCTATGAAAGGCACCTGCCTCTGTGTCTTCTAGTGGGCCCACGTTTGCTGCTGGCCAGAAGGTTCACCTGATGGGAAAGTGAACTCGATGTGAGCAGGGCGAGCAAGCTGGAACTATCAGCACCTGCATTTCTGCCTCTCACCTCATCCAACCAAGATGACCCTCAGAGAGTTAATGGCTGCTGCTTCAGCCCACCTTCCATGTGTCTGACAAATTCTGCTTTGGACCATTGCTAACCAACATCATACAGGGAAAAAGCAACTTGAATATCACATAGTTTACTTATTTAATATGCTTGTTAGATATTGTGTTATAGAAAATAAGTACCTCGCAGGTGAGAAATCTGCCTGGATATTGATTGATATTTATTCAATCATAAGTCCAAACCATTGAGAATACTGACAGGCACAACAGTATGTGACCCGTAACTACTTGTTGAAAAAAAGAAAAAAAAAAGAGAAAAGAGAAGGAATTTAGAAAGGAAGAATTGAGTAAGAAATTATATTTGTTTCTCTACATCTTAAAATTCAGAAACTTTGGAAATTGCCTTACCTTTGCAAATGCATTGGAAGTGCATTTTTGTGCATAGAAAACACAGTAGATTGCATTTTAATAACTTGAGGAAATTCCATCTGGTTTCAGATGTTTCTGTTTTTCCACAGAGACTAATGGTAAATTCCGTGGAACTCACTTTGACATTAATGAGGACTTTCAATGTGTCAAGCACTGAGCTGGATTTGTAGATATTTAAAAGTGTAAAAGCGTCTTTCAAATTAGAGTTGTTCTTTCATTTATAGGTGGTTGCTATTGGTTTGATTTGTTGACAACTGAAATTTCTTGCCAGGTGAAATTTTCCACCAATTTCTTGCCTCAGAAATTTTTATCACTAGAAGTTGATTCCTTAAGATCATTTTAATAGATCTCAGTTTAAAATGTAAATACACACTATTCTCGTATATCCACGAATATTTAAAGGCAATTAGTTTATTATATTTATTCAGTTGAGAGGGAGTCTGGCAGGGAATAGGGCAAATGAAAGGTAGGTTTAAAAGGTGAAACGGGAAGGGAAAGGGAGGAGATCAGAGCGGGTGGCTCTTCTGGCAGGCAGTTAATGGTGGAAGGAATGGGCTCCGTGTCTGCATGGAAGGACTGAATACCATTCACTAGTGGGGTGTCCTGAGATTTCACCATTGGCTTTTCTCTGGCCTGGCCCCATCACTTTGGGGAAAAATGAGGTTCAGCACGTACTTAAATGAAAGCTATATAATCCTATAGAAATATATTTTAGCATTCATTCATTCAGAAAAGTGGATCTTAAGGTGGTCTGTAGACTCCTAGGGGTCCTTAAAACACGTTCAGGGAGTTTGCAAGACCAAAACTGTCATTCTAACAATAGTAGAGCATTAGTTGCCTTTTTCACCCTCATCCTCACACGAGGCCACAGTAGAGGTTTCCAGAGACGACATGGTATGTGATGATATCGTTACTCAGATAGCTAATGGAATGCGTGTTTGTGCATTCAAGTATTTTAATAACTTCTCACTTTTAATTTTGGAGAGATATATCCCACATAAATAAAATCTCTTTTAGTCTTCAATAATTAAGAATGTGAAGTGACTCTGGGACCAAAAAAATTGAGAACTGTTCATTTTGGACAGCTGCTGCTAAAACTGGTTGGAATAGCTCTAAGATGAGTTTCCTGGGGACTTTTTGTTTTCATTTCTGCTAGCTTCCCTTTCTCTATTTCAGAACTCATAGGATTAGATCTCACTGGAAAAGGAAGGGAACATCTTGTTAGACTATTTTATATCATTTAAAGACTTTTAAATATAAAATCAAATGAGAGGAAATGGATTTTTCCATGGCAGAATCAGCCTTTTACAACATTAATCTTCTGCATCCTTAATTAGTTTATGCTACAGAAGAGGATGAAGAACTAGCTAACAGGCAACATATATTTATGTCTAACTTATAGGAAGGTTACAAGAATCCCAGTCCTCCAGCCAATCAAGGACAGAATGATTCCCCTCTCTCTTGTTAAGAATTGTGCAAATTTTACAAAGCTGTGAAGATCCGTGTGGTTGAGTGTATGAACCCCAGAAACAATAGTGGTAGCCAGGAAAAGTAACTCAAAATGACCCAACTTAAAGATGTCACTGCTAAAAACTCTATTTCCTGAATTATACTCCCATTCACCATAAAAAGATCAACAAATACTGAGCAGTCATTCCAAGAATACATACACACAGACTTATCTCTATTTGGAAGGAACCACACAATTGAATTTTATGAATTAGAAAGGTAATTAAGACTCTCAGCCTATAGTTTTTAAATAATTTAAATAATAGGTTTCTCTTTTCCTTGGGAGTAACTGGGATCTTCCATAGAGGAGAGGGCAATAATTTAGGTCACTTTGGAAAGAGGTGTCTCCACAATAAATTTGCACCATAATTGTGGAAATAGTTAACGTCCACCTCTAAGAAGTGGACTCATTTTCTATCCCTCTGTTGTATCTGCATGGAACATGGAAGGCCCGCTCTATGCAATGGTAGCTTTGAATTTAATTTTTGGCCAGGTTCTCACTTTTTTTAAAAAGGAGAAAACTGAAAATACATGATTATGTTATTGAATATTTGAAATGTACATTTATTGTTAAGTCACAAAAATGAAAATGGGATGTGAAGTAGGAAAAGATGCCTTTCCTTTCTTTTTGTTCTTGGCACCCGGAATTCAAAAAAGGTAATCAGATTCCTAAGTCCTTGACTTCCTGTTAACAGGTTTTGTAAAGTCTACTTTTTGTTTGGTTTTATGGTTTTTTCCCTCTTCATCTTTGATTCTCTGTCTCTTTTTTTGAGACAGGCTCTTGCTCTGTTGCCCTGGCTGGAGTGCAGTGGCACAGTCTTGGCACTCTGCAACCTCTGCCTCCCAGGCTCAAGTGATCCTCCCACCTGTAGTCACTGAATAGCTGGGACTACAGGTACTCACCATGAAGCCTGGCTAATTTTTGTATTTTTTTTTTAGAAATGGGGCTTCACCATGTTGTCCAGGCTGGTCTTGAACTCCGGGGCTCAAGGGATTTGCCTAGTTTGACCTCCAAACTGGTGGGATTACAGGCATGAGCCACTGCGCCCAGCCTCATCTTTGATTGTCTTTCTCATTCTCCTTCTCTCAGAGTGCTACGGTTTGAATGTGTTCCCCAAAGTTAGTGATAGAAACCTAATACCCAGTGCAAGAGTGTTTGGAGGTGACCTTTAAGAGGTGATTACGTCATGAGAACTCTATCTTTACAAATGGGTTAATGCCATTATCTTGCTCACTTGCCCTTCACTTTCTGGAAGAAGGCCTTTGTCAGATGTGGACCCCTTGACCTTGAACTTCTCAAGCCTCTAAAACTGTAAGAAATATAAGCAATAAATCTGTCCTTTATAAATCAGTCTCAGATATTCTATTATAGCAGCATAAAATGGACTAAGACACATGGTAATCAACTCTAATCTGTTTGAGATGGATATGTTTAAATCCTTGTAATATATATAGTGTTGTTTTATGTGGGAGTTATTTTTAATTTTCTTTGGTGGTATTATGTTTTAAACCCTAGTGTATATCTTACTCTTCTTATTCAATACCATGTTTTAAGAAATCTATCCATGTTTAAATAAAACATGTTTATTGCTTCTAACTGCTGCAGAGTATTCATAGAATGCATCTGACTCATCTCAGTTATTTGCTTCCTTAGTAATGAGCACCAAACCCCACACCATACTGGTGAATTTTTTGTTTTTTAGTATGGAATTTAAATTACATGGGGGCCGGGATTTTTTCTGTTTCATTTACTGTTGTATCTCTGGCACTCAGACGAGTTCCTGCCACATATTAGAAGTTTGGGAAATTTTTGTTCAATCAACAAATAAATGTATTTGCATTTGGTTAATGTGTGTGGAATATACAAATAAAGCTGCTTAAGTGTTAATTTCCTTACAGAGTCCTTCCCTGACTCACTAGTCTATCTTAAGTCTTCTTGTTACATATTCACTATATCCTGGACTTTTCTATGGAAGCACCAATTGCAGTTGTCATTATCATTGTCCCACTTCATTGATTCACTCTCCTGCTTTGTTCATCTCTTGCTAAAACAGACACTTAACTTTACTATGCATTTACTCTGTCATTTGGCAATCTCTGTCACAGATTTTCAATGACATATGATTCTCAGAGTTGGGTGGTAGAGGTGTCAATAGCAGTGGTTTTGACCAGTGGAGAGTCCTGAAATCTCCATCGGTTATCAGTTGAGTCAATTAAAACATCAACCTCGAGACTGCCCAAATACATACTTAATGGCTATATAAATACAGCCTTAAGGCAAATCCTCTAGTCCGTCTTCAACTGCCCTTTTCCCGCCATCTTGCTTACTCTGTTTCTATGTAGAATTCTGAAGCCTCTGCCTGAGGCTGAGAAACATTGATCCTGAAGTCTTCAGATGCCTTTAACTATGCATAGCATCATGCTTTCCTCCCTCCTGTAGACCACAATTTTGAGTCTTCCTTGCCTTAGGAAGACTGTTCAAACAGAAGGAAATTGAGTGAGGAAAGGAGGGGGAAATCAGAAAAAAAAAAAAGTGAATAAGAGGTTTACAAGAAAGAGTTCAGTGAGGATTTCAAGTATCAACATTATTAAACTACACAGTCTTGTTTCACTAATGATGGAGATGCTTTTGAGAAATGCATCATTAGGTGATTTTGTCATTGAGTGAACATCATAGAGTGTATTTACACAAACTTAGATGGTATAACCTACTACACACCTAGGCTATACAGTATAACTTATTGCTCCTGGGCTATGAACCTGTACAGTATGTTACTGTACTGAATTCTGTAGGAAATTGTAACTCAAAGGCAAATATGTGGGTATCTAAACATAGAAAATGTATAGCAAAAGTAGAGTATACAAGATAAAGAATGGTGCACCTGTATAGGTCACTTACCAGAAATGGAGCTTGTAGGATTGGAAGTTGCTCTTGATGGGCCAGTGGGTGAATATGAAGGCTGAGGACATTCCTGTACACTACTGGGGACTTTAAAAACACTGCACATTTAGGCTATGCTACATTTATTTAGATTTTTTTCTTTAATAATAAATTAGCCTTTGCATACTGGAACTTTTTTTTTTTTTTTTTTTTGGAGACGGAGTCTTGCTTTGTTGCCCAGGCTGGAGTCTCTGCTCACTGCAAGCTCTGCCTCCCGGGTTCCCGCCATTCTCTTGCCTCAGCCTCCCGAGTAGCTGGGACTACAGGTGCCGCCACCACACCCGGCTAATTTTTTGTATTTTTACTAGAGACAGGGTTTCACCGTGTCAGCCAGGATGGTCTCGATCTCCTGACCTTGTGATCCGCCCGCCTCGGCCTCCCAAAGTGCTGGGATTACAGGCGTGAGCCACTGCGCCCGGCCTGGAACTTTTTTACCTTACACCTTTTTTTTTGTTTTTTTTTTGAGACGGAGTCTCGCTCTGTCGCCCAGGCTGGAGCGCAGTGGTGCGATCTCGGCTCACTACTAGCTCCGCCTCCCAGGTTCAAGCAATTATCCTGCCTCAGCCTCCTGAATAGCTGGGACTACAGGCGTGTGCCACCATGCCCAGCTAATTTTTGTGTTTTTTTTTTTTTTTTTCTAAAGCAAAGATGAGGTTTCACCATGTTGGCCAGGATGGTCTTGATTTCCTGGTCTCGTGATCCACCCGCCTCTGCCTCCCTAAGAGCTGGGATTACAGGCATGAGCCACCACATCCGGCCTTACCTTACACATTTTTTAGTATTTTTAACCTTTTGGTTCTTTTGTAATAACACTTAGCTTAAAACACAAATGCATTGTACAGCTGTACAAAATATGTTTCTTTCTCTATACTCTTATCCTAAAAACCTTTTTCTATTTTTAAAGATAAAAAGTGTAGTATAGTAAATATGTAAACCAGTAATGTAGTCATTTATTATCATTTCAAGTATAATGTGCTGTACATAATTGTTTAATATACTGTACATAATTGTATGTGCTATACTTTTATATAACTGGCAGTGCAGTAGGTTTGTTTAAACCAGCATCACCGCAACATCAGTAGGTGATAGGAATTTTTCAGTTCCATTATAATCGTATGGGATCACTATCATATATGTGGTCCATTGTTGATCAAAAAGTCATCATGTGGCACATGAGTGTACTGCAAAGATTATATTTGGAAAGTATTGTCGTTAAATTATTCTCAGTGCTCTTGGTTGCTGTAGAAAAATATATGGATTTACACAGTGAGAGAATCTGACTCATTTGATAGCAATAACCTGATCAATGAAATCAAGTATTCTACAGGGCTGAATGTAATCTTTACTTATCTCACTCACCTGTAATTTATTAAAAATAAATTCAAGATTCATATTGCTAATCATTACCCAGCATTGCAGGGTTAATTATGTAAACTTGAAAACCTGGCAGAATCTTTATAGGTAACCTAGTAGCCGGCATAAAATCTAGTGGTAAAAGAAATATCCTCACGGGCTGACAATTTCTAGTAGTCAAGTGTACATGGAAAATGTAGTTTAAACATTCGTCCTCTAGTTTAAACACTAATTGGTTCGTAGTTTGATCACAGATGTTGATATTGTTGACCCCATTAACTTCAGTGTATCTTGATGTGTTAAAAAATGCAGAGGAAAAATAAGAGCATAAAATAGAAGTCAGCCTTTGAAAACGTTCTGTTTCTTGAAAGCTCAATTAAGAATGAAATGTCAATTTTGTGGTGTGAGCTTTTTAGGAACTGGTTTTGCGGCAGTCTGACATCCACTTTCAACTAGAAATCATGTAGTATCTGACAGTAGTTTTCACATGGTTCTCTTTTAAATGTTATCAAGTCTGTTTTCTTTCTTCCTTTCTTTTGTTCTTCATTTTTTTGATTTTTGTTTTTTGGCTAGGCTTGAAGGGCCGGGTAGAAATGTACTATAAATTGCTATTGCTTAGAAAGTGTGAGTGTGTGTGTGTTACTATTAAAATATGTGGTATTTAAAACTTTTTATTTTTTATTTTTTTGAGACGGAGTCTTGCTCTGCCGCCTGGGCTGGAGTACAGTGGTGTGATGATATTGGCTCACTGCAACTGCCGCTTCCCGGGTTCAAGGGACTCTCCTGCCTCAGCCTTCCCTGTATCTGGGATTATAGGCGCCCGCCACCATGCCCAGCTAATTTTTTTTATTTAGTAGAGACAGTCTTTTGCTATGTTTGCTTGGCTGGTCTCAAACTCCTGATCTCAGGTGATCTGCCCTCCTTGACCTCCCAAAGTGCTGGGATTACAGGCTTGAGCCACCGCGTCCAGCCAAAATTCTGAAATGTGATTCAGACATTAACTAAATATAATGTTGAGAAGTGACTGTTCAGCATTCATCATACTTATTCCCTGCTTTGTACCTAGAAGGTAAGGATGACAAAACTCTTGGTATCTCTCTGTGCGCCCTGTTTTTCACGCATCACAAATGCTGTCTCACTGAATCTAGAATCATTTCAGAATTCTTTAAAAAACATTTCAGAATACATCAAACATTACAAGCATAGGTAAATCCTTTTTGTTTCCCTGGGTAAGATATTAGAACAATTCCTAGAAAGGATGCTTAACTTCCTAGTCTCTACCAGGTTTAGAAAATATTAGCACTCAAATAGTACAAGGCTTGATAGTACAAATCTTTATTTTTTTCCTAGCACAAAGGTTATAAATATTTAGAAGTATGTTATAAGTATCTGGGCTTGCAAATCTTCTTTGGAATATTTTAATCTCGTCTAGTTCTCAAGTTTGACCAGGTTTAGTCACCTCTCCCATAATCTCTATTAACACATATTAATGGGGAATTTAGCTGTCTCATGTTTTGTTCTTCATAATTTGTATTTGTCTCTTCTTCCTGGAGGGAGTCAGAAGGCATATGTTACTGGACCTTTGCTCATTCTTGCCATCAGCATATAAACTGAAGCAGAACTTCTTGTATACGTAGACTATGAAAATTCTTCAATTTTATTATCTTATTATTTTCAGTTCCTTTTGAATGTGGTTTTAATGGACTTATCCTACAATATTGTGTCATTGCAGAAAAGGATATGCACAGAATCAGCAACATATACCATTCTAGGGACTTCTTAAAAAGTTATTTTAAATACAGTTGTTTGGTTGTTATAACACATGGCGCGCACTGCCCACAAAAGGGAACTCTAGTTTGTGAAAGGAGCCTGTCATTTTTTTAAAAGATAAAGAGAATAGTTGTTAAAGTGTCATAAGGTTGACAACTTCATCTTAATAATTTTGATAAATAGCAAATATTTCATCCATGCTACAAAGACACAGTACATTTTAAATACCTTTACCATTGCTTTGCCTTTTTTCTCTCTAAAAAATCTATCAGGACCTCCTGTTTCAGAGAAAACCTTTAAGGTCACTTAGCTGATATCCCCTCATGTATGAAATATATCCATTGCATAGCTAACTGATGAACTGATCTAATTTTGTCAGCAGAATTAATTTTTTTCTTTTATCTAGGTTGGTGTTTTAAAGATTCCTGTGATTGCCTGAACTGGGGAGGCAGAAAGTTGCAGTGAACCGAGATCGCACCACTTCACTCCAGCCTGGGTGACAGAGTGAGACTCTATCTCAAAAAGAAAAAAGATTCCTGTGTAAAAATCTCAGCTAATTAGTATTCTCCATAATAGTATGTTTTCTTAGATGATTATTTTCAATTTAATTCCTGCTTGGAGAGCCATATATATGTGTGTGTGTATGTATATATATTATATATATACACATATATAATATATATATAAAATATATATTTTGCTTTCTTAGAGAAAATCATTATGTTTAAAATATTTGAGAAAGATAAGCGAGATCACCAAGTGGTAACAGAGAGTGTTAAATTAGATGCATAATTTAAGAAAATAAAAAAAACACTATTGTACTAGAGTCTTAACCTTTAAAGACTTGTATACCACTTATTCTCACTTTTTTGTTTGACAAGAAGCCGACAGGAGGTAGAGCTAAAACAGAAGCCAGGTCTCAGAGTCATTTTTGCATGACTTGTACTGTATCTGTAGCTGTGCGCTATCTGTATAGTCAGACATTTTGTGATCAGATATTTGCAGAACAAATGGTCTATTAACATCTTGTCCTGGTTTTGTTTGCATGCAACGCAAAGCAGTAGAGTTTGGTGTTTAAATCCCTAAAATGTCAACTGGTGATTAAGATTGGACCACAAAAAATAGCTCGTGCAGCTATAACCTGAAAGGCTTAGCCCCTCTCTGAGTAAGTGCTGACCCTTACTTAGAGGAAATCCAGGGAAAATGTGATCGGAAGCCCTGTCCAAGTTCTGATTGATTGTATTTCAATTAAAAAAAAATGTTTTCAAACATTTTAGGGCTTGAAGGACCCTAAAGGAAAAAGAAAGCTGGAAAAAAATGTGTGAGTTGGGAGATCACTGCAGGTGACTTGCAGGACAGGACTAGCGAGTAGTGGTTTGAATATAAATCGAGTTAAAAATCAACAATGTTGCTGAAGCTTAGATTTTTTTTTTTATTATTACAGTTTGTGTGGGAAGTTTTGGGAGAGGACTGACAGAGAGACAGGGAAGGGAATTAAGGGGACAATGGTGGTCGTTAAGCATCTGTGCCACCTTAGGAGTCACTTGGGATGTAACCTCCCTTGTAAGTTGGGAATAGTAGGAATAGTAACTGTTAGTGAATGGTTATTATGAGCCAGGCCCTGTTCTAAATTGCTTTACCTGTATTCACTCATTTAATCTTCATAAAAACCCATGAAGTCATTATTATTATAAGCCCTCTCCTCATTTAAGTTTCCTAAATGAGGAAACTTAAGTGACATAAAGGTTAGAACATTTACCTAAGGTGTCACAGTGACTTAGGGGCAGAGCAGAGATGGAAGCCCAAATGGCCCAGCTTCAGAGGCTATGTTAAACACTGTTAGCATTGTGCTTGCTGTGCTTAAGACATCAACTAAAATGGGGCTATTGGAACATTCTTATATTAGGTACACCTCATGTAAATCAACCTTACAACAGAAAGTTCTTCACTGTTCCCATACCAGAATCTAGTTTGGACCTAAAAATTTTGAATTCTGTTCACGGAACTCTTTTATGCTCCCAATGACATGTTTATGCCTTGAACAGTCAAATGGCACCATTTCAATCCCCGTCATCTCCAGGCAGGACTTTCTCCATAATGGATTGATGTTTGGCTCCATTTATTCAGCCTTTAAGAATTCTTCAAATACCGTTTTTGACTTTTTTAAAGAACTCATCTGTCTTTCAGATAAGGAATATTTCTTGTATATACAGTCTCCTCCTAAAAACATTCATAAAAGTTCTACACTGGTTTTGGAAGATATATCTGTTAATAGCGGTTTGTAGTCATGATGCCTTTGAGGATGATGAGGAAGGCACATTTTCAACTTTTACAAGGACTCTCACTTTTCTAATTTCCCTAATGCTTTTCATTCTGCAGGCTTATGGATCTAGGTTTACGGTTTGTCTGCCTTCAAGGCACATGATACAAATTCTGTGTGCATTGCTCATGATAAATTCAGCAGGTATCTGAGTAAATGTCATGCTGCAGGTAAAGTGACAAGAATTTCACTATAATCTGGCATGAGGTGGAGCATCAATTAAGGAGCAAACATACAAATGAGTTGAGGGAAAACATTTTGCTTTGGGTAGTTTGGAAAATAACCATAATGAACATGGTTGGCATTTTTGTGACCTCTAAAGGCTATATGAAGGCTATATGGAGGTTTGCCAAAAAATCTAGTGAGGTCAGCAGCAGCAAAGCATTAACTAATAGGTAAGTACACTACTGGCAAAATGAATCACATTAAAGCTTCAAAGAATAAATCACTATTTACTGATGCGGAATGAATTACATGATTATTGCAAGTCACAGCATATGAGAATATAATATCATTCTTATAGTACTAAATAAGACACATTTACTTCAAGTTGTTAATTTTTATGTATGTTCTTTTCTAATTAGTGGAACAAATGATAATGGCAAAAAGCCTGGATGCTCAGGTGAGAAAAAAATATCCATTCTACAGAGAGCTAAACTGGGGATTCGAAGCATTAAAAATTTTATTACCCCTCCTCCCAGATAAAAGTTAGTATCCTTTAAAATGTGACAATCTAATGCTCTTTGACTGTTCTTGTCAAAACTTCTGAGACTTTGATTTTAATGAATTATTTTCAGGAGAATATCCAAGGGGAAATGAACTGGGCTAATTCCGCTGGGTTGACTAATGACTCCTCAATTAGTCTTTGCCTTGCTCTTGAGTATAAGCTGTCCTTTGAGGATCACATCATATTCCTTCCTCGCTTTTGCGTCTTCAGCATCAGTACATTCTCAAAAATATAAATTGGAGAAATTTTAGTATCTGTTCCATGTTCCATGAATTTTCTTTCCTCTAACCTTGTCTCTGATTTTTTTCCTTTAGGCTTAGTAGTGTGGTGCTTTGGTTTCTGTCTCTACATCCATCCATACTTGGCAGGTTAACCCTCACATATAGGTTCAACTGCTCTTCATACTTTAGAACCAGTCTTGATTTTAGGAGTGATTTAAGAGTGGAAGGGATGCTTGACGGTGAAACATTACTGTGGTCTTCTCTGTGGTAACCTAGTTTTCTTCTTGAAAATTCTTCCTAATTTCCATTCTTCTAGAGGCAGCAATTTTATCTTCTGTTTCTTTTGTTTGTTTGTTTTTGAGACAGAGTTTCACTCTTGTCGCCCAGGCTGGAGTGCAGTGGCACGATCTCCGCTCACTGCAACCTGCGCCTCCCGGGGTTCAAGCGATTCTCCTGCCTAGCCCCCTGAGTAGCTGAATTTACAGGCATGTGCCACTATGCCTGGCTAATTTTTGTATTTTTAGTAGAGACATGGTTTCTCCATGTTGGTCAGGCTTGTCTCAAACTCCTGACCTCAGAAGATTCTCCCGCCTCGGCCTCCAAAGTGCTGGTATTACAGGCATGAGCCACCGTGCCCTGCCTTATCTTCTGTTTCTGTCACTAGGTATCAAGGCCTTGAATCCAGTCGTCTCAGTAGGCCAGATCATAATACTGAGTATATGTTCACATCTCTTTGCTAGTATTAATCGCTATCCTATTTTGAGCAGAGTGGTTTCCTTGCTTTATCTTTTTTTTTTTTTCCTGTCTAGTCTATAAACTCTTTCTAAGAGTTTGCCTACAACACTGAACTGGGAAATAAAGGCCAGAACCATTTCCTCTACCTGGGTGCGTAACTAAACTATACTTCCCAGTTCTTCACATCTAGAAGAGTGACACAGTCAGTTGTACATAAGTCTAGTTCCAGCTGATAAAATTTAAGAAAAGTTAGGTGCCATTTTCAGTTTGAGGCAATTAAGAGCAGGATGTGCATTCTCTAGATGCTCTCTTTCTCTTTCTCTCCACCCAGGCTGAACGATGCTATATGGATTGTGAAAACATATGTTGAAGAGAGTGAAACTAAAACTTTATTTAGTACTATATATATACTTTTTTCTCCCGAGATGGAATCTTGCTCTGTCACCCAGGCTGGAGTGGAGTGACGTGAACTCGGCTCATTGCAACTTCCACCTCCCGGGTTCAAGCGATTCTCCTGCCTTAGGCTCCCAAGTAGCTGGGATTACAGGCATGTGCCACAGTGCCCAGCTAATTTTTGTTTTCTTAGTAGAGATGGGGTTTCACCATGTTGGCCAGGCTGGTCTCGAACTCTTGATCTCATGATTCGCCCGCCTCAGTCTTCCAAAGTACTGGGATTACAGGTATGAACCACTGTGCATGGTAACAAGGTTCTTTTCATTCCAGAATGACTGCATGCAGTAGAAACCCTGTTGTCAATCTGCACTGGATTATGATATTCTAAGCCTCTGAGACTTTGAGTGTTTTTTTTTTTTTCAAAAGCAGCTAGTATTCCTTAATTTATTTACGAGTGGGCTGTGGCTTTAATACAAATCTGAAATACATGGGAGTGGGTTAGCATTTGGCTGTCAGAGTTCAAGGAAATAGGTATTGGAGGCTGGAAATACAGCAATCTGTATAATGCACTGACGACACAATTGGTAAAGCTATAACCTGCCATATTGGGAGGTAGACCATATGCCTCCTCAGCTGACAGGCCTCAGGGAGTCAAGTGAAAGAATAAAACTGTTAACACATGTTGGCTAATATTAATTGGGATTGTTAAAGATAAAGGTGGCTTCAGGAAGGAATTGACCAACTTGAAAGCAAAATGCATAGAAATAGATGAATCTAGAAAATTGGTCTTTGAAGAGTTGAAAAAGTTGGTTGTTTTTCTAGCTCTGAAATGATTAGAAATAAGATTTGATACCAAATATTACTGAGAAAACTTGTGAACGAAGTTAATGTTTAATAATATAATAATATTTTAATATTATTAAACACATGTATAATAATTGTAACAATATTTTTAATATATTTTTTAAAACCTTTCTAGTTAACCCTGTTTCCTCAAGGAATTCTGATTCCTGAAGAAAGCAGCCATTAATTTTGGAATGATCTGTTGACAAAAATAAAATAAATAAATTAGATTTGGGGACTATGGTCATGAAAGAACTTTGGGTATGCTTGCTATACGTCACACTAATTGGAAAGAAATAATTTAGAAGCCTAAAAAAAGTAGTAAACCTGGAGTAAAACACTCCTACTAAACCCTACAACAATTATTGGAACTTCAGCCTTCGATGAGCAGAAAGTAGGTTCCCAAAGCTTTTCTGCCCCCAGAGAAGGGATAATTTCCAAAAATTTATTTTAACTGTGCCCATGGAAGAACAAACTCCCTCAACTGAGAAGGGCAGGGTCCAAAGGAGTAATGAATAGATGATGTCCTTTCCAAAGCACAGAATCAGGTTTGTAATATGTGTCCCACAGGATTTCAGTATTGCTATGTACCAATAACTATTTTGTGTTTTCCATTCTTCCCCTTTTTGAATGGGAATGGTTATTGCAGTTTTACTGTTCCTTCTCCACCATTATGTAGTCAGTGTTAGAGGGAGGCAGATAATTTCTCTTTCTGGTTCATTAGTCACCAGACCGTGGGAAGCAACATGAGGCAAGTTAAAAAGGACTTTATATCATCAGGAGTTTTTGACCTTTCAACCGATGGCAGTGAATGCTTGGGACTTAGAGTTTTCCTTGAGGTATGGATGAGTGTGTTCCATATGTGGGATGAAAAGTGAAATGAACATTTCCTCCACACAAGAGTAATGTGGCAGAGACAGTGATATACGTCTGCCAAATCCACTTCTTTTTCCTTTGAGGAATATTGGTGGACTAAACTTCTTAGCCAACTTGAGATAGATAAGGTTGTGACCAGATTCTTGTGAATGGAACGTGGGCAGGAGCGTTCTATACAGCCTCTAGGTCTGGTCGGTAAAAATCACCCATTAACGATCATTTACTCCCTTCCTCTTTGAGGGCATCCTTCGAGTTTCTGTGTTTACGATGATGGCCACATAAAATGGAAGAAGCCAAGTTCATGAAGCAGAGCCCTCCTGACCCCATCGCCATGTTATTAGATTATGACATAAACAACCAATCATTTTTTAGTACGTGACTGAAAATTTATTTATTTTTTTCTGCAACAGTTAGCTTACCCCGACTACTACATTCAATGTGTGCAAGTTTTATTTTTTCATGAAGACAGTGCTTTTGGGTTTATTTTGTTTTGTTTTGTTTTGATACCTCTACCTTTTCCATTTGATCTAAGCTTCACTTGATAATCCATTCTGGCTTCCTTCTATTGATTTCATAAATTACTGAATTGAATTCTTGGTTCATTTGTTTTTATTCTGTTTATTTGTTTATAGTGAAAACATTTAAACCTATTAGCTTTACTCTGAATATATTTTACTCTGGGTCTCTGAGTACAGCTGTGGCCACATCCCATAAATTTTGACATATTATTTTATCTTATTATGGTGTCTCTGTTATTATTTTCCAAAGGGTTCCCAGTGAAGTTTTTATTTTCTCATTGATGTAAGAGTTTGTGGGGATGGTTGTATATTTCCATGTGTTTCAATATACTGGTTTTAAATAGTGGTCCTCTGCTTACAGCTGAGAAATTTTGAATATTTCTTAACTTTTTGGAATTTCTCTCATATATTTTATGTAATTATTGAAGGTAATAAATGAGAAATTGTAGGCAAAATACTTAACACCATGCTGAATCATAATCACTCAGTAAATATTAGTGAATGATATTGTTTTTATTGGTAATATCCTGCTAAACTCTAATGACAGTAACAGTGCATATAAAGGAAGAACAGTCCAATTTTGCAGTTGAAACTGTTTTTCTGAATGGTGGGACAAGCAGAGAGAGAAGAATACAATATTTCCAATTCCAATTTCACAACAAAAGGATCACTTTCATTTATGTGAAAAAGTGTGTATCAGGGTCTTTTGGTTATCTATTGGTGTGTAACAAACCACCCCAAAATTTAGTGGCTAAAAACAACAACATTTCTTTTTCTTACAAATCTGCAATTTGGATAAGTTGCATTTGGGTAGCTCGTTTCTGCTCCACTCAGCACCAGCTGGGACATCTCAAAGTCTGAGAGCTGGAATCATCAGAAGTCCTCCTCATTTATACATCTAGTGATTACTGTTACATTGCCAGCAGTCCTGGCTGCTGTTTTAGACCTTAGCTGGGATTGTTGGCTAGAAAACCTAATAGTGGCCTTTCTGTGTGGCTTGGGTTTCCCTATATACAGTGGCTGAATACCAAGGGCAAGGTACAGAGAGAGAGAGAGAGAGGTAGAAGTAGTACTGACTTCTAACCTAGCCATGGAAGTCACACCGTGATTTCCTCTGTATTTTGTTAATAGCACATAACTAAGGAGGCCTATGTTCATGAAAGAGTGTTAGTGTTGTAAGATCACGTGGGATGGGATATGTTGGAATGACTGTCTTTAGAACATGTATCTCTCACTCTGAATTTCTAAGGGCTTTTTATTTTTGTTTATATCCCCTACTCTGATGCAGAGTAAAAATTCTTAGCTTCTGATTTGAGGAATGGCTGTAAGTTTTTATGTTTCTTATTATTTGTTCTCATAGAATCTTCTTATGTATTTTAGTGGGAACATTAGAGATGCTGGATATTATACTCTTAGAGATGATTTAGACCTTCATGGGCCACTTTTGAATCGTTTTCCTAATGCCAAAACACAGGTCTCATCAAGAAATACTACCAAATCCACTTAGATTGACCTAAACTTGGTGAAATAATTAAAATATACTTCCTTGTGGATAATTTCGTCCCCATTTTAATTTCGCAGTGTATCTTTGCTTTGTTTGTGGCAATAAGTTTTAAGGATGGTAGAATCTTGGCCGTGGGCTGGAAATGTTAGGAAGATTGGAGTGGTGATCTATGCTTTGAACAGCCAAATCTAAATCAACCTTTGAAATATTACTTGGGTTGGCAAGATGCAGCCTGGACTAAGGACATTACTGCAAGCCAAAAACTTTTTGGAACAGTAGATAAAGCTCTGACATTCATACCAGCTGTGATTTTGATTAAATCACTCTTCCTGCATTCTTAAATATTTGCCTTAACTTTATGGCCAGACCTGCTCATCCCCACTATAGAGCAGAAGAGATAGAACTGAAAAAGCAAGTTATTACTTACTACATTTACTAAAAACTAAGTAGCACCAAATGATGAGCCAGCACAGCCTGAATCAGCTATAGATTCTAGAGCATGTTCAACCCTGTAAACAAAGCCCAATAAAGAAGCAAAAGGTTAAGTCCGTATCTGTAAGTAGTAATACTTAATAATTATTCAATGCTTAGTGTGCGCCAGGCACTATACTGAGCTCTTCATGTTTATAATCACACACGATTTTCTCAAGCAAGTAAAGAAATAGGTATCATTATGATCCTCATTTTAAAGATATTGAAACTAAGGCTCAAGAAGTTAAATAACTTATTCAAGTTCATACAGCTAAGTGACAGAGTAGGAATTCAAACTGGAGTCTTTCTGACTGTAAACTCTACACATGCAAACACTTTCCTACATTGCAGATATGATGGAGCTATAGTTCAACCCCACTAATTTGATGATGAAGTAGTTTAGGCTCAGATGTCATATGACCTTTCCAAGGTCACAAAGCTATTTAGTTAGTCAGGCCTTTAGGTTCTATGTTGAATGACTGTAATTCTCTACACATCATAGTGCTGCATAGATTTTTAATTCCACTTAGAGGCCCTACATCCCAAATAATTAACAAGATAGTTAAATATTAGAGATATATTTCTGAATTTATGTTTAGTCAATACTTGAGTTCTTATGACATTATTATGTGGTAAAAATTTCTCTGTAACAGATAATTGCAATATCTCCACTTGTTTATTTCACTGAGATGTTTTTCAGGATGAAGGAAATATTGTCTGTAAGGTATACAATATGAAACACTAAGTATTACTTAGTAAACTGCAAGACACCCAAGTCGCTGTTGTATTTGTGACTGAGATCACTTCTTGCTATCAGCCCACAGTGCCGAAGTCCAGCAACCACAAAACACTCCTTTTCACCCACTCAAAGTGGTTCTTTCCTTCTCTAGTTAAGCAGTGAGTAGCACAGACTGTTGTGGTTGGTGTATTTCTACACGGTGGGTAGCAGAGAGTAAAGAAATGATCATAGCCACAAATTCAGCAATGGAGCAAGCTTTACTGGCACGTTTAATTACTTCCTGTGAGATGCACAAAGTGCCATCTTGCTTCTCCCTAAGGTCCAACCGCAAGTACACTAATGCATAATGAAAATTACCGGGATACACCTAACACAGTGCCATCTGGTGGTTTCCATCTAATAAGATAAATATACAGGCAAACCTCATTTTATTGTGCTTCACAGATAATGTGTTTCTTACAAATGGAAGGTTTGTGGCAACCCTGCATCAAGCAACAGTATGCGCTCACTTTGTGTAAGTGTCACATTTTGGTAATTCTTGCAATATTTGAAACTTTGAAATTATTATCGTGTGTATTAGGGTGATCTGTGATTAGCGACCTTTGATGTTCCCATTGTAATTGTTTTGGAGTGCCACAGACTGTGCCCAAAGAACACTGCAAACCTAATTGATAAATAGCCTGCGTGTCCTGACTCCTTCACTGGCCAGTCATTCCCTCATCTCGCTACCTCTCCTCAGGCCTTCGCATTTCCTGAGACACACAATATTGAAATTAGTCCAGTTAATAACCCTACGATATGGCCTCTAAGTGTTTAAGTGAAAGGAAGAGTTGCAGGTCTCTCACTTCAAATCAAAAGCTAGAAATGATTAAGCTTAGTGAGAAAGGCATGTGGAAAGTTGAGATAGGCCAAGAGCCAGGGCTTTTGTACCACAAACGTTTAGCCAAGTTGTGATTGCAAAGGAAAAGTTCCTGAAGGAAATTAAAAGTGCTACTCCAGGGAACAAATGAATAATAAGAAAACAAAGCATTTTTATCATTTATATGGAGACATTTGAGTGGTCTGGTTAGAAGATCACACCAGCCATAACATCACCTTTAGCTAAAGCCTAATCCAGAGCAAAGCCTTAGCTCTCTTCATGTTCTATGAGGTTCTGTGAAGACTGAGAGAAGCAAGGAAGCTGCAGAAGAAAAGTCTGAAGCTGGCAGAGATTGGTGCATGAGGTTGAAGGAAAGAAGCCTTCTCTATAACATAGAAGTACAAGACGATGCAGCAAATCCTGATGTGGAAGCTGCAGCAAGTTATTCTGGAAATCTAGCTTAGATAATTGATGAAGATGTCTACACTACACAACAGATTTTTAATGTAGACAAAATAGCCTTACATTGGATGAAGATCTCATCTTAGACAATCATAGCTAGAAAAAAAGTCAATGCCTAGCTTGAAAGCTTCAAAGGGCAGGCTGATTCTCTTGTTAGGGGGCTAATGCAGCTGGTGGCTTTAAGTTGAAGCCAATGCTTATTTACCATTCTGAAAATCCTAGGGTCCTTAAGAATTATGCTGAATGTACTTGGCCTGTGCTGTATAAATGGAACAACAAAGCTTGGATGACAGCACTTCTGTTTATAATATGGTTAACTGAGTATTTGAAACCCACTGTTGAGACCTACTGCTTAGAAAAAAAGATTGCTTTCAAAATATTACTGTTTATTGACAATACACCTTGTCACCCAAGAGCTCTGATAAAGATGTACAAGATTCATGTTATTTTCATGTCTGTATAATTCAGTAACCATTCTGCAGCCATGGATTAAAGAGGAATTTTGACTTTTAAGTATTATTATTTAAGAAATAAATGTTTAAGGCTATAGCTGCCATAGATAATGATTCCTCTGATGGATCTGGGGAAAGGAAATCTAAAGACTTCTGAAAAAGACTCACCATTCTAGATTCCAATAAGAACATCTGTGATTCATGGAAGGAGGTCAAAATATCAACATTAAAAGGAGTTTGGAAGAAGTTGATTCCAACCTTCATGGATGACTTTGAGTGATTCAAGACTTCAGAGGAGGAATAACTGAAGCTATGGTGGAAACAGCGTGAGAATTAAAGTGGAGCCTGAAGATGAGACTCAATTGCTATAATCTCCTAATAAAACTTGAATGGATGAGGAATTATTTCCTATGAGTGAGCAAAGAAAATGGTTTCTTGAGATGAAATGTACTCCTGGTAAGGATGCTGTGAACATTGGTGAAATAATAACAAAGGGTTTAGAATATAATGCTTAAATGTAACCGAGAAAGCAGTGGCAGAATTTGAGGGGATCAACTCCAGTCTTAAAAAAACTTCTACTGTAAGTAAAATGCTATCAAACTGCATCACATGTTACAGATAAATTTTTCATGAAAGGAAGAGTCAATGAATGTGGCAAACTTCATTGTTCTCTTATTTTAGGAAATTGCCACAGCCATCCCAGCCTTCAGCAACCATCACCCTGATTTGTCATTCAGCCATTAACATTAAGGTAAGACCACTTGGCCAACAAAAAGACTTACGACTTGCTGAAGACTCAGATGATTGTTATTTTTTGGCAATAAAGTATTTTTAATCAAGGAATGTGCATTGCTTCTTAGACATAATGCAATTGCATACTTAATAGAGTACGGTATAATGTAAGCATAACTTTTATATGTACTGAGAAACCAAAAAAATTGTGTGACTTGCTTTATTTTGATGTTTGCTTTACTTCAGCATTTGGAACCCAACCCACAATATCTCCAAGGTACGCTTGTATAAACCCTTTCTCATCCCAATTTAACCTCTTGTTGACTATGGAAAGCCAGCTTAATAGTTGCTCATAATTAAAAAGTACTGTATGTTACAAAAAATTTCAACGTAGTTGACTGTTTCAGAGTAAAAAAAAATTGCCAAGTTTTTTTTTTTTTTTTGGAATAATCAGTATGCATTTTATCTGGGGAGCACTTTTAGAGTAGGGAAGAGGAAAGGGGTTCTTAGCTTTATTAGATGAGTATCATATGCATGCATAAGTGTCTTCTCTTACATGATCTTCCCAGGAGATCAGTGTCAGGGACTAAATCAATCCTGGTGTGTGTCCTTTTTCTAGAGGGGAATTTATTTAATATAAGACCAGCAGATTAACACTTTTCTGAAAAAAAACATTGACGCTTATTAATGTGAAACAACTGATAACAATAATTCAGTGATTGGTATGTTGTCATTGCTTTCCCTAAGACATCAAAGTCTAGATTTTGAGACTGGCCAGCCAAAACACTGCTCACAGGGGATACATGATGATGTGGGCATGATCCTTAATGTTCCTATAATTCTAGTCACACTTGCCCCTAATCCCAGGAGTGACAGCCAACTTAGTCAGTTCTTGCTTCCTGACAATCCTGAAATCTATACACTGCTTGCCATATATCATTCTGATTTTAGGAAAGGAAAGACGGGAATTATTACCTTCTCTTGTACTCACTTTCTCTTTATTTGTGCAAAACAATTGTTTTTCTTAGTCATCTTTTTTTTCCCCTCTTTCTCTATACAACATGATTGTCCTTGTTTTTGGCTTTTTTTCCCTACCCGATGGGCATTTCTTGTCACATTTGGCTATTTCTTCCACCCCACTGGCAAGTTCTCTCTCATGCTCTAGCATAATCAGTTTTGGGCTTGTTTCAATTTGCAGTTGCATCCAATATCCAATTGCATTTAATTAATTTATTTATTTTAATAATTTCAATTTTTATTTTTGATCCAGGGAGTACATGTGCAGGTTTGTTACACGGGTATATTCCATGATGCTGAGGTTTGGAATGCAAATGATTCCATCACCCAGGTAGTGAGCATAGTACCTATTAGTTTATCAACTCTTACACCCCCTCCCATCCTCCCTGCTTTAGTAGTCCCCAGTGTCTGTTGTTGCTATCTTTATGTCCTTGAGTATACAGTTTGTAGCTCCCACTTTTAAGTGAGAATATATATGGTATTTGGTTTTCTGTTCCTGCATTAATTTGCTTAGCATAATGGCCTCCAGCTACATTCATGTTGCTGCAGAGGACATGATTTTGTTCCTTTTTACGACTGCATTGTATGCTATAGGAGATATATATCTCATATTTTCTTTATCCAATCCACTGCTGATGGGCACCTAGGTTGAATGCATGTCTTTGCTATTGTGAATAGTGCTGTAATAAACATACAAGTACAGGTGTCTTTTTGGTAGAACAATGTATTTTCTTTCAACATACCCAATTTTGAACTTTTATTTCAGCTCTAAATTATGTAACATCAAAAGAATTTTAACTACTTAAAACCCAGGAACAGGAATAGTTAACATATTGTTAATCTATATTCTCCTATGATTTAAACTACTTCTCAAAGGCTGAACACCTTTGGAAGACTCATTAGTCATCTCTTGTCTATAAGGCTATAAGATGATTCTTACAGTCAATTATTACCTTAAATGTTGTAAAAAGTTGGTATGTTTAAATTTATGGTAGTTTTACTGATCTACACATGGGTCAAAATTTTTAAAAAGGTTAAAAAAAATCAAAAGAGGTATTCTTCTTAATAGCTACTCTCTACTTTTGCCTAAAATATAACCTTTTATAAAACCTCAAAGTAAGCTTATTTTACGATGAAATAAAATGAAGGAAAATGAGTTAAGGATTACATTAAAAAATGTCAGGTAGAAAGAAAACTTCTCAAATTCCAGTTGAGATGGGCCTAGGCCTATGGAGGTAAAGGATGTTATGGGGGTGTGAGGAGAGGATACTTCCTACTCCCTGGTTGGCGTCCCTGGGTTTTATCAGTTTTTACTTCAAGTTTCCTTTAATTCTCATATCTTATCTTCTTCTGTTTCGGAGCTCAGCCTCCTGGCCCAGGGACTTGAAACTTAAGTATTCCTACTCTGATGGGAAATAGGCCCCTGCCATTGCAAGTTGACACGCTGAATGCATTTTCTCACAGGAGTATTATAACATGCATTTATTGTTCACAAAACTCTCAGGACAGAACTTTGTTCCTGCCACTTTAGCTATCTGGTTGTGTATCAGAAAAATGCAAATTGAGTTTTGATAAACTTGCAACCTGAACTCTTGGAACACATCCTCGTGGAAGTTAGAGGGTACCTTTATGCTTAGAAATACCAAAGAAATCTTTGTTGGTTTCTCTCCAAGCTCTCCTGAAAATCATGAACATTCTAACAACCCCAGCAAAAGTCAGCAGGAAGCCTAAACGCATATGCTATTGAACTTTTGAACTCTGAAACAGCATCTATTTTCTTAGTTCTGTTTGTTGACTCTTCTTTGATCTCATCTTATTAGAAAGATAATACCCTAACATTTTAGCATATTTAAAATAAACTGCTTTAACAATCCTCCAGGGAGCTCAGCTTAACTTTAGCCTTTTCCCAATCTCTAAAGCTCTTTACTGCAGTGTGTACTCACCTACATGGAAATTGTCTGCTAAGTAATTCTTCCTAACGGGGAGTTTACTTTTCTGAATACACTCTAGGCAGAAATATTTATATTTCATTTGAGCATTTGAATGTGAACCCTATTTCTAATTTAGTGACTATCTTTGAAAGCTTGCTAATAAAACTAGAAGATCCAAAGAAGTGGAAACTGTGTCTATAGTTAGAGGGGTGGTGGTTGTGGTGGTGAGAGCTGCCTTGTAGGGTTATTTGGCCAAAGCTTTACATTTAGAAAAGGTCTCAAATTTAGACTTCGTATAATCTTAAAGTAAGAAAATAACGTGCAGATACATACATAATGTATTGAAAGATGATCATTGTACAATTCAAACTTGCTGTTCCCAAACCACATCAAAATAACACACTATGAATTGATACAGACATCAGTTTATTGATATCTTTTAATTAGTTTATTAATTTATTGATATGTATTTTAAAATATCTATTCTATACGTATCTGGCAAATAGAAAAATAGTAGCCTTATAATTTTTGCTTAAAATATGTAATATTTAAAGGTAAATATTGAAAATCTAACCACAGTTGTAGATAGCTTTAGTAGCATTTCTGGAATTTATTTTCTGTCTTCCCACTTCCAAATATTACCCAAAATTTTCTTTCAGCTTTATTCATCTCTCATCTGTTCACTCTGCCTTCAATACAGAATGGTTCTGGTTTTCTTGACAGCATGTTTCATTTTTGTAGCCCCAACCACTCGTTAAAGGATAGATGTGACTTCTGTGGTGTAGCTTGGTTGAGTTCCAGGACCCTTTCTTGGAAAGCTGTTATATTTCTTCTTCAATAGATTTGAACGAAGAAATGTGGACTTTATACTAGGAGAAGAATGAACCTTATGACAACAGAGAGGAAGAATTGGGTCCCTCCATTATACTGTGAAAGTTGTTCATACTAATTAGGTCATTCCTGTCATACCCAGCTAAATCAGGGTCAAGGAGCCAGGGGGAAAAAGCACTTGAGATACATAACATTGCTCTAGAAATATAATTCTCTGCAGGTCCAGCTGCCGAACTTGCCGAGTTCAGCAAATATTACTCAGATTTTCTTTTTGCTCTATTCATCTCTCATGTATTCACTGTACCTTCAATACAGAATGGTTCTGGTTTTCTTGACAGTCAACGTGTTTCATTTTTGTAGCCATAATAAACCTGAGGCCAAATACACAATTGTAACCTGAGATCAGTTTTATCTATAGCTCCTGCTGAGATAAATTGCTGCAAGTCTAGGACTAATGTTACCCACTGATATCACCCACTATTGAAGCTTACCAGCTCCTCAAAGCTTTACTAATGCCAATGAATTTTTTCTCAAGACCACACATAACATTCCTCTTTTTTTTTTATAAAACCCCCAACCTTCTCTTTGTTCTTAAGACATACTGAAGACCATGTAATCTACAGATATGCCTTGAATTACAATTCTTGCTTCCCAAATAAAATGTTAAGTTTAGAGAGTCATCTCTACATTTTAATTTTAACTTTGAAATACATGGTGTCAGAAGTGGGCTCCAAAGCCAATTGACCTTGAGGAGCATCACTGGCCCTTGGGATTATTATGTGAGGTGTCTATAATGGAGATCTTTGAGTGCCCGTTTTCCCCCTGATGAGTCTCTCTTGGACAGAACTCCTGAATTTGGTTTGAGTTCCATTTTATTTGGGATTTGGTTGGGGGAGGTCTTTCTCCTTCCTGTTTGAAGAGAAGTCTTTCTCTCTCTTGTCTGGGATATCCTTTGTTGAGGAGGGTTATTTTCCTCATGTTGACCTCAGCTGTGAGGTTTTGACCTCCAGATTTGGATGAGGGGATTTTTCCCTTCATTTAGAGAAGGCTTACTGTCCTTCCTAGTATGACTTTATCTTCCCTTGGTGCTTGCATTTTAATTTGACTTTTGGGAACTGGAGCTTGCATTGCATTGGCTTTTGTGTATTCGGCATTAAACTGGATCACAATGGGTTCTTAAAATTTAAAGACATTATCAAAGAAAAACAAAAAATTAAAAGAAGAGAAAAAGGCTTTAAAAGTCCAAAATCCTTCTGTCTCTCAGGTGCCATCTACTGCCTCTCCTCTCAATCTTTCACTTTTTCCAAACTTTCTTCCTTTTTAATACATCTTCCTGTGCTAATGCCCTACCTCCTGCTTTTCAGTCTCAACCTATGGAAACTTGTTCCTTTAAGATCAGGCTCTCTAACAATCCTAAGTTTCCCTAGATTTCTTATGACCCTTGGACTAAATTTGAACTTCATGCAATAGCCAAGGATTTTCCTAGTTACTGAAGACTCCCATTATTTTGTCCATGAATTTTACATTACAGTTCAGGCTTAAAACAGCTGGGCTTCTCTGGCCTTTACTGACTTGTTTGTGTGCTTGTAGAAAGCCAGGCCCATCACCAAATGCAAAAGCAGATTGGACACATGTCCAAAAGGATTTAGTGAGACCTGTCCCTACTTCCTCAGCATATGGTCTGCAATATTGGGAACAGGCTCAGCAACTTGCAAGAAATGTACATGGGGCCATTATCAAAGCATTTCTCAAAGCCACAGACTGGAATAAAATTCAAGCTTGTACCCAACAGCCAAATGAATCAGTTCACAACTATGATATCAGGTTCCAAGCTATACTTAGAGAAAATTCTAGTTTTCCCATGGATTTTGACTCCACTAGAGTCACCTTTAATTCTATGTTTGCTAATGGTTTTTACTAAGAACTTCCTCAACTAATAAAAAGAGCCTGCCTAAAATAGGAGACCATATAAACCACTAATCTTGTTAATTTGGCAAATTAATGGCCTGGAACCTTAGATAATACCAATAAAAAGAAGGCCACTAAAGTTTTAAATGTCCAACTACACAGATGAATGCTTCCAGAACAAACAATTGGGGCTTGGGTGCCGTGACTCATGTCTGTAATCCCAGCAATGTCAGAGGCCAAGGCAGTTGGATCACTTGAGCCCAACAGGTTGAGACCAGCCTGGGGAACATGGCAAAATCCCATCTCTACCAAAAAAAATACAAAAATCAACAGGATGTGATGGTGCATGCCTGTAGCCCAGCTACCTGGGAGGCTGAGGTGGGAGGATCACCTGAGCCTGGGAGGTCAAGGCTGCAGTGAGCCATGATGGCACCATTGCACTCCAGCCTGGGTAGCAGAGTGAGACTCTGTTTCAAAAACAAAACAAACAAACAAACAAACAGACAAACAAAAAACCCGATAATTGAGACCCTAAATGGTACAACTTGAATCCACAAGGGCTATTTCCTGGTAATTGTCACTATTGTAAATAGCCAAACCATTGGAATAAGAACTATCCTAAGCTTAAATGAATTAGACATCCTTCTTCAAATGAACTTCCATTATCTCCCCCACAATGTAGGGGATGTGAGGACTCAGTGTTTTGTTTTCTTCAATCCTCCCTCTTAATCACTGTGAGGAGATTACTCTTCAAATTGGCAATAAGATTCTAACAGTTCTCAGAGACACAGGAGCAACCCTATCAGTTGAACCCCATCAGCCTCAATCAGTCCCTACCTCAGAGTGATAAAACATTCAAAGGGTGGGAGTCTCTAATAAGCCGCCAATAGCCTTTCTGTCCCAGTCTATTACTTTCTGCTTGAGATTTTTACAGGATACTCATCTTTTCTTGCTGGTGGAGTCTGCTCCAGCTTATTTACTGGGATAAGATTTTTAAAAGAGAAAAACCATGATGGCATCTACTTCTCCCAAAAGAGGGAAATGATTCTAGAATTTGATGATCCCAATAGTTCACTGGACTGTCAAAAAAATGAAAACCTAAAAAAAATATGTTTTTTAAGCGACCCAAGATTGCTTCAGTTTGGACATATGGGTAATAAAAACTAGGCCTATAAACTAAAGTTAATCTCTCACTCATAATGATGAGGTCTGTCAAATATTTACTGACATGTACTGATTACCACCTTTCCTATCAGATAAAGCACAAAGACAGGATAAAGGCAGTTATCTCTCTCCAGACCTTAAGACTTCTATATACTAGTTAACATTTTACTCTGTATATGTTAACCACCTATTTGCTTTGTCTTATATATAACGTCACTGAGCATTAATCAGAATTTATAAGAATGTCACCTTTGCTTTACTGTCCTCCTCCTTTCATTTTCTAGATAACAAAATGTATACATTTTGAGCTGATGTAGCCCACTCTGGGACACATTCTTGGTTTGTGCTAATTCTGCATTTCTGGACTGCAATCCTCAAATTTGGCTCAAAATAAAATTAAGTTCATAGTTTAAGTTTATAGCCTCTTATTTTAGCCTCCAGTCAACAGGACTCTACTAATGATGTTTCAGTTATTTGTTAACGCTGTCTCATGTGCAAAAGACATCTCTGCTGCCTTCCAAAATTCCTTATTGGAACAGATACCTGTGTGTTTATGGGCCATATCATCAACAGAGTACACTCCTAATAAAAATCCAGATTGACCCCCTTGCCTAGTATCAAACAGTATCTCTTTAGTCAATTTGCCTGGCAATGCATAAAACCCATAACTGAAAAATACAAGACTCAAAGTTTAATAATTCCTTGTACTAGTCTCTGTAAAACTCCTATTCTCCCAATAAGAAAACCTAAGAGCCAAGGATGAAGATGTGTTCAAGATAAATAATATCACCGTATCCCATCATCCCATAGTTCCAAATTTGCACACTTTGCTGACATGAATACCAACTGATAGTACATTTTTTCGCTGTAATTAACCTCTGCAGTTCCTTCTTTAGCTTCTTGTTGATTAAGGCCATCAATACATATTTATCTTCACCTGAGTGAAACTATAATATACCTGGGTGGTCATGCCTTAGGGATATACTGAAAATCCTTTTTACATCTCCCGAGTTCTGAATGCTGATTTAGGAGATGTGGCTTTTTTCCTAAAACTTGTCTTCATTACATTATGTAGATGAGTTATTTCTTTGTTCTTCCTCGTAGGCAAGACTGCAAGGAAGACAATCACCTCCAAAGGTCACATGGTTTCTAAAGAAAAACTACAACTAGTTAAGTCCCAAGTTAAATATCTGGGTCATCTGATTTCAGAAACAGAGCTGCATTTGGATCCTGAACAACTACAAGGTGTTCTACAATTCCTTAAGCCCAAAGTAAAATAACAACTTTGAAGGCTTTTTGGATTCACTGGGTGGGATACTGCCATTAACTGGATACCAAACTTCTCTTTGACTGTCTGATCCCTGCATGTCCTACTTAAAACCTCTCGACCTGATACCATTATATGGAAAAAATCTGAAGATACTGGTTTTTTAAACTTAAATGAAGGGCTTTTAAATACCCCTGCCCTAGACACCCTAATTATCAACTTTGTTTTCCTTTTTGTTTATGAATAGAAAGGAAATGCCTTGGACATCCTAACCCAGAAACATGAATTTCAGCACCACCCCCTTGGAGATTACAGCCGGCAACTACAGCCAGTAGTAGCTTGAGAATTACTCTCTTGTTTGCAAGCAATTCCAGCTACCACCCTATTAATTAACTTCCACTAAATAAATTATCATGGAATCTCCCTTAAGTATTTTTGTTCCCCACACTACGGAATCTCTTCTAAATTCACATCACACCCAGCATTTCTCTGCCAGTCACCTTCTGTCTTATGAACTGCTTTTACAAGCTTCTCCTCACACGACTCTTTTTCAATGTAATAATCTCAACCCTGCTACCCTTTTGCCTCCTCCTTTTGGTGAGAGCCCCAACCGCTACCCCATGACTATTGGACACTTTCTGACTCTTCAGAAAGATTTAGAAGAAACTCCACTAGATAATTCTGAACTATTATGGTTTACAGATGAACGATATTTAAAAGATGACAGTGGTGAATACTATACAGGTTATGCAGTACTACTTCCTTTGAAGTCATTGAAGATGCTCCCTTACCTATGGCTACTTTTGCCCAACAGACAGAACTTTTTGCTGTTGCTCAGCTTTGCCTCCTTGCTAAAAGAAAATGTACATATATATAAATATATGTATATATAAAATAAATATATAAAATATATGTTTTATATATATAATATATATACACACATAATATATATACACACACACAGACAGTAGATAGGCTTTTGGGGTTGCTCAGGATTGTGGAATGCTCTGGAAATAAAGGAGTTTCCTCACTTCCACTAGGGATCAAATTAAAGATGGATTCTATGTACAGGACTTCCTGAATACCATCCAGGTCCCAGACGCCTGGGCTATTACCAGAACTCCAGACATTCCAGGTTAGAATCTATGGAAGCTAGAAGAAACAACTTTGTTAATAATGCTGTAAAGAATGATGCTATTAAAGTTTGATTTAATCAAATCTCTATTGTGACCCCACTAAAAGAGCTCTCAAAAGATGACTGAAAAATAATTACGAAAGACTCACAGAATGGCCACCAGAAGCTGAAAAGGAAAGATCATTGCTGCTGGTTTGATGACAAAAAAGAACTATGGTTTGAACCTGATAGTAAATTAGTTTTCCCAAATTTAGTAATATACTCATTGTTAACCAAAGAACATAATTTGACTCACTAGGCAATTAACAAATTAATTTCTTTTAAAAAAACAGTATTGGTGGGGTGACATTTAAAAAGCTGTGAAACATGCCTGTTTGCCTTGCACCACCTGCCCTAAGTTTAATCTAGGAAAACCCATATGTACCAATCCTGGACATTTCAGTTGACCTAATGGGCCTTTCAAGGTTTGGCAAATGGATTTCACCCAACTACCTCTTCCCTCGGGCATATATTTATATACACCAGTAATGGTTTGCATGTTCTCCCATTGTGTAGAGGCTTTTTCCTGTAGATAAGCCAATGCTTCAGTTATGGCCAAAATTCCTCCGGAACAAATTATTCCACCCAGGGAACTCCTCTTGAACTACAAAGTGATTGGAGATCCTGTTTTCCTGGCCATGTAATAAAACAAGTGTGTTCAGTTTGGACAACTTCATAGCATTTCCATTGTGCCTACTATCCCCAATCTTCTGGCCCAGTAGGATGGACAAATGGAACTCTACAAACCCAGTTGGAAAGATTTATGGAAACTCTACACCTTCCTTGGCCTAAAGTTCTTTCTTTGGTATTGTTAAATGTAAAGGCCACTTTTTGGGGGGGCTCATAAACTTTCACCTTTTTAAACTGTCACAGGCCATCCTATGCACTTAGTTCCTTCTGCTTTTGACAATCAATGAAAGGAGACATACTTCAATATTGTAAAGGCATTATTAAAGCAATGAATGGCAATCATACTTTGATAGAACCTCTTTTCACAGCACAGTCTCAGGAAACAAAGACCTAAAATACCAGAATCTGCAGCCTGGCAACTTGGTCTCCTGGAAAAGACACCTACATAAGAATTCTCTCCAGCCTCACCGGAAGGCCCATAACCAGTCCTTCTCACCAATTTCTGTGCTGCCAAACTAAAGGGCATTGACTCCTGGATCCACATCTCTCATTTTAAAAGATTTCTACTTCTCACTGAACCAGCACCCAAACAGGGAATTTAAATTCGCTTCATCAATGAGATAAAGCAGATTCTATCTGTAGTGGACTGTGGACTAGGTCAGTATACCACTTAAAAAAAATGTTTGATCTCTTCTTACATGCCTACATTTTCCTGGAAAGATAATGCCCTAGTGCACATTTTCTAGTCTAATGCCAAAGGTGGAAATGTAACTGTTGGATCTGTCACTCAAAACTCTGATCTGTTCATGAGGCAAGTGAACTTTTAGTTTACCACATAACAGATTTCACTCATGTTACTAATGTAACTGTTTGTTCAAGTTGTGCATCTGGTCCTTTTTATAAAGTCAAACTTTCAGACTCACATGTTCAGATTCCCTATTTCACCCTAACAGAGCTGTCTGTAGAAAATACTTTGAAAATAGATTTAAAAATTATAAAAATTAAAACTTAAAAACTCGTAAAAATATTTATGATCCAAATTCCTTTATTGTTCATAGTTTCCAACAATGTAATAACATGATAGTAAGACCTTGAATAACTATTGCTAATAATTCTCTATGAATACTCTACATGGGATTGCCTGCTGTGCCTCAATAGGATACATTTTTATTTATGGGGAATTTGGTAATCAATCGTATGCACAGGCAACATCACACCTCAATGAGAAGGAGAAGGCCAATGTGGCTTAGGGTATTTCTGGATTCAAATTAAGTTAACAAATTTTGAACATTGTTGACACCTATTACCTTATGTTTTAATATTAACAGAGATACCCTCCTAGAAAACATACATCCAGTCTGATGGGTCTCAGTTGCCAGAGTTTTGCTGCCTTGTATCAGTTACTTAGAAACAATGGTTGGAAACCTATGCTTAACAATTGGAGCTGACTCTAGAGCTAAGGTCATTGTGACTCAACAAATTTCCCTAGATTTTCTTGCTAAAGTAGTGTTAGTTAACAGAATTGCTTTAGATTACTTACTAGCTATGCTAGTGTTTGTGCAATAGGTAACTTAATTAAGTAGAAACACAATTACACAAGATAAAAAAAAAAAATGGCTTTAACAATTCTCACCAGATACTTCTGGACTTTTTGATCTGTTTAGTTGGTTACTTTCAAAATTAGGTCATGGTTTAGAACTATTATTCAAACTGGATTTTTTATACTGTTGCTGATTTTTTTTTGTATTATGATTTTTAAAGCTTTGTCTTTATTGCCTGTCTAATCTTTGTAAAGCCAACTCTTCCAACAGGATAATGTTATCTCAATACCTAAAGATGATTGTTGATGCCTATGGGACTGGTAAGATAGAGTTTGATACTGGACTCCAAAAAGACCTTTCCTGAGGACATATTTCATTCTCTGACATAGATCCCTGTCCTTTTTCACTGATATGGGACAGAGAAAACTGGGACAGGTCCATCTTGGCACAGAGGGACAGTTAAGCTTAATTGCAAAATAGTTGATTAGTGATAGCTGCAAAGAAAGAACTTGAGCAAAAGGGAGAAATGGGCCAAACACAGTGGTTCATACCTGTAATCCCAGAATTTTGGGAGGCTGAGGCAGGAAGATCTCTTGAGGCTAGGAGTCTGAGATCAGCCTGGGAACATAGTAAGACCCTGTCTCCACAAAAAATAAAAATAAAAAATTAGTCTGGCATGGAGGCATGTACCTGTAGTCCTAGGTATTCAGGAAGCTGAGGCAGGAGGATCACTTGAGCTCAGGAGGTAAAGGCTGCAGTGAGCCGTGATGGCATCACTGCACTTCAGCCTGGGTGAAAGAGCCAGACACTGTCTGAAGAAAAAAAAAAAAGGAAGAGAAATATGAAAGTCTGACCCCAATCGGAAGGACCAGGAGAAATAGCACTCAGGTACATAACATTGCTCTAGAAATATAATTCTCCACAAGTGCTATGCAAGTCTGACTGCTGAAACTGCCTGTTGTAACCTGAGACCAGTTTGATCTACAGCTGTTGAGATAACTTGCTGCAACTCTAGAACTAGTTTTGTCCACTGCCATCGCCCACCCAGCAGATCTTGCCAGCTCCCTAAAACTTTAATAATACAAAAGAACTTTCTCTCAGCCGCGCACATAACATTTTTCTTTTGTATAAAATCCCCAACCTTCTCTTTTTACTTCAGACATACTGAAGACCACCTGGTCGGCCTGTATGTCCAAACTGCAACTATTTCTTCCCAAATAAAATGTTAAATTTAGAGAGTCATCTCTACATTTTTATGTTGACTCCAACAATATCATTATAGATCTGCCAATTCTGACATCTGATGTAGCTGAGGAACTTTCATGTTTATGATAAAAAATTCTCCCCTCTTTTGAAATCAGGTTTGAATTAAATTTTTGGTTATTTATCACATAAGCAGCCTTAATGTTTTTTCTATTATCCTGATATGTAATTTTTTTACCTTTTTAATATCCAGAGGTCCTCAGAATCTTGAAGGACAGAGGCCTCTCTCAGTCTTTGAGTGCCCTGATTCAATCTAATGATTGCCGCCCACTGCAGCTCGATCCAGTCCACGTTTCCTGGTGAGTCAGAGGTCTGAGCTGAGTAGAGTGGTCCCCAGTTCTTAGGAACGGTTTAATGGGCTTAAGAGGCTGTGATACTGAGGATCCAATATCTTGGGTAACACCAGTCCTCTGCTTTTCATTCTTAATTTCATCACAAAAATCAGGGTGAAACTCAAAAAGATCTAGGAATGACTGTTCTAGGGAATGACTGTTCTAGGGAAACACATTAGGTCCCAGTGGCTTTAGCTGTAGAGTCAACTGTAGAGCCAATCATTTAGGATAGGTTTCTAACTATTGTTTCTAAGTGATTGGCTGAACAATATATGACCCAGACATAAAATATGCTGGGTAAAATCTATTGTCCATTTTGTTTCTTTTGGGAAGTTCATCCTAAGTACTCAAGTTAACTTCAGAAGATCAATGATTCACACATGGCCAACTGTGCCCTGGGGGGACACTTGGCAGTGTCTGGAGGAAGCTGTTTTTTGGTTGTCACAACTAGGGGGAGATGTTACCGGTATTTAGTGGGTAGAGGCTGAGATGCTACTAAATAACCTATTAGGTTGGTGCAAAACTTATTGCGGTTTTTACCATTACATTCAATGGCAAAATCACAATTACTGTTGCACCAACATAATATAATACACAGGACAACCCATAACAATAAATTTTCTAGCCCTAAATGTTGTTAATACCAACCTTAAATAAGGTAGTCCATCTGCAATCATGTGTTACACTCCCTCTCAGTCTTCTATTTTCTCTCATGTGTGCTGGGTAAGCTGGGTGTTTACAATTATTTCTACTACTTCCTAGTTAAGGTTTTCATTTTTCTTTGTTATTTGGAGAAACAGATAAGTTTCAAAATTGGCATGATAATTTTTCTCTGGTGCAGTTAGGTAATTTAAAAGGACTATTACCTAAGCAAGTGGGAGCAGGTTTTACTTAGCTGCTTCCTGACTCCTTTTAAAGTAAGTTTCTAAGTACTGCGATTAATGTTTACAAGGTGCTGCTCAGTTATTTTTTATTATTATTATTTTTTAAAGATTCAACACTGTGTAAGATTTTTGCTGCTTTACGGGAGCTCACAATCTAGTATTGGAATTGGGAAAAACATTCAAATTACTTTAGTACAAGGGAGCACCTCTCATGTATAATAAGTTGCTGCTGGGACCCAGAAAGATAATACCCCCAAATATGCTGCTTTGTACTTCAAACTGAGAGCGTCTGGGCAGCATTGCATGTAGGAAAGGGCTTTCTCTGAAGTTGCTCCACCTGCCTTAAAGGCTGGGTCCTCCAGAAGCTCAACTGTTGTGAATCCCTTTCCCAGAGAGCTCATCAACCAGGAGGGAGGATGACACATGACAGGAAGAAAGAGCAGAGTTGACGCCACACCAGAGCCCAGACAGACTTTGTCCCATGCTGTGGTTGGTTCTTTGGGCCCATTCATCTCCCCTAAAAAGTATTTATTCTTCCTCTACAATTGCCTTCATTTCCCACTTCCTTTTCCCCTATGAAGAAGGCCTATAAGCTTCGAAATCTCATTGGGTTATTGGGTCCTCACCCTCCTGAGTTGCTCCCATGCATGTGATGTATTTATATGCCTTTTCTCCTGTTAATCTGTCTGTTGTCTGTTTATTTCTCAAATACTGAACCCCCATAGAGGAGAGAATTCTCTTCCCTTATGTCACCTACTCCTGGGGCGAATGAACACTGCTGGACAAACATAACTACTCTCAAGGGCCACTCCCAGCTTGCCATTTTCCTCTGGTGGCATCTCTAGGACCACAGACTTCTTCAGTGCTTTTAGAAGCTAACAGGCAACTGCCTGTGGTGAGGCTGCCAGCTTTAAGCATTCAGCTTCCCCTGTGCAAAGACAGCGAGGAGAAAAACGCAGCTCAGCAAGGCTGAGAGGGCATGAAATTGTGTTAAGCAACATTCATGACAATGACTGGATTTGCTATTTTAAAGTAAGTGACTAAATGTTTTTTTTTTTTTTTTTTTTTTTGAAATTGTAATTTTCCTGTGCTGTTAAGTGTAAAGGTGACCGCTCTGTGGTGGGCTTTCGGCAGTCTGTGCTCGACAGCTAATCAGGTTGATTCATTTGGTGAGGTAGGCAGTAAGCTCAGTGATAAAGCGGAATTGAGTTCTTACCTCTCTGAGATATAACACCACACATTTTTTTTTTCTTTCTGCTTTTTGAAGGAAAGAAATAGTCATGCAGACTTTTCAGAAGGACATTGTGAAGACACAACGAGGTTTTATATGTGTAGCAGGGAACATAATCATCCGTGGAACAAAACTGGCTCCCTTATTGAGTTTGCTAGCAGCCTTTCAATAAATGATTTAGGCAGCTATCACTAATGGGAGCTGGAGGTTTTGGTAGGGACCATCCTGGGCTTATTTTAGCTCAATCTCAGGGCTTCTGAAGTGTAAAATGCACATTTACCTGCTGCTAATTACATCAGAGCTGACCAGAGGCAAGTTAGCAATGGCTCAGTATTACCCAATTTCCCCACAGGATGGCATCCACCAGTTAAAAACAAAATTTATAGTATTAGCAGAATTCATAAAAATAGAGATGGATTAAATTTTCTATTAGACTTTGCAATGTTTAGGGTTTATTTTGATACACACTCTAACTTGATCATAGTGAGCTAGGGCGGTGTGAGTGCTTGCCAGGAGCTGGCACAGATGCAGAGATGGAATTTGCGGTATGTACAAAGGGAGAAAAGGACTCATGCTAAGAATGGAGTTGCTACAAATAAAGCTTAGCTTCTAAGATCCCCCGATCACCAGAGGGCCATTTACGGAACTAATTTTTTTCCTCCATCAGAAGATTAGCAAGTTTCAAGAGATCAAATCAGAACAAGCAGAGCCTCATGCCAAATTAAGGAAAAGCACAAGAAGATTTTGGGTTCTGGTTTGATGAAAACAGTGTTCTAATATTTCTAATATTTTATAGCTGGAGAATAATAACAAGTACAGTGTTTTAGCTACATGAACATAGAAATCACATAGGCTAATCCCGAATGTTGCCAAAAAAGTTCCAAAGAGAATGAGTAATTTTTCCAAGCCAGGACCAGAACGAAAGCAGTAGTTGCTCCATTATTCCTATTTAGGGAGGAGTTAGCCAGTGGGAAGGTGAATGAAGAAGCTTGGTTTGTGTGCCTAGCAAAAATATTTTCAAAATTATGTTTATGTTGCAGACCCATATAAATAGCAAAGTTTTCTAAAGATAATTTATTACTCTGAAAGATGGAGAAATGTTAATTGTTCACATTAAAGGATGTTGTTATTATTAAAAACACTTCGGGCAGTTTAACAGGGTGGTAGAAATTGGGTAGAGGCACTAATACTCCCTCAGGCTGCTCTGGGAATAGAAGGATCTCAATCTTCTGACCCTTCCTGAGATCCTGCCCAACTGTGGGATGTTTCCCTGCACCGCTTCCTGTCCCATCCAGGGAAGAACTGCTGTGTTCTCTGGAGATTATCTCCCTTTGTCCACCTTTTGAGACTCTTTCTGTGAGCCTTCTGTCCTGTCCATCAAATCTTGGAGGCCTTTTAATGGCTAAGCCTGTCAAGCACACTTCTGCATGACCTTGGAAAGGACACTTAAGTACTCTTGGGGGAATGAGTCCCTCATTAGGGAAAGTAAAATCACAGTTCATTTTTTTCCACTACCAACTGCCAATTCTTTTCAGTTACAGTGTCTGTGAGTTTCACTATTGCGTGTGGACAAATGCACCTCACTTTGTGTTCATGTACGTTAGAGGCATCTACTATAAAGCTTCTAGAAGGCGAGGATGCTGTTTGCTCACGTAGGTCTTGCAAGTGTAGGCAATTTATTTTTAAAAATGCAAAACAAACAAACAGAAAGAAACTCCTAATTATAGCATCTTGCATGTGAAGAATCCTTAGGCACTACTCCCAGTTGCAGACACAGCAGACTGCATCTGGCTTATTAAGGAAGACACTTCTGGGGGACTTGCTTAAAATAGTGATAACTACAACCCATCCATGGGAATGCTGATTTACGCTGGGCCTGAGAATCTGCATTTTATCCTGTCCCTCCCTGAACTCGGTAATTTTGAAAGGTGTAGGTCAACTGAATCTTAAACCAATCCAGGGACCCTCTGTGCATCTGCAACCACATTGATGGTGACAACATTTAAATTTACCTATCCTATTTCTTGATTGGAAACTGTTAAAATCTTTCTATACATGCATGTCTGTCCTATTTGTGTATTTCAGTACTGGCCAAAGGGATCTGTGAACATAGTGTGTTTTCAATCACTCTAGAGTCCAGTGTTGAAGAATGTTGAAAAATATTATTATGTGTTGCCAAAGCACAGAAACCCCAAATCTTTTCAGCTGCCAACATTTGTGTATTTTTAAAAGAGCATTTCTACCCATGTTTTGCAAGTGGTATATGTCACATCCAAGCAGACCCTGGACATGTCTTAGGTGTGATTATTGATAAAGAGTGAAATCTCCTCAGGCCATGGTGGCAATGCCTTCATCTTCCAGAGCCCAGGAGTTCTTTGATGACATTCTGTTTGACAAAGAGGCAGGGGGAAAAAGCGTCCCAGTCTTTTTTCTTTTGCTTTTTTCTTTGATATGATCAGTATGTAAAACCCCAGGCTTGAAAAGGACTTTGACATCTTTGTTAGTAAACAAACAGAGTGGTTATAATGCTTTTGACAAGAGGGTAGGGAGGACTGTGCTCTGGCAGGCTTTCTCCTTTTCTCCCGCTTCTCCTCCTCTAACTTGACAAGCGGATTGCAGAGGCCAGTGAAAACACTCGTGTGTCTTTCAGGTTGAGAGCATTTGTTAGGCATCTGTGAGGGTTGCTTTCTTGCTGTTGGGTGTCAAGTCACGCAATATGAAAAGAGGGAGTCTTCGACTGCTCAGCCATTCTTTCCCGTGAAAGGAGCACTGATGAGCTAGCCAGTGGCTCAATTAAAAACTGAAGGAAGCATTCACCGTGCGGGACACCAGCTTACTTTACTGACTGTGGTGTTATTAGTGAGACTGACAGGGGCAGCCGGGAGGGGCTGCAGTGGCTGAGAGGAAAGGGAGGCAGAGTTCTTGTTTCCTCTTGTTTTCTCACTGTTGCTCGCAAGTTGTTGATCTTGAAAATGAGCAACCTCCTCACAGCCTATTTTCCAGACTTTGTTAATATTTAAAATGATTTTGAGAGAAATGCACGAAATGAAACATGTCATAATATGTAAAGTCATACAGATTTCACAACTTACCTCCAGCCTACGCATTTTAGTTGTTCTATTCAGGGTTTACTGCTCAAAACCCCCAGGTCCTTAAACTTCTGCAACTGTTGCCTTTGGTTACTTCTTGGTGTTCTCAGGAAGTACCTTACATGTGCTCGTTAACAGATTCCATCACAGCTGAACACCACGGCGCCGACCTTTTCGGCAGAGCCTTTGCCTCCTTAGTGGGACATCAGTGTCAGCCTCGTGTTCTGTCACTGCTTCCAGGCATTGGCATTGACTTACTCATGGGTCTGTCCTATCCAAAGTCAGGAGAATGTCTTTTTCTCCTTATTTTGAACCATACTTTTGTGCTGGGGACACAGTGGGCAGTTTGGCCCATGTTTCACAAAGCCCCTGTTGAAACCAGATTTGTCATCATTTCCCTTGGGACGGAGGCTCCTGATTCTTCCAAGACCCCCTTGGCTTTGCCCAATGGGTCTTTCGGCCACAGCAGTTGAGACTTGACAGAAAAAAATATGAAATTCCAGGCAATGAAAACCCAAATGAAAGGAGAACCAGAATCTTCTCGTACAGGCAGAACTCATTATTATGACTTGTCAATGTTAACAAAGACATTATTAATAGTTGTCTTTGTAACATTTGAGGTTTCAGGATGGCAGAAGAGAACTGTAAATCTTGTCCTCTCAACCTAGGTCTGTTAGCCACTGCCTTGTAGTTTTTGGCCTCCTGTCAATTCAGACTTGAGAGAAGAGACCAGTGGTGACAAACATACATTTCCTTAGTTCACAGGAAATAGATACAAGACTGTTTAAAGAACACAGACAATCGGTAGCTTCCATGAGTCTGTTAGCTTTTGCTGCATAGCAAGCCAGCCTGAAATTAATGTCTTAACTAAAAAAGTATTTACTTATGGTTTTTTTTGCAGATCAACAACTTGGGTTGGCTCAGCAGGGAGGTTCTTCTAATCTTAGCTGGGTGCACACAGGTGCATGTGATCAGCTGCTGGGTTATCTGGGGACTGACTCATCTAGAATAACTTCTGCTGCTCTGGCTCATTTCTGCTCCAGGTGGTCTCTCATGCCCCAGTGAGCTTACCAGTGTTTTTTGTTTGTTTGTTTTGTTTTTTTCTCCCATGGTGTCTGGTTAGGATTCTAAAAGAAATTGAGGAAGTACACAAGACTTCCTGAGGCCTAGGCCTGGAATTGACACCTCATTACTTCTGCTGCATGCTATCGGCCAAAGCAGATCTGTAGTCTGGTACAAACACATGAGGAGGAGAAACTGGTTCCATTACTTTTATTTTATTATTATTATTATTATTATTTTTTGGTGCAGTCTTGCTCTGTTGGCCAGGCTGGAGTGCAGTGGTGTGACCTCAGCTCACCGCAACCTCCATCTCCTGGGTTCAAGTGACCCTCCTGCCTCAGCCTCCCGAGTGGCTGGGATTACAGGCTAATTGTTTTGTATTTTTAGTAGAAACCAGGTTTCACCATGTTGGCCGGGCTGGTGTCAAACTACTGACCTCAAGAGATCCACCCACCTTGGCCTCCCAAAGTGCTGGGATTACAGGCGTGAGCCACCACGTCCAGCTGGTCCCATTCGTGATGGAAGAAAGTGCAAATTCAATTACAAAGCATGTGGATTCAGAGTGGAGTGAAAGATTATGTCATATTTGCATTTTACCCCAAGATATATCTAAATACAGATCCATATAATATTTCCGTGGATTTTTTTGTTGTTGTTGTTACAACAAACGATTCTCAAATTTTGTTGTTGTTTTATTTTATAAGTGTAGACCTGGTGCACTTCTTCTCTCCAAAAGTCCAGAGGATAATTTTGCCTAGACTTCATCTTCCAATTTGCTGTGTTATAGAGTGTTATGATCTCTATAATCATAGAGATAAGTTCAAAAATAAATAAGAGTATAAACAATGAGCAAAAGAGAGGGAAATGAGGAAAAGTATTACATATAAAAGTAAAAGTTATGGAATTTTCATGTCTTACCTGGGCAAAACTAGGAGGGGAGGAGAGTGCTCTCTTAATTTTGAAAAGGACGGCTCTGGAGAGCCTATTGAATTATACAGATATGAGGCCACTGTGATGTTTAATATTAGAATAATGTAAGAAAATGTGGTGTTATATATATATTGATTTTCATGCACAGTTCCTGGTTCATAACTCTCATAACCCTTGTTACAGTCTTTTGTTATAAAGTTGGGTGTGGTAGGTTTCAGGAGAAGGCCTCAGGAAATAGAATTTCTCTGACCTTCTGGAATCCTCCTTTCACCTGCCTCAAGGAATCAAATCTTCCCCACCTTTCTGATTGAAGGTTTTAAGACCAAGAGAAGGCCCTGCCCTTTACCCTGGTGGAAGCAATGCTGATGTCATGGAGCTTCCATAAAAACCAGTGACGACTGGGTTCAGGAAGCTTCCAGATAGCTGACCACATTGGAGGTTCCTGGAAGGTGGTGTGGCCACGGAGAGTATGGAAGTTCTGCTCCCCTCCCTCCATACCTTGCCCCACACATCTCTTCATCTGTAGCCTTTGCAATATCCTTTGTAATAAACCGATAGACATAAGTGTTTCCCTGAGTTCTGTGAGCCATTCCCGCAAATCAAACCCCAAAGATGGGGTTATGTGAATCCCAACTTGAAACCGGTTAGTCAGGAGTTCCGGAGGCCTGGACTTGTGACTGGTGTGTGTGTGTAGGGAGGCAGCCGTGGGGACTAAGTCCTCAACCTGTGGTATCTGGCCTATCACCTGGCAGATAGTGATGGACTTAAATTGGAGGCCACCCAGCTGGTGTCCATTGCGTACTGTGTGGGGAAAACCTCCCACACATTTAGTCGCAGAAGTCTTCTTCTGTGTTGATTGTAGTTGTCGTGGTGTGAACACAGAGAAAAAATGCTTTGAGAGTTTTCTGAAACAAAATATGAAGTTTTTTTTTTCATTCTATCATTGAAGGTATAATTGTAGAAATTTTAAAAAGTCATATTGGTTGTCCATATATGGAGGAAGGGGCCTAGGACTTGGGGGAGAAGAGAAGAAAAAAAGTCTTATTATTTTATGTGTTTGTTTATGAATTCTTTCAAATATTCATTCATCCATTCGATAGGTATTTATAGTGCCTCTCCTGTATGCCAGGCACTGTGTTAGGTTCTGAGGTTATAATAAGGTTCAGTCCCCCAGATATGATCCACACCTTCTTAGACCCTTTAGTTTTACCTCTATCCATGCTTGGGGGTGAAGAAAATTAGAGAACAGGTCATAGAAAGTTAAGTGTTTCAGAGAGAATCCCATGAGACGCTCGTGGGATAGAAGCCAGGGCAGGCTGTCACTCTAAAAGACAAACAGTGGCAGTCAGAAATAAACTGTAAAGTTCATCAGATTCCTCAACATCATAGACAACAAAATCGAATACACATGGATTGGATAATGACTCGGACTATTATAATTTTTACATTAAAGGAAAAGTGATGCAGCAAACTGGTAGTTATTCATTTACTTATTTACCTGTTTCTTTCCTCTTTACTGCCCCTCCCATCCAATTAGGAGACTTGGGACAATGTCTTTCAATTCTTTTGTTACACTATTCTAATGGTTAGCACATTGCATGGACAAAGTCTGTGTTAAAAATTGGTTTCTCTAGGAGCAAATAAATAAAAGAATTTAAAATCACCTAGGCTAAAGCTTTTGTTTAGCTACTAGATGTCTTTGGATATCAAGGGGTTTTAGGAATTCAGAGAAGAACACATGGTGAATTTGATCATTTGAAAACTGAGCAAGAATTTGAATATTGCAGTGAGAGGGATGGACACATAGTGGGGTTTTTTGAATATGCAGAGAAACTTCGTAGGCCATACACTTTTCCTAGAAATATCTCTCTCTAACAACAACAGCTAGCATTTATTGCGCATTTACATTGCAGAAGTCACTATCCTAAATATTTTACCTGAATTAACTCATTTAATCCTCCTGCACATCACAGTCTGGGTTTTGTTCTATTATTATTCCCATTTCATAGATGAGAAGACTGAGGTATGGGAAGTAGTATAGCTTGCTGAATATAACACAGTTAGCATGCACCACAGCTGAGGTTAGTGTGAAGAGCCCACACTCTCAACCACCACATATTGCTGCCTCCTTAAACAATACAGTGTGAACCACGGTGGACAAAGTTTCTCATATTGTATCATCGAGCACAAGAAGTCACAAATACTTCTTGAGGAAGGAAGAGTCCAAGGAGGTAGATCCTCTTAACCCTGAAAATCCTTTTCATAATTATTCTAGTTTATGACCTGAATGTTTGTGTCCCTCTAAAATTCATATGTTGAAATTCTAACCCCCAAGGTGATGGTATTAAGAGGTGGGAAATTTGGGAGGCTATTAGGTCCTGGGGGCAGAGCCTTCATGCTTGGGTTTAGTGCTCTTGTAAAAGAGACCCCAGAGAGCTGCCTTTTCTTTCCCACCATGTGAGGACCTAATGAGAAGGTGCTGTCTATGAGCAAGCAAGCCCTCACCAGACCCACCAAATGCCAAATCTGCTGGTTTATTGATCTTGGACTTCTCAGGCTCCAGAATTGTGAGAAATAAATTTCTGCTGTTTATAAGTTACCCAGTTCATGGTATTTTGTTATAGCAGTCCCAACTGCCTAAGACATAGAGAAAAACAGACTTGATTTTACAAAGATTGACTAGGAGGAATCAAAATATAAATTGACACTACACTGAAAAGACTAGAATTTATAGAATTCTTGGTGGAATCCAGATATTGATTTAAAAGCTGTACGCTGGTTCCTTGGGGGAGAAGGAATGAGAGGAAAAGAAATAAGAAGGGATGTTCAGTGGCCTCTGGTTTGAAATAAGGAATTAGTTTATTATTCCTGTTGGGTTACTCCAGGTCTCTTTGCATCCGATGGTCCTAAATGGCTCCCATGCATATGCTGGGGGATCTGCATTTGGGCATTCATGTGCATTTTTAGAGTGTCGGAGGCTATATTTATTTCTATTTTTAGTTATTTATTTTTTCCTGGGAAGTAGATGGTACACATTATTTTTTTTTTTTTTTCCTCTGGATTTTATGAATTTGGGCTGATACATCAGTTCAGATGTTATCTTCAGAACATAAGCCCTAAGATGATGAATCATGATGTCGTATTACAAGGTAGCAATAATTTGATCAACTGCTTACAGTTGATTTCTCAGAAGGTGGCCTCTTTGTCTCTCAAGAAAATGACAAAGCTTTGGATGAGGTTTCATTTCAGGGGCTTGGAGGTAACTTGGAGTCTAAGGCGAAGTGGCAGGAATATTTTAAGCTAAGACTCAAGTAAGAGATTCCCCTGAGGCAGATGCTGATGCTTTGTTTAACAAAGCAAACTATGAGTCCAAATTATTCATTACCATATTCATAAGTAATCTATTTAGTAAGACGGTCTGAAGATAATAATAAAAACAAATATTGAATAAAGCTCTTTCCATGTCAACCTTTCCAGCACAAACAGTATGTCAGCTCATTGTTAGTCCGGAATAAACGATTTAAAATTAATGAGTATATCTCCTTATTGCTAGGTGAGATGCTTAGTAATTGGAAATATGTAGCCAGACTTCCCATGAAAGCTGTCTTACAAAAAAAATGCTGGGTAAAGAAAAAGAGTTTATATTGATTTTTAATGGATTTGAGTATTCAAAATTTATTGTGTGTGGTTCTCTTACTTAAATGTAATAATAATTTGTATTTAAATGAAAGGAATTATCAACAATATTTGCCAGTATTTCTCTAATCCTTTCTTACTTCTTTCCATTCTTTGTGGTTTATATCTGCCTTTGTTAATGATATTGCAACTAGAGTCTGAAGGCAAGTTGCAAGCAGTTATCTGGTTGCACTTGCTTTTATATTCTCTTGATTTTATACCCTCCTTTGTGTTTCACATTATTTGAGTAATTATTGTGCATAGCCTACTGCCATTTATAGCTATTCAAGAAGAAATATAAATCTGTTCCATTTTTGTATCCTGATTACTAACAGTGTTTTAACAAGGTAGTAAAGTTCTTGATCCTGACATGTTAACGCAGTGAAAGACTATTTGCTCGCCTTGTAATCATCTCAGAAAAAGCTGAACTTGTATCTCCTTGGGAAGGAATGAATAGAAATATTTGATTTATTCTTCTCTTATGATCTTCATTTTATAAAATTGGGAGAAAATGATGATGTGATAAGGAGGGAATCTCTGCAGTCATAAGAACAAATCTTTATGAGGAAAAGTGAATTGTTGTCTTTGCTCTTGAAAGTACAAAGTGGAAAGGGGTTCAGTAGGCTGCTGAAAGAGGGCCAAGAAACCTCCGTTGGGGAAAGAGAAAAGTCTGCAAAGTAAATTAAGTTCTGTTGGAAGAGCAAAGCATTCCTAATTCTTCAAAGAGGGTACAACTACAATCAAGGCAGAGGAAAACTACTTTTCCTTGATTATAAAGTGAGGGGCAGAGAGAAGCAGGCGTCCCATGAAGATAATGATGCTCTGGGGAGGGACACTAGCAATGCATTTTCATAGACACGTACCTTTTTATTCTTATTCTTAAGAGAGGGCTCTTTAAATTGTATAAACCATATAAAACCGGGATCTGCCTTTAGATTCAGTGTTTGAATGACCAATGTTCTTAAAAAACACGAGCAAACAAGAGTTGACTTTGGATGAGGAGGCCAGACAAACTAGCGGCAAGTTCTAAGTACTGAATATATGCAGAGTACATTTACAAAATTTTGAAGTTCTTGTTTCATTAAAATTTACAAGTTCTTGTTTCATTAAAATTTACTTTATCTGTAAATGAATTATTTAAATATGCTCAAAAAGCTTCCCTCTGAAGTAATTTAAATTTTTAAATGTTGTGAATTTGATTAGTCAATCCTTTTATTTTTAGAGCTGTCAAGGAAAAGATTTGTTCTAAGTGCCAAGAATCTGAGCCTATGGAATCTGTATTAAAGGCTGTTTTAACACACTTTCAAAATGTATCTTTAGTTTAGTTTTTTCTTTCACTTATATATTCATAGTTATGAAGTACATGACAGAGTTCTGCTGAAGATCATATATTTACATCACACATGCATTAAATCCTAATATAACAAGTTCTTATCAGTGACAAGGTTATTACATGTGAGCTTTAGTGCTAGTTGAGCCTTTGGAGTTTTAAATGGATTTGTTCTGTAGGTTGGACAAAAACACATAAAATTGAGTCTTCTGTTAAGTTTTACTTCTTTCTTATTGCAATTCATCGCATTTTCAATTTTTTCTTTCCTTTTTTTTTGAGATGGAGTCTTGCTCTGTCACCCAGACTGGAATACAGTGGTGTGATCTCGGCTCACTGCAACCTCTGCCTCCTGGGTTCAAGTGATTCTCCTGCCTTAGCCTCCCAGGTAGCTGAGATTACAGGTGCCAACCACCATGCCCAGCTAGTTTTTGTGTTTTTAGTAGAGACAGGGTTTTGCCATGTTGGCCAGCCTGGTCTCGAACTCCTGACCTCAAGTCATCCACCCACCTTGACCTCCCAAAGTGCTGGGATGACAGGTGTGAGCCACCGTGCCCAGCCTACATTTTCAAATTTTTAATTAGGAAATAGTATATGTTTATTATATAAAAGTTTGATCACTATATAAATATGTATTAAAGAAAGTTCCTATAATCTCATCCCTAGAAATAACCATTTTTAAACCATGCACAGTTTTCAGTTTTTCTATAATTTTTAAATATTATTTTATAAAAAATTAAATCATGGTATAAATACTAATTTGTAACTTGCATTTTTACTTATATTCTATTTAAGCATAGTTGTTTGTACAGAAGAACTTTAATTTTCTAATGACTATATATATATAAATGTATATATCTCTGTTTAACCGATCTTCTGTTGTTGGTATTTCCTTAATTTTTCTCTATTACATTTTTCTAGTGAATATCATATGCATACACCTTCACTCACTTGTGGGAATATCTCAGTTTTATGGAATTCCGTAAGTGAAGCTGATGAGTCAAATGATATGAACCATCATACATTTTTTGGTAGATAATGCAAAATTGCCCTTCAAAATGGTTTTGTTTTACACTTTTAAAAACAATGTATGATAGTGGGTATGAGTATTTTGTTTTCCCCATTTCAGTAACTGACAATTGGTTAGATTTTTTAAAGCTCATTGTTTTGATTTGATATTTGTGTATTTTGTGATATATATATTTATACATAATTTAATTAGGCTATTGGTTTACTTAATTGAATTGCCTCTTTACAATTTGACACATTTTTTCATTACTGTGTTTGGTTTGTAGGAGCTCTGTGCCTCTCTCTGCAAATATATGTATATTTACACGTATGCATATATGAAATTATTAATGGTGCGTATTGCAGTTATTTTTATACTTTTTCATTTGCCTTTTAAATTAATTTGAATTATATTTTAGAGATCTAAGTTTCAAATACTTATGAAACTAAATTTATAAATTCATTTTTAAAGATCCTCTTCACAGTTGCAGAGTTAAAAATATTCTGATTTTTTAGATTAAAAAATCAAAATCAGATTGGTATTTTTATATTGAGACATAATATTTTTGTGGTTTTTATTTTATCTTTTGCATTAAGACTTTTTATTCATCTCTAATTCAATTTGTATATGAATTTTCAAGACTAGGCACTATTTATCTTAAATAATAATTTTTGAACACTTGCATTTGCAAAATAAATAGAGATTTAACAAGATTTTTTTTCAGTTTAAAACTCTAATAGTATATCTAAAGTATAATTTACCAAAGTCCCAGTTATACTTAATTTCGAAGAACTGCATATATTGCGTAATTCAAGGTATAAAGAAACTCCCATAGTTTCTAGTTTTACTGCTGTTTTTTTATCCTTCCTTTTTGACACTGGCACTTTTTCATTAAAGACATAGGGTTGTTTCACATATTTCAAAAGGTATTTTGCCTTTATAAGTTTCAGCAAGAAGGTGGAAATTAGAGATAAGTGAGGGCAGAAGACGGAAGAATAAAATATAACCATAAAAAGTTCATTAACCCAAGGAATTGCTGAGAACCAGCCAGGCAGCCAACCACATCACCAGCGTCTGTCACTGCCTGGTGCCCATATGACAACAGTGTTGTGTACAGGTTCTACTAAGAGTGAAAGGTTTACTTTTTAAAAACAATTCTATAAATTCACTAGAAATAAACAAGAGCAAATTATCTTGCTGCCTATTACCATAAAAAAAGCATCAACTTCCTATTGAAAGGGCTTGTTTAGGTCATTTTTTTCCCTATAGCTAGTATAAGAAGCTGGGCACATTAAACACCCATTGTGTTTGGGAACTTGCAAAAACAGGCTTGTCTTCACAACACTCTATTTCAATTCTCTTCATTGTTCAGCATAATTAAAATAAACACAAACACATACAGCTTGTCAAACACTTCTGGAAGTTTCTCCTGACTCAGGTCTTCAGTGGCAGGAACACATTATAAGCACTATAGGCACTCTTCATTTCAAGAAATGTGTGCTACAGTAAAGTTAAGTTCAGAGAATCTTTGAATAAATTGACTAATGCTTTTCCCTTGACTTTGCATTTTCCAAGAGAAAATATTTAGGACACCTATGAAATACTGTCGTTTTAATAATGGTGATGAGTATGATGATAATGTTAATAATAAAGTTGTTGGTAATTATAATATTATTCCATTATATTTGAGGAGTTCTGACATTACAAGACCTATCATTTATCAAAAATTCTGGTTACAGTGTTGTGCAATATATAACTTCAGTATTTAATGGTGTAAAACAACCATTTATTATGTTTATGGATGCTCTGGATCAGGAATTTCGAAAGGGCACAGTAGAGATGACTTTTCTCTGTTTTGTAATGTCTGGGGTCTCAACTGGAAGACTCCAAGGCTGAGAGGTGGTATGATCTGAAGACTTGTTCACTCACGTATCTGGTGGTTAATGATGGCTGTAACTAAGGCCTTAGCACTTTCCGCTGGAACACTATTTTAGACCATTCAGACATCATCTAAGGTCAGGAGTTTGAGTTCAGCCTGGCCAATATGGCAAAAACCCAACTCTATTAAAAATACAAAAATTAGCCAGGCGTGGTTGTGCACACCTGTAATCCCAGCTACTTGGGAGGCTGAGGCGGGAGACTCACTGGAACCTGGGAGGTGAGTTCAGTGAGGTTGCGGAGAGCTGAGATTGTGCCATTGCACTCCAGTCTGGGCAATAGAGCAAGACTCCATCTCAGAAAAAAAAAGAAAAAAAAAAAGGAAATGCATTGCTCACAGTTTTGGAGGCTGGAAAGTGATGTGAGTTGGTAACAACATAGAGGTAGACAGAATCACAATAGATATGACAGAAAGTGATTAGTCAAAAGCAGCACCTTATAGACAGCACCTGTTGCTGTGTCCTGGCACGGCAGAAGGGGTAAAAAAGCTCCTTCAGGCATCTTTTATAAGGGAATAAATCCCATTTTGTTTTGTGGGTTCTGCCCTCATAACCTAGGCATGTCGCAAATGCCCCACCTCTTAATACCAACACATTGAAGAGTAGATTTCATCACAAATATTTTTGAGGAACATAAACATTTAGATCACAGTCAACACCTATACGTTGGCTCTCCAAGTGTCCTAAGCTTTCCCACAACATGGGGGCTGGGTTCAAAGGGTGAGAGTTTTAAGCGAGTAAAAAGCTGTCAGAAGCCATATTGTGTTTTATGATTTTTATTATTTTATTTTATATTAAGCCCTTTCCATTTTAGTCTTTATGATCTTGACAGAAGTCAAGTAGTGTCACTATTACATTCATTGGGTTAAGGCAGTTACAAAAATTTCCTCAGTTTCAAGGAGAAGTCGAATCAAACCTTTGATAGAGGAATATCAACTATAAGAACTATAAGAAGACATTGTGGTATGAAACTTTATATATAATATACATATTCTAGTCACTTTTAGAAGATATATATAGCCTATCCATCTTTAGAAAATATAATTTTCTACAATATTATATTCTACAATGGACAGCTAATTATCTTTTGTTAAATACTATAAATGCAAAATTTTGTTTCAACTTTACAACTATGACACTTGCCTCATCTCCAGTTTACAGATAAGAAACCTGAAGATCAGAGAGGTTAAGTAACTGAGAAAAAGTCACAAGCATAAATAGAAAAGCTGTAATTTGGATTCAAGACATTCTATTTCAAAGGTAATGTGCCCATTTACTACATTAAAAGTGATGGTTTGTTGGAAAGTTTTCAAAAATAATTATCAAAATGAGGATTTGTGTTAAGGAGTTAGATGTCAGGAATCCAGATATGCTTGGAAAATTTTGGGTAATAAGTCATAGGAAAGATGTACTGGAAAATAAGAAAGAATAGGAACCAGGCTTTACAGTTTTAGAACTAGTATTCTGGATAAATAGATTGTTTTTCAGTCCACAATAATAGTTATAATGGCCCAAAGGCAGCTCTAGAAGACTGTCCTGCTTTGGACTCATCGCTTTCTTTCACATCTACTGTGATTCTGGCTACCTCTATGCTGTTACCAACAACAGCTGACTCAGTGACTTGTGTACTTTATTGTCTGAATTCCCGTTTGTGTCTCACATACAAACTCTAAAAGAGGCTCTGATTTGACGTAGTAGTAAAAAACCCCACAAAGAGTGTCTTTGTTGGTCAGCCTCTAAGGACCGGCACCCACTTCTGGTCTATTCAGTGGTTGCCAGTATTTCAGATTACGTGAGAAAATCATGACCATCAATTCCAAAGGACCAGCCCTTAGCTCCGTTCTCGGATGGTGGCTTTGGTGGGGTTAGCTGTCAAACATCATGGAGTATTTAGTACTGAAACTTTAAATAGAGGGACTTAAACTGTACTATATCCTTCTAACCTCTAAGGAAGCAAAAAAGTTATTATGTTGTGTATTTTCTGGACATACTAATTTATGGACATTTTTTGCCAAGAAGTTCTAGATAGTAGTCTTCTTTACTGGAGTGCCTTATCGTAGCTGCCTACAATAGACTCTACACATTGTTTCTGGGTATCACTGAGAGAAATCATTGTAAACCTGAACTAAGACCAGTCCCAGGTGGCACTACAATCACCCAGATTCTCTGCTAAAGGCCCTGCAAAAGTCCTTACAAAATTACCTACTTGTGGATACCAAAAAGGAACTCCTATAGGAAGTAGCTGGATTGTGAAGCTTGAGGGTCACCAATCTCCTCTGATATCCCAGTGTAATTGTTTTTCTTTTTTTGAGAGAGGGTTTTTCCTCTGTCACCTAGGATGGAGTGCAGTGGTACAGTCACAGCTCACTGCAGCCTTGACCTCCTGTTTTCAAGCAATCCTCCCATTTGAGCCTTCTGAGTAGCTGGGACTATAGGAACACTCCACTATGCCTGGCTTATTTTCTTATTTTTTGTAGAGACAGGGTTTTGCCATGCTGCCCAGTCCGACAGTATGAGTTACTTTTATTAGCATGAAAAAGGAAAAAAGCTCCCCCAAGAATTCTTTCAAGATTCTCTCATTGCAGGTATGACTAGCTCCCTATTAGGAAAGCTAATAAGTTATTCAGATATTTTGGGATGAGGATAAGGCATACATTGAAACTAAATCGTATTTCATCTGTTAGGGTGTCTGTGGAGTGCACAATTCTGGAAAGAGTTAATATAATTTTGAGTAATGGAGGATATATAAACTAAAGCCAAATCAATGCAGAAGCTGGAAATACTGGGAATGGGTTACTTAACAATAAATTGATTCTGTTGTTATTTTTAATTGATCAGGCTTGAAACCTCACTTCTTATGAATATTTCTTAAAAAGTTACAAGAAGAAAATAGAATAAAATCAATATTCAATTCACTTGTCACAAATAACTTTACTGCCTTCAGTTACTAATCCCATTTATCTCAAAGAGGTGAGCAGACGTCGCTGAAAGCTCCCATTTACCAGTGACAGAAGACAGCCAGAAAGCTGACTTTTCTATTTGTGGTTAGAGTCCAAAATGCTGAAATAGACTATAAGAAAATGTGTTTTGTTCCTAGAAAACTGTGCAGCTTGTGTGACTATGCACTATACACACACACACACACACACATATACACACACACACACACATATTTTCTTTTTCCTTCTCCCTTCAGGGATTTTTCTCAAACTTAATTCTCAGCTACCCAATACTGAACAAATCTCAGTAAATTATACCACGTGGTAGCTGGTTAGTGAGTTCAGAAAACTGGGATTCACATTTAACATTTTTTTTTTCACCACATTTTCCATATTGCATTTGCCACTAAGTCCTCCTAATTTACTTCCAAAATGTACCTCAATCCATACCTTTTATATCCATCTTTGCTGCCACCTTTCTAATGCAAACCAAAATCATCTTTTATCTGAACCATTGTTATAACCTCCAAATTCATCTTCTCATTTTCTCTCTTGACTCTTTCAAATCTATTTTCTACAGAACAGCCACAGAATTATGTTTAAATTATCAATTGAATCCAATGTTATTTCCCAGCTTAAAAACTTCAAGTGTTTTTCATGATGTTTAGAATGACGTCTAAACTTGTAATTTTTGGCTACAAGGCCTCAGTGGAAATGTTTTCCCTACTAAGACTATGTATGATGAACAATTTTGATTTGCATCTGCTGATCCAGAAATCTAGGAGTAGAGCGATTTCAGGGCATTACCCACTCAATTCTCTTTCGACAGTTGGTCGCCCTAGCTTCTTTTGGGTGGACAACTAGTAACTTCACGTTATCATACTGCTCACTCTCCTTTAGTCCCAGGAATAATAACAGTTTCCAGCTGTTGGTAGCTCTGGAGTTACTAAATCTTCATTTATTTTTTCCTTGCACTTCATGCCTGCTTCTTCTTAAGTAGTCTTTTATTAAACTTTTCACAAATTAGCCAGATTGCATGTGTAATCTCTTTTCTGCAAGGAAATTGACTAATAAAGTATCTGGTGGTAGGAGTGACCTAAGAAATGGTTTCTTGAATTGAATAGCTCCACACCTTTGAGGAACACATAGATAGTCTTCTCAGAAGTAGGGATAGGACACTAGTAACCCAGAACTTATAGAGTTTTTATAATTCCTCAAATTTTCACTTGTGAGGCACAGGGCAAAGAGCAGTTAGAAGGTGAGGGACTGGAAAATCCAGTGCTGTGGCATTTGGTTCTATAGTAACAATATTGATTATGATTGTGGATCACCTAGCTATTTCCATAGGCTCCAGAGATCATACATGGTAAAAAGGACAAGTTTTAGGTAATGAAAATGCAATCCAGAACACAAAGAGGAAATCAGAAATGTTCAAGGGCTTCTTTGAGTACGCCTCTCATTTCCTGTAGTCACAGGACAGATATAGCTGAAAAGCACACCTAGGATCTGATTGTAAGGGTTGCAGAGTTACAGTAGCAATTCAAAGCTTAATCTCCTGGGCATAGAAGAATCTTACCTCCTAACCTCAGCCGAGTGAATAAGAATTCCCTTGAATGAAACTTTTAATGACAGCTATTGGTGTGAACTGTCTTACAAAGAAATGCCAATTCTCTTTGTTACCCACCTTCACTACCCTTCATGGCTCTCATGCCCATAATGGGAGTTGGATCTCAACATGGCACAGATGGAGACATTCAAGGTCTACTCTGGAAAAATATAGGTTGTACGCACAAAGGCTTGTAGGACCACCCCAGTTTGTCTTAGCAGGAATCAGAAACATGTATAAGATTAGATTCTATGGGTGTTAGACCAAGGAGGATGAAAAACATTGTTTGATTGGACAATGTTGGATAAAATGATTGATATGCCCAAAAAGATCACAGAATTTAATGTGCTGGCTTACGCACCTACAAATGATTTAATCAGTTAGGTTGTCTAATTATAGGTGAGTCATTGGTGGCCTACCATCAATAAGGTAGAAATACTGCAACTTCCATGGCATAGTGTAGAAGGAGTTAAAAGTTCCGGGGAGATAGCTGTGTTGAATTCATTTAATATTTCAAACTGTTCAGATACTTCTCCTAACCATACCTGTCCAGAGGGAGAGAGAAACTCTCTTAATTAGGCGTTTAAAAATACCTTGGTGAAGGGTCATGAGAGTCCTTGAACAGCTCTGTGGTAGGTACCCTCTGTAGGCTGGAGATTATGGTGCGAATGCCCATTAGCTCGTTCTCATTAACTAGATAAATCCCAACTTTGTACTTTGTGGATTTCAATATTAGTTAACCATTAATACTCTGAATGGGAGATTTAAAGAGCAGAGATTAAAATCCCACTTCCAATATGCAACATCCTTGTAATACTCACCCTCATTTGACGGAAGGTTGTGAGTCAAAAGCCTTGAAAATAAAAAAAAAATTATTGATTTTAAACAATTTGGTGATTTTCTTCTTGTGTCTTTTCAGTCATAATAATTCAAAATTTTGTTTGTTTTCTTTTTGCTTTTGAGTTTTTAAAACCTTTCTTAAAAACAAAGTGTATACACACACACGACATGAATACTCTTAGTGTATATATGTAAATTGCAAAGTATACATATGTATATAAAGAGTGTATATATATGTGTGTGTGTCTGTGTGTATACACTTTGAAACATTCATATATACAAAAGGATACTCAATCTTTTCATACACACACATACACACAGACACACACACAAAGATTGAGTATTCCTTATCTGAAATGCTTGGGACCAGAAGTGTTTCAGATTTTGAGTTTTTTTTCAGATTTTGGAATATTTGTATGTACATAATGAGATATCTTGTGGATGGGACCCAAGTCTAAACATAAAATTTATTTATATTTTATATAATCCTCATACAAATAGCCTGAAGGTAATTATATAAAATATTTTAAATATTTTTGGGCATAAAACAAAGTTTGCCTACATCTAACCATCAGAAAACAAAGGTGTCACTATCTACGGCACTCATGTGAACAATCTGGTTGTTTGGCATCACCCTCATTCCTGACTCTGAATTTATATGTAACTGATAAGCAATCCTTTTCTTACACTTACACATAAGTACATAAGGGTAAAAATATGACATACCAACATACCATTAACACAATGAAAAAATAATATGTTCAAGGCAACTAAGCAACACAGTAGTATCTCCCGAATACCTGTATCAGCTGTGAAACAACAGCAACAAGGAACAACAGCCGGCTTTCAGTCTCCATATATGACGCTGCATGTTGATTAAAGGGTTACTGGACACTGTATTCTATTTTTTTACATGAGAAGAAACATCAGAAAAGTTAGGAGACCAGGAAGTGGGTCTTCTAGGGATGAGGAGGCATTCTGCTGGATGACCTTTTAAGTGTTTCCTCCAGAGTCATTCACCCATTAACAATATTTTTTTCTTAGACGTCTCTCTTTGATTTTACAAATGGACGTAATTTCTTGTTGTATTATGAATATACATTGCTCCAGTCCTTCAATAAGCCCATCATACTTTCCACATGTTGTCTATAGTCACATTTTTTGCAGTGTTAACAATGTTATCTTCATCATCACTATTATTATGGTCACTTTGATTTGGAACCATTTTGGCTATTTCACCATCAGTCAATGAACAAACAATGGGAGCCGCAATATCTATGTTAAAAATTTCTTCAAGATTAACTTCTTCCAGCTTACTGATGGACTCTGAAAGTATATATATTTTTTGTGTACGTAAGGAGGTCACACATTATGATTTTTTAATTTAACATATAAAACCCTTCAAAGTCACCATCTTGTTCATCATCATCACTGAATATAGCTGCAGGCCAGAGGTTGTGCTGAGCATGTACAACTGTGTCTTTAGTGATTTTATTCCAAGCGCTGGCAGCAGCATATATTGCGTTCTTCACGCAAAGCTCCTTTTGAAAACCTCCCATACCTTTGCCTCTGTTCACTGCTGCTAGCATGCTGTTCAAAAAATGTTTTGGTATTTACTCTTCACTGGTCACATAGCTGAATTAATGAAGTTACTTTGGTGGGAAGGCATCTGGAATAAACATTATTTTTGGTGAGCATTTCAGAAGGGGGATGAGTTAAGAAATAACAAAATCTTGCACTGATCACCCAGTCCAGCTTCCCTGCAATAAGCAGGAATCACTGGTACAAAATATTTGTAAAACAATCAGAAAAGATGTCTCTGGTGATCCTTGCTTTTTCGTTAGCAGAGTAATGGACTTGTGAGAAATTCACTCCTTGAAAACAGGGAGGACACAGCTTTTGCCTATCGGAAGTTTACACTTATGTATACTTGCTGCATTAGCATATGTCAGTACAGTTATTCTATCCTTGGGATCCTTAATTCCTGTAGGGATACCTCATTAGCTTTAATCAGTGTCTTTCTTTTGCAATACTGCCCAAACATTGATTTTTAAAATCAGAATTATAGTCTCTCTGTCTCTCTCTCTCCTCCCAGGTTCACGCCATTCTCTTGCCGCAGCCTCCTCAGTAGCTGGGACTACAGGCACCTGCCACTATAACCGGCTAATTTTTTTGTGCTTTTTAGTAGAGACGGGGTTTCACTGTGTTAGCCAGGATGGTCTCGATCTCCTGACCTCGTGATCTGCCCGCCTCAGCCTCCCAAAGTGCTGGGATTACAGGCTTGAGCCACCGCGCCCGGCCGTTAATGAATTTCTTAATTGAATTTCTCTATGATCAGCAGATGCATTGTTACCACAAATCTTTAAAAATTTAATCTTGTGTCATTTTTAAAATTTCCAAACTAGACTGTTGAATAGTCGCAGTTTCTTTCCATTTTCATTTCATCATGATAGTTGCTGTTTCATAGTCAGCATACCATTAAGTGGCATGTGTTCATCGCAAAGCTGATAGATCAACTCTTTGGATACACAATCAAGATCTCAATTTTTAGCTTCATGTGATGTTTTTCTACTTTTTATTAACTTCTGTTCACCACCTTCAACATAGAACTTCAGCAATTTATCCTTCTGTTTCTTCAGGGAATTTAGGCTGGTCATTCTGACATTACGCTCTTCTGTAATATGTTTCACACTTACACCAGTGTCTAGTTTCTCCAACAGCTTGACTTCCCTTGCTTCCTCTTTTTCTTATCACTGTTACCCATAGGGGATATCTACAGGTCTTTTTGAAATGTTCAATAATACTTTTACACCACAGAACAGAGAACAAGCAAAGAAACACGGTGAGTATTGCTGTAGGTGTTGGCCTCATGTGGGGTACCTTGGGGAAGCTGCTGTTGGCACATCCCACCTGCACATGTGCCATTTTATTACCCTTTGTGGGTGTGCTTGTGTAGAGGAATCTGTGCATGCACAAAAAAGATATATCACAGCTGAAGAGGGCTGGAATGGTCTTTTTTTCTCTTAGAGATGCTGAACAAACTTTGTTGTGTGTCTTCATTTTGACTGCAACTCTTCACATGAGGTCAGACATGGAATTTTCCACTTGTGATACCATGTCAGCACTCAAAAAGTTCAGGATTTTGGAGCATTTCAGATATCTAATTTTTGGATTAGGGATACTCAACGTGTGAGTGTGTGTGTGTGTGTATATATGTATATATAATTTAATGAAAGTTAAAAGAGGAATGTGAATAAGCATGAGGAAAAAATTAAGGCACATGATTGGTCAAAATGATTGGCTTATTAGTTTTAGAATTGCCCTTAATCATTCAGAAAGAAAGGTGATGAGTTATTACTATCAGAGGTACCATAAATAATATTTAGTGGCTCAGTAATTGCTTTAGTCAATTCCTTAACTACCTTGAGATATGTGTTATCAGGATCTGATAATTGGTAGGTGTTGATAAAAGAAAGTTGCTTTTTAAAGTATCCTATTTTTTCTTTTGCTAAAGGTCTAGTAAAAGTGGATTTTAAATTTATAATTTTTTTTTTTTTCTGGGAAGAAAGAACATGCATATTAAGAAAAGCACTTAATACTATGATATCATAAATATAGATTAATAAAATTTACCAAACTTGGGAGTGATGGTTTTCTCAGGACAATAGATTTAAGATCACAGGAAAATCTTCACCACCTTGCTGGAAATCGAGTGTTCAGAGGTAAACATAACAGCAATAACAACAAAAAGATGACTAACATTTGCTGAGAATTATACACTAAGTCCTGTGCATTAAGTACTTTATATGGATAATCTTTTGAAATCCTTAGATCAAATTACTAGCTATGTGGTATTATACAGCTTCACAAATGAGGGAACTTGGCTTACAGAAGTTAAATAATTTTCCCATGGTCACACAGGTAGTAAAAGTGACTAAGACAGGATTGAAACCAAGGCAATGTTCTCCAAATCCAGTCTGTGTTAAACTGTTTCCCACTTTTGGTGCTTTAAGGGAATTATAATTATGGTACTGGGTGGGGACAGCAAAACTAGGAGAAATTTTGGGGTTAATACTCTGAAAGAAGTATAAAATTCGAGGTGAAAGAAAATGTAGAAGCCATCTAGTTAAACCATCTCCTTTTACTGATAAAGAACACGAGGCCCAAAGAATATGATATAGAACCCAGATTGCCTGGGTTCACCTCTTACAAACTGTGAAAATTTGGGCCTCTTGATTCTTCTGTTTCCTCATCTGTAAAATGGGGATGGTAATAGAATCTACTTAACAGAGTCATTCCAGGATTCAATGTCATCTATAATTCATGTATCCAGCTTCACCCTTTCTAATCTTTGTATATAGGAACAAAAGAATTCATTAAGTATACGAGTTAGGAGAAATGACTATATAAAAGATTACTTACACATGTCACTTTATTTTCTAATTCTTAGGGATATTAGAATAGAGAATAAGGAAACATCTGGCCAGAAGCATACATAGCAAAATCAAAAATCAAATTCAAATAATTAGCAGGAGTATGGGTTATATTTTCTTTTGGTTTCTTGGGACTAATTTGTAGACACGAGGTTTATTATCTATCAGAGTACACCACTTAGAAAGTAACAGAAAACCCTACCAACATTTGACTCTCCAAACTAAACAGTTATTACCTTGGTTGAGAAGAAATACTTAATAAGCAGTTGTTTGACATTGGTTTATCTATTTAATCATGCCGAGGTCGCTGTCTCTGAAATTTTACTGCCCTTTCTCTCACGGTCTCAAGATGGTTACTGGAGGTCCAGAAATTATGACCTCAGTCAAGGCAGGAAGAAGCAGGAAGGGAATGGTGTTAACCTCTTCTGTCCCTTTTATCAGGAAAAGCAAAAGCATTTCTAGAAAACCTCAGCAGACATGTGTGAATATCTCATTTGCCAGATCCAGGGTCACCATGTTGTCCAAGTGGCTTTCTAGGGTAGACAGGCAATGGAGAGCAGAGTTGTAAATGGATTTCGGCTAGTCAACAGTATTATTTTGTTTGATGCTTATTATATTTAGGCCACATTTATACAGAAGCTAGGGTATATATTACTGGAAATGGGTAAAGAAACTGCCACTTGCAGAGGAACTATTAACTTTAACACTGTATGTTAGGCACTTTCCAGTCATTATTTTGTTTATTCCCCAAAATACCCTTTGAGAAAACAAATAAACTGAGATTCAGGAAGATGAAGCCTCTTACAAAGATTTTATACATAATATTATTTGAACCGAGGTCTGACCAACTTGAAAGTCTGTGTTTAAATTGAAACATAAAACAATGAAGAAAGCTGTAGAATAATAGCCACCAGTTAGCGAATGCTTACTAAATGTCAGGCATCACAAAAGCTAACACATTTAGAATCAAATTGCCACATTTATCCTTACACCAACAATCCTGTGAGGTATTTTTATCCCCATTTTACAGACGGATACATGGAGTCTAAAGAAGTTGGCTAACTTGTCCAAGGTAACTCAGCTAAAGCTTTAAGGCTGGAGTTAGTATCCAGGTTTTGTCTAAATCGAAGCAATTTCTTCCCAAAGATGAAAACAATTTTCCACTTTTCATCTATACCTAGGAGAGTGTTGTCTAACCTGTCATCTAAATATGATGATTCTAAAAGTATACAAAATATAACCATGTAGGTGTTGGAAATGTCCACTTGGATGTTTCCCTACTTAACTGCTACATATGTCAGGATAAAGTCCCAGGCAAATGGTCTCAGGAGAAGGAAAATGGATGTACGTAATTCCAGGGAAGTCTGGCATAGGTACTCTATCTTACTGATGATCTGGAATAGCCTTGAGGTTAGAAAAGACAGTTAAACAGAGGAAGCTGTGATGAAAAAACTTGTTCTACTCCTATATACAGCATCATATGTACTTCATATAAGGCTTTTTAAAAATTATACTTTAAGTTCTGGGATACATGTGCAGAACATGCAGGTTTGTTACATAGGTATACATGTGCCATGGTGGTTTGCTGCACCCATCAATCCATCATCTACATTAGGTATTTCTCCTAATGCTGTCTCTCCTCTAGCCCTCCCCCCACTGACAGGCCCGAGTGTGTGATGTTCCCCTCCCTGTGTCCATGTGTTCTCATTGTTCAACTCCCACTTATGAGTAACATGCAGTGTTTGTTTTTTTTTGTTCCTGTGTTAGTTTGCTGAGAATGATGGTTTCCAGCTCCATCCATGTCCCTCCAAAGGACATGAACCCATCCGTTTTTATTGCTGCATAGTATTCCATGGTGTATATGTGCCACATTTTCTTTATCCAGTCTATCATTGATGGGCATTTGGGTTGGTTCCAAGTCTTTACTATTGTGAAGGGTGCTGCAATAAACGTATGTGTGCATGTGTCTTTATAGTAGAATGACTAGAATACTTTGGGTATATATCCAGTAATAGGATTGCTGGGTCAAATGGTATTTTTGGTTCTAGATCCTTAAGGAATAGCCACACTGTCTTCTACAATGGTTGAACCAATTTACACTCCCACCAACAGTGTAAACGCATTCCTATTTCTCCACATCCTCTCCAGCATCTGTTGTTTCCTGACTTTTTAATGATTGCCATTCTAACTGGTGTGAGATGGTATTTCATTGTGGTTTTGATTTGCATTTCTCTAATGACCAGTGATGATGAGCTTTTTTTCATATGTTTTTTGGCCACATAAATGTCTTCTTTTGAGAAGTGTCTGTTCATATCTTTTGCCCACTTTTTGATGGGGTTGTTTTTTCTTGTAAATTTGTTTAAGTTTTTTGTAGATTATGGATATTAGCCCTTTGTCAGATGGATAGATTGCAAAAATTTTCTCCCATTCTGTAGGTTGCCTGTTCACTCTGATGACAGTTTTCATTTAGAGCTCTTTAAATACAAACAAGACAGAAGGAAAAAAACCACACACAAACCACCTCCGCCAAGCACCTTAACATCAATGTTTCTCAAAAGGTCAAACTTACCATTCTCTTTGGTGTGTTAGAACATTCCAGTACTAGCAGCTATATAGAAATGAGAAAAGGCAAGTATGAGACATTGCCTTTGCTGACGACGAGATAATAGTTGTATATACTTATCAGGATGTTTACAATGGTCACTCTGTGGAGGTGAAAGGATAAAAATGATGTTTTTTTCCCCATATAAATTAACTTTATTTATTTATTTATTTTGAGATAAGGTCTCTCTCTGTCACCTAGGATGGATGTCAGTGACACAATCACAACTCACGGCAGTCTCAACCTCCCAGGTTCAAGCCATCCTCCCACTTCAGCCTCCTGAGTAGCTGGGGCCACAGGCACATGCCACCATACCCAGATAATTTTTTTTATGTTTTGGAGCAATGGGGTCTGCCTGTGTTGGCCAGGCTGGTCGTGTACTCCTGGACTCAGGGATGCTCTTGCCTTGGCCTCCCAAAGTGCTGAGATTACAGGCATGACCTACTATGTCCAGCCTGTACATTGATTTTATCTAAATATCTTTGAAGTTCTAAACTCCTTTAGAGGCAGTCATAAAGGGCTTCCAAAATAAATGTTTCAACATAGTCCACTGTGCAGAATAAAAACATTTGCCCTGAGGGCATCAAATACACGGGAAAAAAGAACACCTACAATAGCTGACCACAACTTCCAAAGGAAAAACAAAAAATAAAACAAAAAACAAAAATGAGATTTTATTGCCAGCACAACTATGGTGAGTTTACAAAATATATTCTCTGCCATAGATATCCAACCTAAACATCTGAATAACCTCATATCTCAAGGTGTCTGTCCATTGATCTGATTGTTACTGATTTGGTCCGTCCTTATGGGTGAACTGTCCCCTCTAATGATCAGGAACAGTGACTTGATGCAACACTAATCCCAAAGAGGAGGTGATTAGGCATTTTGAGTCCCTCTGGTTCCCTTCATTTAACAACCATTCCTTTCTGTAGCTTGAAGCTATAAATGCATAACATTACATTACAATGTAACAGTTGTTTTTCCCTTCTTACTACCAGGCAAACACATAGATGTTGAATCTTTGTGGTTTTCAGAATAATTCAAATATATAGAACTTCACTCTGAGATTCTAACAATAATACTTTCAATAATGGTGTGGCCTCTTTAGTCTAATGATAATAATTACCAATAGTAGTCATAACTAACATTTATTGAGTTATTGTTAAGTACTGGATTCTAAATATTTTATTAGTCTTGGGAGGCCAAGGCAGGTGGATCATGAGGTCAGGAGTTCAAGACCAGCCTGGCCAAGATGGTGGAACCCTGTCTCTACTAAAAAAAAAAATTACAAAAATTAGCCAGGTGCAGTGGCAGGCACCTGTAATCCCAGCTACTTGGGAGGCTGAGGCAGGAGAATCGCTTGAACCTGGGGAGCAGAGGTTGCAGTGAGCCGAGATTGTGCCACTACAATCCAGCCTGGGCAACAGAGCAAGACTCCATCTCAAAAAAAAAAAAAAAAAAGTATTAGCCTAACTTTACTTAATCTTCTCAGCAACCTTATAGAATATGTGCTTTTGTTATTTTTATTTCATAGATGAACAAATGACTCCCAGAGAGATAAATAACTTGTCAAGGATTGCGCAGCATATCAGTGGAAAACTCACCTGAGTCCAGAGGCTCAATAAGTAATAACGATGCTAGAGATTGGGTGGCTGACCTAGAATTGAGAACCTTAATTTTAAAATTATCAAATGACATTTAATTATAATAATTTTCTGATGAGAAAGTGGGAGTCATTATGGCCATTGCTTCTCAATTCATTGCAATGCCTTTTACTTAGCTGGTGCTCCAATAAATGTTTGATGAATGAAGAAATGAACCGATGATGAAATACAGAGGAAGTGCTCGTGCTTGAGTCATTTAGAATAATTGTATTTCTTATTGTCTTCAATTATATTAAAGCATTGCCGTGTGAATATTTGCTTATACTATGGAGTCTGATTTTAATGATTTGCTTTGTTGCCTATTAGTATATGGATCTTCCATGTTCCATGTCATTTTTTTCTATTAAAAACGTGTTTGTGCCACCTTTGGTTTCATCCACGTCCTCTTGACAGATAAACTAGTTAAGGGGCATGGGATCAAAGACCTGAGCTGACTGAGCAGAAACAAACATTTACCTGGGGGCAGGATAACTCCTTCAAGAGGCAGTCATCTTCTCTGCTTGCTGTCTGGAAGAGCAACTTTAGAACCTGCTGTCATGGCATTTTTTTTCCTTAGGAAATCAGGTCGTGATCCCAATTCAACAGTGTATCTTTTACAAGGATTTGGGACCAGTGCTCCCAGGTTTTACAAATAATGATAATATATATTTTTCCTTTAAGGTAATCAATGAAAATAATGGCTGTAAAAAATTAAATTGCTTTCTCTTTGAGATTTGGAGAAAGTGAATTTACAAAACTTTAGTATATAGTATCATATTCTTTGAAGAAAATGAATACAAGACTGATTACCATACTTGTTTCTCATTGTCCAAATTCCAAACACCTTGGCTTGGTATTCAAGGCTTCCAAGCTCTAGCCTCAATATTATTCTGAGCCTTAAGTCCACCTTCTTCTATATGTATGTTATGCAAGACCAAAATGGATTGTACATTGATTCCTGGATATTTGCTATATTTTCAGTTCTTCAACTCTGCTTGTAGAAATCCTACTTATTCTTCTAAGATGCAACCTCCTTTGTGAAGTACTGATTGATGACTCCAAATGAAGACGATCTGTTCTTCTTCTGAATCCCTTACTACTTTGTGCTTCTCTTATAATACTAAGTTCAAGGTAAACCAAGGTCTATTTTTACTGCAAATATTTATATATTTGCCATTTGTAAGTTCCTTGAGGTCAAGAGAAATAGCATATCCTTCTGGAAGGAGACTATGCTGGGGAGTATTAAATTGATCTGTTTTGGAATTGTGGAATTAGGTTTGATGAACACGAATAAGAGAACAGAGGGTTCAGTAGGAGAATAATTGGTATTTTAGAAAGGCTAATTAAAGTTAATTCAATTTAAAGGAAGATTAAACTTTCATAAGTAAATGTTATTAAAAATTTGGTTATCTTTGGATGTGAAAGTAAGTTTATTTTTTCTTACATTTAATATAATTTACATTTGACTATGCTCATTATTAAAAGGAACAAAAAAATATTCAAATAATTTTCCTTTTTGCAAAACTATTCATCAATTTTCCTAAACATTCTCTAAATCCCTCAATATTCAGATTATTCCTTTTAAAATTGCAAATAGTATTATTACTCTTGATGACATCTCATCTTCAACTGTTGAATGTCTAGACTTGGCCATTTCCTAATTTGTTAGTGATTGTTCTTGTTATTCAAGTAATCTCCAATGCCATTCTCATTAATTTCATAATATTTTAAATATTTTACTAGAAATTTAATATCTTTTTAAAGTGCTTAGTCTTACATTTGCATTTTAGGCTAATACTCATTGAGAGACTGGTAGGCAAAAACGTTGAACTAAAGAACTGTGGTAGATAATGCTCAACGGGGAAAAATGTTTGAGTAGAGACTAAATGCAAACGATCAGTTTACTGTGCATACCTTTATGCTATTCTCCCTGCTAGAGCATTGGACAACGAACACTCAGATGAGACTCATCTCCATTATATGTTTGAATTGACTTTTTCTTCCTATTTTTTTCCTTGGCATTCTACTTGGGATCATTGCATATGAATGTGCAGTTTGTGTCTGTAGAAGGTACTGCACTGAGGGTAACTGGGCAAATGTACAGATGCCTCTTGGAGAAGAGATACCTTTTTCTTTGCACAATTCCATGTTCACTTGTGGCAAATCTTTAAAATATATAACAAAGGCACCACATAGGCCAAAAGCTGGCCCTGGTTCCATAATTCTCTTCCTCATTCCACTTCAGCCAGTCATGTCATTTTGCAGGTCCTGCTACATTCCATGCAAACTACCTCCACGTGGTCTTCAGACTTACTGTTATGTTCCCCCCATCGCTCCCCACCACCTTTTTTTTCCCTAAAACATTTGAAAGTAAGTTGCAGACATCATGCTATTTTACCCTAAATGCTTCAGCACATGCCTTATAAGAACAGTGTCATCCTTCAATGGGAACATTAGTTTTCATATCTAAGAAACTGAATATTAATAATATTATTCAGTATACAGTTCAATTCAAAGTTCTCCAATTGTTTTATGTGTTTCCCCTATAAGTTGTGTGAATGTGGTTTTTAATGTTTTTACTTTTTAGAATCTAACCAGGGACCACAATTTGCATTTGGTTATCATGTGTTCTTAGTTTGCTTTAATCTATAATCATCTCTTGGGTTTTGTTTGTTAATTTGTTTGGTCTTTCATATCTTGACAGTTTTGATAAATTCAGGTAAACTGTTCTGGAAAATCTTCCACAATTTGGAACACATCAGGTTAAATATTTTGTTCAGGAAAATGACAGTAAGGTGGTATTGTGGCTTCCCACTGTATCATATCATTATCAAATTACATAATGGTAATTTGTCCCATTATTGGTGATGCTTACATTGATCCCTGGGATAAGATGTTCTCACTGTGGCAAACTTTCCCTTTTTTTCCTTCATAATCCAGAATAATCAGTTAGGTGAAATGCTGACAATATGGAGGTCATTTTACTCCACATTTTTCAGTAATATTTGGTGATTGTTGCCTAAATCAATTCTGAAATTGTTTGCAAAATAGTTATTTTCTAATTGTATCATTTCTTCTACTTACAGTAGTTGGCATACTTTTTTTAAGAGTTTTTTTTCTTTTTTCCTGCTTACCCCTCCACATTTTGTTGACTTAAAATGCAATATGTTATGATTTTTTCTTTTCTTTTTTTTTAATGCTTAAATTGTCTCAAATTTGGTCAGCTGGATCTTTCAAGCTTGTCCTTAGGCCTTTTTGTTATGTCCTCATTAATCATTGAGGACCTTCTTGTTTTTTGACATTATAAGAATATTTAAATTTGCCAGTGATTTTTCTTGCCCTCAGTCATTTCTCCAAGGGACTCAAGTTCCCTTATGGGAGGATGGTATTTAGATGTTGGCACCAGATGAGCACACCAATGTTAGGGTGGGCATGACCAATTTCCACTTCTACTATATCTGGTCCATTTCCATTCCTCTTCCTCTTGTTCCCACTTATCTAATTTTGAATTTCATTCAATTAAAGCATTTCCCTCCTTTGTATTTTCTGTAGCTAAGCAGTTAACTTCATATGTGTCTACCTAAAATTCTATGTGATTCCTAAAGATTGGCAAGTGGTGAGAATCCCTCCATCTTCATCTGACAATGAGAAAACTCTAAAATTCCACACGCTATTCAAGTCTTTCGCAGTCACCTCTGTTTGCCTTTCATCTGATTTTTACAGATGTTCTAAAGTTCCCAAAATAAATAGAGGTGATCAGTGAATCACAATATCTGGAAGATAAAGCAAATGCTTACCTGTTTGCTGTGCCATCTGCTCCATTTTAGATTGGATCAGTACATATTCAGTCTCCCCAAACAGCATGCACTTCTCAAATACCCATGGTGACTGGCTCCAATTCCATCTGGTTGTTTCTGATTATTTCATTACAGCTGTTCAGATTTATAAACCCAGCAATTAAAAGAACTTAGACATGTTAATACTTATGTAGCCCTTAACCACAATGCCTCAAAAGAAAAATTGGGAAAGTTTTTACAAGACATTGTTTCATTGAAGGGACTGTTATTACTTTAATGAAACATGCTACGCACGCACATTATTTTTAAAGATTTCTTTCTTTCTTTTTAGAGTTGTCAAGCCTTCATTTACATATAGAAGATTAACTATAGTTTATTTTAATTGTTCCAAATTTGACAGTGGTGAAAAGCAACAATACAAATCCCAGCTTTCTTTTCCCCCTCTAGCAGTGTTTCTATGGGAAGATTAAGAGAGTCTGCAACTTGTTCTAGAGTAATAATTTCAATTGGCTCAAGTCCATTAACTGCAGGGAAAAACACCTGGCAAGGCGGTTGGTAGCAGCCCATTCTTGTTAACCTTTCAGCCTTCACAATAACTATCAGCAGGCACTGAGTCAGGGCCTCTAATAAACTGGCATTAAAGCTGCTGACAGCTAATAACTTTTTATGGGTTTCCAGAACTAAATAAAATTCTGATTAATTAGAATCAAAGAATTTTCAAATTCCATAACCCCAGAATTAAAAAATTTTAGACATATAAAATAAATATTAATATGGTCTTTCAGAAGACATTTTTAGCACAAACAAAATAGATTTTAAAGTACATTATTTTAGCTATTTTACTCCAGTTTAACTTTCAGCCACCATGCTCTTTTTTTTTAGTAAAAGAGAAAATAGCTAAGGAATTGAAAACATAGCAGACCAACTATAGAAATAGTTTCAACTGAATAATTTCAACATGTCAAATAATTTATGCTAGTGAATTATAGAAACCCTTTAATCTTCAATAATTGTGGAAGAGTAGAACTCAGGGAAGACATTTTAAAGAGAGTATTTAAAAACTTCGCACACATCAATTTTCTTCTTTTTGCCTTTCCTATAGGAAAACCAATCTGTAGGTGGACTGTACCTGTAACCTGTTCACCACTGGTTAGGTGGAAACTAAGGTGGTCTTGAGGAGTTGCAGGAGGAAGCCAGAGTCGAAAAGTTACTGAAACACTATGGTTCTGTAAGAAACTAGACAGAATTTATTTTCTTTCTTGAGCCAGAGAACTGATGTTCAGTTGCTGGACGCAACTCTGGTAGAAAGAAGGCATGAGGAGAGATTGAGTAGGGAGTCAGTTTATATCACTGACGACTTTAGACAAAAACAATTGAGAACCATCATTGTACCAGAAAGCGAGGTTTCTCAGGGGCTAGATTCAGGTAACTATGGTGATAGAAGGATAGAGAAGCTCTACCTATACCCATGGCTCAGCTCCTGTAGATCGAAGGAAATAAAGTTGTTTCTGAGAATGAAGAGACACCTGAGACAGTAAGTGAAGACACAGTACAGTGAGGTGAAAACTCCTCCTAACTTCCAACCTTACACCACAACCTTGTAGGGGGTGGTGAAAACCACAGATGCTATGATTTGAATGTCCCCTTCCAAACTCATGTTGAAATTTAATTGCCATTGTAGCAGTATTAAATGATGGGACTTTTAAAAGGCGATTAGGCTATGAAGGCTCTACCATAAAGAATGGATTCATGCTGTTATCATGGAAGCAGGTTCATTATCATGCAAGTAGATTCTTTATAAAACTACAGTTTTGTCCCTCTGTTCTATCTCTCACCCTCTTTTTGTCCTTCTCTTATGGTATGACACAGCAAGAAATCCCTCACCAGATGCTGGTACTTTGATCTTAGACTTCTCAGGCTCCAGAACTATGAGTGATAAATTTCTGTTTATTATAAATTAACCAGTCTGTGATATTTTCTTATAACAGCACATGACAGGCTAAGACAGTACCCATGGCTGTTTGAATGCAGGAGTTAAGATTCCTGTAGAAACAAATTCAAGTAAATCTTCACCTTTTTAGCATGGAGGGAGCTTTGGAATAAGAGTTTTTGTTGAAGAATGCAAGTATTTGCCAGTGGGAGAAATGTAGTAGGATAATACTTTGAGATATGGATTGTAGTTCTTTATAATCTTTCTTTTAGAGAAGGTAGCTAAAATATTCCACAGTTATGTGTAATGGAATAAATATGACCAGAATCAGAAACAGAGGAGAGAGAGAGGAAAAAAAACAAAACAAACAAACAAAAAAACAACTTTTGAAAGGCCATTTGAAAAGACTTTTAAAACTCCTAGTTGGGTGAAAGAACTTTGGACTTTCTAAAGCTTAAAGTTAAAATAAACAAACAATCAAGTTGGAAAAACACATAATCAGAGAGAATTAGTATTTCCCATCCCTAGTGACTCAGTAAAATTTGCTTGTACTGAGAAGAAGAAGTAATCAAAAGATAAGCAAGAACGTTTATGTATGGTAGAGCTGCTGTGCTCTGCTCCTCCACATTTGCTTGAAAACTGGAGAGGCACAGACAAATCCCAGATTTGAAAGCAAGATCCATTCTCTTATTCCCAGTGAATAACCAAGAAAATTTCAAGACCAGACCTCCCCCTGGTGTCCAGTATCATGTAAGAGCAAAAGGAAGGCTTCAGTGTCATGTCTGAAATGAGAGAGCCTAGAGCAGCCTCACAGAATTTCTCACAACTTACAGTGGCAAGGGAAAGCAGCTGGTTGTTTTCTGTTCCTCTGAGATGTTGAAAACATCAGAGACAGAGAGAGAGAGAAACAGAGACAGAGAATGCACCACACCTGGAGAGTTCCTACAGGAGGAAGCAAGGGAAAACTTGAAGGAAACCTACATTGGTCAGTAACTATTAAGTCCTAACATGTTTATCTCAGAGGATGCAGCAGGAGGAGCTCTTGAATAAAGAACAATACCATCTCCCCATTCCCTTATATTGAGACATCACCTAAGAACCCTATATTTATGACAAAACCCCTGGAACAAAGGCGATTATCTTAAGATTTCATTTTTATCAAACGGGAACCAAAAAAAAAAAAAATTAACTTGAGATATAGGAAAACAAACAAATTAACATTTTTTGCCCACTTGAGTTTTGTGGAATGACATTTATACCCATTACAGTTTATATCTTGGTCCATTTTCTGCTGCTATAACAGAATACCACATACTCAGTAATTTATAAATAAAGGAGACTTATTTGGCTTTATGGTTTTTGGGACTGGGAAGTCCAAGATCAAGGGGCTGCATCTGGTGAGGGCCTTCTTGCTGTTTCATAATATGATGAAAGACATCACATGGTGAGAAAGGGCTAGAGAGGCAAAAGTACTTGAGACAGTTAGAGGAAAATGGGGGCAAACTTCTGAAATAATTGCATTAATCCATTTATGAGGGCAGAGGTTTCATGATCTAATCCCTCCCTAAAAGTTCCACCTATTAATACCATCATAATGGCAATTAAATTTCAGCATTGGTTTTGGAGGAGACATTTAAGTCATATCAATTTGTATTTAAGTTATTCATGTGCCAGCTTTAATAAATCCTATTAGATGGTGAGTTTCTATAGGACAGTGGTTGCCTCTCTTTTTCTGATTTCCAGGCATCTTAAAAATAGTAGGAACTTAATATATATTTGTTCAATTTTATTGAATAGCTTAATCCAAAACATTCCCACTAGTAAATTGTCTTGGTAACCAACTTATTCGTATATTCATATATTCATTATTAGCCCTGGTGCTCAAGTACTTTTACTCATTCAGTAAGTCATCTGATATAACCAACTACAATGAACATCAGCTAATACAAAGAAGACATAATAGAGAAGCAAACCATAAGGCCATCATGACTTGAGCACATGGAGAACCAGTCTCAACAACTGTTATCACTACTTCTTGAAGTACTATCTTCACTTGGTTTCTAAGACACTCTATTCATCTAGTTTTCCTCCTATTTGTCTAGTCCTACTCAATCTCTTTACTGACATCTCCTTCCTTGATCTTATTCAATTGTTAGGCTATAAAATTCTTCTGTACACTAATGACTCACACATTTATATACACATCTATCTGCTCCACACTTCTCTCTTTAGCTCCAGCTGCCTACTTGACCTCTGTATCTAGGTGTCTAATAGGCTTTTAAATCTTAACATGTTCAAACTTGAGCTCCATATTCTCCCCAAAGCCAATGCCTTTATCAGTTTTTTCCCATATTAGTAAATGACAATTGTCTATTTCCACTATCTTAGGCCAAAATCCCCATTGTCATCCTGGACTACTAATTTTTTCTTGGACCTCACATCCAAGTCCTCAGGGAAACCTAGCAGCTGAACCTTTAACTATATCTGAGATCTGATCATTCTTATTACATCTACTGCTTTCACCCAGTTCTAAGCCACCATCATCTCTTGCCTCCTATCTGACCTCTGTTTTTATCATTGCCCTTCTATAGCCTTGCAATGGACTCAGTGTTTATGTTCTCCCAACATTCACATGTTGAAATTCTTACCCATAGGGGATGGTATTAGTAAATGAGGCCTCTGGTAGATGATTAGGTCACAAGAGTGAATCTGCTTTTTATTGATGCCTTTATAAAAGAGATCCAAGAAAGCTTGTTTGCCGCTTTCACCATATGAGGAAACAAGAAGAAGGTACCATCTATGAACCAGAAAGTAGGCCCTCACTAGAAGCTGAATCTTGTGGTATGTACTTGATCTTGAACTTCCCAGCCACCAGAATAGTAAAAAATATTTTTTGTTATAGCAGCCTGAGAGATTAAGACAAGGCCGTATTAATACAGTGGTCAGAGCGAGCCTTTTAAATTATAATCGGATTAGGTCTGTCTTCTGGACAACTATTTCCATAGCTTTAAAACTGAGAGTAAAAGTCAAGATCCACACTATAACCTCTCTGCATGTGGTCTGGCCTGCTGTTACCTCTCAACCCTCACATCTTCCTCTGAGGACCTCAGCAATTCTGTCTTCTTACTGTTTCCCCCACGTATCCCACATACTCTCAAGACAAGGTCTCTGTACTTGCTGCTCTCAAAGAACAGCCAATAGAATGTTCTTCTCCATTATATTGTCATGGTTATAAATAGTTACTTCCCCCACTTTCTTCAGATTTTTATTCCAAAGTTTTGTGGAGTTTTTTGTTTATTTGTTTTGTTTGTTTGAGACAGGGTCTCACTCTGTCACCCAGGCTGAAGTGCAGTGGCTTGATCACAGTTCACTGCAGCCTTGATCTCTTGAGGTCAAGTGGTTCTCCAACCTCAGTTTCTGAGTAGCTGGGGCTATAGATGTGCCCAACTAATTTTTTATTATTTGTAGAGACAGAGTCACTATGTTGCCGAGGCTGGTCTCAAACTCCTTGGCTCAAGGGATCCTCCTACCTCAGCTTCAAAGTGGTGGGATTACAGGTGTGAGCCACCACACCCAACCCAAAGTTATATTTTTGTAAGGACTTTTCTGTCCGTTCTGTCTAACATTTCAATACCTAAGTTCACATTTCACAGAGCTCTTTCCTGTTTAATAATTTGTTCTTTTTTAAGCACACATCACTTATTTACATGTTATATATTTTTCTTATTTATTTTGCTTATTGTCTGCACAGTGCTTGACAGTGTCTTGTTCACCATATTATATCTGGTCCTACAGATATTATATCTGGTTGACATATGGTAAGTCCTCGACAAATATTTGTTGAATGGTCATTGAGTAAGTAAATGAGTATTTACTAAACTATCAGCAGATTCTTTTCTAGTTTTATTTAATAATTTATACTCATATGAAATAAAACTATTTCATTAACAAAATTTTTAGAATGTATTCTATTCTTTCTCAGTACCAAATCTAGTATTTCTCATCCATTATCCTGCAGATGGAAAAAAATCCATTATTAAATTGCTTCTGTAATACAAGTTTGCATACAATAAAAGTATAAAATATTTTTCAACCCAGAGTACAAGATAAAGTACTATTCTCCTAGTAAATACACTTCCTAAACACAATGCTATCTGTAAAAAGTCCTATTAGTAATTAGCATAAAGCTTATTTTGCCTCACTATAAATGGTTTCTGAACCAAATTACAGAATAAGCATTATGCTTTTGAGTGAAAGCAATGTGTCTGTAGACAATCTTATGTTTGCTTTCTTCTTTGGTTATAATGTTCTTCTTCACTAGAATTTTTAACCTCCTCATTTCTGCCCATGAAAACCCTATATATTAGCTCACTCATTTTTAGGTTATAGCTCTTAATATACAAGGGTGTAGTAATTTTAATACTTACTAAAGTACTTGCTTATCAGTTAACTGATTTTTCTCTGAAAGCTTTCCATAATTTTGTCAACAAGAAAGGGAAAATGACAATGCTCTCCCTGAAGAAAGGAGAATATGATGTTGGGGAATACTGTAATAGAATTTGTAATCTACCTTCTAACGTTTCAAAGCCCCAGAGTGAGGAGGAAGTTCATTGCACATGTAGATAGAAAACTAAGGCAGAGGGCCTGCAGCCTTGCTCAGCATTTGGTTCTCCAGTAGGAAAGTGATGTTCAGAGCTTGTCTGGCCAACATGCAGCAGCTGACCAGCACAATTAAGAGACTGACTGGTTTGGTCTGACGGAGAGTGGATCTCATTTACATCTGCATGTTTCCTTCAATTCCAGAGTACATGGACATTAGTTTAAGGACACTTAAACTAATGGTGGGAATAACCTGAGTATGAAGATGAGATGGAAGGTGTGGCAGAGACTCAGGGGTCTGCAGAAGCAGGGAGCAGAGAGGAAGCTGCATTGGCTTGGAGGGGTAAGGGGATGGACCAAGCCGAGAAATTTTGGATCACAGGGTACGACTACACAATAAATAGGCTAACAATGGCTGAATAATCACCAGCTAACACACCCAAAGATTAGCTTGAAGCTACAGTCTCCCTCTCGCAGGTCCCAAGATCATTCAAATATCCACACCAAGAACACGATATACCCAGGGGTCAGCAAATTGTAGTCCACAAGCTGGGTAGTGCCTGCTGCCTTTTTTGTGTGTGTCTTAGATGCTAAAATGTGTGGCTTTATTTTTATTTTTTTTTACTTTTTTAAATGATTGAAAATCAAAATATTTTGTAACACTTGAATGTTGTGTGAAAATCAAACTATATATGAGGTACCATAAATAAAGTTTTATTAAATCATAGCCAGAGCCATTCATTTACATCTTACCTATGAGGGTTTTCCTGCTTCAACGGCAGAACTGAATAGTTGCAATAGAGACCATATGGCCAATTAAGACTGAAATATAGTATCTGAGTATTTATGGAAAAAGTTTGCCCACTCTTGTAAGACAACATGTTAGAAAGTAGCCTAGGGAAAAACAGAGGAATTTGAAGAACGGAGCTATAACCTGAAAATGAGTGAGTTAACCACAAAGAGACCCTTGAATTATTGAATCCACTGAATTTAATAGATTAGACAAAAATTAGGATTAGCAAGAAATTGCAGATGATGCCAGTTCTGTCATATGTTCCTAAGTGGCTCAGTGGAACATCCTCAGTTATGTGGTGTCTGAGATGGTGGGGCATCTCTTGGCCCTCAATAGACACACAAAGATTGACTCACACCTTATGTGAATAAAATATTTTACAGCAAGTTTCAGCGCATAAAGATTTTACTTCAGCCCAAACTTATGAAACCTCTAGGCAAAAGTGTACTATAGCATATATATATATATATATATAAGGAATATATATATTCTTTTTTTCTACTTACATGTCTATTGGCAACCCTATTTCCATGCTTGCTAAAGTACCAACCTCACTCAGGCTGTTTTATCGATGTCTTGTGTCACTCTGGGCTGTACTCACTCCCTTGTTCTCCACAAGACAGTGGAAACGCCTCATTTGTTTACATTGAAATATGAGGGTTTGATAGTTATGGATGTGTTGTGTCTCATATTTTGAAAACAATGATTTATTAATGCAAAAGATACATTCCTAATGGAAGAACTGGAGCTATAATATTTAGTTGTATGCTTTTAGAATTAAAGCTGTAGATTCATGCTAACACAATAGGTCAATTTGTAAGGAAGCACATGTATATAAGTGCTATGTTGCTTCAGTTTTTGAAATTTGCATTCCATACTTCAATTTTAAAGGAGAGGAAGTAGAAATACATAGAAATGTGTTTTTATGTTTTTACGTCATTGCTAAACTGGGCCATTTAACCTTAAGCTATAACATAAAAAAACATATTTTTTATGCTAATTGAAGACACATCTGGATTTATAAGACAGCTGGGAAGGAATATGGAAGTAATCACCTATTCTTTAAACTTAGTCTTCAACTTAAACTTTAAACTTATTTAGAGGTTGTCATTTCTCTTATTAGTTAAATAACAACCGTACCATACATAAAAACTACCCTCCCTCATTTGTTATTTTCAGTGTTAAGTAGAGCTTTTTATTTTACTCTATTCCCCCAAATAACTCCATGAATAGATATTACAATCTCAATATTACAGGTGAGGGTAGTTGTACTAGTGAATTTAATCATTCGCCCACCTCAAAATTATATCGCTTGTAAACAACAAAACCAGGATTGAAGCACAAGCTTGTATCACTTCAAAGCCTGTGCTCTTAAGAATAAGTTTAAAATCCTAACCACTACTTGACCCTATTTTCTGTGTTTGAAATACATTTTTTTTACAAACCATTTAGGTTTTGTTTTATAATTGCTGAGTTTCCTATACATGTGTCTTTAAAGACATTTGTAGCCTATTCCTTTGTTTCTCTAACCCTCAAGGTGAAATGGCCCAGTTTCGCTATGACAGCATTCTTCTTGGTAAAGGAGATATGGCAAGGTAGCAACTGATTGTGCAGAGTTAACCTTGAAGTTATTTGATGTTAAATCAGTTTTACTTAGGGATGTTTTTTCACCCCTAAGGTCTCTTTTATTCTGTCATACAATTTGCTGTCAAACTAAATGATGCATTTAAATTGAATGACCAAAGATAATGACTGTAACAAGGGAGAGACCCGTACAATTGCTGTTGTAATGTCATTCTGATCTGAATGACCCTGTTATGTTGGAGTCATGATACAGTGGATGTCAAGTCATGATAACCTACTACTGTTTCTCAGCCAAATAGTGGAAGTTTCTTGTGGGGTGGCATTAAAAATAAAGTTGCCCAAAGGGTATTTGTTATTAGAGAGGTTCAGAAATTATGGCAACACTAACTGGAAGTAGAATGTAAGAGCAATGTACTCAATTTGATTATCAAACTGAATGACACTAAGATTTGTTTCTTACTAGAGTTATATAGTATGGTAAAATAATCAGAACAGATGTGGCCAACAAATTGGCTTGGCTACACTGTGAAATAGAAAGATAAATTGGCAAAATGTCTTTTTCAAAGACAATTGGGTTCATAAGTTAGATTTTCTGTAGTGGAAAAAAGCAATTGCACAGCTTCTAGACTGTATGACAGTCTAGCAGAATAATATGCCTTCATTCTCTCCCTCCTTCCTTCCCTCCCTCCTGCCTTCCTCCCACCCTTCCTTCCTTTGCTACAGCATGAATCACAAAGAGACTAGTATTATTTGGCTTAATTGCACAAAGAGGGCTCTATGATTTTACTTTTATCTTTCAGGTTTCAGTCATTTATATTTACGACTTGTATATACTTGATGTATTTAATCTTCAAAAGAAATAGAGTGTATTCCACAACTCCTTTCTGTCACTTTTTTCATGCATTGTTATTTTTTCATTCCATAAGCCACGAGAGAGACCAGAAAGTTTTGTGTCCTAAAAATTTGCTCAATGACATTCTATGCATTTTCTCAATTATTTTGAAGTAGAAAGTCTCATAATCTTCCTTACAACTCTTCTTTTTTTCCCCATTTAACATATGAGATAATCTTAATGCTCTAGCTCATGGATTTCACCTCATGAATAGGGAGTATATTGAGACTAGATTTTGATTTTGTGATCCTTATATGGCCTTGGATATTTTTCCTTTATAACAAGAATAATGTTTTTGTTTTATAACCAAAAGACACATTTAAAATATATCTTTTTCTCTGTCAAAACTCTTTAAATAGCCTAAATGGTGCTAGGAAAACTGGCTAGCCATATTCAGAAAACTGAAACTGGACTCCTTACTTACACCTTATATAAAAATTAACTCAACTTAAATGTAAAACTCAAAACCATAAAAGCCCCTAGGAGAAAATCTAGGCAATACCATTTGGGAAACAGGCATGGGCAAAGACTTTATGATGAAATCACCAAAAGCAATTGCAACAAGAGCTAAAATTGACAAACAGGATCTAATCGAACTGAAGAGCTTCTCCACAGCAAAAGAAACTATCATCAGAGTGAACAGGCAACCTACAGAATGGGAGGAAATTTTTGCAAACTACCCATCTGACAAAGAGCTAATATCCAGAATTTACAAGGAACTTAAACAAATTTACAAGAAAAAAATCTCATAAAAAACTGGGCAAGGGACATGAATAGACACTTCTCAAAAGGATATATCTAAGTGGCCAACAAACATGACAGAAAAGCTCAACATCCCTGATCGTTAGAAAAACGCAAATCAAAACCGCAATGAGATAACATCTCGTAGCAGTCAGAATAGTGATTATTAAAAAGCCGAAAAACAACGTATGCTGGTGAGACTGCGGAGAAGTGGAAACGCTTTTACACTGTTGGTGGGAATGTACATTAGTTCAACCACTGTGGAAGACAGTGTAGCAATTCCTCAAGGATCTAGAACCAGAAATACCATTTGACCCAGCATTCCCATTACTGGGAATATACCCAAAGAATTATAAATCATCCTATTATAAAGATACATACACCGATGTTTACTGTAGTACTGGTTCACAATAGCAAAGACATAGAACCAACCCAAATGCCCATCAAGGATAGACTGAATAAAGAAAATGGGTACATATACACCACAGAATACTATGAAGCCATAAAAAGGAATGAGATCATGTCTTTTTGTTATGGATAGGTCTTTGTTCTTAGAGCTCCCAAGATGGTGGTGGCCACTCCCAAGATGGCAGCAAGCTTTTTCTTCTCTGACCTGGGGTTCTTGGCCTCAAGGATTCCAACAAATTGAACGCTGGGCCATGCGGTGAGTGTTACAGCTCTATTGGAAGCCTTGGGTCATGGAAGAGACCTGTGGAACCCAGCGACTAGGGTTCAGCTCGATTAGGATGAACTCGGGCACTTAGCCGTGCAGGAACAATGGCGAGCTTTTAGCCCCATCAGGAATCCAGTGGGTGCTTCACTGGATCAGAAGCACAGTAGACACCCTGCTGGATCCGGAGGAGTGGAAGTCAGCAGCGGGTCTGCGATGGCAGTGAACAGCGGTGGTGGACTGTCAGTCAAAGCTCAGCTTGAGCAGAAAAAACATGGACCAGAAGAGTGTGCAGTTGCAAGATTTAATAGAGTGAAAACAGAGCTCCCATATAATGGGAGGAGACCCAAATGGGGTTGCCCACTCTCTGCTTGAATGCTTGGGTTTTATATCCCAAACATTGTCCCTCGCCCTGTGCTCTCAGTTGACATATGATTGATTATTTCTTTACCTCCTGCCTTTAGCCTAATTAGTATTTTAGTGAGCCCTCTTTACTATCTGATTGGTCTGGTGTGAGCTGAGTTACAAGCCCTGTGTTTAAAGTGGGTGTGGTCACCTTCCCCAGCTAGGCTTAGGAATTCTTAGTTGGCCTAGGAAATCCAGCTAGTCCTGTCTCTCACATTGCAGGGACATAGATGAAGTTGGAAGCCAGCATCCTCAACAAACTAACGCAGGAATATAAAACCAAACACTGCATGTTCTCACTCATAAGTGGGAGCTGAACAATAAAAACACATGGACACAGGCACAGGAAGGGAACAACACACATTGGGGCCTGTCGGGGAGGTGGGAGGAGGAAGAGCATTAGGACAAATAGCTAATGCATGCGGGGCTTAACACCTAGGTGATGATGGCTTGATAGGTGCAGCAAACCACCATGGCACGCATTTACCTATGTAACAAACCTGCACATTCTGCACATGTACTCCAGAATCTAAAATAAAATAAAATTAAACTTTAAAAAACCGTGATTATAAGGAGGAAATCTATTGGAAAAAAATACATATTGCCAATAAAAATATAGACATCTTTCTGATCATTAGGGAAATGAAAATTAAAGCACCAATTAAGAAATATTTTTTCAGCTATCATATTGTCAAAAGTTAGAAAATTGATAAGATTGAGGAGTGTCAAGTATATGCGGAAATTCATGTCCTGTCAGTGAGAACAGAAAAGCTCACCACACCCTTTTTGGAAAGTAATCTGACAATACCTATTAAAATAAAAATGTATAATCCATTTGTCCTAACATTCTCAATTAAGGGATTCTAAAAACAAACAAATAAAAAACTTATTTAGTAACCACTTTACATGTTCTTTGGTCAATTATATATCTTTTTCTCAACAATGTATTATGTAATTTGTTGCTACTTATCTGTAATATTAATCACAACTTCTCTTTTAGTTTTGATATTTATAATTGTTATTTTTTATAATTAAAAGGAAAATAACTTTGAAGTATTATCAACAAAACTTAAAAACAATTTTTAAGAAAAAAATCCTATATATATAGGAAAGAGGGCTTAAATATTTAATAGTAACTAGTGAATTGAAACTAAATGTCAGAAAAACAAACGAGAAAACATGTATCTCTTGTATTTGGTGACTTCTCCTCTGAATTGATGGTATTCCCAACCTTGTTTAAAGAATTAAAGTAAAATTTAGCATAGCTCCTCCTAATTTTGGCACAATTGATCTTTTCTACTTTCTGAAAAGTAAGTAGAGTAAAAGCAGTAATTCCCACTCCTTCCTTAGAGTTCAGTGTTCTCGATTCTCTTCCTGTCTCTTTGAGGTCTTCTTTGTCTTTGTCTTTCCCTTCTGCATGCATAACAATCATAATAGGATTCCTATTTACATAAATACAAATTTTTTATCAGACTGAGGGCAGTCTTCTTAAAGTGAAGTCTCTTAGTGAGGAACCCAAGAATACACCTTGCAGCAAATTTTCTCTGAGTAAGTCTTATGCACAGTAAAGTTTGAGATCTGTTACCTGAGATGATGAGCTACTTCAGGATTCCTGCACACATCTGTTTCAGACACACCAAATTTATCCCTGCTGTTGAAAAGGGCATTGAACTTCTTCTGGCCTCTATGTTTTGAGTCAGTTCCAATCTCATTCCTGACTCTCAGACTTTTATCTTCCCTTGGGGGACTCACAAATACCTCAAAGCCCCTTGAGCCTACTCTTCCTCCGGACTTTCTTCTTTCTGTGATTGGCATTGCACCTGACAGCTGCCAGAACCAGAAACTGGGAGGTAACCCTGATTTCTGTTCTTTCCCACTGTATTCACTCACTCATGAGCTCCTGTTTATTCTGCCTTCTAAATATCCATGTTTCACTCAATTCTCAACATTACCACTGTCACTAGCCTTAGTCTGGCCCACATCATCTCTCATTGAAATTATTACAACTGTAATTTTCATGTTTCCCCTGTTTCTATTAAAGTCCCATTGTAACTGAGTACCCCGATTTTTCTAAGAGGAAGAGAGTGAGTTATTTTTAAATTTCTTCTTCTCTCTCTCCTTGTTCTCCCCTGTTTTCCACTTCCCACTTAGCTCTTTAGAAATGCAATTATAATCTTTATTTTCCCTTCACCAGACACTGGCTACATGGCAAGCTTACCTAACTATGGTCTTACTTAGAAGCTCCAGAGCTGAAACTCTCTCTCCCCAGGAGATTGCCTCAGTTGACACCAGTCAATTTACATCCTCAAGGATGACAATGATAGAACTCGGTCCCACGATCTCAGATTATGGACACTTTAAAACCTAGCACTACCTGTTATGATGCCAGCTGAACCACCTGGTACATAAGGCACTGAAGTGAGTCACACAGACCCTGCATCTGCTTGCTTCCTCCCCTGCATGCCATTCATGCCAAGTTCCCCCTTAAAAGCTGCTGCATTCTGCCCCCAAAATGAAGTGGTACCCTTAAAGGCAGGAGCCTGTACTACTTTCCCTAAGCTAAGCTTTGGAATAAAGTCATTTATACCAGACCTCACTCTTGTTAACGGCACTCTGCAAGTGGTGAGTGACTGAACCTGCCTTTTGGTTATACCATGCATTCTTCTTCTAAGGTGCTAATTTAATTCTGTCATGTTAATTACAAGCTTTCCATAGCTCTCGTTTGCTTTTAGTTTAAAATATAAATCCCTTACTGTGGCTTAGAGTGTCCCGCATAATCAAACTGAGAGGTGAAGCCAGCTGAGCTTCTGGGTAGGGTGGGGAGTTGGAGAACTTTTGTGTCTAGCTAAGGGATTGTAAATGCACCAATCACCACTCTGTAAAAACGCACCAATCAGCACTCTGTACCTAGCTAAAGGATTGTAAATGCACCAATGAGCACTCTGTAAAATGGACCAATCAGCATTCTGTAAAATTGACCAATCAGTGCTCTGTAAAATGAACCAATCCGCAGCACATGTGTGGGGCCGAGTAAGGGACTAAAAGCTGACCACCCAAGCCAGCAGCTGCAACCCACTGGGGTGCCCTTCCATGCTGTGGAAGCTTTGTTCTTTTGCTCTTCATAATAAATCTTGCTGCTTCTCACTCTTTGGGTCCGCACTAGGTTTATGAGCTGCAACACTCACTGCGAGGGTCTGCGGCTTCATTCCTCAAGTCAGTGAGACCACGAACCCACCAGGAGGAGCAAACAACTCCCGACACTCCACCTTTAAGAGCTGTAACACTGCGAAGGTCTGCAGCTTCACTTCTGAAGTCAGCGACACCACCAACCCACTGGAAGGAAGAGAACTCTGCACACATTTGAACATCTGAAGGAACGGACTTGGGACACACCATCTTTAAGAGTTGTACCACTCACCTTTAGGGTCCGCGGTTTCATTCTTCAAGTCAGAGAGACCAAGAACCCACTGGAAGGAATAAATTCCAGACACACAATCATTGTCTATCTCTCTCATTTGTTTCTTACCACTCTAAGTCTCATATTTTATAATGGTCCTATTAAATGTTTTATAAGTTTCCACACACCAATCAGAGCTGTTTCTTGCCTGGATTTTTATGTAGAGTACTTTTCCTTCTTGGAGCCCTAATTACCATCCTCTTTAGCCTGATCATTTGTACTCTATGTTTAGGTCTCACTTCCTCTGGAATGCCTTTCTTCCCACCTCTGGGTTGTGGGCACAGCATCAGGCACTGTCCCAAACAAGAAGGAAGAAGGGGCGGTGTCAGTCAACACTGTTCTAACATATTATTTCTTTCACAGTGTTTTTAAGAATTGGGAGCAAATAGCCACACATAGAGGCAAGGGAGGTTAGAATAAAAGCATGTTTCAAAGGAAATGAGATATCAGCATCAGTTCAAACAGATAATGATTCATCACTCAGACCAAACAAATTGTGATTGAGAACATAGCTGGGATCCTGTTATCAAGAAAGAAGGGAAAATGGCCTAAGGGGAGGCAATCAACAGTATTTACCAGGCTTTCCCTTGCAGATTGACACCATAGGGAGTTGCCTAGCTGGCCTACTCCTTTATCCAGCTCTAGTTGTGCATACACCCCCTCCCCAACCTCAGGGCTGTTTCCAAAGTTAGAAGTAAATGCCCTCAGGGGTCTCCCAGTGAAGGTTAATGTCTAGGCATCTTGTGTTTGTTGCCTGTTAAGGGAGCCTCTTGCTACTTTGCATTCTACTTGTTTCTGGAGCTGAAGAAACACTGCTTAAAAGGATTAATTTGGCTGGTGCTCCAGAGAATTTGGAAGGTAAACAAGTTTCTTTTTTGTCAATATGGCAATTAAGAACGTTGAGATTAAAGAAAGAAAAGTAAATGCAGCTTTTATTTCTACAGTAGACTGATAGGCTAGTGAGTCGCTGAATAGGTAATAAGCACTAGAAGTGTTTTGGCTTAACAAATCTAGTTCAGGTATAAAATTCTCTCTTCCCTCTACTATCTTGTATCCCAGAATATCTGAACTCTACGCAGAAGAAAGCTTGACAGTTTAGAATTTGGATTTTTTGTTCCTTTGATTGTGGTGTAAAATGTTTTATGCTAGAGACACAAATCTGCATGAAAATTTGGTTTCAAATAAAGCTGATTATTTTTTTTTTTTCTGTAGCCAGAAGTGTTACTTTTTATTTTATGGTGACTAAGGAAAATATTAATATATGTATACATGTTATTAGTGTAAATGATCCAATGGAAGTTATTAGTGGGTGGTACAAAATCATATTCTCACTGAGAGAATACTAGATTGAGCTATCAATTTACCTATCAGTGACCTTGGAAAATTGCTTAATCTTTCTGAGACTGTTTCTCCCTTCTTTAAGCAGCAATGATAATGCCTCCATCTCCACCGGGCTGCTGGGGATTTTTTCTTATACTTCATTGTACCCATTATGACCAACTTAGTGCCAGACGTGTGATAGATACTCAGTAAATACTTATTTAGTAAAATATAGAATTAAAAATCAAATGAAATAAGTATGTAAAAGTATTGTGGATTACTACACAAATACAAGCATTATTATTGTCACGGAACAAAATTTCAATAAATTGAGTTTTAAAGCTCCAATTGGTTTTTATTAGCAATTCATGAACCAGGTAGTATTTTTCAGTCTGCAAAGTAGAAGCAGCTCTGCCATGAGTGGCAGAAGGATTGACTTTTGTAAGGCAGATTTAGCAGAAAACAAACAAACAAACAAACGAAAAACAGAATAGGGTGGAAAGTGGATGTTGTCCTCAGGTACTTTCCTTGTATGAGTTAAAGCTGAGAGGACTTCCCTATTTTGCCTGCTCAGATTTACTGATCCCATTTTGTTTGGTTGCAGTAAATCTCCTATTATTTTTTCTTTGAAAACAACCCTGTTTGGGGATTTGGTTCTCATCTTTCTCCTAATTTCTCAGAAGGTCAGATTTGTACAAATAAACAATTTAGTTCTTGGATAGGTAATATGGAACTTTAGCATGAGTGACTCCATTTTGAGCCTACTATCTTTTTATTAACCTTGTTATTCTCTTCCATGATATGGAAACACATTTTGTCTATAAACTCTGGATCATTTAAAAAGCAACTTTATCATGATCGCTTTTTTCAAAGACCACTCCACTGGGTAGGAGTAGCATTTGATGTACTGTGGTTTTTATTATCAGTCATTAGCTAAATCAAACAAAAACTAAACTTGCTAAAGGGCCACAAAGAAGACAACTCATTTATTGAAACCTAATTTCAGAGCAAGATTAGGATGGAGTTTTTCTCAACTATTTCAGTTTCTGAAAGACTTGGGGTAACGTAGCCCTTGAGGCATGATGGGAAGTACCACCAAGAAAAAAGTGTCATTGCACTTGCTGTCCCTTCAGCTGAGAATTACAGAACATCCACTTACTATTACCCATCTGATCTTGCATATTAGTAATTTTACATGGTTAAACCTATAGGAAAACTGGGGTAAGGGTGATGGTGTTGGGGGAACTCAAAGAGGAAAAAGGGACTTTTTTTCCCCAGGGAATTTTATGTTCTATAATTCCTTTCAAAACATCAGTAGAAAAGAGAGAACCTGAAAATGCAAGCTTTATTTTAGCAGTAACTGTTACTTCTCTTAGTTGCTCTTTCAGAGCAAAAACAGCCAAATTTAATTGACAACAAGTATAAAGATACTGTAATAAGGATTCTGAATTACTATGAAGAGCTCTGATAATAACCAAATGTTTAATTTTTAACCATTAATAACTAATTAATTAATTTTCACAAGAGAGTTATAGTCAGCATTGTAAACAAGGATAATGCTATCATCCAGAGAAAATGACTTGTATATAGAAATAACAATGGATAACATTTTGAAATATTATCTACTTTGGTTTTCCTTCTTGATAATTGTCATTTAACTCTGCAGCCTTCATGATTAAACTGGAAAGTGAATGTGAAATCTATTGCCCTGGGGTGGGGAGGGGGGAACAAAACAAAAATGAAAACAAAAAAGAACTCCAAAGAGTCAAATTCTTGACTTTATAGCTTCTAAGTAGGCTTTTATAATATTCTATTTGAGATATTAGTTTGAAAGCTGAAAAATGTTTAAATAGTAAAAGCTAGATACTATTGAGACATAAGAGGCTTGTAATGGAATGGCAGAAGTTGGTCTTGAATATTCCCACTCAAAATAGAATTTATACCAAGAACCAAAGGGTTGGGAGGAAATAAACAGTGAACTATTTTCTTTACCGTGAGGAAAATAAAAGTACAGCTAGTTGAACTTAGGGAGATAATTGAATTTGATGTGACTGGGATTTAGATGCTGATGGAACCCTGAAAGTGACCATTGCCACATGTCCCTAAGTAATTGAAAGTTATTCTCATAGACCTGTAAGTACTAGCTTTGGTTTTTGTGTTTATTATGTGCCTTAAAAAAAGCCACTATTATCAAAACAAAAAAAAAATCACTCGAAATTCTACCCAATAATATATATTTCAATGCTTACTCTACTAGCCATTTTATCCATGCATGTTCATTTCTGTTTCTGTATCTGTAGATGTATCCACATTTTTACCTACACCTGAAATTCTATTTTGCATCTGTAGCTACATCTGTAGCTATAGCTGTACTTATATCTGTATTGAAAAGTAGTATGTCCTAGGAAATTCTAGGAAAATAGTGACAGCCAGAAAACAGAAATTAAAAAATCCATGAAGTTAATATTTATAATGAAACTAAGTCACAAAGTATTTCTTCAAGCGTCAAAATATAAGCAGATAGAAATATGTCACCAATAGCCATAAACTTTGCATTATACCAATATCTTCATTAGAAAAAACAAGAAGGACACAATGAATGACTAAAGGACTTGAGAATACAGACTTCCAAATTAGCCAACATGAAACTGTCAGAGAACAGCAGCTACAAAGGAGGAGAGTTCTTAACTATTTACATGATGAGTGAATGTGAGATTTACATTCAGGTGTAAGGAGCTGGAGCTGTCTAGACTTTATAAACTCTTGAAACTGATCAACCTTCCAAGATAGAGCACCAAACTGCCAAGAATAAAATCATAATTGATCAGGTTGGGGACAATAGCAAGGAAGGAAACACAGTGTCCCAGTAAAAGTGAGAAAGAAACAACCAGAAAAGCTCAGTAAGAAGCATTATATACTTTAATGCTACATAGAAATACTAGAAGAAGGAGCTCTGTGCAGTTAAAAAAAAAGTCATTTGAATCAAGATCCCTTCTAATAATTCAAGAATAGAATTTCACATAAAAATAAACAACAAAAAGTGTTGAGGTTAAATCCCATTAAAACTTACCAATATACAAAGAGAATAAGGAGCAGAATAACATCTGTACTGACAATGAAAGTATGCCATAACGATATGCCTGAAAACAGATCAAAATTATAACCTGCTATTTCAAAGCAACTTTAACATCATTTAAACATGATACAAAGTATAAATGAATAACACACATCAGAATTAGGAAAAATCAGAAATTAAGTGACAGAACTCAAGAAAGAATTAGATATAAGGAATAATCACATTAAAAAGAGAGAAAATAAACATAGTTAATAATGTCTTAAGAAAAAGGAAAGGTTAAAAATTAAAGCCAAAGGAAAAAAATGGAACATTGAAGATAAACAAAAAAGATATGCAACACAGATAACAGAATTCTTTGAAGAAGAAAACTAAAACCAGAAAAAAGAACAAATGCTCAAAACCATAATTCAAGAAAGCTTATGGGGTTAAAAAAAACTTGAAACTTATTGAAAGAACACAGCATATACTCATATGCTCAAGAATGTCAACCCAGGAAGACTAATGTTAAGATACATTAGAGAAACTCCTGAGCTTGAGAGAAAAAACATAAACTTTGAGTGTCTGGGTGAGAAAAGTTATCACTTACAGGGATAAACTGTATTATCTTCATAGTTTTCAGCAGTAATGCTTCATGCCAGAAAAAAAATGAAGGGATATGTTTGATACATCAAGGAGAGAAATCATAAAATGAAAAACCTACATGTAGCAAAATTATCAGTAAAACAGTTACAAACTCTTAACTATACAGGAACTCAGAGAAAACTGCTCTTGCAAGCACTTCTCTGAGCTACCTGCTTGACAGCAAACTTCAGATGACTACCATGACATTACATGTGGAATTTTGATGAGAGTATGTACTTATAAAACTAGAAATAAAGAAGAGTTAAAAAGGAGAAAATAGATCTGGAGTACAAGCTTAGAAATGAAGAAGGAAGAAAGGATTAGCCTATGCAAAAATTTAAAAAATTGTTTCTAATAATTATTGCTGGTGGTAGCTATGTTAGTATGACTATTCTAGGATCATTCCACGTATAATGTGAGATAAAGCAAGGGTATCTTCTCTATATTTGAAAACCAAGATTCATAGCATGGAAGAGAGAAGATACAAATATAACATAGAAGAGGTTATATAATATCAATGTGGTTATAAATATATGCATATATTTACACAATATATATTTATATATATAATTAAAGCTAATTATTTATATGTATATACTGAGTATATCCACTGAAAGTGGCTGGAAACAATGACTAACCCAGGAACAGTGCATGTTTCTGGTGACCAAATTGCCTTGAAAAACCAAGGGCTTCATGGAGAAATGGCTGATTCTACATAGAAGGGTAGAAATGTACAGGATAAGTTTGCAAAATCTTGTCACACTGGGTAACAAGACAGCTAACGGAGACTCCGTAGGATGATGTCAAAAAGAATTATGTGCTATCTTGAAGTATCTCCAGCTGACCAAATGTAGGACAATTTGAAAGTCAATAGAATAAGAGATACAATGTTTTGAAACCCGTACAGTATGTTTAAATTCATGAGTTTAAAATGATGCAAAAATTAGTCACCTTTTGAAAATGTAAGGGTATTAATACATATTTTGAAAAATAGTATGCAAAGGGAAAGAACAGGCATTTATGTTGCCTTCTTGTATAAACTGTACCCTTGGGTGACCAAATGGTGGATAAGAGAAATATCTGTGTATAATGTTATTTCAGCTAATTAAAACATATAATATTAGGATATCAGCATTTTATATCATAAAATATGCTCCAGCATGAATGATTTTTACCCAGAATGTGAAGTGAACTGGTAGGTTCTCTCACACCTTACCAAACAGGACTCTCTCCTCTCCCTGTCTGTCTGCATGTATGAGATATATACATGCTGGAATCAGACTCTCATACTGTCTTCTCATCTTTAAAAAAAATTAGTGTATCATGAACATTTTCCCTCTTTCAACATCCATTTAGCAGACATTACAACAGTTAAAATGACTGTATAATAATCTAGTGTATGAGTATACAACATCAGGTTCATAATTTAAATAACGTGCTATTTTTATCCAAAATTTCCTTTGTTGTCTTATGTATTTATTTTCTATTATGTATATGGCTTTCACAGCTCCTTTTGTAGTAAATTTTTTTTGTAGCCACATTTTTTTTTTTTTTAGCAAAGTGTAATTATTAGTTAAGCATATTTTTAACAATTTGGACACAAATTGTCAAATTGTCCTTCAGAAAAGTGTATTAGCTTACCTGTCTATCAGTATAGTGCAGTCCTCCATATGCCTGCTGTTTCTTTAAGTACAGCTGGCCCTGTGTATTTGTGGGTTCCAAAGTGGGTTCAACTAACCACATATTGAAAATATTATACACACACACACACACACACACACACACACGAGCACTCACATTCAAGAACTGAGTTAAAGATTAAATATTAGAACAAAAGATCCTCCTAGTGCCCTTATCTACAAGGATTTAGGAGCTCTTATCTGAGGACCTGTGGGGGAGAGATCAATGTATATGTTTCTTATTACATCAGAATATCACGCTTTTATTATTTCTCTTTAAGTCTTTAGTGTTTGTGTTAGTATGCCTTTAATGAAACCTTAATGAACGTTTCCACTATTTAAAATACTGCAAAAGCTGGTAAAACAAAAACTTAACAAATGAATATGGAATTAAAATACATAATCTTATCTAGCCTCATTTATTTGCTAAAAATAATTTATCAATCACTAAGGAAAATCAGCTATTTCAAACTTTCCTATGAATGGGACAGACACTGCAATTTAAAAAATCTATAAGATTAACCAGCTATATATTTATTCTGATGAACTGGTCCAATTAGCCTCTTTATCTGCTTGTGCTATTAAGAGGTAGAAGTTAAGAAAAAAGAAATCCAGCTTAGGTTTAATATTTTTCTGAAAATGACTGAACACATTTGAGAATAAATAGCAAATTGCCCCCTTGATATATACTTAAAGTGGATTTTGTAACGTACTGTGGGATGGGAGATTTCTAAAATACAGCCCCTGATATCAAGGTCTCTTATGGCTGTGGTGGCACTGGGATTGGACAACAATTCATCTTCCTGGCAGAGATTCATTTAAGAGACTCCTAAGTACCTGAGTGTTGAATTTACCCCAGCCTGCCAGGAGCAAGGGGATCTCGAAAGACCTAGCTGTGTGTATTTATTTTTTTGAAAAGGATTAAATACCAATTTTTAACAGAGGCTGAGATCCGATAGTCTCTTTTTAACCTTTGCAGGGTATTCCCTGGTAGAAGAGCTCTGATTTTGCCTAATATTTTTCTTAAAACAACAGTCCTTGCTATTTTAATCTGTCACTCCCTGGAGCAAAAGAGCATGGCTGAGCATCCGAGGTTACATTTCCTGTCTCTTATCATATAACTGAAGCTCCTCTTCAATATAGTATTTTGAACCTAATACAACTTTCTTTCTGTGTATGGGAGGCCTGACGTTCTTCATATTCTTCTCTTTTATCTTCCTGTCTTCATTCCTTTGATCAGATCCAGCATTATATATTAAACAAGCTAATCAGTTAAAAGGCATTTCAGGAATATATTAGAAAATGTGGAAAGTGAGGAAGGTGCATTGGAGATTTATTCAGCACCTACAGTTTATATGAAGGAAGAGAGAACGGAGAGCAGTGAAGTTAGGACTTTTCAAGGTTCACAAAGCAAGTTGACAGCTGATATTTTTTGTAACTCTACTCAGGTTGTGGATTAGTTTACATTGTAATTCTTGTGACAACAATGAAAATATTTCCCTGGTTTATTAATGGCTTCAAAAAGACTAAGTTAGCAATACAAATCCTCTAATGTTGTATGCAGAAAATACATATTACTGTTTGCATAATTGGTTTTCTAGAAGCATGGATATAATGCTAAATAAATTGAAACATATTTCAATATTGTTGCATTGATACTTATTCTATAATACACTCATGTTTGCTTTGCACTACCCATATTGCATGTACTTAGAAATCCTTGAAAAACAGAGTTTAGAGAGAACTTTAATTAAAATAGTAATGAGCACTTGATTACCAAAATTGATTTTAATCATAAGAAAATATCATCCTTCTCCCTGATCTCTTGGCACCCTTGCTGTGCTCATAGTTTCTTTCTTGGAAAGGTGGACTTTTCTTGTCTTTTTTTTTTTTTTTTTTTAAGACGGAGTTTCGCCCTTGTTGCCCGGGCTGGAGTAAATGGCGCAATCTCAGCTCACCACAACCTCTGCCTCCCGGGTTCAAGCTATTCTCCTGCCTCAACCTCCCGAGTAACTGGGATTACAGGCATGTGCCACCACACCCAGCTAATTTTGTATTTTTAGTAGAGACAGGGTTTCTCCATGTTGATCAGGCTGGTCTCGAACTCCCGACCTCAAGTGATCTTCCTGCTTCGGCTTCTCAAAGTGCTGAGATTCCAGTCATGAGTCATTGTGCCCGGCCAACTTTTCTTGTCTTGACAGCATATGCTGCTATGGTTTCCCCAAATATCCTGTGGGACTTTTGTTCTGTCCCCTTTGTTCCCTCCTATTTTGCTTTTATCTCTTAAATTTAGCAGACTCCAAGTATTTTTCCTGGTTTCTTTTAATTTCTATCCCCATACTCTGTTTTGTCCAATATTTTCACAACAGTCGTCTCTGTTTACATGATTTCAAGTACTATACTTTCAGCTTCTACATTTTTCCAACAACTGATACTGCCTGTTAAACATCTTCATTTTGATGTTTGCTGGTATAGCAAGTTCAGTATGGCCATATGGGGACTCATTATCTGCTCAACATTCTACAATTTACTTGCCCTCCTTATTCTCCTCTTTCCGTGTAATGCCACATTTCTCTCAGCTACTTCTCTTTAGTGGCTCAGTCTCAACACCAGGAATAATTTTTCCCTATATCAATTCCTTATCCCTGACCTTCAAAGAATTGTTTTTATGGTCTGAATATGTATGTCCCGCAAAATTCCTATATTGAAACCTAATCTCCAAGGTGATAGTATTAAGAGGTGGTGCTTTGGGAGGTGATTATTTCATGAAGGTGAATTCCTTACAAATGGGAGTAGTGCCCTTATGGGAAAAAAAAAAAAAAAAAAAGACGGAGGAGCTGGTTTCCACCATGTGAGGATACATAGAAGGTGCCACCTATGAGAAACAGGTCCTCGCCAGATATGAAACCTGCCAACACCTCGATCCCGGACTTCCCAGCCTCCAGAACTGTGAGCAATAGAGTCTGTTGTTTACAAATTACTTACTCAAAGGTAGGTTATTGTAACAGACTGCACGGACTAAGACAGTTTTCATCTTAGCAGATTTTACTACTGAAATGTTCTCTCATTTATCCTGAGTCTTCTATTGCTCTCTTAAATCTTCATTTATGTCTTCATTAACTCTCTACAGACTTCCAAAAGAGTTACCTGTTGGTTTCTCTGCTTTTGAAAGTCTTAGCAAATTACCCTGTAAACATATGTGATGTTAATCTGCTTAAAACATAGTCTCAGATCACATGCTCAAAGGCATCCAATGGTCCCTATTGACTTATAAAGGTCTTCATCAAAACGTAGTAGTTTTTCGGGAAATGACTTCATACTACATTGCCATTGTTTTTTCTTTCACTTTTCAACAAATACTCTACATAAGCGCTTCTCAGATTTAAGGTGCATACAAATCAAGTGTAGGTCATTCACTGTCCTTGGAAAGTTTTATGTGCTTTTTTGGTTCTTTCCTATTCACTGTCTGCAATACCTTGCTGTCACATATCCCTTTATTATAAACCAAAACACATCTCACAGTCAACCTATCCATCAAATCTCATTTGCTTGAATTTTATATTTTCCAAATTCCCAAACATCTATAGGTATATTCTTTGTGACACTTAACTATATTACCTGGCATGATAGTTTTGCAAATAGAATGCAACAATTTTGAAGACAAGAACTATACTTCCTTTCACTCTGTATCCCCCATAGATCTCGTACAACACTTCGCATGCAGTAGGTGGGTGCTTAATAACTATTGTTTAAATTATTCTACATGGTTGAGCCACACTGATAAAACAAACCACTAGTAAACAGATTTCAGTTCATAATTAATGTTTGTGATATTTTCTGTAAACTGGAAAAGCTGAGATTCTCTTTAGCAGTGGCCTTTTCAGAATTGTTTGCGTAAATTCCAAATATCAAACTCTGCTCTATTGTGAAAACTATTTCAGATGTCAAGTCAACTTAGTGTTTGAAACTAAAGAGGAAAATGCTAAGTATTAATGAATATAAAGAAGGTTAAATATTTTTATTTTTTTTATTATTATTTTTTAACAGGAAAACCTAAATTGGTAAAAATAAGTAGGAGGAGGATGTTACTGCAGTGAACTGGTGAAACTGTTGTTTTACCAATTTATTCCACAGATTGTTTGAGAAGGGCCATGTGTTCTCAATGAAGTGAGATCACCACATGTTGTCTCAGCATGTCACCACTCAAGCAGAAGGAGAATTGTGTCCATTGTTAAGAAGTGGGAATTGCCAGAGATGAAAACTTAAAAGGAAAAAAGCCCCTGGGGTTCTCATTCAGCTATTCACATTTCTTGTGCTGTTAATACATGCCAAGCAATGTGTTTTGGATTCAGAACTGAAAGACATCATCTTTTTCCTGTAATCAACTAAAAAATCTAGGGGGAGAGATATAAAAATAAACAGTCACTAATAAAGCAATGTGACAAGTAGTGGTTAATTAGGGAAACTACAGAGTCTAAAAGAATACAAAGGATATGTTTGGTAGAACAGGTGGGAGAGGACATTTCAAACTGAGCAGTGTTTCTGAGAGAAGTAGTCTTTCCTTCCTTCCTTCCTTCCTTCCTTCCTTCCTTCCTTCCTTCCTTCCTTCCTTCCTTCCTTCCTTCCTTCCTTCCTTCTTTCTTTCTTTCTTTCTTTCTTTCTTTCTTTCTTTCTTTCTTTCTTTCTTTCTTTCTTTCTTTCTTTCTTTCCTTCTTTCTTTCTTTCTTTCTCTCTCTCTCTCTCTTCTCTCTTTCTCTCTTTCTCTTTCTTTCTCTTTCTTTCTCTTTCTTTCTTTCCTTTCTTCCCTTCCCTTCCCTCCCCTCCCCTCCCCTCCCTCCCTCCCTCCCTCCCTCCTTTCTTTCTCTTTCTTTCTTTCTTTCTTTCTTTCTTTCTTTCTTTCTTCTTTCTTTCTTTCTTTCTTTCTTTCTTTCTTTCTTTCTTTCTTTCTTTCTTTCTTCTTTTCTTTCTTTCAATGATTAACCCCCTAAGGAACCTTTTCAGAGCCTTGTTCTAAACACTAGTACTTGCTCCCAATACAACGTCAATACCACAGACATATTGAATGTTCCTTTTTGTATGGTGGTCTGTTGAAGAGCTACAAACCTCTGTAATATCTACAGTTTTTTTCATCCTCTAACAACCAATTTTTATCTGTTTGTGGCAATAAGACTCCCACTGAGAATGCCTGGCATCGTAGTACTAGCATGCCTAGATCTTGTCAACTAAGTTCATTCCCCTAGGGTCGATTTTGGCAACCTTTTTGTGCTGGAGTGGCCTCACGTTGTTTTCCTTTCCTTGATTTTAGCTATTTAAAAAAAATCTGATTATGGCTTAAAGATTGCAACTAACTGGCATTTGGGGTTATCCCTCTGCATTTAGTAAGCTGAGATACATCTGCAAGTAAAAGAAAAGTAACAACAGTGGTTTACACAAGCGTTTGTTGCTCACTCTGGGAGTAGGTCTCTGTTCAGTGCTGTCTTGAAGCAGTGTAATTGAAAGTAATCCCAGACTACTTCCAGTTACACTGCTTCGCCAACTCTAGGAAGTGGCCCTTGTCCAAGTTGGCTTCTACAGCCTACGTAGCGGGAGGAAGGAACATAGAAGTAGGAAGATGGTCATGTGACAGCTGCCTCTTAATGGAGGTATCTAGAAAGCTGCCACATGGCACTCTGACTCATAGCACATTGGCCACGGTTTAGTCACATGCCCACTCCTGGCTACACAGGAGATTAGTTATTGTCATCTTTACTCTGGTGACCATATGCCCAGCTGAAATGGAAGAATGAGGGAATGGTTACTGGGGGACTTCTAGTGCTGTTGTTAGTTTCCTTGCTAAAAACTTTTGTTTTAAAGAAATTATTTTTTGCTGACAAGTAAAAGTGTAACATTTACTGAAATTAAAATAAAACATGTTAAAATGATCCACAGTCTAACATGTAACAAATTAAACTGCTTTCATAGTTTTCCATCATAAAATTCTTATCTAGGCATGATTTTTATATTGTTAACAATTAGCAGTCAGATATAATTGTTTCTTTTTCAGTTTGTGTTATAAGTAGTATTCTAGGTTGTTATATAATCCTCATAATTTTAAGGGCTTTAGAGATGCTGCAATAAACATTTTCATGTATATTAACTTTTCCTCATTTAGGATAATTTTCCTAATCTATGTGCCTACCAAAAGTAGGGTAATTGGGTCAAAGGTTATAATCGTTCTACATGTCTTGAAACACAAGAAAAAAATATTTCTCCAAAAAGAATCTTCCAATTTTGTCACTTTGTTTTATTAGCGATTGTCTATTTTTCATCACTTTTATTAGTTAGATATGATACTGTCTGCTTGATTACCAAATATTCTTATTTTATGGATTTAAAAAGCCACATTACTCTTATTTCAATGTTTCAATAAGATAACATTTATACATATAAATTAAATATTATCTTACTAACTTTAATTCTAATTACTCATATACTTTCTCCAAATGTTAGTATTTTAAATACCAATTTGCACAAGCTTTCTATAAAATACAGATATGATCTTTGGAATGTAAATTTTGCTGTAGATATGTGTCTAAATTTGTTTTCTAGTTATCATAAAATCATTATTATTATCATTCCACTGATCTTTCTTCCCTCATATTCTCTGTCAAAATGCATTCTTCAGGAAATAACAAATTAAAGGACCAGTCAAAATACAGGTCAAACACCAATGAAAAACAAATGTCAGCTCAAACATTGCTTAGCCAAGGAAACGTTTATTTTAATAAATTTTCCTCTCTGATCATAGTTTTCTCTTGAGCACTGCTAAAATAAACGCACACACACAGAATCAACGTTCAGGATTTTCTAACTATTTGCTGTAATTGTGTGGTTTAATCCATTTGAAACTAGAAGAACATAGTGCTGTTCACAGTCCGCTGGGGGAAACACAATTTCACAGTTTGGTTCCCAGCGCTGCCTTGCAGGGCTGCTGTGGTAATATGTTTCTGGCTCTGGACATGCAAGCACAAGTCTCTCGCTTTGGCTTCTCAATGGGGAAGGAGAGAAACACTAGAGGAAACAGCAATTAGATCAATATATAATAATACAAAGCTATAGAATTGTTCCCCATCCTCATATGTACGTTACCGAAGTAGTACGACTCTTTCCCACTCAAACAATGATTTAGTCTTTCAAGAAGACTGGTTCAGATCTGTACAAGCTGAAACACAGGAAGCAGCCTGAGAAACTAAGGAGCTGAACCTTCTGTATGTAGAGCATTATTAGCTGGGTTTTTTGTTTGTTTGTTTTGAACTAGAAGAAAAGAAATGACCAAATCCAAGAATTTAATCAGTCATGAGATTTTTGCCGAAAATTTTTTTATGGATAAGATTTTTAAAATCTGTTACTAAAATTTGTTATGAAAATAAACCAGTTTACGGGACAGAATCTCATTACATGCAGGGTAGTGGGCATTATTATTTATGTTTTTGTGATTCTTTTTTTTAAAAAAAACCTGTCACTAAGCAACCAGAAGAGTCTAACATTGCTTGAGCAAGTGCTACTGCAGTGCTGTGGAGACATATGACATCAGACTTCTCACTGACACTGCCTTCTACCAGAGACAATATGATATATGAGAAAATGACCTGGCTTTGAGCTCAGCTAAATCTGGGGACACATTGCAGCTCATTCACTCCCTTTTTTGTCCCTGGGTAAGTTTACTAATCTTTCTGTCTCTCTTTATTGTGAGATTTCTAAAAAGTGATATAGATACTTTGCAAGGTAGGTGTGAAGATCTTCGATAATGTATATAGAATATCCACTGTAATGGCTATAATGAAGTGGGAATTAAATAACTGATAGTTACTACTCTTCTCTCTAATCCAATTTTCCTACATTTTTTTTCCCCTGGAAATGTATGGCAAATATTTCTTAATTTTGTTTGTACCTCCATGGCCATTTTTTTCCTATGTCCATGGAAGACACAGTTAATTGATTATGGTGCTGTATTCTACCATGTTCAGATAGTCTTTAAATCTAATTATCGTATAAATTTGCTGAGGAAGATACTACATTATGTATTTTATTTTTTTGTATGTATTATAATTTCCAGTATACATTGCATACAAGAAAAGACACATTCATTGCATGATTTCTCCATTTTGGCATTTGAATCATACTATAGTTTAATTTTGTACAATACTGGAAAAATGAAAGAAGTAGAAATTAATTTGTGCCATAATATTGAAAAAATATATATATATTTCCCCAGGTTAGTCAAATGATCCTCCTGCCTCAGCCTTCCTAGTAGCTGGGATTACAGGTGTCTGCTACCAAAAGTAAAATGAGTTTTGTTTTGAGAGCTGATACTGAGTAGAATCAGGTTCTATTACAAATAGATTCATAACTCTAGCCTGGCTAGGTTAACTCTCACCTGATTAATCTCTGCTAGTTTCAGGAGGAATCCAGAATTTTAAGGGGCAAAGAGTCCCTAGCACTTCTTTGTTTCTTTTCTGTGATGGTGCTGAATGCTCTGAGAATGTCCAGAAGCAAGTGAGCGTATGGAAACCATACCTAGGGAATGGTGAAAGTACTGCCTCAAGCACTAGGCCTGCGCTGCCCAAAAGTGGGACAGCAGTTGGTGTCAATCTGAAGCAAAAGTTCCCAAAGACTATTTCTTCAAGGAAGGTGGGGAGAGTTGTCATAGACAGTGCTATGGTTTAAATGTGTCCCTCCAAAAGCATGTGCTGGAAATTTAATCCTCAATGCAACAGCGTTGGGAGGTGTTTAGGCCATGAGGTCTCCACGCTTATGAATGGATTAATGCTAATTATAAGAGGGTTTGAGGCTGCGAGTGTCATCTCTTGCTCACTTCCTCTCACTTGCACTTTTACCTTGTGTCATGGGATGATGCAGCAAGAAGATCCTCATCAGACATGGCCTTAGACATGATCTTGGACCTCCTAGCCTCCAGGACCATGAGTCACCTGTTTTTTTTTTCTTTATAAATTACCCAGTGTCTGGTATTATGTTATAGAAATACAAAATGGACTGAGAGAGTTTTAATAATTGTCTTTTTCTCTGTTATTCTTTATTTGAGAGATGGAACCCACATATTGAGTGAATAGTAAACAAATCTCCCTTTAGGAATGAAAAGAAAAACATTTAAATTCAGGACAATCTCTCTATTGATATGGTAGGCAGAATTCTGAAATGACCTTCAAAATTCCCCCATACCCTAGAGTACATGTCCTGTATTATTCACTCCTCTTGAGTGATAATAGAATGAACCTCACTCCTGTGATTAGGTTCCATTAGATGAGAAAGGTGAGGAAATTTTGCTGGTAGAATTAAGCCTGCAAATAAGGTGATTTTGAGATAATCACATGAAAATTATCCCGGGTAGGCTTGATCTAATCAGTCAAGCCATTAGAAGACACTGAGGTCTTCCTGATGTTGGAGAGATTTGAAGCAACAGTGATGTTCTCTTCTTGGACTTAAAGAAGCAAATCGTCATTGTGTGGAGAGGGCACTATGGAAGGAAGAGTAGGTGGCTTCTAGAAGCTAGAACAATACATGGCTGACAGGCAGCAATAAAGCAGCAATCTCAGTTTTACAGCTGCAAGGAAATGAATTTTGACAATAACCAGTGAGCTTGAAAGAGGACCCTGAGTCTCAGATAAGAACATAGTCCCAGCCAACACTTTGACTTCACTCAGTTAGACCCTGAGATGATGATGCAATTAACCGGTGTCCAGATTCATCAAATCTGTGAGATAATACATTTGCATGATTCTGAACCTCTATGTTTGTAATGATTTGTTACACAGCAATGGAAAACTAATACTCTTGGCTAAGAAAAAAAAAAATGAATCCCTTATTTTTTTTCCTCACATAAAGGAAAACATTACTTATATTTCTTAAAGCCAATTATTTCACTTAGGGGTGTCTTTAAAATTTAATTTTACTATTTATTTATTTTAAATGGAATCAGAATCTTTATTACACATGCCCTTTAAGAATACAAGAAGAAAAGATAGCCATGTACAAAGGGTTTTTTATTTTTCAAATATAAACATATTTTATTTTATTTTGAAGTTCTGGGATACATGTGCAGGACATGGAGGCTTGGTACATAAGTAAACATGTGCCATGGTGATTTGCTGCACCTATCAACCCCTCACCTAGTTAATAAGCCCTGAATGCATTAGCTGTTTATCCTGATGCTCTCCCTCCCCCAACCCTCAATGCTGAAAGGCCCCGGTGTGTGATTTTCCCCTCCCTGTGTCCATGTGTTCTCATTTTTCAGGTCCCACTTATAAGTGAGAACATGTGGTGGTCGTTTTTCTGTTTCTGCATTAATTTGCTGAGGATAATGACTTCCAGCTCCATCCATGTCCCAGCAAAGGACCTGATCTCGTTCCTTTTTATGGCTGCATAGTATTCCATGGTATATAGGTACCACATTCTCTTTATTTAGTCTATCATTGATGGACATTTGGGTTGATCCCTTGTCTTTGCCATTGTGAATAGTGCTGCAAATAAACATATGTGTGCATGTATCTTTATAATAGAATTATTCATATTTCTGTGGGTATATATCCAGTAATGAGATTGCTAGGTCAAATGGTATTACTGGTTCTAAATCTTTCAGGAATCACCACACTGTCTTCCACAATGGTTGATCTAATTTACATTCCCACCAACAGTGTAAAAGTGTTCCTATTTCTCCGTAGTCATGCCAGCATCTATTGTTTCTTGACTTTTTAATAATCATCATTCTGACTGGCATGAGATGGTATCCTATTGTAGTTTTGATTTGCATTTCTCTAATGATCAGTGATGTTGAGCTTTTTTAAAAATATGTTGTTGGCTACATAAATGTCTTTTTTTGAAAATTGTCTATTAGTATCATTTGCCTACTTTTTAATGGAGTTGTTCATTTTATTCCTGTAAATTCATTTAGATTTCTTGTAGATTCTGGATATTACACCTGTGTTAGATGGATAGATTGAAAAAATTATCTCTCATTCTGCAGGTTGTCTTTTTACTCTGATGATAGTTTCTTTTGCTGTGCAGAAGCTCTTTATTTCAATTAGATTCCGTTTGTCAGTTTTTGCTTTTGTTGCAATTGCTTTTGGCAGTTGTGTCATGAAATGTCTGCCCGTGCCTATGTCCTGAATGGTATTTCCTATATTTTCTTCTAGGGTTTTTATAGTTTGGGGTTTTACATTTGTCTTTAATACATCTTGAGTTAATTTTTATATAAAGTGTAAGAAAGACATCGAGTTTCAATTTTCTGCATATGACTAGCCAGTTTTTCTAGCACCATTTCTTAAATAGGGAAAATTTTCCCCATTGCTTGTTTTTATCAAGATTGTCAAAGATTTGAAGATGTGCAGCCTTATTTCTGGGTTATTTACTCTGTTCCATTGGTCTATGTGTCTGTTTCGTATCAGAACCATGTGGTTTTGGTTATCGTAGCCTTGTGTGTGATTTCATGTCTGGTAGTGTGATGCCTTTAGTTTTGCTCTTTTTGCTTAGGATTGCCCTGGCTATTAGGGCTTGTTTTTTGGTTCCATATGAATTTTAAAGTAAGTTTTTTCTAATTCTGTGAAGAAATTCAATGGTAGTTTAATGGGAATAGCAATGAATCTATAAATTACTTTGGGCAATATGGCCATTTTCATGATATTGATTCTTCCCTTCCATGAGTATGAAATGTTTTTCTATTTGTTTGTGTCCTCTCTGATTTCCTTGAGCAATGGTTCGTAGTTCTCCTTGAAGAGGTTCTTCACTTCCCCTGTTTGCTGTATTCCTAGGTATTTTATTCTCTTTGTAGTAATTTTGAATGAGAGTTTATTCATTATTTGACTCTCTGTTTGTCTATTGTTGATGTATAGGAATGCTTGTGATTTTTGCATTGATTTTCTATCCTGAGACTTTGCTGAAGTTGCTTACCAGCTTAAGAAGCTTCTGGGCTATGGGGTTTTCTAGATATAAATTCATGTCATCTGCAAATAGGGGGAGTTTGACTTCCTATCTTTCTATTTGGATGCCCTTTATTTTTTTTTCTTGTCTGATTGCACAGGCCAGAACTTTCGATGCCATGTTAAATAGGAAGGTTAAAATAGTGTATCCTTCTCCTGCACCAGTTTTCAAGGGGAATGTCCAGCTTTTGTTCATTTAGTATGATGTTGGCTGTGGGTTTATCATAGATAGCTCTCATTATTTTGAGATATGTTTCTTCAATAACTAGTTTATTGAGAGTTTTTAATATGAAAGGATGTTAAATATTATTGAAAGCTTTGATCTGCATCTATTGAGTAATCAGGTGATTTTGTCTTTAGTTCTGTTTATGCACTGAATCACATTTATTGATTTGCATATGTTGGACCAACCTTACATCTCAGAAATAAAGTATACTTGATTAAGGTAGATAAGCTTTTTGATGTGCTCCTGAATTCAGTGTGCTGGTATTTTGTTAGGGATTTTTGCATTGAGGTGTATCAAGGATATTGACCAAAAATGTTCTTGTTTTGTTGTATCTCTGCCAGGTTTTGGCATTAGGATGATGCTGGACTTATAGAATGAGTTAGAGCACCTCCTCCTCAATTTTTTGAAATACTTTAAGCAGGAATGGTACCAATTCTTATTTGTACATCTGGCAGAATTCAGCTCTGAACCCATCCGGTCCCGGGGTTTTTTTGGATGGGAGGCTATTTATTACTAACTCAATTTCAGAGCTTGTTATTGGTCTGTTCAGGAATTCAGTTTCTTCCTGATTTAGTCTTGGGAGGGTGCATATGTTCAGAAATTTATCCATTTTTTCTAGATTTTCTAGTTTATGTGCATAGAAGTGTTCATAATAGTCTCTGATGGTTGTTTGTATTCATACGGGGTGACTGGTAACATTCTCCTTGTTATTTCTGATTGTGTTTATTTGCATCTTGTCTCTCTTCCTTTTTATTAGTCTAGCTAGTAGTCTGTCTATTTTATTAATTTTTTTTCAAAAAAAACCAGTTCCTGAATACATTGATGTTTTGAATAGTTTTTTTGTGTGTCTTGATTTCCTTCAGTTTAGCTCTGAGTTTGGTTATTTCTTGTCTTCTGCTAGGGTGGGGATTTGTTTCTTATTGAAAGCCTTTATCTGTATCTGTTGAGGAATCAGGTGGTTTTTGTCTGTAGTTCTGTTTACTTCCATTTCTCTAGTTCTTTTAGTTGCATAGTTAGGTTGTTAACTTGAGGTCTTTCTAACTTTTTGATGTGGGCATTTTGTGTTATAAATTTTGTTCTTATTACTGCCTTAGATGTGTCCCAAAGATTCTTGTATGTTGTATCATTGTCTTTATTCGTTTCGAAGAACTTCCTGATTTCTGCCTGAATTTCATTATTTACCTAAAAGTCATTCAGGAGCAGATTATTCAATTTTCATGTGATTGTAGGGTTTTGAGTGAATTTCTTGGTCTTGATTTCTAATTTGACTGTGCTGTGCTCCCAGAGATTATTTGTTACGATTTTAGTTACTTTGCATTTTCTGAGGAATGTTTTACTTTTTATTACGTGATCAATTTTAGAGTATGTGCCATGTGGTGATGAGAAGAATGTGTATTCTGTTGTTATTGGGTGGAAAGTTCTGTAGATAACTATGAGGTCCATTTGATCCAGTTTTGAGTGAAGATTCCGAATATCTTCATTAATTTTCTGTCTCAATGATCTGTCCAATATTGTCAGTGAGTGTTAAAGTCTCCCACTATTATTGCCTCTTTGAAGGTCTCTAAGGACTTGTTTTATAAATCTGGGTGCTTCTGTGTTGGGCGCATACATATTTAGGATAGTTAGATCTCCTTGTTAAACCATTTACCATTCTGTAATGCCCTTCTTTGTCTTTTTTTAACTTTGTTGGTTTAAAGTCTGTTTTGTCAGAAACTAGGAATGTAAGCCTTAATTTTTTGTTTTCCATATGCTTAGTTGATTTTCCTCTATCCCTTTATTTTGAGCCTATGTTTATCATTGTATGTGAGATGGGTCTATTGAAAACAGCATAGCAATTGGGACTTTGTTCTTTATGCAGTTTGCCATTTTATATTTTTTAATTGGAGCATTTAGCTCATTTACATTTAAGGTTAGTATTAATATGTGTGGATTTGATCCTGTCATCATGATGATAGCTGGTTATTTTGCAGACTTGTTTATGTGGTTTCTTTCTAGTGTCACTGGTTTGCACTTCAGTGTGTTTTTGTAATGACGGGTAATGGTCATTCTTTCCGTATTTAGTGCTTCTTTCAGACCTTGTAAGGCAGATCTGGTCATAATTAATTCCTTCAGCATTTGCTTGTCTGAAAAGGATCTTATTTCTTCTTTGCTTATGGAGCTTAGTTTGGAAGGATATGAAATTCTGGGTTGGAATTTATTTTCTTTGGGAATGTTGAATCTTGGCCCCAAATTTCTTCTGGTTTGTAAGGTTTCAGCTATTAGTCTGATGGGCTTCCCTTTGTAGGTTACCTGCCTTTTTTGTCTAGCTGTCTTTAATATTTTTTCTTTCATTTTAACATTGGAGAATCTAATGGTTATGTATCTTGGGGATAATCTTTTTGTGAAGTATCTTACTGGGGTTCACTTCATTTTCTGAATTTGAATATTGGCCTCTCTAACTAGTTTGGGGAAGTTCTCATGGATGATATCCTGAAATATGTTTTTCAAGTTGATTCCATTCTTTCCATCTCTTTCAGGGACATCAATGAGTCATAGATTTGGTCCCTTTACATAATCCCATGTTTCCTGGAGATTTTGTTCATTCCTTTTCTTTTTTCTCTATTCTTGACTGCCTGTCTTATTTCAGAAAGCCAATCTTTAAGCTCTGAGATTTTTCCTCTCTTAGTCTATTCTGCTTTTAGTACTTGTGATTGCATCATGAAATTCTTGTAGTATGGTTTTCAGCTCTGTCAGGTTGGTTACATTCTTTTCTATACTGACTATTTTGTCTGTCAGCTCCTGAATTGTTTTATCATGATTTTTAGCTTCCTTGCATTGGGCTTCAACGTACTCCTGTAGCTCAATAATTTGTGTTCCTATGCATATTATGAATTCTATTTCTGTCATTTCAGCCATCTCAGCTTGGTTCATAACCTTTGCTGGAGAGGTGATGTGGTCATTTGAAGGAAAGATGCCACTCTGCTTTTTGAGTTTTTATTGTTCTTGCACTGATTCTTTCTCACCTTTGTGGGCTTATGTACTTTCAGTCTTTGAGGTTGTTGACCTTTGGAAGTTTTTTTTTTTTCTTGTATCCTGTTTGATGACCTTGAGGGTTTGATTGTGCTATTGGGTGGGTTTAACTGACTGGCTTTATTTCTGGGGGATTTTAGTGGCCAACATTCAGCTACAAAGTCTAACTCTGGGAGACTTGTATTGGGCCTCAACTTTGTTCTCTGGTTCCTTGAGGTTTGGAATCCCCTGTGCTGGGTGCCCAAGATACTTCAGCGGTGGCAGAGTGCTAGTGCGTGCCGGAGGGGCCTGTCTTTCTGTGAGCATTCACCACAGTGTCAGAGGAAGGAAGCTGTGGAGGGGTGAGCAGGGGACCCCTTCTGGAGACGTACATGGTCATGCTAGAGATGGTATTGGCTCAGGGGCTGGGTGCTGGCTGGCTCAGGTCTGGATGCCTTCTCTGCTCCCTGCAAGCAGGAGTGATTGCTCAAAGAGGGGGAGGATCTCCTATTCTTGATGTAGTGTTAGTGCAAGGGCAGGTTACTAGGAAAGTCAGAATTTGCTGGCTCTGTGCCCAGCAAGGCTCAGTCTGCAATAGTGGTCACAGAAGTGGAGGTGTGGCTGGACTTCACTTGTGTGCACTGTTGGACTAGGTAAGCAAAACCCGCCTGTGCAGATAACACCAGCAAAGTGATGTGTGCTGGGAGGGAGTGGGTGGTCTGGTGCTCACCAGCAGGGGCTACCTCACTGGAGTTCTCCACCAGTCAGGCATGATTGCCAGCACCGGAGCTATCTTTATGTTCAGTTTATATATGTGCTTCACAATTGATTCATCCATATTAACTTACGTCTACATTTATGTTAGCTAAAGAAAGTAGATAATGAAAACAATTATTTAGATGAGCAAAGCAGAGAAAGTGATCATCTGAGGCAAAATATTTTATATTTGAATTGAAATGAGAAACAGTATGTATATATATTACTTTTTAATTTTGTGTCATTTTTGGAAAAATATTATATTTTTTAGTCATTTAAACTATAAGCCCTAGAGTCAGTTTTGAGCTGCCTCTATGATAGCCCATGCTTATCTCTCTACTAAACTTTCCATGTAATCCATTACCAAGCTCTGTAATTTCTATGTCCTCAATATCTATACATCTAATTCTTTCTTTTCTTTATCTTTGTTTTTTTCTCCAAGACAGCCCTTCATAGCAATATCTTAACAAGTCTTCTCTTCAGTTAAATACCCCATGTATAAAGATTAATTGTGCATTTTACTTCAAAGCATTAACATATTTTTCATTGTTGATTCATGAAAGGGTCCTCTGCTTACTAAAGTGCTTCTGCAATGTGACTTCCTACCATGTGATTGGCAACATCTCAACTTCTTCTTTCCATGAACCCCAAAGGAACTCAAATCTACAATACAGCCAAACACATCCTTTCTTTTTCGACCTTTGTCTTTTTGTTGTAGCTTCTGCTAGATCTTCATTTTCAAATTCATTCTTTCAAAATCTTACACGAATGTTAGGATCCTATTCATCAAGCATCAGAGTCCCATTCATCAAGGATCAGGGTCCCGTTCACAAAGCATTGACTTCAGGAGACAATCCTTGATCTCCCCTACCTGATGAAGTCACTCCTCTGCGCCCTGTTAGCATTCTCTGTCCCCCTATATCACTTATATCCTGATTATTAATATACATATTTGTAGGGTTATCTTATTAACAACCTTGTACTCTCCTGACACTGTGACACTGTGACTATCATCTTAAGAATAAAGTTTCTTATTTATAATTTCATTCTCCACATTGCCTAATTTTGCATCTTACAATGCTATTTACCAGTTTTTCATATGTATATGAGAACTAAATTGAATTTTTATTTTTTGACATATAATAAAAAAGCATTTCATTTATAAAAGGAAGCATATAGTTGAAATAAGTAGAAGTGAAGAAGTATTTAGTTATGATCAAATATATTGGGAAAATTTGCTATTCTAGCTTTTAATACACCAGAGTTCTATTTTAGTTAGATTATTTTTCTCTTTTAACCCTTTTCTCCCTTATGTTCTTTCATTTTTGCTATATATGTATGCACATAGACACAGTGTGATTACTTCTCTTCCCTGATATCAAAGAACTTTTTCTCTATTTGATTTTTCCCTAGGGTTAGGCAGAGTGATTTAGAATAAACCAAATTTGACATGAATCCTTACACAGTTCTACAAATGTCAAAGTTTTAAATTGCATAACTCTGTATAGAATTTATGAAATCTTGACTTACTCTTGGATTCTGCTTTAAGCAACAAAACATACCATGCTTAAAATTGAGTTCACCTGGAGAACACAAAGCAATGTCAAAAAACACTCCTCAGAATATCACTTCCTCAGAAATATCTCAGGATACGCAACATACCTATCTATAAAACAGCAGACTTCTAAGCTGTAGCAGTGAATAAAACTGACATTAGTCAGTGACTTCCCTGTGGGAAGAAGGGCGGCCGTGCAAATGCAGAGTAGAGGCTCTATGAAGTCTGTATATGTTTGGGGGTATTTTCAGCAGCTGTTCTTTCAAAAGTCGTTTCATTTATGGGTTTTTTGTGATTTTGCGCAAAATAACTTGGATACATTTAATCTTTACATTTTCAGAAGAAACCTGCTCAGTTTGGAGTATGATCACTTCTTTTGAAATGTTGATGTCGAAAGCTGCATGTAGATCTTTTGAGAGGCCACATGCTTGAGATTCTATTTTTAAATGTTCATGACAGCTTTTACACTCTCCTGAGCATGCTGGATCTAAGTTTCTACTGAAGCATGTAATTACCAGCAATGACTTAGCATCTGCCATGTGGTGCCAAGTAATGGTAAATGGAAGCAATGTCAGAAAGAGAAGATTGGCAAGTTGGAAATACTGAGATGACTCAGAGACTCACATACTCCAGCCAACACTCTCACCATTGCTAGTAACACAAGAGAACTTTATTTACAAGGAATGCTTATGTAGTATTTAAAGTGCCCTACATCAGATAAAATAAAAGGGCTGCTTTGTTGTTATTAATGTTCGGAACAAAGACATAACATCATTGATTGAATGCCCTACCCTTCCCCACTATTTCTTACCTAACTTGTCATTTTATTTTACTACCTCCACTATTTGGCTTGCTCCTTTGGAGGAGAATATTATCTATAGGAGGTAACTCTGAAAACACATAGCTATAAGATGAAAGACCTAGGGAAGGGGTTGAAGATGAAAGTGTAATTTAGCTTTTGGGGTATATAGGAATAACCTGTAGAGACTATTAAAACTACAAAATTCCTGGACCCAGCCTTCAGAGACTCAAATTCAGTAGGTTTGGCATTAAGCTGAGCAATCTTCATTTTTCTGAAGCACTGAGACCTTGGATCAGATGGAAAAGATATCACTCTAACTCGAAAAAAACTATCTTTTAGCCTCTGCCTTAGTCCATTGGTGTTGTTATAAAGGAATACTTGAGACAGAGTAACTTATAAGAAAAGAGGTTTATTTGTCTCAGGGTTCTGTAGGTTGTATAAGAAGCATGACACCAACATCTGCTTCTATTCTGGGCTTTAGTCTGTTTCCACTCACAGCAAAAGGTTAAGGGGAGTTGGTGTGTGCAGAGATCACATGGCAAGAGAGGAAACAAAAGAGAACTGGGGTTAGGCTCTTTTTAACAGCCAGATCTCACAGGGACTGAGAAACTAATAGAGCCACAGTGAGAATCCACTTCCTAAATACCATGAGAACAGCACCAAGCCATTCATGAGGGATCCACCTTCATGACCCAAACACCTCCCCATTGCACCACCTCCAACATTGGGAATCAAATTTCAACATGAGGCCAGGCGCGGTGGCTGAAGCCTGTAATCCCAGCACTTTGGGAGGCCGAGACCGGCAGATCACAAGGTCAGGAGATCGAGACCATCCTGGCTAATTTGGTGAAACCCCGTCTCTACTAAAAAATACAAAAAACTAGCCTGGCGTGGTGGCGGGCGCCTGTAGTCCCAGCTACTCGGGAGGCTGAGGCAGGAGAATGGCGTAAACCCGGGAGGCGGAGCTTGCAGTGAGCTGAGATCCGGCCACTGCACTCCAGCCTGGGCCACAGAGCCAGACTCCGTCTCAAAAAAAAAAAAAAAAAATTCACCATGAGATTTAAGGGGTCAAGCAAACCAAACTATAGCAACCTCTTTCTACTCCCAGTGTAAACTGTGGACAAGCAGAATGGTAGAGTCTCCCAGGAGCATGATAGAACTGCAAAATCACAGATTCACCCCATCTGCAGAATCAGAATTTGCATTTTGACAAGATCTGCAAGTGATTCCTGTACACATTAGAATGTGAGAAGCACCACTTCAGCAAACACATAGGATTCAGTTCCTGCTGTGTAATTAGATTAGCTGGTACATTGACTAAAGAAGGCAGAGTAGGAGGTAGAAGAGTAAGTTTGGATGGAAAGGTGAGCATTAGTTTGGAAGATGGTGGAAAGCTTGAGGCAGTTTGGTGGAAACAATATGGGAACAGAACTGGCAATTAAGCCTTGCCAGGCAGATTTCACAATGATTCTAGGGGCCCTGCAGCCCCGTGTTAAAAAGTGCTATCCTGTATTTCTTGTCTTTAGTTTAAAAATATTTTATTTAGGCCAGGTGTGGCTCACACCTATAATTCCAGCACTTTGGGAGGCCAAGGCAGGTGGATCACTTGAGCTCAGGAGTTCAAGACCAGCCTGGGTAACATAACAAATCCCTGTTTCTATGAAAAATCCAAAAAAATTAGCTGGACATAGTGCCATGCACCTGTGGTCCCAGCTACTCAGGAGGCTGAGGCAGGAGAATCACTTGAGCCTGGAAGGTGGAGATTGCAGTGAGCTGAGATTGCGCCATTGCACAACCTTGGGCAACAGAAGAGAAACCCCATCTCAAACAACAACAACAACAACAACAACAACAAATCCCCCAAATATTCTATTTAAAGTCTTAGTATATGATAGTACAGTAGAGAGAATATAGTTAATAATAATTTATTGCATATTTCAAGATAACTAGAAAAGGATAATTGGAATATTTCCAACGTAAAAATGATAAATGCTTGAGGTGATAGATATCTTAATTACCCTGATTTCGCCATTACATGTTGTATGCAGATATTTATTAAATATTTCATGTTTCTCCCAAATATTGAAGCTATTATATATCAATAAACTTAAAGCACATAACAATATTATATATATGTAATTCATTTATACTTTGGATTCTGCATGAAGCAGTTTTAATAAATTACTACTATAGTCTATTCGTTGTGCTTTACCATTTGACTGCTAGAGAACAGATAGACAGTTTTAAACCCTCCCCGTTTTGAAAATGTGTACAGATTGACACAGTCATAGTTATTGAATAATTCAAGGGGAAAATAGCTGATATTCCTCAGGTAGCCACGATCTTTAAGCCTGGCTACAGATGTATTTTTTCCTGAACCAAATGATCTCAATTAAGATTAAAGTTTCAAGCGAAACATAGGAGCTGTATTCTCTGAATGAGTACTAAATGTGGTGAAATGAATTCAGCTATTTTGAACATCTACCATGCAGAACCAATTTTATGATAATAAATTAAATCGCATAACCTAATGAATATATTTCTTGTCACTTAGCAAGATAACTGTTACCAACTGAATACTAAAAGCTGTGTATTTAATTGATAAAAGCACATTTATTACATTAGACATACATAAAGTTACCCTGTAGTATGACTACCACACAGAGTTCTGTCTCATTAATTCCAGAGAGACATCGTGCAAGTTTTATGGTAATTCTGACAAATTAAATTTCTTGGTGCTTTTAATTTGGATTTCATAATCTTTCTTGCCAAATAATTATTTAACTTCACAAATGCTAGCTTTGTAATAATTAATTGGTATTTAATTACCATATAACCAATAAGATTATAATCTGTATATAAAGTTTCATTTCATTTAAAATAAATGCTCATTTTAATGTAAATTTTTCTTTCAGATTAGTATCAGCCATAGTTTTTCATATGGGATAGTAAACTTGGTTTACTCTCTGAGCAAGCCAGTAATCATCTTTCAAGATCAGCAAGGAATTTAGGTTTTGTTCTTTCTGAAAATCGCCCTGAAGTTGTATTGTCATTTGAAAACATAAGTCCATGTCACATACTTTGGTTCCTTGAAACTCTAACTCTAATAATTTTTTGGTTTAGGACGTTACAATTACTGGGAAAAAGATAAAAATAATGAAAAACTAAGAGGTGTAATTCTGGGTTCAGTGCACTAATCTAGACAGTATTCTTGTCCCTTAATAAAATGTGGCAAGAATCACACGCATTTATTTTTTATGTGTTACTCTTCTCTAAATTCCCAGAATGAAAAGAGTCACCGTAGGTACTTGTTAAAAATACAACTTCCTGTGGCTTTCTCTGAAGATTCTAATTTACTGGGATTCAAATGAGGCCTTGGAATTTGTATTTTTTTTCAAGGACCTAAATAATTTAAATCATCAAGGGAGGCTAGAAAATACTGTTCTCATGGTAAGATCTAGAAAAAGGAAATTTAGAAACACTTGTGCCTGAACAAAGATATATACATCAGTTCTCCCAACTTTGATTGCATTTTAAAAATTCGCATGGCCAAGGCACACCTAGATCAATTAAATCATAATTTCAAAAGTGGAATTCAAGTGTCAGAATGAGTAATTGGGAAACTGCCTCATAGAAGGGTGTGACAATCAACCAAGTGGTTTCAGAGAATGTGAACAGATTTGAAAGTGAAAGACCGGGAAAATAAACGTAAGATTAAAAATGCATATTTTTCAAGGTGGTAATATTACTTTAGTCAGGGCTACTGCTTGCTCACATAGTCCAGAGATTTATTGAATTAGGAATCTAAGGCAGTGGTTTTAAAACTTGACTATGCATCAGAATTATGTGGAGGGCTGGTTAAAACAGTTTGGTAGGTTCCAGCCCCAGAGTTTGCAATCAGTAGGTCTGGGATGAGTCCCAAGATTTAAATTTGTAATAAGTTTCAGGTGAAGCTGATGCTGCTGGTTCAGATAACACACTTTGAGAACAAACGTTCTAAGGGAAGGTACAGTGAAGATGAGATATATGGAATGGGCACGGTGGGACCATGTTAGATAGAGTCTAGGACTGGGCAAGATGTTATTCTGATAGAACACCTCCTGCCTAGGATTACAATAAATATAGCCAATCCTTATCAAGTGCCTACTATGTGTCAGTACTTGTTCTAAGCATTCTATATATATTGAGTCATTTAATCTTTACAATAATCCTACATGACAGATATGCTATATTGCTTGTATTTTATAGCTGCATAAGTCGAGGCACAGGGAAGTTAAGTAATTTGTTCAAGGCAATGCAGATAGTAAATTGTGGAGCTGACGTCTGAGGGGTCTGACTTCCAGTCCATGCAGTTAACCACCGTTATACTAAAGAAGGTGAAGATGAATAAGATTTGTTGAAATAATAGATGTTCTAGGTCTGCTTGTAGTACCTACCTTTAGTAGCTGTTTTCAGTCATCTCCTGCCCTCCAATAATTCTTCAGCTTGCATGTTGTGCCAACCCATAAAGCAAACAGTAACAGCAGATTTGCCAGTGTTATTCCTTCACTCCATTTCCAGGAAGAGATTATAGAATTTTTAAGGTAAAGGGTCACAGATTATCTTTACAGTTTACCTTGGTTACATTCACATGTAACCCTATGGCATGTGAACCGTATTGCCTCTATGGCATAAAGTTATAATCTACTCCCAAAGTACTTCTAGAAATATACTTAAAGTTAATGGGTAATTAACTTTAATTCATTGTAGTAATACTACAATGAATTGTAGAGTGAGAAACTATCCAAGTCTAAATGTATTTTAAATGAAGAAAATAATACAGATTAATTTCTTTGATTACAATGGAATTAAATTGGAAATAATTAAAAATAAAATAGCTAGGAACCCTCCAAATATGTGGAAATTACCCAAGAATCCTCCAAATATTTGAAAATTAAAATACGCAAGAAACCCCCAAACATTTGAAAGTTAAAATACCTAATATCAACAACATGTGTGATAGCTGAATCAGCACTGGCCTCCATGTGCCAGGAGTTCTGCAGGATTTCAGTAGCATTCCATAACTAGGAAAGGATGGAATATGGAAGCCCATCTCTATAATTAAAACAACCTGCTAATTTCTATTTCTGGCTGAGTTTGAATAACTGTACCATACTGGCTTTCCACCATAAACAACTAGAAAACCAGACAAAATATGTAAAACAGGTGTTTCAGATATTGGACAGACGGCAGCACACTACTGTTACCCCAAAAAAGAAAAATAAGACAAACTCTGTGATTTCCTCATCTTTCCATCTAAGGCACTTTCTGGAAAGTGCTGTGTGTGTGTGGGTGTGGGTGGGTGTGTGAGTGAGTGGGTGTGTGGGTGGGTGGTTGGGGCTGGGGGTTGTGAGACCAAAGCAGAATATAGTGCGCTTACTGAGTTGAGAAGATACAGATGGAGTTCTGATGACTGAGTCAACGAGAATTTGCAGGACAGAGTATTGGAAAGGGAGGAGCTATGTGGAGAAGATTCTCCTTGATGCTATTGCAAAATGCTAATCTGTACTAATCTGGAAATGCCTAAGTAAAATGGTATGAGGCCAAGCAAAAACTACTGGGGAGTTGCCACTTGAATATTCTCCAGATTTACACAGGACTGAGAGATGTTCCGGTTCTGACTAGCCAGATTGGAAACACCTAAATGAACATATGGATTGTTCAATAAAGATCCTTGAAGAGTCAAGCTCACTCATAGTGATAAAATCTGGAGTAAAAGGATATACTAAACTTGTCCCAACAAAGATTAAAAACAAGCCTCAGAAGGATAAAGCTGAACCACAAGTTATTTGACTGCCTACCTACAAAGTTCAACACTTAGAAGGAAGACATCGAGGTTGGGTGTCGTGGCTCACACCTATAATCCCAGCACTTCGGGAGGCTGAGGTGGGTGGATCACAAGATCAGGAGTTTGAGACCAGCCTGGTCAATATGGTGAAACGCCGTCTCTACTAAAGATACAAACATTGGCTGGGGGTGGTGGTGGGTGCCTGTAGTCTCAGCTACTCGGGAGGCTGAGGCAGGAAGGCGTATCACTTGAACCTGGCAGGTGGAGGTTGCAGTGAGCTGAGATGATGCCAGTACACTCCAGCCTGGGCAACAGAGTGAGACTTCATTAAAAAAAAAAAAAAAAAGACATCGAAACCAAGAATAAAGATAAGAATTATCAACTTTTCATCAGAAACAATGCAAGTCAGAAAGCAATAGAATAACATTAAAAAAGTACTGGGTGGTGCAGGTAGGGGACCAACAAAACACTGCCAATTTAGAAACCTATATCCATCCAGTGAAAACATCCGTAATAAATGAAAGCAAAATGGAAATGTTTTAAGTCAAACAAAAGGTCAGCTACTTTGTTACCAGAAGACCTGCACAACAAGAAATGTTTGAAGGAGATTCCTCAGGGAAAAGCAAAATGATGCCAGATGGATAACTCAGATTTATACAAAGGAATGAAGAGTGCCAGTAATTGTAAATATGTAGGTAAATATATGAAACATATTTTTTCACTGTAAAACAATTCTTGAAAAGATAATCTACTTTTAATAAAATAATGGAATTAACAACAGTTGAAGGCAGCTGCAGAGTCAATGTAAAAACTTGCTATACCCATATCCAACAAAACACATTCTAGAAGGTTTTAGGAGGTTTTAATTTCTTTGATACTTTACAATTCGAGTTATAATTTCTCTGGAGGTGTATGGTAAGATAGAGGGGTTTATAATCAAATATGGGGATCTCTCTGTTCTTGATATTTTTATTACTTCTCTTTAAGTATTTGTTTAATCCAGAGTTTGCCTTTGTTTTTTCCTGTAATGGGCCAGATAATAGTATTTTAGGATTAGAGGAGAATGCATTCCTTGTCACATCTACTCAAATCTGTCATTTCAGGCTGGCCGCAGTGGCCCACGCCTGTAATCCCAGCACTTTAGGAGGCCGAGGCAGGCGGATCACTTCAGGCCAGGAGCTTGAGACCAGCCTGAGCAAAAAGGTGAAACCCCATCTCTACTAAAAATACAAAAATTGACTAGGCATGGTGGTGCATGCCTGTAATCCCAGCTACTTGGGGAGCTGAGGCATGAGAATTGCTTGAGCCCGGGAGGTGGAGGGTGCAGTGAGCCAAGGCCACGTCATTGCATTTCAGCCTGGGTAACAGAGTGAGACTCTGCTAAAAAACAACCACAAAATTTAAAAAAAGTGTGTGTGTATATATATACATATATACACATATATACATGTCATTTTAATGGAGTCATAGGCAATATGTAGATAAATGGGCACAGTCAGATTTGGTTCATGTGGCTTAGTTTGCCAATCTCTCAACCTCATTATAGATACTGTGATGTATTTTATAAGGTAAAAGGAGGAGATTAATCTCAGAGGAGATTAATATTCTTCAAAGATTCCACAGGAGGTTATTTTACATTCTGTATATTTAAAATTTCTGACATCACTGGAGAAATCTAAAGCTGTTTTTCATGGTTTCTTCAGACTTTTACACATGGTAGCCTCTTACGTACTTGGTAAGTTTTGATTGTGAGCTCTACTTAATATGTAGTCATTTGGGGATCTAGATGGAAGGTATTATATTAATTACATTATATTAATATATTTTCAGTGACAATTTGCATTTTCTTCTGCTGGGCACCAGGGCGTGTAAAGAATCTGAGACCATTTCATTTTTGTTAGTTTAAGTTTTTACCAACTGTGGTGTTGGTAAACCCTAGGGAGAGTAGGTTTAGGATGGCAAACACCCAGAGGAGATTTTATCGTTACTATTTTTACTGTTATCATCATCATCACAAGTCTTTTCCATCTAGAGCCCTGGAAAGTGCGTTACTTACCTTTTCTCTTTACTGTTAGATGAAATTTTCCCATCCACTCCTTCGATAAGTGAAATCAAGTTCCAGAGCATCATTTTGCACAGTCTCAAAGCCTAGACCTCTGATTCTCATGTGACTACTAACCTTCTCATTCTCCAGACAACTTTATCAGTAATAATTTGGGAGTGTCAATTTACCTGACTCTTTTGTGTATCTCTCTGTTGCTGCTGAACATACGCACACGTGGAATACTAGTGTAATTTATTAAGTCTTCTTAAACTCTGATACTATTAAAATGATAAACCCTCTTACAAAAAAATTCATATGTCATATATACAATTGTGTAAAATCACAGATGGTATATAGGTTTTCTGAAGATAATATCTGAACTCTTTAGAGTCTTGTTTTGAGAACTTAATTATTAGATAATTTGAAGTTCAAGTGAGCTATGTTGGTTGAAATAAATTTCAAAATTAAAATTCAATACAAGAATTGCAATTTATGAGTACTGTGGCATAGAGGACTATAGTATTTTCTTAAGGTATAAACGGGATTTTGTGGGTATGTTGGTATGAGAGGAATATAAATAGTGATTAGAGGTTTTCCACTTATAACTGGAAGTGCCATTACTGGCAATAAGCAAAATATGCTTTGGTTGCCTTGCTAATTATGTGGTATTTCCTGGTCTAGATAAATTGATGGTTTGAAAGAATAGTGATCAAGGAAAAGTTTATGCAATGTGGTTCCTTTATCCATTTTTTCCTGTATTGATGTCTTTGTGAACTGTTTCTTTTTAAAGTTGCCTAGTTGGGATTATGTAGAGGTGAAGTATGGTTTTGTATAAGCATCTTAAATCAAAAGAGAAATATTTCCGTGGAATCAAAATAAGTCCAATAAAATATTTAGGACTGTGTATTATATGTTTGAATAATCTACAAGCATTTTCTCTATTAAACATTTTCTTGAGGTCCCTATCAATGTAAATATTTTAAGTGCCATTAATTAGATGAGCATTTCAAAATGTCTTGACGATACAGATTTGGAGGCAAGATGACTGACTAGACATGGAAAGGAAGAGCTTCTCCCATGGAGAGGCCAGATGGTCAAGAAGACTGGCACACTCCAAACAGATCTTCGGAAAGAAGGCATTAAGAGTGAGTAGAAAGGGGACACAGACCCCATGTTGAAAGGAGAGGAAGCTAGAAACCCTGCAGAAGGTTGCTGAGCATCAGGCTCACTCCTGCCCCCTAGCGGTTTCTGGGGAAGGAATGCGTGAAAGAGGTGTGGAGTAGCCCACTCTCATCATGGACCTCCGGAATCCTAGCTGCAGGAGACTGCGTAACCCCCACAGACATTTGAGTTGACAGGGAGAAATGCATAGAGAGTTGGCAGAGACAGAACTCCAGCCTGCATAGAGCCCAGAGGGTTTGGCACAGGGAATGGCTGCAGTAGATCACAGTCATAAGTGCTCAAGCCCCAAGACTCACTATACTTCTCTTGTTGGCTTTAGCCTTTTTTTGGTTGCCAGAACTGGACAAAGCAGGGGTATTTTTCACGTGGGACAGGGCCAATCTGATCTGAGTAGTCCCCTGTCTGCTGGCTTTTCCCAGAGTCTCTGCCGGGCCACAAGAATTTACAGCATGGTGTTGGCTGCTAAGCTGAGTCACTTGCCAGCAGCCACTGCCATAGCCTTTTTGCGGGCAGACCCTGCCTATCAGAGAGCTTTTGCAGGCTCCCTCCCTCGTGCACCTGCCCACAGCCCTTCCCCCACTGCTTTGTGGCACATGCTTACTCACGGCCTCCCCCCACAATCCAGTAAAATTATACAAGAACTGAAAGACAAAAATAGTCATTTTAAGAAAGAGCCAGACTGAGTTTCTAAAGTTGAAAAACTCACTGCAAGAATTTCATAATCCACCATGATCAAGTCAGCTTCATCCCTGGGATGCAAGGCTGGTTCAACATATGCAAATCAATAAACGTAATCCATCACATAAACAGAACCAATGAAAAAACCACATGATTATCTCAATAGATGCAGGAAAGGCCTTCGACAAAATTCAATAGCCTTTCATGCTAAACACTCTCAATAAGGTAGGCACGGATGGAACATATCTAAATATAATAAGAGCTATTTATGACAAACCCATAGCCAGTATCATACTGAATGGGCAAAAACTGGAAGCATTCCCTTTGAAAACTGGCACAAGACAAGGATGCCCTCTCTCACCACTCCTATTCAACATACTGTTGGAAGTCCTAGCCAGGGCAATCAGGCAAGAGAAAGAAATAAAGGGTATTCAATTAGGAAAAGAGGAAGTCAAATTGTCTCTGTTTGCAAATGACACAATTGTACATTTAGAAAACCCCATCATCTCAGCCCAAAATCACCTTAAGCTGATAAGCAACTATAGCTAAGTCTCAGGGTATAAAATCAATGTGCCAAAATCACAAGCATTCCTATATACCGATAACAGACAAACAGAGAGCCAAATCATGAGTGAACTCCCATTCACAACTGCTAACAAGAGAATAAAATATCTAGGAATCCAACTTACAAGGGATGTGAAGGACCTCTTCAAGGAGAACTACAAACCACTGCTCAAGGAAATTAGAGAGAATACAAACAAACGGAAAAACATTCCATGCTCATGGATAGGAAGAATCAATATTGTGAAAATGGTCATACTGCCTAAAGTAATTTATAGATTCAATGCTATCCCCATCAAGCAATCATTGACTTCCTTCACAGAATTGAAAAAAAAAAAAAAAAGCACTTTAAATTTCATATTGAACCAAAAAACAGCACACATAGCCAAGACAATCCTAAGCAAAAAGAACAAAGCTGGAGACATCACACTACTTGAATTCAATCTATACTACAAGGCTACAGTAACCAAAACAGCAAGGTACTGGTACCAAAACAGATAAGTAGACCAATGGAACAGAACAGAGGCCTCAGAAATAACACCACACATCTACAACCATCTGATCTTTGACAAACCTGACAAAAACAAGCAATGGGGAAAGGATTCCCTATTTAATAAACGGTGTTGGGAAAACTGGCTGGCCATATGCAGAAAGCTGAAACTGGATCCCTTCTTTATACCTTATACAAAAATTAACTGAAGATAGATTAAAGACTTAAACATAAGACCTAAAATCTTAAAAAACTCTAGATGAAAACCTAGGCAATACCACACAGGACATAGGCATGGGCAAAGACTTCATAACTAAAACACCAAAAGCAATGGCAACAAAAGCCAAAATTGATGAATGGGGTCTGGTTAAACTAAAGAGCTTCTGCACAGCAAAAGAAACTACCATCAGAGTGAACAGGCAACCTATAGAATGGGAGAAAAGTTTTGTAATCTATCCATCTGACAAAGGGCTAATATCAAGAATATACAAAGAACTTAAACAAATTTACAAGAAAAAACAACCCCATCAAAAAGTGGACAAAGGATATGAACAGACACTTCCCAAAATAAGCCATTTATGCAGCCAACAAACATATGACAAAATGTTTATTATTACTGGTCATTAGAGAAATGCAAATCCAAACCACAATGAAATACCATCTCACACCAATTAGAATGGCAATCATTAAAAAGTCAGGAAACAACAGATGTTGGAGAGGCTTTGGAGAAATAGGAACGCTTTTACACTGTTGGTGGGAGTGTAAATTAGCTCAACCATTGTGAAAGACAGTGTTGCAATTCCACAAGGATCTAGAACCAGAAATACCATTTGACCCAGCGATCCCATTACTGGGTATATACCCAAAGAATTACAAATCATTCTACTATAAAGACACATGCACAGGTATGTTTGTTGTGGCACTGTTCACAGTAGTAAAGACTTGGAACCTACCCAAATGTCCATCAATGATAGACTGGATGAAGAAAATTTGGCACATATACACCATGGAATACTATGCAGCCATAAAATTTGATGAGTTCATGTCCTTTACAGGGACATGTATGAAGCTGGAAACCAACATTCTCAGCAAACTAACACAAGAACAGAAAACCAAACATCGCATGTTCTCACTTATAAGTGGGAGTTGATCAACGTTGATCAATGAGAACACATGGACACAGGGAGGGGAATATCACACATTGGGTCCTGCCATGGGGTGAGGGGTAGGGGAGGAATAGCATTAGGAGAAACACCTAATGTAGATGACAGGTTGATGGGTGTAGCAAACCATCATGGCACGTGTATACCTATGTAGCAAACCTGCTTGTTCTGCACATGAACCCCATAACTTAAAGTATAATAATAATAAAAAGAAATGAAAATTCTAACTTGCTAAAAAAAAATAGTAATTTCATAATACAATCAGAAGCATCAACAGCAGAATAGGTCAAGCTGAGGAAAGAATCTCAGGACTTGAAGCCTGGTTCATTCAATCAACTCAGACAAAAATAAAGAAAAAAGAATTAAAAAATGATGAAAACCTTCAAGAAATATGGTATTATGTAAAGAGACTAAACCTATAAGGCATTTGTGTCCCAGAAAGAGAGAGAGAGAGTAAGCAACTTGTAAAACGTATTTGAGTATATTGTCCATGAAAATTTCACCAAACTTGCTAGAGAGGTTGACATGAAAATTCAGGAAATTCAGAGAACCCCATTAAGATAATATAAAAGATAAACATATCCAAGACACACAGTCATCAGATTCTTCAAGGTCAACATGAAATGAAAAATATTAAAGATAGCTTGAGAGAAGGTGCAGGTCATGTACAAAAGGAACCCCATCAGACTAACAGTGGACTTTTCAGCAGAAACCTTACAGGTCAAAAGTCGTTGGGGACCTATGTTCAGCATCCTTAGAGAAAAGAAATTCTAACCAAGAATTCCATATTCAGCCAAATTAAGCTTCATAAGCAGAAGAAAAATAAAGAAATTTTTCAGATAAGAAATGGTAATGCAAATTATTACCAGCAGCCCTCCCTTACAAGAGGTCCTTAAGGGAGTGTTAAACATGAAACAAAAAACCATTACCTGACACCACAAAAACACACTTAAGTACATAGCCCATTGACATAATAAAGAAACTATACAATCAAGTTTTCATTACAACCAGTCAACAACACAATGTCATGATAAAATCCTCACATATCAATATTAACCTTGAATGTAAATCAGATAATGCCCCAATTAAAAGGCACAGAGTGGCAAGTTGGATAAAGAAGCAAGATCCACCTGTAGGCTGTCTTCAAGAGACCCATAGGCTCAAAGTTAAGGAATAAAAAAGGTCTATTAAGCAAACAGAGAAAAAAGAGCCAGGGTTGCTATTCTAATTTCAAACAAAACAAACTAAACCAACAATAATTAAAAAGGACAAAGGAGGGCCTTACACAATAATAAAGGGTTCAGTTCAACAAGAAGACTTAACTATGTTAAATACATATGCACTCAACACTGAAGCACCTAAATTCATAAAACAAATTCTTAGAGACCTATGAAGAAACTTAGATAGCCACACGATATTACTACCACTAATTATAGATAACCACACACAGTAGACTTCAACACCACATGAAGAGTGTTAGAAAGATCATTAAGGCAGAAACTCACAAAGATATTCAGAATCTAAACTCAACACTTGACCAAGTGGACCTAACAGACATCTGCAGAACACTCCACCCGAAAAAATATATATTTTCCTCATCTGCACATGTACATACTCTAAGATCAAACACATGCTTAGCAATAAAGCAATTCACAACAAATTTAAAAAAACACTCAAATCATACCAACCACACTCTTGGACCACAGTGCAATGGAAATAGAAATCAATACCAAGAAGATTTCTAAAAACCATACAATTATGTGGAAATTAAATAACTTGCTCTTTAATGACTTCTGGATAAATAATGAAATTAAGGCAGAAAACAAGAAATTCTTTGAAATAAATGAAAACAGAGATACAACATGCCAGAGTCTCTGGGACAGAGCTAAAGCAGTGTCAAGAGGAAAGTTTATAATGCTAAAAACTCACATCAAAAAGTTAGCAAGATCTCAAATTAACAATTTAACATTGCACCTACCAGACTGAGCAACGTGGTGAAACCCTGTTTCTACAAAAAGTTCAAAAATTAGCTAGGTGTGGTGGTATGCGCTTGTGTCCCAGCTACTTTGGAGGCTGAGGCAGAAGAACTACTTGAGCCCAAGAGGCGGAGGTTGCAGTGAGTTAAGATCATACCATTGCACTCCAGCATGGGTGATGGGAGTAAAACTCTGTCTCAGAAAAAGAAAAGAAAAAGAAAAAAGAGAGAAAATATTCGAATAAACACAATGAAAAAGTACAAAGAAATATTATACCAACCCTACAAAAGTATAAGAAACTCACTGAAACTATTATGAACACCTCTATGCACACAAGCTAGAAAACCTACAAGAAGCAGATAAATTCCTAGAAACATACAACCTCCCAACACTGAACCAGAAAGAAATTAAATTCCCAAACATACTAATAATGAGTTCTGAAATTGAAGCAGTAATAAAAATATCTACCAATCAGTAAAAGCCTTGAACCACACAGGTTTACAGCCAAATTCTAGGGGATGTATAAATGAGTTGCTACCAATCCTATGGAACGTATTTCAAGAAAACTCCTCTCCAACTCATCCTGTAAGACAAGCATTATTCTAACACCAAAACTTGGCAGAGACACAACAACAACAAAAAACATCAGACCAATATCTCTGATAAATATAGACAAAACAATACTCAACAAAATACTAGAAAATCAAATCCAGCAGCACATCAAAAAGCTAATGTACCATGATCAAGTAGGCTTTATTCCTGTGATGCAAGGTTTGTTCAACATACAAAATCAATAAATGTGATTCGGAACTAAAAACACAAGCCACACGATCATTTCAATCGATGCAGTAAAGGCTTTTGACAAAATTCAAGATTCCTTCAGCTAAAAATCCTCAAAAAACTAGGAATCAAAAGAACCTCAAAATAATAAGTCATCTATAACAAATCCACAGCCAACATCACACTCAATGAACTAATTTTGGAAACATTCTTCTTGACAATCAAAACAAGACAAGGATGCCCACTTTCACTACTCCTGTTCCACATAGTACTGGAAGTCCTAGTCAGAGGAATCAGGCAAGAGAAAGAAATAAAAGTCATTAAACAGGAAAAGAAAAAGTCAAATGATCTCTCTTCACAGATGGTATAATTCCCTATCTAGAAAACCCCATAGTCTCTGCCCAAAGGCTCCTAGAACTGACAGACGAAGTTTCAGGATACAAAATCAATGTACAAAAATTAGTAGCATTTCTATACACCAGGAACATCCAGGTTGGGGGCGGTGGCTCATGCCTGTAATCCTAGCACTTTGCGAGACTGAGGCAAGCGGATCACCTGAGGTCAGGAGTTCGAGACCAGCACAGCCAACATGGTGAAACCCCATCTCTACTAAACATACAAAAATTACCCAGGTGTGGTGGTGAGCACCTATAATCCCAGTTACTTGGAAGGCTGAGGCAGGAGAATTGCTTGAACTTGGAGGGCAGAGGTTGAAGTGAGCCTATGCCACTTCACTCCAGCCTGGGCAAAAGAGCGAAACTCCATCTCGAAAAATAAATAAATAAATAATTAAAATATCTAAGAATACAGCTAACCAGGGAGGTGAAAGATCTCTACGATAAGGATTAGAAAACTCTGCTGAAAGAAATCAGAGACAAAGCAAATGAAAAAACATTTCATGCTCATGGATAGGAAGAATTAAGATTGTTAAAATAGTCATACTGCCCAAAGAAATTTACAGAATCAATGCTATTCCTATCAAAATACTAATGTCACTTTTCACAGAATTAGAAACGAGCATTCTAAAATTCATACGGAACCAAAAAAGAGCCCGAATAACTGTAGCAATCCTTAGCAAAAAGAATAAAGCCAGAGCCATCACATTACCTGACTTCAAACTATACTAAAAGGCTACAGTAACAAAAACAGCCTGGTTCTCGTACAAAAATAGATACATAGACAATTGGAATGGGTTAGAGAACCCAGAAATTAAGCTGCACACCTACAACCATCTGTGCTTCAGCAAAGTTGACAATAACAAGGCTTTCCATTTGATAAATGGTGCTGAGATAACTGACTAGCCATATGCGGAAGATTGAAACTAGACCCCCTCCTTTGATCGCATACAAAAATCAACTTAAGACAGATTAAAGACTTAAATGTAAAACCTAAAACTCTAAAAATCCTCTAAGAAAACCTAGGAAATGCCATTCTGGGCATAGGCTTTGGCAAAGATTTCACGAAGACTGCAAAAGCAATTGCAATGAAAAAAAAAATTGACAAGTGGAACCTGATTAGACCAAAGTGCTTCTGAACAGCAAAAGGAACTAGCAGTGGAGAAAACAGACAACCTACAGGACGGGAGAAAATATTTGAAAACTATGCATCCATTAGAGGTCTAATATGCAGAATCTATAAAGAACTTAAACAAATAATAAGCAAAAACCAAACAACCCCATTGAAAAATGGGCAAAGGATATGAAAAGACACTTCTCAAAAGAAGACATACATGCAGCCAACAAGCTTATTAAAAATGCTTACTAATCATTTACTAATCATTACTAATCATTAGAGAAATGCAACTCAAAACCACATGAGATACCATCTCAGATCAGTCAGAATGTCCATTATTAAAAAGTGAGAAAACAACAGATGCCTGGCAAGGCTGTGGAGAAAAGGGAACACTTATATACTGCTTGTGGGAATGTAAATTAGTTCAGCCAGTGTAGAAAGCAGTGTGGAGATTACTCAAAGAACTTTAAACAGAGCTACCATTCAACCTGGCAATCTCATTTTTGGGTACATACCTAAAGAAATATGAATCATTCCACTAGAAAGATACATGTGCACTAATGTTCACTGCAGTAGTTTTTTTACAATGTCAAAGACATGGAATCAACCCAGATGCTAACCGATGGTGGAGTAGATAAAGAATATTTGGTACATATACACCACAGAATACTATGCAGCCACAAAAAAGAATGAAATCATGTGCTTTACAGCAAGATGGATGCAACTGGAGGCCATTATCCTAAGTGAGTTAATCCAGGAACACAAAACCAAATACTGTGTGTTCTTGCTTATAAATGGGAGCAAAATATTGAGTTCACATGAACACAAAGAGGGGAAAAGTAGACACCAAGGCTTACTTGAGGATGGTGGGTGGGAGGAAGGTGATTATTGAAAAACCACCTATTGGGTCTATGCTCACTACCTGGATGATGAAATTGTATACCAAACCTGAGTGACACATAATTTAATCACATAACAAATCTGCACAAGTACCCTCTTAACCTAAAATAAAAGTTGGAAGAACAAAATGTATTTTACTGGTAGGTATGGACGGTCAAGAAACTTTCTGTAACTGTGGTCAGGAGACAGCAAAGTTGTTCTTAAAGAGCTAGAGAGTAAATATTTTAGGCTTTGCTGGCCATGAGTTCTCTGTTGCAACTACTTAACTCTGCCATTGTAGTGTGGCAGCAGTGATAGACAATATGTAAATAAATAAACATGATTGTGTTCCAATAAAACTTTATTTACACAAACTGGCAGTGGATTGGATTGGCCTGATGGTTGTAGTTTGCTGACCCCCGGTCTAAGTAATTACATGAGTAGTAACAATAGAGTTTAATAATTAGGGCAAGTACAGAGTGTTGTGAAACACAGATCACTTTTGTTAGAAGGGTGATCAGAGAGGAGACACCTGAGGAAGTTAAAAAAAAAACCACGAAATGTCTTGATGATAGATTTTTAAAAGAGATGGAGTTTTATGGTTAAATGAATTGGCAATTTATTTGGTTAGACTGAGTGAAATAGGTTTCCTGACAGCATAATTTTTCAAAAAGTCTAAAATGCAAATATATTATTATATTTCTAAAAGACCGTATAGCAAACTGCATTTTCTAGTAATTTAAACATCACATCTTTTTCTCTTGGTGCTTCTTGTTGGACCATAGGTTTAGAACATATCTGTGTCTGCTTGTACTACTTTTATCTCTATTTAAGTGTGAAATAAATTTAATACATATGCAGGCCATAAACATTTATTTTTTTCTCATCATTGAATGTATAGTGATTTAAATAATTAATGGTTAAAATAGAAACTATATACACAGAGTAAAAGCAGAATAAGTTAACTTTTATTATAAATCTAGATTATCACAATGGTTACTGTAATAAGGAAATATTGTCATCCTGTACCTGCTCTTTGCTGTTCATCATAAAAGTCCTGAAACAAATTTGTAAGTGACAGATACTGGGACCAAAATGCTCAGTGCCAAATTCCAAAATTTGGAATTAAAACCTACAGGTAAAGGTGAACAACATATTTTCCTTCATGGGTTGGACTGGGTAGTGAAAACTGAAGTTTGAGATGCTAATTATCCCTGTTAGTACAATGTCTTCTTCAGTAATAATGTGTCGTTTATTATTTGTGAAAGAATTATAATAAGGTTTAATAAAACTCAACAATTAAAATTAAATGATATTAAATATTTTAATATACATTGCAAAAATCTTTGAAAAAACTGTGACCTTTATGCTGACTTTTGCAGTCACCCAGTGGTGGCCTTTTGAATATCTTAATTGGTTTAGTATATGGCACTGTGTGTATTAGTGTTTGGAACAATTCAACCAACTTTCCACTACTGAGAGTATTTATCTAGAATCTTGCACAGATGAGTATGCTTTATGGCCGTAATATTACATCTTGTAAATAATAAATTAAATTTAAAAGCAAAAACAAAGCACTTCAGTAGTGACTGGTATAGAGGGCTGACGCTTTCCGCCCCCATATCTCTGTTTCTGGGCTGAAGAGGAAGGTTGTCTTTCTGTTTGCAGCCTTCTGTAACTGTCTCCTTGCTCAAAGCTCCATCAAGCCTCCTTTGGTCTTCATAAATTATACTCTTTTGAGATTCATGGGTGTTATTTAGCACATTACTGCAGTTTGCTTGCCTTTCTTATTTACTAGAAAACTATGAGTTACAAACATGGTAGGTATTATAGCTTTAATGAAGAGAAAATGGAAATAATCCAGGGATATTTATCTCTGCAAAATCACTTTTTTGGCTTAATTTCAGTTTACTCTATGGTTTTGTCTATGGATTTTTACTAGGAAGAAAGTCTGTAATGTTTTTACCCATGGAATAAGACTAGTTAACTAGTTACCTTCAGAACTCTGACACTGGTAAGGCTTATGTCCTCTGGACAGCACCTAATCCCAGGTCCGGCAGCTCTGACTGTAACTGTCAGTTTGCCACTTCATTCCTGCCTCATATATAATCCAGAATACACACATGCATGCCAAATACATCCTGTAGTTTTACCTTAAGTTTTAAAATAAAATTGTCTAATGAGCCTTTGTAAAGTTACAAAGTTAGGACTCCAATGTAGACAATGGGGCTGGAAATCCCACTTAAAACTATTTTAGCATACATATTTAATACATATTATATAAGTTATAATCATGTCTCAAATTATTTTTCTCCTACATTTTCTAGTATCCAAATACATAGAAAGAAAGGAGTGTAGTATGATATTAAGAATTATTTTCTTATCTAGCATGTTCACTTAACAATATATAACCAAAAGAGCTAAAACAAAAGGCTATATGTACCTTTTCTGTTAATTTTTTTTTGCTTTATTACAAATAAAAAGAAAATACTTGTTTTTATTTGTTATTTTCCTAATAGAGTGGTATTCCCCAAGTCCATGAGTAGCTCCTTGTAAAGATGGTTTGTCTCCCAGTGACTTCACATTAATAGCTAACAAAATTGTCATTCAATTTTCCCTCACAACTATGAAATAAAGGTATAAAAATACAATTTAAATTATTTCTCACAGTAATGTACTGTGTGTATCTTTTGAAAATGAAGGCTCTGTCTAGAACTGCCTGTAAATACATAACACTCCACAACCATCAAAAATGCATTGTTTGTAGAAAACTATTATTAAATTAAATTGTTCCAACTATTGTTTTCAATAAATGCTATTTAACTAAAACTCCACCTCACTGACTGAGATCGCATCAGTGGTAATGGAAGGGAAGAGTCGTAAACTACATCATCAGCATCAACCCCAGGAAGGTCAAGAGCCCAGCCTTGGATTAAGAGGAGGAGGCTTCATAACTTACGAGACTCAAGAAAACATGCAAGTTGCCTGACGGTCCTAACTGTGATGAAAATCATCTACTGAAGTGGATATTATTGTAAATCTTTGTCTACATGACAGATTTACATCTCCTTACCTCCATAAAATTCACCGTTAATGGCACAACACCTATTAAGCTGAGATATTTCTAGGTGTAGTACGTCATGGTATTTTCCTGTACAGTTTACATTATTCTTGGCATTTCACTGCCTGTCTCATGAGATGGCCAAGAAGGAAAATATAGTAACTTGCACTCACTTCTCAAGGACAAAATGCCACATCTTACCAGAGGAAACATTCAGAAAGTGAAAAGCAAACATTGAGAATCATAAGTTAGAAAAATGTGATGTGTGAGAAATCTGGGTGCTTAGGGGAAAAACGTTTTGTTTCATGGAATGCAATTTTAATACATTACCAACGTTCCAGTTTTTAGGTTTTTCAAGAAGGGACAAATAAACATTAACAAAAGGCTCATTCTTAGAGCTGGGTATATACAGGAGAGAAAATAGGATCTTTGGCATAAACTCAGTCTTAGAGCTTGCACTTCTACTGTGCTTGTATAGGAAAACCCTGGGGCCTCCAAAACATTTGGGTAGCACTTTCTGACAACACAAGCTGAGCGGGCTTTGTGTACCCAAGGCAATTAAAATGTCCAGGCAATCCCTTGAGATAGTCAGTACATTGAGAACCTGGCGTACTGAATAACTTCATTCTTATTCACATAAAGCCGGAGAGAAGAATAATTTCGTCTCTTATTGTACACTCTATTTTCTCTCTTAAGAGAAACAAATCAACAGTTACAAGCATATGTTAAAATTTTTGACTCCTTGTTGCAATGGTTTTGGCCATATTGCAGGGTAGTAGATTCTATAAGCTAATGTCATTGCACCTTCTGTGGGCTAAAAACACATTTAGAAAGCCATATTGTAGCATTCCACATCTGAAAGAGGTGGGTGACATTTTCCTTACTCAAAGTTCATCAGAGAGGGAACTGCCAAATGACTAACCCAAGGTCATATTGTTAGCTAATAGTAGAACTGGGACTGAAGAAACAGGTGTTCTTTTTGTACTCCAGAGAAACTTCTCCTGAGCCCAGATAAAGTACAACCATGTTTTTTCCTCATGGAGCTAGCTGTGGGTAATATCATGAAGCAAAAAACATTGCTGCTTAGCTTTTGCTCCTTTTCACTTTGGCAAAAAGAAGCAGAGAATATGAATTATTAAAGTTTTAAGCGAATTTTTAGAAAGAGAAGTTATATTTCTTTCGTATGTAGTGTATATTGCTGCTTGATCCATTTCTTTACTTGCAGCAACATCCCTTTCATTTTACGTTAGCAATAAAGGGCTCTGTGGGAAAGCCTCATGTGCAACAATAGGGTCATTACACAATGCTTTGGATGTATGGTGTTTATTGATGCTACAAACTATTGCAAATGGCCATATAGATCTTGTGGAAGAGCCCTCTTTAAATGGCTGGTAATGGTTTCACATAATAGAGGCTCAGAAAATATTCGTTATTTGATTTGCTTCTTTTGTAGATAATTTTTGTGAACCTATATCTAAGCTAATCCAGTCTGGAACATGAATAGCCTGAAAAAAAATAACATACTGAAATGTTCAACATGCATCATTTGTTTATAGGTTTTTCTACATAAGGATTTTTCTTGAGGCTGTCCTGCATGGTTTTACTATCACTGAAAAGCAGAGCAGAAAAGTTCCTATAATCTTAACTATTAGCAAGTAGTGTGTGCTTCTTGTGACTTACCAGGAAGGTACAAGAGCTTTCTGGTTAGACCATTGTCCATGAGATAACTTCCCAGCTGTCAACTAAGTCATATTAAACCCACTAATGCAGAGACTCTTTGGCTCTGCTGGGAAGCATATATTGTTGTTATGGACTGAATGTTTGCATACCCCCAAATTCATATACTGAAAGCTCAACTCTCAATATGACTGTATTTGAAGACAATTATGAAGGTAATCAAGGTTAAATGAGTTCATAAGGGTGGGCCCTGATCCAACAGAATTAGCATCCTTATAAGAAGAGAATACTATTTAGTCAGAAAAAGGAATAAAATTATGTTTTTTGCAGCAATATGGATGGAACTGGAGGCCATGATCTTAAGTGAAACAACTCAGACATAGATTAAAAAAAAAAAAAAAACAACTTCATGTTCTCAGTTATGTGTGGTAGTTCAATAATGTGTACATGTGGATGCAGAGTGTGGGATAATGGACAATGAAGACCCAGAAGGATGAGGGAGTGGGAGAGGGATAGATGATTAGAAATTATTTAACAGGTACAATGTCCATTATCTGGGTGATTGATACTCTTAAAGCCCTGACTTCCCCACTATACAATTGTGCATGTAACAAAATTATGCTTGTGCCACATACATTTATACGAATATATATATTTATATTTATATTTATATATATTTTTAAAGAAGAGATACCAGAGAGTTCACTCTCTGTCTTCACCATATGAAGACCAGCACAAGAAACCAACCCTGCCAGACTTTGATCTTGGACTCCAGCTTCCAGAATTATAAAAAATAAGTATCTATGGTTTCAGCCAGCCGCCCAGTCTGCGGCATTTTGTTATGTCAGACAGCTAACTGGTACAATCACTATTTAAAACAAAGTCATGGCATGAGAAATCAATAAGCAAACGTTTTTTGAAAACAACTATTTGCTTAAAGCTTTTAAAAAATTAAACTGTTGTCTCTTTAATATAAAAATATTCTTTGTACATAAAAAAATAACACATGCAAACTATAAAAATTAATGCATGATACTCTTTCCACTAGCCCAATTCCTTGGTAGAACAACCGAAAAAAAATTACAAGTTTAAATAGAGTTAATTATTCGAGGACTGATCATGTCATGTTAGTTCTGTTATGCTCGCTCAGCTTTCCTTTAGTTTTGCCCTTTGGACCAGGCACATCCTTGCAAAAGGCCTCACTACTCAGCTACTGCTTCCACAACAGCCTTTCAGAGTCAGTAATGTTGAGTTTCTCCAAGATGTGAAATTATGTTTTCATAGCAGAAAACACTAATTTAAGTTGAAACATGTTGGAAAATGTCATTTCCTTTGCAAACCAAACAAATTAAGAGGAAGAAAAATATCACTTAGTGAATTCAGAGCTTGTTGTGAAATTTTGAGAGAGTTCTAGAAATTTGGCAAAACCTAAAGTATTGCTTGGCGTTTACACCCTGGTATGAGTATTTTAGGCGTCCAAATTAAACTTGTTGATAGATATATACTGAGAATGTGTTAACTTGGTGATATTTCTATTTATTGCTATAAATACTGTCTTACAAGCTAAAGATTTGTCTCATATATAACCTATTCAAGTTACTGTGTCAGGCAGATGAAAGGTTTATATTTACTACATATTAAAACAATCATGGTCATACGCCCATGGGAGTCAGTATACCCAAGCTTTTATAAAATTAAACATAGAAAACCAAAATTTGGTTGTGTGATAGATTTCAAGGTTACCACTATGCTATGTTACATCTACTGATTGAAGAAAAAATGGCAGGTCATGAAAGTTAAAATGCAGGAAGGGTACTAAAAAGTTCTTTGTTCGTTGTGTAGAGGATAAGTGTGTTTAAATGCTATATGTAGTTACTTGAGCCACTACTATATTTAGTTATACATCTTTATTTTATATAGGTTGGGCTACTGGCTTCTGTTAATATCTCAATTTTTATATAAGATATTGGAAAAGTCAATTTGCAGCTCAGACAAGATGAAATAGAAAGAAACATGACAGTCTTTGTGGAGATCTTATGGAGGTAGAAACTATTATTACTGAGACGGTATTATCTATCTTTTGAAGCCAAAGTCCTAAATTTAAAACGTTTTTATTACTGGGATTTGAATTCGAATCCTATAGAATAATCTTCAGCTACTATAATTCCTAAAGATTTCTCCTCTCTATATTTGTTAAATAAAATAAAATAAAATAAAATATATATAACATCTAGTATAGTACTTGCAAAAATGTTATTTCCTTTTCCTCTCTTCTTAACAGAGGGCCAGGAGTAGGGAAAGGTAACACTTATACCTGCTTTGGCTGCAGTGTGGCCACTGATCACCTCTTAAATTTGGTGGTTATACAGAAGTGAAAGCAATGGAAAGAAGGCAGGCTAGGACTAGTAGTATCTCTGATCTAGGAGAAAGAGCACCTGATTTCAGAATTTTTGGATAACAACTTTGGAATCAAAACAATTCCTAGCATGCAGTAGAAATAGATAATGATTTGTCGAATAAACAAACTGGTAGATATATAAGGATAATAAATGTCAGGATAAGCTTAGTGTTGACTAAGTAAGCCAGAAACAGAAGACAAAGAGTATATTATTAGGCTGCCATAACACAATGCCACAGACTGGGTAGCTTAAATTACAGAAATTTATTTTCTCACAGTTCTGGATCCTGAAAGTCCAAGATCAAGGTGCTGTCAGCACTGGTTTCTGTGAGGCCTCTCTTTCTGGCTTGCAGGCAGATGCCTTCTTGCCGTGTCCTAATATGGTCTTCCTTCTGTGTGCACACGGAAGGAGACCAATCACTAGGTCTCTTCCTCTTCTTATAAGGATACCAGTCCTCTCAGAATAGGGCCCCACCCCACATCATTTACCCATAATCACTTTCTTAAAGGCCCTGTCTACAAATACTCACATTGGGGGTTAGGGCTTCAACATGTGTGTTTTGGTGGTACACAATTCAGTCCATAGTATGGAAAAACACTGAGATTATAAGGAATGTGAAGTATACCCTTTGGGCAGCTGTTGTCTAGTAACTACTTTAATTACCTTTATATCCTTCACCTTGAAGACTAGTTTTAGAACCTCCAATCTAATAACTGCAGCGTGAAGATACAAGGAATTTTAAGTCGTTCAATGTATGTATAATATGTTTCAAGCTTTCAAATTTGAGAATAAAAATAACAATTCTCTTTTGGGTGGACTACAGATTTTGCTTTAGTTAAATTCCTTCACAATATTTCCCCAAAACAACAACATACAAGCCAAAAACACACTTGCCTAAATTCAGTATTTGATTAAATAAAACCTATCTCATTGTCTGTCTGAACTTTACTTGAATATGGTTGATTCAAAGGAGAGCTGAGTAGTTGTGAATTTTATATTCCCAGCTATTTAGCAACACTTATTGATCTATTAAAAGATTGTAAAATTTAATACAAATTCAATTTTATGTGAATGATGCAGCAAAATTATAAGGTATTACACAGTGACTTTGCCATATTATTTACATTTTTCTCTGTAATCTTCACTTTTATTTTTAAATTAAAAGAACATCATGGCTACAATGTGCTTAACTTTGTATTCTAAAAAATTCCCTGGGCCACTTAGTTCTGTTATTATTCACAACACATATATTACTGATGTAAAATAATACATCTTGAACACTTCAGATTATGTTAAACTCCAAAGTCCTATCTGGTAAAGATGCTTACCAGTGTTATATAAAAATATTACAATTAGCATTTCAGGATGATATGAAAACATGTGATTGCTTGAAGTAATTTGTTGAATAAATTTAGAAGAAATAGCAATGTCGATTCATATGTGGCTTTGTTTTCATATTTTCTTCTGAATGTACTTTGTTGAATTATAATTTTACCTATAAATCTTGCAGATAATTTATTGTTGTTCTTAGACTATTCAGGTAGCTAGATTATTTCTAATCTAATATTGTTTTCTTTACATGAGGTATATATTTTTATAAAAGCATATGTATTTTGTTGTCACACATGACAACAGTAACAGGGCATGGGATTATTACCTAAAGGATTAAAAAGAAGTTTCTCTTTCTTCAACGTTGTAATATATTTAATTTCTTCTATTTCTTTTTTCTCCTTCCTCTTTTCCTCTTTTTTCTTCCACTCACCTTTCTAATAGTGGTTTCTTATTTCCCATTCCTCACGTATCTGTCCATCAAGCATCTAAAGTGCACATATTTCCCTGAATCATTCGCAAATCATTTGCTTTTAAGTGTTCTTTTTTGTCTCCTTCTCTTGCACACAAATACAAAGGAATATGTAGAAATAGCTGGGTACTTACTTTCAGGCCATTTTCAAGCAAATTTTAAATAATAGCAGAAGATTGCTATTTGACACTGAATAGCATGTGAGTTGATTTTCTTCTGTCTTCATGAATAGGAGGATGATGTTAGCTGAACATGAACTCTCATAGTTCTCTGACATGCATAAATCTTTTCATCTGTAGTTAGTGTAACCTCCTCCCCATTCCTACCTTTTGATTAACCACTGAGCTATGGTGTTTTTGCAAGGCTGTCAGAATTACAGTTTTTGAAATAGAAATGCTGGGATATACACTACTTGGATGTATGTGTTTGAGATCAGAGGAGAGTTTCTACTGCTTTTCCTTTCATTGTAATTTGGTGGTTTCCCAGGAGATTAAATGACAACACAAGAGCATATGGTTTTAGAGGAGATGCTGCATTTTACTTTTAAATTTTTATTTTATTGCTTTATTTAATTTTACTTTTACTGTGCACAGGCCACTCTGGGAAGTAGTAGTTGGTCACAGCAATGATGTTATGTTCACCCTTGTGAACTTTGTTCTATGAGCTCAATTATAATGATAGGAGCCCAGTGATTACAACTTCAGTGTTTCTAGAAAGCTGAATTTGTGGGGCATGTTGCACGACAGCATCCAGAATATATAAATATTATTCAGTTTCCTTTAAGTGCTCTGATAATTTTGCTTGATGATGCTCAAAGCTAAGACCACTATAATTATAGAATTTTAGATCCACTAGAATTATAGGACTTTTATACCTGGAAAAAATTTGAAAGCATTTATATCAAAATTGTTCAACTAGTGTTCTATGGAAAGCCATACCCATGAGATGTTGTAGTCATTAAGATATTTTGCATAATAATGGACAGAAATCTAAGTCAAGGAAAGAAACAATTGATTGAAAGAAAAATTATATAACTTACAAAGGAAGGGAGGGCTGCTTTGCAGATCTCAGACACTGGAACTGGAGACTCAGTACTGGCAAGGTTAAGAAGCAATCTTAGTTGTACCTTTCTGTGGGTGTAAGCTCCAGTCTTTTAGATTCTTCGACATGAAAACATTTCTCCAAAGAGCAAGAGATAAAAGGAATTTTCACCAAAATCTCCACATAGAAAAATACTGAGGAAAGTCTCTTACTGGACTAGTTACAGTCATGTGATCATCAGGAATAATCTTTGGGCCAGAAGGATGAGGTGCCAAGATCAGTCATGTGTGGATTATGTATTTGTGTCCGTGGTCAGAAAGGTAGGCCACGATATTTGGCAGTCCAATGAGAAAGACAAAGTTCTAGTCACTAAGGGGAGGGAGGTGGTTATAGGTAGCAAAAATGTCAAATGTCTACAGAGTCCACTCTGTGAATGTAAAGTACCTACATCTATTTTTCCATGTGTATAATTTTTTGTTGTTGTTCTACAGTAATTCTAATTAATTGTTATTTTTATTTTTATTATTTTTGATTGACAAATCATATTGCTTATATTTATGGAGTATAACTTGATGTTTTTATGTATGTATGCAATGTAGATTGATTAAATCAAGCTAGCATATCCATCAGCTTGCTTACCCATCGTTTTTAAGATGAGACATTTGAAATACACTCTTTTAGTTATTTTGAAATATATAATAGATTATTATTAACTGTAGTCACCCTGCTGAAAATAGATCTTAAAATCTATTCCTCTTGTCTACCCAAAACTTTGTACACTTTAATCAATAACTCCCCATTCTTTTCCTGTCTACCTACCCAGCCTCTGGTAGTCATTATTGTATTCTCTACTTCTATGAGTTCAACTTTTTTAGATTTTCATAGAAGTGAAGTCATGTTGTATTGTCTTTCTGGGCTTGGCGTATTTCACTTAGCATGATGTCATCCAGGTTCATCCATGTTGTCACATATGATAAGATATCCCTCCTTTTTAAGGCTGAAGAGTATTCCATTGTGTATATATGCACTGCATCTTCTTTATCCATTCTTCTACTAATGAACATTTTGATCAATTCTATATCTTGATTATTGTGAATAATGCTGTAATAAAAAGGGAAGTGCAGATATCAGTTTAACACATTGATTTCAATCTTTATGGATATATATCCAGAAGTAGAATTACTAAATCATATGGTTATGCTATTTTTAGTTTTTTGAGGCCCCTCCGTACCTTTTTTCATAATGGCTAGTAATTTACATTCTGACCAACAAACGCACAAGAGTTACTTTCTGCTTTACCCTCAACAACATTTATCTTTCATTTTTATTTTGATAAAAGTCATTCTAAAAGCTGTAAATAAATATCTCATTGTAAGTTTAAGTTTTGTTTCCCTATTGATTAGTTATAATGAGCATTTTTTTATGTATCTACTGGCCATTTGTATGTCTTCTTTTGAGCAATGTCTGTTCAGTTCCTTTTTCCGTTTTTTAAAATGTGTTGTTTCCTTGTCATTGAGTTGTTTAAGTTTCTTATGTATTCTGCATATTAATCTCTTATCAGATGTATGGCTGGCAACTATTTTTTCCCATTCTCTGGGTTGTTTCTTCACTTTGTTAGTTGTTTGCTTTGCTGGGCAGAAGCTTTTTAGTTTAATGCCATCTCATTTGTCTCTTTTTGCTTTTGTTGCCTGTACTTTTGGACTCCTTTCCAAAAAGTCATTGCCCAGACCAATGTTTTAGAGTTTTTCTCCTATATCTTATTTTATACTTTCAAGTTCCATGTTTACATTTTAATCCATGTTGAGGTGATTTTTATATATGGTGTGAGACAAGAATTCAATTTCTTCCTTTTGCAGGTGTATATCCAGTTTTCCCAATGGCATTTGTTGAACAGACTGTTCTTTTCCCATTGCATGATCTTGGCATCTTTGTCAGAAATCAGTAGTCCATTAATGCTTGAATTTATTCCTGGGCCTTTTACACTGTTCCATTGGTCATGTGGGTCTGTTTATACGCCAGTACCATGCTCTTTTATAATATGTTTTGAAACAGGAAGAGAGCTGTCTTCAGCTTTGTTCTTTTCGGTAAATATTTTCATGACTATTCAGAATTTTTGTGGTTCCATACAATTTGATTACTTTATTATATTTCTTTGAAAAATCACATTAGGACATTGAATCTGTAGATCATTTTGAGGAGTATGAATATTTTCATGATACTAAATCTCCCACTCCATGAACATGGACTATCTTTCCATTTATTTGTGTTTTGTTTAACTTCTTTCATTGGTGTTTTATAGTTTTCAATATGTAGATCTTTCATCTTAATTAAATTTACAACTAAGCATTTAATTTTTTTGTTGCCATTATAAATGAAATTGTTTTATTAATTTTGTTTTTGGGTAGTTCATTATTAGTATATAGAAACATTATTGATTTTTGCATGTCACTTTCATATCCTGCAACTTAATCCATTTATCCATTCTAAAAGCATTTTTTTTTCTCATTTTTAGTGAAGACTTTAGGATTTTCTACATATAAGATCTTGTCGTCAGCAAATAGAGACAATTTTTCTTCTTACTTTCTTATTAGGATGCATTTTATTTCTCTCTCTTTCCTAATTTCTCCTGCTAGGACTTCTAGTAGTATGGTGAAAAGAAGTGGAGAGAAAGCATTCTTGTTTTGTCCCCGATGGAAAAATGTTCAGCTTTTCACTATTGAGAATGAAATTAGTTATGAATTTGTAATGATGGCCTTTGTTGTGTGGAGGCACATTCCCTCTATACCTAATCTGTTGAGAGTTTTTATCATGAAAGGGTGTGGAATTCTGTCAAATGCTTTTGCTGCATTTACTGAGATGATGATATAATTTTGATCCTTTATTTTGTTACTGTGGTGTATCAGTTCTTCCTGTAAGGGGGCCCAGAATTTTGGGGAAGCTGAATGTCTACTTTCAACTTACTTCTCCTACTGTAAAAACCTGGAGGTCCAGGGGAATTATCTGTGGCACTGTGCTGGCTTGAAGGAGGGATAGCATGGTGAAAGACAACTATTTATTTTACTCTTTGAACATGGCTCTTCTCAAATTTCTGCAGTTCAAGGCAGTGTGTCTCAGCCTCCCTCCCTAATTATGAGATATTCACAAAGGTGTCCTTTGTCTGTAAGTAGTTGCTAGTTTGAGGGCAGTGAAGCCATAGTACTCCTAGTCGACCATTTTTCTGACACCACTCTCCACATGTATAATTTCAAAAGGACTCCTGTGTTATATTCAATTGCTTTATGTGTAATCACAGACTCTCCTACCCTTTCCCATAAAGGCTACAAGCAAAAGAGAGAATCCAACTTTACATCTAGAATGTCTGGGCAATGTGGTGTCTTCTCATCCAAGTTTAGATGTGTTTAGCTAACTCATGTATAGAGTGGTAGTTTTGACCACCCAATACTCACAATGTACAATGAAGAGCCAAAATTTTTTTTTTTCCAGGCAAGGCAGGGGCTTCTCACAGTGACCCTATTGATGGTTTGGGTTGATTAATTATTTCTTCTGGGGGATTTTCCTGTGTATTTTAGGATGTTTTGTAGCATCCCTTGCCTCTATCGATTGAACGTCGGTAGCACCCTTCCACCAACCTCATGACATAAACAATGTCTCCAAACATTGCCAAATACCTTCTGAGGTGCAAAATCTCCCACAACCAAGAACCACTGAAATAAGGAGAAAATGTGAAGAATTATGGAGCTGTGAAGAGTCCAAAACCACTACATAATTATTAGAGTGGAGCTGTTACAGTGGCTGGCCCTGGAGTCAAATTCTTTGGGTTTGGATTCTTACCCTTATGAATTTTCTAACTGTGAGCAATACACTTAACTTTTGTAAGCAAGTTTTCTTTTCTTCAAACCAACATAGTGATAGGAACTATCTCATGAGTTGTTTTGAGGATTCAATGAGCCTTAGTACAATGCCAGCATACAATGAGCGCATATTCCATTAATGTTAGCTTTCATTATTATCAAACTAGGCTGGGACACTGATGAGTATCCACATATTTACTCACTTTCCTGAAAGTGGTATGATTTATTTGGTCAGAATTTTTGGAGTCCTGGTTATACCCAAATGGAATTTTGAAAAAATTCAATTTCCCAAGGTTCTTTATAGACATATCTGCAGGGGTATTTATGAGACTTGACCAGCTGTGGGATGGTCTATCTCTGGAGGAAAATTCTGTGACAACCACGCAGATTGCCTCTACAGTTAAATAGTAAGGCACCATTGTTTACCAAGCCTGGGGTTTCTTTTACAATACATCTTTCCTCCCTCTTTCTCCTTCCTTCCTTCCTTCCTCCTTTCCTTCCTTATTAAGGATTCTCAGAATCTATCTTTCCTTCCTTCCCTCCTAAGGATTCGTAGAATCAATCTTCCTTCCTTCCTTCCTTCCTTCCTTCCTTCCTTCCTTCCTTCCTATTTTCTCTTCTCCTCCTCTTCCTTGTATATCTCTCCTTTTTTTTTCTTCCTCTCACTTTCTTAAGCTCTATGTATACTTGCCTATAAGTTTCATTTGATAAGAATTCTTCAGCAATAAATAAAATTAAAAATTGTGAATTTGAGATCTTTGTATATGGATCTCTCCTTTGCACTTTCTGTTTCTTAGTAACAGGTCCCACACCCTCTCAATGTGCCAGGTCTCAGCAAAGTGCCTTTGGTTTAAGTCACTGCCCAAACAGAATAAAGCAGTAGGCCAGAGTGGTAAGGCAGAGCTTCTTAAATGCTCAAAGCCTAGAGTCTGCATTTTCTTTTCTGAAGCTTTTAGAGAAAAGTTAACACCTTTGCCAGATAGGGAGTTCAAAACAACAAAAGGAAAGTTCAAATGCAGCCTGATAGAAGACTACCCCACTATATTGGTTCTTTTTGGGTTCCAGTCTTAGCTAGTGCAGTTTTTCTCCCTTCCTAACCTTTGCAAACACAAATTTAGATGTAAGGTAGATAACTTTTGAAATTCTCTAGTATGCATTAATTATAAAGTTTAGAAGTCACAGCTTAATGGCTACAGGCAGAAAATGTGTGTTTTAAAAAGCGTTTAGGCTTGTAATGGCCTTTCTCTTTTCAGATGGACACACTTAGATTAAAGGTTGTATCTCTCCTATAGGAACTTACTGAATCCTGGGAAACAAAGGCAGCATTCCAATATTCCAATATTTTTCTCCCATTGAAGATTGAATTTAGGCAGGCACATATTAAAGACTATCATTTGCTTAATAAACTGCTTCCCTGACTTAGAACAATTATTTTTCCAGCATTGGATGGAAGGATCGTCACTGTCCCCTAGTCCAACTTGAACAAGCTACTTCTACATTTTAGGGCTTATAACTTTTTTCCTTCCTTTTTTGGTATTGTTTTTGTATTTATTAAATGATTTCTAAATGTCAATTAGAACTAATTGACATTAGTTTAAATTAAGACAAAATTTAAACTAATGTCAACACAAAGATATATATGTCATATATATAAAAGTATAAATATATATGAAAATATAAAAAGCATATATATATGTGCATATATATATTAAGGGATGACTGCTGGGATAGCTATAGGAAGCAGGGAATCTTCTAGGATCTTAACAACTGAAATCAGAAACTTGATATATTCATTTAACAAACTTCTATTTAGAACCTGCTGTAGTATGTGCCATACTCTGAGGTCAACATGGAGAAAAAACAGTCGCTTACTGATTTCCTAAAACTTAAAGTGTGTATTAACGAGGTTGTCTGTTTCCAATTCTTACTATGGCCTCTTTATTGGCTAGTGGATTCATTTTCTTAAATTTCTTTATGTGGCAGTATGCACAATTTCTAACATTTCCTAGGTTACATCCTTTGAATTTCTCAACTTGAAGAAAGGGTAGTTTTTCTCTGGTCGTTCTATCAAGAAAATCTTGGAGGGAGGCTCTCCTGGATTAATCACATTAGGATGTGAAAATAGTCAGTGGCCATGTTTGGGTCTCTCTGTAACAATCTCTCTATAGAGTAAAACTTCTGCCCTTTACTGGGGTTGAGGAGGAGCAATAACCTGTTTTTATCTCTTCCAGCAACTCTGCTATCAAAGATAACCAGTGCCTCCAATTCCTAAAACTTGACCCCACTACCCATTGTAGATTTAGCTTTCGGGTCTGTCAAATTGTTTTCCAATTCCCAAAATGCTACTGCTGTTGTGCCTCAACTTCTTTGTCCTCGAGCATAATGCTTTTAATTTAATTTTTTAAAAAAGCAGTTTCCTCTCATTTTATTGCACGTTTAGAGATTTATTGCATTTCTCGTACATGTGTAAACTGATATGTTATCTGTATGTTTCATGTAGGTGTACGTTATATGAAGCCTCATTTGACTATTGCTATTCAAAATACCTACCATTGATGTAGCCCCATCTCAATTTTATGCAGTTGCTTTGATGAAATCCCACTTTGTTAGATATTCACTTAATCAGTGTTGTTCTTGGGATCAAAAACTATGTATTTTTCAGATGTACAGATTTGACCGAATTCAGGCAGAAGACAATTATTTCCTTATAAGTTGTCAGTTGTCATGAGAAATCTATTGATAATTTCATGTCATCATCACTTTGTAGTCATGTGAATACCTAGACTACTGATTTACAATGGGATTGGCTAGATTCTTCTCTACTTTTTCTAGTGACACTAACTTCGGAGGTGGAGAATCTTATCACTGAAAGGACCATGTTACTTCACACAATAAGATGTTATATCTTTTAATACTGGAGAATGTGTCAAAATTTTGACAATGCTAACAAAGGTTTTAGTGAGAGGAAAGAGAAAATATTTTAATTCATGTTGAAATGCAGCAAGGAAAATTTGAATCCAAGAGTTTGTACTGTCAAACACTGATGTATACTGGCAGAGGTTGCCTTGTATTTTCTGAATAAGGCATACCTAATTAACTACATTAACAAATACTAAAAATACCAGGTGATGGCTTTCATGAGTATCTAACTTCCCTATTTCTATTTCTCCCTCATTGCTTAGGTGTGGTTTTTTTTTGTTTGTTTTTTTTTCATGGTTCACAGCAGCCTCAATGTCCCTGGACTCAGGTGATCCTCCCACATTAGACTCCTGAGTAGCTGAGACTGTAGGCACACAGCACCACTCCGGGCTAATTTTTGTAATTTTTTTTTGTTATTTTTTTTTTAGAGATGGGATTTTTCCACATTGTCCAGTTTAGTCTTGAACTCCTGGGCTCAAACAATTCACCTGCCTCAGCCTCCCAAAGTGCTAACCATTGCGCCCACCCTCAAAGCTTAACTTTCAATTCTGCCTGTAGCTCAGTGTTGACATATTGGAATTATTAGGTTGGTGCAAAAGTAATTGTGGTTTTTGCCAAAAACTAGCAATCTAATACTTGTGGGCTTTTATAAACTATTGAGGCTCTGACCCCAATGCAGAAAAATTAAATCTATATTTCTAGGAATAGCATCTGGACAGTAGTACTTTATTAAGCTCTACAGGTGATTATAATATGGAGGCAGGATTGAAAACTACTGATCTCTCTTTATGCCATATAGAAACATGAAAATGAATATATTTTTCTGCCTCTTTGATGGCATATTTGCTGTAACTTAACCTCAGGATCTGTGAGAGCCATAGGTTCTAAATAGTAATTATTATTTTGCTTAGAGACCTAATGCCAGAGAATCTTAACATTTAAGCATGTTGAGTTCTAACATATGAAGAGGATTTTAAAGAGTTTCATTGTTGTCTAGTACTTAAAATATAAAACCTGTTTTGGGCTTTCTCTGTAACCAAGCCAGAAGATTGTATGGAGACTTAGTTCCTCAAAGCTGGATTATTTTGAATAAATAAATTAATAAAATATAATAAAATTTATTATACATTTATTAATAAAATTATACATGTATTAATAAAATTTATTAATAAAAACCACTCTTTTATTTTCCAGGTAAGTGCTTTACAGTACTATATGTCATATCTTGTATTTTTTTCTCTACTATATGGATCTTGGCTTCTCCAGATAAGACTATTTTTTCTTATCTAACATACACTGTATGTTTTTTTGTGAATGTCAGGGCAGTAAAAGTGAGATTGAGGATACTAAGTCATGAAAAGTTGAAGATTTTGGAATCTGGATCAATTTTGGGGAGTATTAAACGTCATGGAGTGTCAAAAAAGATAGAGATCTCTAAAAGAAGGACTTTCTTGATGAAAGCTGTTCTTATGGAATGTTGGTTGTTATAGTGATAGAAGAAACCGAAACCATTTATCCAATATTCAATTATTTATTTAAAAAATCAATTTGTGCCTGTATGTGGCAGACAGCATCTTAGACATTTTATTGGGAAGCCAGATTGAAAGAGATGATACGTTAATAAGTATAGAAGTATGTATGCATCAATTTGTATGTGAAAAATATTTAAACATACAACATTAATGCTGAAGAAGAGATAGGACACAATCTAATAATATTTCCTTATAACATGGCTTTAAAAAATCTCCTAGGATTCTTAAAGCCAGAATGGTTTCTGTCTTTTCTATATTATTTGGGTCCTCAAGATGATTAAAAAATGGGTAGAAAGAGAATGGCTCTGGCAATTACTTAGTCTTTAAATTCCTAAGAATCACTGTTCTTTAACCTTTGCTTTTGAATCCTCCAGTAACTTCCACTTTTGAATTGTTCCTGAATCCTAAACTTTGCTTTGTTTTTCCTGGTTGAAACTGTGTTTCACTACTTATTTTCCACATTTCTTGGATGATTCAAACCTTTTCCTTTCTTATTTTTTGGTATGGATTGTAAGTCGAAGACCAGGAGTGATATCTTTATGTGTTATGATCAATTTTGAAATCATTGTGTAATGATTTTTATCTCTATTGACCTTATGATTCTTATAACCCTTCAGCCATTGCAGTAATTTCTACAGATTTTGAAGCCATTTCATAATTTTACTTCAGAAGCAGCTTGCTCATTATTTTCACAAATGGTTATTTATATATTGAAAACTAATAATAGGTAGAAATTTAATTGTTATATAATATTATTATGTGGTAGATTAATATTAAAATTATTCTTTAAGAAAGTAGTTCTCAACCAGAAGAAATTTTGCCCCACAGGGGATGTTTGGCAATGTTTGGAGACTTTTTTTTATTGTCATCACTAGGAAGTGCTACTGGCATCTAGTGGGTAGAAGGTAGGGATGCTGTTAAATATTCTATAATGCATCGGACAGCTTAAAACAAAGAATTATTTCCAGTCTGAAATATCAATAGTGCTGTACTTGACAAACCTCATCTTAAAATAATTCCAAGAACAAAACCATATTGTTGAATTTTTAATGTCTGCTTGAAAGTCATGGTACTATAATTTTTATCTAGGGAAAAGATAATTTAAAAGCGTTTATGCTTTGGGTCTTCTTTCCTTTACACATTAATGTATTCCTTCTAAAGCTCTGAATTTGAGTAGGTTAAGTGATTTTCCTTCTAAAATGTTCAACTACCTATAACCACGAGTGCTTTCTCTTAAGTGCAAGTGCAAGCTGTCTTGTTAGCAAGTTATGCCAGATTCAGTTATTAAGAAAATGAATACCCTGTAGATAAAATATGTTCCCATTTCAAAGTAAATTACCCATTTAAGGGATACTGCAGCAATTTAAAAAATATGTTTTTTTGGCACAAATCAAAATTCTATTTCTATGTTCACCATATAGTTTCACATCTAATATCTAAGCTTGATTGCTGAATTTGTAAAAGAATGTCAATAAATGTGAATAGACATGCTCTCTAGAGTGCTAAATGTTAAAGTTGATATATATGTATCTGTATATTTACATAGAATTTACAAACATATTGCTTCTAGATTTCGCTGGTACCTAACATAATGCCTTTCAAGGAATATTGTGATATTGTGAGATGTACTTAGTCATATCTGTATTTTTGTAAGGAAAATATTTTGTTGTTGAATATATTCATATACATATTGTGATTATATGTCATATAGCCTTAATTTCTATTCATAAAAATAATAAAAGAAAGCAAAGACATTTCTTCTAGAAGACTTCTCTGATTCCTCCAGCCTTGAGTACATCCATAGCATCCCAGGTACGTCGCTATTAATCTACTACTAGATTGTTTCTAAATGTCTATGTGCTATCTCTTGCAAGACTAGAAATTTTTATTTTGACCCTGGATCTGTCACATTGCCTGACATAAAGTAAAACATTCATGCTTTATGTGATGTTTCAATGTGACAGTTTCTGAAACAGGTAAGTTCCATGTTAATGGCAAACCCAGTTTGTTGTTCTCTTATTTTTTAAAAGTCAGTCTTGTTCCAGAGCTATGTAAAGATTTCATCATATGAATTAGAGATATACATTTTGCTTATCTATATTTATCTTTTCTTTGTATTCCCAAAAGCATCCCATTTTTGTTCAGATAGCCATGCATCTTCCCACAGCCCATATGACTCAAATGAAATGGCCACTTTTGTAGTTACAAGGCCTGTGTCGTTTAGGAGGTCAGCATTGGGAAATCCACCCTCCTTTCCAGAAAATGCTTTAGGAATTCATAATGAAACTCCAAGCACTTGGGATTTGGGGGAACTAATTATTAATAAGCAGAAATATTCCCCATTGTTAGGAGACAGGATATTTTTCTTCTCTTCTTCACTGTACATGAACAAGCAGTCTGTTGCTTCAGTAGCTGCTGGCAGCCATCTTGCCGCTGTGGAGAAAGTCTAATCAACACACAGAAGGGCAGAGCTGAGGCGACAGCAGAGGGGCAGAGCTGGATCTGTGACTATCTCACCTGGAGCTTATCCTACTTTTTGATTTAGGTTATGTGAGAAAGCATCTTTCTATATTTTGTAAGCTTTTTATTACTTGTAGCCTAAGCAACACAATGTTAGAAATTCCCAATCATCTCCTTTTATTAAAAAAATTCATTTGTATCTGTTTTTTTTTTCTATAATTCAGGCTATAATCACCTGTCACACATTCCGCTATTTTCTCTTCTCTCTACTCTGTCTTTCTGCACCTCAAAATTTCTATTCATTTCTTTTCTTTTATCCTGAGGCCTGCTGACAACTGCTTTTACATTCTCAACATTCCCCAGGTGAATTAGCAAGACGTCTTTACAACAAATACATTTCCTCTCTAGAGAAATTCCAGCATTGGCTTTTAAGACATTAAAATTTTTACATTTTTTTCAATCTTTCTGTTGTAAAATATTAAAGAATACTAAAGGAGGTGTAATATAGTGGTTAGCAGCTCATATCTGTAGTTAGTCTGTTTTCAAATTTTGTCCTCACTAGTTAGTGACTTGGACAAGTCATTTAAACTTACTAAACACCAGTTTCATCATCTAGAACGGCAGTAGCAAACAATGGTCCACAGACAAAATCTAGTATACTATCTTTTTAAAAACTTTTATTGTAATGCAATCACACTTACTTGGTTATGGATTGCGTATGCAGCTTTTGAGCCACGATAGCAGCTGAGTAGCTGTGGCTGGCTGACTGTTAAGCTAGCAAAGCCTAGAGTATTTGTTATTTGGCTCTTTCCCAAAAAGGTTTGCTAACTCCTGATCTAGAAATTTGGCTAAATAAAAGTCTCATAGGATTGTTGTGAGACTTAAATGAGATAATACACATAGATAGTTAACATGGCAGCTGGATGTATAAACCTGCAATAAATGTTAGCTGCCATTATTGTTGTTAATAATAGTAATGCTCAGGAAAAGATCGGTGTTGGCAGATCAAAAGTTATGTGAACCAATACCCTCACCATTTTTTGCAGCTGAGGAAAATGACTGCCATGAGGACACATGATGTGGTTTTATTGAAAAATATTTATTAGCAAGGGGAAGAAAACAATATTTATTTTTGGAGTCAGTCCCCCAGGTGAGGTGTAAATATAATTATGAGACTGCATAAATATATTTATACCACCCTGGTGAGACTATGATACTTTAAGTCTTATTTTTCATCCAGGGGAAATAAATGTTGTTTTAAAAATCATAACTCATTGCTATTGTTAATTCAATAATAACAATTGTGTATGGAGCTGCATTAGGGGAGAGTATATCACTAGTGTTTGGCCAGACAGCGGAACAATTAATAGAATCCCCATTTCCCCTAAGAGGTTTATTTGTCATGTCAAAGTTACTCTGGTCTGGTGCAACACAGATGGTGTTGTGACAGCACAAAATGATGAGTGCCACATTGTTCTTTCTAATGATCTTCTTCTGCTCGATTCATCTTGTTTTGCAGCCTTGAATCTCTGCTACATGCCTGTTTTTAAAATAGAGGACATCCGGTAGAGGAAGTCAAAGAGGATGCTGCTTCTTTTGCTATTTTTCTGATTGTTAAGTGGGTCCAGAAAGTCCTAAAACATACTATGAATAAGAAAATGAAAAAATATCACCAGCTTTATCACAAAAATGAAAAAATAGTAAACTTTTCTCAAAAACAGTTGACTATATCCTAGTTTTATACAAAATAAATTCTGCTAAACTAGCTTAATTATCTCTATGACATGGTTCTGGGTATGATAATAAAGGAAAACATACATATTAAAAAGGACACAGTTAAATGATCATTCTCTTTCTTAATTCACTGTTGAAAAGATACACAACAGGTTAGAGAATCAATAAAAGGATCAATAAAAATAGTGTAAATGTCAATAGAGAAAACAAGGTAGTTCATGTAATGAAGAATCTCAAATTCAGAAACTGATATTGTAGTAATGTACTATTAAAATATACTTTGATTAAAATTGATGGATCTGTCAACTGAGTTGACAATTCAGGAATACATTCACATTTGCACTGCTCTGAAATTCATTGTGTAACTTTTCACTTTTTTGCCCTTCTATAGTTTCCGCTTGTTTAGATGTTGAGGTGAGTGCTAAATATTAAGAGAAGTTTCCTTCATCCTGTAAATTGTTCCAAACAGTGTCCTGGGAATAATAGCTATAAAATATAGAATAGTTTTCGTCAACTTTTAGAACCTGTGAAAGTCTTAACAACATTCAGCATACATGTAAACCATCAATTTTAAATTATTTATGTTTTAAAATGTTTGTAATAATATTTTAAATTGGCAATTATACCAACTCCCTATTTGTAAGGAGGAGAATGTCATTTGTAACCAATGAATCAATATTAAACTTGATAAGCATTACCTTGAGTCATAAATTACAATCCTCTTCCAGCCAAATTTTTTCTTTTCCTTTTTCTTTCTTTCTTTTTTTTTTTTTTGAGACAAGGTCTTGGTCTCATTTTGACCAGGCAGGCGTATGCAATGGTACAATAACAGCTTACTGTAACCTCAAACACCTGGCCTTAAGGTATCCTTCTGCCTTGGCCTGCCGAGTAGCTAGGACTATAGGCACATGCCACTATGCACAGCTAATGAGGCTGAGGCGGGTGGATCATGAGGTCAGGAGATTGAGACCATCCTGGCTAACATGGTGAAACCCTGTCTCTACTAAAAATACAAAAATAAAAAAAATAAAATAAAAAATTAGCCAAGTGTGGTGGTGCACACCTGTAGTCCCAGCTATTCGGGAGGCTGAAGCAGGAGAATGGTGTGAATCCAGGAGGCGGAGCTTGCAGTGAGCCGAGATCATGCCACTGCACTCCAGCCTGGGCGACAGAGTGAGACTCCCTCTCAAAAAAAAAAAAGAAAGTGTTTTTTGTTTTGTTTTGTTTTGTTTTGTTTTGTTTTGTTTTGTAGAGATGAGGTCTCACAATGCTTGCCAGGCTGGTCTGGAACCCCTGGTCTCAAGTGATCCTCTTGCCTTGGTCTTCCACAGCCAAGTTTTTAATTCTGTTTTTAACTAAAGCAGAAAATCTTGTCACAATAATACTTTGTAAATGGCTTTAATTGTGTATATTTCTAGGTATTTAAATGAAACTTCCTTCTAAGTCAATGAGGCAGTTTGTTCCAGACTCCAGATTCATTAATTTCTATTCACTTTTTACTTTCAACTCTGAAATCCTCCTCTATTGCAGCATTTTCATGTTGTTTGTAAATCTGTCTGATGATATATATTTTTAAACCTATTTTTTCCTCCAAAAAATGAGAAAACATTCAAATGCTAGGGAAAACTCTCAGTAATCTCATAGTAATACTTTCGATATACTTTTGTCTTCAATGATAAAAATTAGAATATTTTGATGCTGAAATGATGGCTTTAGGCTCTGCAAGATACTAAATCTATTCCTGAGATGTTCCACTAAAACAAGCTGCATGTAATCATTCAAATGGTCTTTTCTGGTAACACTGGTGTCATAAAGGAATGTTTTTCATCTCACTGCCTATTTTAATTTCACCTTCTCCTTTTACTGACAGCATACTTCACTGTGGAAAACTAGTCACCCACTTATTGCCAGTTTTTTTACCAACATGCTGAAAGATGTTTATATTTACTAGATGAAATGTGATTGCAATGAAAGATTTCACCATGTTCTTCAATACCGAATCAATAATATAGATGTATATTATTGACTACCAACTAAACTCTACATACAACAATGTGCAGGATTGGCATGCAGGTAAAACCTGTTTTTATTTGTTTTATTTACTTGTTTTCATTGTAGAGTGGTGTTTTTCCTTGTTAGACACAGAAGTGCTGTTTTGTTAAGATTAATTTCAGTACATGTTTTCTAGTGTACACTACAAAAGAAAAATATTGCCCCCATAGCACATTTTTCAATAATAAACTGCACAAAAAGACATCATGCACTTCTCCCTTCCACTGCACATAGCAAAAAGTTTATTCATATGCTTGCATATGCATGGTCTTGTCTACTGAAAAATGAAATATGCTCGTCATGTTTTAGTAATTGCTCTTCCACATTATATGTCATGGATATGTGTGTGCAAATTCTGGGTTGTGCCTTAAAAGAAGGCATTCTCTTCTCTTTGTCTAGGAAATGTTGAGAATAAGAACAGATTTCATGGACCTAGAGATAAAATGGTGTGCTGAGGAGGGTAGAGGCCTCCTTCTAGCCTTGAATTATATGTGACTGAGAAATAAAATTTGATCTTGTTAATCAATTTTATTTATTTATCTGTGTTATAGGAGCTAAGTTGAGTTCTAATATAAACTAATCTCCTACATTAGAAAAAGATTACATCTATGTTAATAAATCTGATTGTGTCTATATCTATAGTTATTAGAGAAACTGCTTAATATTTCTGAACTTCAGCTTTTGAATCTGTAAAACACAGATGAAAACACCTACCCTACATAGTTGTAAGGATTAAATGATAGGAAATATGTGAAGTACTTTAACAGAGTTTCTAGTGTTATGCTTAAATACTCAGTAGAGTTTAACTGTTATTATTGAATTTTATATTTTGGTGCTTTGGAATATAACTAAATTATTAAATTATTTTCTGTGTGAATAGAGATTATATTTAATTAAGCCCTGTTGGTTTAACTCACTGGATGTTGGGATACATTAGCCTGATTCTAGATCTGTCTAGTAGATACACCACCGGTCAGACAACTCATTCTTTTTAGCCAGTGATCATGGTTCCCTTAGCTGATTTCTGGTTTGAATATGTTTATGCATTAAACAAAATAATGATTGTAAATTGATTGGCATGCTGTAACATGTTGTAACTGCTTGATAATTGAAGACTATTATTTGATTTTTTTTTTTTTTTTTTTTTTTTTTTTTTGCTGTTAGCTGTTACATATTCTTCAATTAACGGTAAGGAAAAAATGATCCAAAGATTTAAAGTGATTTCTTTAAAATTCTTCTTCTAGGATTTGGAGCCAAGATGGCTGACTAGTGGTAGCCAGGAAGAAAAATCTCCCACCAAGAGACCAGGCCATGGAGAAAACGGGCACACTCTAAGCAGATTTTCAGAAAGAGGGCATTGAGAGTGGACAGAGGAAGGACAGAGACCTTGAGATGAAGGGGTTGGAAGTTGGGACCATGCATGGGGCTGCTGAGCACCAGGACTTGTCCCTGTCCCCCACTTCCCCGGTGGCTCCCAGGGAACTGATGAGTTAAACTGGCCAGGAGTGGCCTGCTCTCACCAGGGACCTCCAGAATCCTAGCTGCAAGAGACCCCACAAGCTCCACGACACTTAGGATGGCAGGGAGGGAAGTTTGGAGAGGGAGCAGGGGCAGGACTGTAGCTTGTGAGAAGCCCAGAAGGTTTGGCATGGGAAGGGCTGCAGTGGAGCATGGCCAGGAATGCCTATTTGCCAAAGCTTGCCAAGCTCTTCTAGGTGCCTTTGGCCTTTGGTAACTGCCAGACCTGGACAGAGGAGGGTAGTCTTGCCTATGGGATGGGGGCAGTCTCATCTGAGCATCCGCCTGTCTGCTGGCCTCTCCTAGGGCCCCAGCCTTCTCACCCCAACTTGCATCTCAGCCCTCAGCCTTGGTTGCCGCAGCAGGGTGCTTCCTGGGATCCATCATTATAGCTCCTTCACTGGAAGACCACACCTAGCAGACCATGCCTAACCATTGTAGAGTTCCAGCAGACCGCCCTCCACCGATGTGCAGCCACCCACTTGCAGCCTCCCTTGACTGAACCTCACCCCATCGCTTTGCCATCATGCACTTCTCCATGAGTCCAGCCCTTCCCTATGAACCACTTTGCTGGCACATGTGCATAAGCAGACCTCTCCTCCCCTCATCTCCCGTCATGTGTACATGCACCGTGTTACCCCACTGCTGCTGGCACAAGTGTGCACACACTGACACTGCTGCCTCTTTTCTGACAATGCATGAAGGCCAGCATACTGCCCCCACTGGTGCCCTGGCCCTGCCAACATGTGGACACTCCACTGCACCATCACTCTTATTGATGTGCGTGCAGGTGTGGGTCCTGCTGCCATCATCCTGAAGAAGGACTGTGGCTGGGACCCCACATTAGAGGGTTGTTGCCAGGGTACCAGAAACATTTTAGCCTCCACCCAGCGCTGGAGGTGTCTAACCTCAAGAGGCCAAAGAATAAAGCCAGGAACCCAGTACCAGCCCCTCAAGACTAGAGCACACAGTTTAGAAGTGATGAGCCCTTTTACCTCCACCCGCCAAAATCTTCCAAGATGAAGCCAGTTGATTGAATCCACCTTACATCACAATTAGACTCTCAAGGGCATCAAAGATAAAAGCAAAACACAAATCCAAAACCCATCCAAAAGACAGCAACTTCAAATATTAAAGGACAATCAGCCCACACAGCTAAAACAGCACCAGTATAAGAACTCTGGCAACTCAAAGAGCTACAGTGTCTTCTTACCTCCAAACAACCACACTAGTTAACCAGCAGTGGTTATTAACAACATTGAAATGGCTAAAATGACAGACATATAATTCAGAATCTGGATAGAAATGAAGATCATTGAGAGTCAGGAGAAAATTGAAACCCAATCCAAGGAGTCTAAGGAATCTAGTAAAACAATATAAGAAATATAAAACAGAATACACATTTTAAGGAAGAACTAAACTGAGCTGATAGAGCTGAAGAACTCACTACAAGAATTTCATAATACAGTTGCTAATATTGACAGCAAAATAGACCAACCTGAGGAAAGAATTCCAGAGGTCGAAGACAGGTTCTTCGAATCAACTGAATTAGACAAAAATAAAGATAAAATAAGACAAATAATGAACAAAACCTCCAATAAATATAAAATTATTATAGAGACCAAACCTACGACTCATTGGCATCTCTGAAAGAGAGAGAGAGAGAGAAAGAGAAAGCAACTTGGAAAACATATTGGAAGGTATTGTTCATGAAAACTTCCCCAACCTCCCAAGAGAGGTCAACATGCAAATTCAGGAAATGCAGAGAACCCCATTGAGATGCTATACAAGATGACCATCTCTAAGACACATAGTCATTAGATTCTCCAGGCTCAATGTCAAAGAAAAAACATAAAAAGCAGCTAGAAATTAGGAGCAGGTCATGTACAAAGGGAACTATCAGGCTAATAGCAGACCTTTCAGCAGAAACCTTACAAACCAGGAGACTGGGGACCTGTATTCAGCATTTTTAAGAAAATAATTTTCAACCAAGAATTTCACATCCAGCCAAACTAAACTTCATAGGCAAAGGAGAAATAAGATTCTTTACACAAAATCAAATGTTAATGGAACTCCTTACCATCAGACTGGTATTACAGTAGGTTCTTAAGGGTGTGCTAAACATGGAAACAAAAGATTATTACCTACCACCACAAAAACACACTTAGGTTCAAGGCCCACTGACACTATAAAGGAACTATACAATCAAGTCTATGTAACAGCCAACAGACAATATGATGACAAGTTCAAATCCTCACATATTGATTTAACCTTGAGTGTAAATGAGGTAACATCCCACTTAAAAGGCAAATTGGATAAAGAAGCAAGACTCAATTGTAGGCTGTCTTCAAGAAACCCACCTCACATGAAACACCCAGAAGCTCAAAGTAAGGGGATAGAGAAAAATCTACCAAGAAAATGGAAAACAAACAAACAAACAAACAAAAAACAGGGGTTGCTATTCTAATTTCAAACAAAACAGACTTTAAACCAACAAACATAGAACAAAGACAAAGGGCATTTCATAATGGTAAAGGGTTCAATTCAACCAGGAAACTTAACTATTCTAAATATATATGAACCCAATACTGAGATACCCAGATTCATAAAGCAAATTCTTAGAGATCTATGTGAGACTTAGATAACTACACGATGATAGTGGGAGACTTCGACACTCCACTGACAATATTAGATACATCATTAAGCAGAAAACCAAGAAAGACATTCTCAGCACCTGAACTCAACACTTGACCAAATGGACCTTGCAGACATCTACAAAACTCTCCTTCCAACAACAGAATATACATTCTTCTCATCTGTACATGGCACATAATCTGAAATTGACCACATGATCCACCAAATAGAATTCTAAGCAAATTCAAAAAAGCCAGAATTATACTAGCCACACTCTTGGATCACAGTACAATAAAAACAGAAATCAATACCAAGAGGATGACTCAAAGCCATACAATTATATGGAAATTAAACAACATGCTTCTTTGTGACATTTGGGTAAAGAATGAAATTAAGGCAGGAATCAAGAAATTCTTTGAAATGAATGAAAACAAAGATAAAATATGCCAGAATCGCTGGAACACAGCTAAAGCAATGTTAAGACGAAAGTTTACACCACTAAAAAGTTAGAAAGATGTCAAATTAATAATCTAATAATCTAACATCACGCCTAGATGAATTAGAAAAACAAAAGCAAACCAACACCAAAACTAGCAGAAAACAAGAAATAACTACAATCAGATTTGAACTAAAGGAAACTGAGGTGGGGAAAACAATAAAAGTATCCACAAAACAAGAGGTTTGGTTTTAGAATAAATAAATATGATTGATAGCTAGCTAGACTAATAAAGAAAAAAGAGACAAGGTCTAAATAAACACAATCAGAAATGACAAAGAAGACATAGCCCTAATTCCACAGAAATACAAGAAAGCCTCAGAAACTATTATGAATGAACACCTCTTCACACACAAACTGGAAAACCTAAAAGAAATGGATAAATTCCTGGATACATACAACCTCCCAAGATTGAACTAGGAAGAAATTGAAACCACATACAGAACAATAACAAGCTCTGAAATTGAATCAGTAATAAAAGGCCTACCAACAAATAAAAGCCTGGTACTACAGAAATTTACAGCTGAATTTTACCAGATGTATAAAAAAGAGTTGGTACCATTCCTACTGAAATGATTCCAAAACACTGAGGAGGAGGTACTGCCCCCTAACTCATTCTGTGAGGCCAGCATCCTAACACCAAAACCTAGCACAGATACAAAAAAAAAAAAAAAAAAAGAATGTTTCAGGTTAATGTCCTTGATGAACATAGACATTAAAATCCTCACCAAAACAGTAATTAACTGAATCCAGCAGCACGTCAATAAACTAATCCTTCAAGATCAAGGAAGCTTTATCCCTGAGATGTAAAGTTAGTTCAATATACACAAATCAATAAGTGTGATTCATCACATAAACAGAACTAAAAGTAAAAGCCATATGATCATCTCAATACAGGCAGAAAAGGCTTTTGATACAATTCAACATATCTTCTTGTTAAAAGCTCTCAATAAATTAGGTATTAAAGGAAATATCTCAAAATAATCAGAACTATCTGTGGCAAACCCATACTCAACGTCATACTGAGGGGCAAAAGCTGGAAATATTTCCACTGAGAATTGGACAAGACAAGAATGCCCACTCCCACCACTCCTATTCAACATAGCACTGGAAGTCCTAGCCAGAGCAATCAGGCAAGAGAAAGAAATAAAAGGCTTCTAAATAAGAAAAGAGGAAATCCTACAATCTCTGTTTATAGATAATATGATATTATACATAGAAAACCCCGTAGTGTCTACACAGAAGTCCCTATATCAGATTAACAACTTCAGAAAAGTTTCAGAATACAATATCAATGTACAAAAATCAGTAGCATTTCTATACAATAAGAATGTCCAAGCTAAGAGCTATATTAAGAATGCAATCCCATTCATAGTAGCCACAAAAAATAAAATGCCTAGAAATACAGCTAACCAGGGAGGTGAGCAATCTCTAAAACAAGAATTACAAAATACTATTGAAATAAATTGGAGATGACATAAAAATGGAAAAATATTTCATGCTCATGGAAAGAAAGAATCGATATTGTCAAAATGGCAATATTTCTCAATGGAATTTACAGATTCAATCCATCACTATCAAACTGTCAAAGACAGTTTTCACAGAGTTAGAAAAAATTTAGTCTAAAATTCATATGGAACCTAAAAAAGGCCTAAATAGCCAAAGCAACCCCAAGCAAAATCAACAAAGCTGGAAGCATCGTGTTACTTCACAGTAACCCAGACAGCATGCTACTAGTACAAAAACAGACAGATGGTCTAATAGAACAGGGTAGAGGATCCAGAACACACCTACAGTCATATGATCTTCAACAAAGTTGACAAAAATAAGCAATGGAGAAAGATTTCCTATTCAATAAATGGTGCTGGGCTAACTGGATAGCCATATGCAGAAGATTAAAACTGGACCCCTTTCTTACATCATATACAAAAAACAATTCAAGGTGAATGAAAAACTTAAGTATAAGAGTTAAAACTATAAAACCCCCAAAGAAATCTAGGATATACCATTCTGTGCATAAGGCCTGGCAAAGATTTTGTGACAAAGATGTCGAAAGCGATTGCAATGTAAACAAAAAATTGACAAATGGGACCTAATTGAACTAGAGTTTCTGCACAGCAAAGGAAACTATCAACAAAATAAACAACAACCTACAGAATGGGAGAAAAATTTTGCAAGCTATGTATTCAACAAAGGTCTAATATGAAGAATCTGTAAGAAACTTAAACAAATCAGTAAGCAAAAAACAAACAACCTCATTAAAAAGTGGGCAAAGTACATGAACGAACACTTTTCAAAAGAAGACAGACATGCAGTCAACAAGCATAATAATAAAAAAGCTCAACATCACTAGTTATTAGAGAAATGCAAATCAAAACCACAATGAGATACCATCTTACGTAAGTCAGAAATTCCATTATTAGAAATCAAAAAATCAACAGATGTTGGCAAGGCTATGGAGAAAAGGGAATACTTATACACTGCTGGTGGGAATGTAAATTAGTTCAGCCACTATGGAAAGCAGTTACATAATTTCTCAAAGAACTTAAAACAGAACTGCCATTTGACCCAGCAATCCCATTTTTGGGTATACATGCAAAGGAATACAAATCATTCTACTAGAGAGATACATGCACTCATATGTTCATTGCAGCACTATTCACAATAACAAAGGCATGGAATCAACCTAAATTCTCACCAATGGTAGACAGGATAAAGAAAATGTGGTACATCTACAACATGGAATACTATGTAGCTATAACAAAGAATGAGATCATGTATTTTTGTAACAACATGGGTGGATCCGGAGGCCATTATCTTAAGCAAACTTCCTGAAGAATAGAAAACCAAATACTGCATATTCTCATTTTTAGGTGGGAGCTAAACAATGAGCACCCATGGACACAAAGAAGGGGACAACAGATTCTTGGAATTTCTTGAAGACAGAGGGTGGGAGGAGGATAAGGATCAAAAAGCTACCTAGTACTATGCTTATTGAACCTGGGCAACAAAATAATCTGTACACCAAACCCGTGTGTGTATGACACTCAATTTACCTGCGTAACAAACCTGCACAAGTACCCTTGAAGCTAAAATAAAAGCCTAAAAAAAAAGACAAAGTTCTTTCTCAAGTCTATGTATTTCCACTTTTGAGAAAAGTAGATAAAATCAAACTAGCTTAAGAAAGATTTTGTTTAAAAGAATCTGTGGTAGCTAACAGTGTCAAAGACAAAGCTGACCACTCAGTTTATGTGTGTATGTGCCTCTTGGCACCTGCAGTGTGGAATGTTTTTTCAAGCAATTAACTTTTTCTGTATTTCATCTTTTAAAGCATTTCACTATATTATTTGAAGATACAGATAACTATATAGATTTACTGTAACCAATTATAATTAAAAATATTAGGAGTTCATGCCCTTTGCAGGGACATGGATGAAGCTGGAAACCATCATTCTGAGCAAACTATTGCAAGGACAGAAAACCAAACACCGCATATTCTCACTCATAGGCGGGAATTGATCAATGAGAACACTTGGACACAGGGTGGGGAACATCACACACTGGGGCCTGTCACGGGGAGAGGGGTTGGGGGAGGGATAGCATTAAGAGAAATATCTAATATAAATGACGAATTGATGGGTGCAGCAAACAAACTTGGCACATATATATCTATATAACAAACCTGCACGTTGTACACATGTACCCTAGAACTTAAAGTATAATAAAAAATACATAATTCAGGTATTAAATTTTTTGGGAAAGACCTTAACATTTTTATATAAGGGTTTCATTAATAATTCATATTATAGTAGGCATAGTGGTTAGGAGCTGGACTCTAGAACTAGATACCAGTGTTTGAATCCTGATTTTGCCACATATTAGATTTGGGACTGCAGAACATTAAATTCTCTGAGCAAAAGTTTTCCAACTTAAAATCAGAATACTAAGAATACCTCTCTTGTAAAGTTATTGTGAGCATTAAGTGAATTAATATATGCAATGTACACAGAAGAGAGATTAATGTTATTACTGTTATTACAAAATTATTAAAAATACTTTTACCTTGAGAATGTAAAATATTTTAAGTATCAAGAAAATTGATTTAATATTATTTAATATAAAGCTTAGTATCTTTTGTAATTTTTTTGAAAATATTTAGTTTAATCTTTCAAATATAGCTCTTTGTGTTCTAACTGCACAGAGCTTTTAAGCCATACCTCATATTTCTATTATGTCCTTTTTGTATACTCTTTTTCTCTTTATACATTAATGGAGATATTTTCAACTAATCTCTAAGTTTGCTAATCTTCCTTTCAGGTATGGCTAATATGAATGAAATATATTTGTTGTCTCCAATTTCAGTTATTGAAATTTTAGTTTTATAATTTTCATTTTTTTCTTTTATATAGATTCTAAAATTATGCTGCTTCACCCAACTTATATTTAATTTTCCTAGATATATTAATAATACATATTTTAAATTCCATATTTGATAATTTTAATATAAGATTCATTTGTGGTCATTTATCTACTATCTATTTTTCTTTACTTTTTAGTATTCTGTTCTTATTGCCCGATATGATAGGTAATTTTTGATTGAATGCTGAACATTGGTAAAATAAATTTGGGTGATACTTGACATTCTGAATGCAATTGTCTTCCTCAGGGAGGCCTTCCTGTTGCTTCTGGCAAACTATTAGGGAATATTCAGATAATCTTAATTCGGTTTTTGTAAAGACACGACTACATGTGATTAGCTCTTCTTTCTGCAATATAGTAATATAGGAATCCCAACAGGAAGCTTGACATTTTTTATCAAGTGATCCTCCTTGATAGTTCCTGAGCTTCAATGTTATGCATCCTCCCATAAGATTACTCCAAGTCTGCTTGGCTTCTCAGACACTGCTTTCTGTATCTCTGCAGCTTGCATCTTGACACAATTTCTCATAAAACAGCAAATGCTGTAGCTAAAATGGGCCAACAACCTCAGGCTGTTGCTTCAGAGACTGCAAGCCCCAAACATTGGCAACTTCCACATGGTGTTTGGCCTATGGATACACAGAAGTCAAGAACTGAGGTTTGGGAACCTCCACCAAGATTTCAGAGGATGTATGGAATGCCTGGATGTCCAGGCAGAAGTCTGCTGCAGGGGCAGAGCCCTCATGGAGAGCCTCTACTAGTTCAGTACAGAGGGGAAATGTGGGGTTGGAGACCCCACACAGAGTCCCCACTGGGGCATTGCCTAGTGGAGCTGTGAGAAGAGGGCCACCATCCTCCAGATGCCAGAATGGTAGACACACTGACAGCTTGCACTGTGCATCTGGAAAAGCCACAGACACTCAACACTGGCCACTGAAGGCAGCCAGGAGAGAAGCTGTACCCTGCAAAGCCACAGGGGTGGAGCTGCCCAAGGCTGTAGGAGTCCATCTCTTGTGTCAATATGCCCTGGATGTGAGACATGAAATCAAAGGAGATAATTTTGGAACCTGTAGGTTTGACTGTCCTATTGGATTCTAGACTTGCCTAGGGCCTGTAGTCCCTTTGCTTTGGCCAATTTCTCCCATTTGGAACTGATATATTCACCCAATGCCTGTACTCCCATTGTATATAAGAAGTAAGTAACTTGCTTTTGATCTTACAGGCTCACAGGTGAAAGAGACTTGTCTTATCTCAGGTGAGACATTGGACTTGGACTTTTGAGTTAATGCTGGAATGAGTTAAGACTTTGGGGGACTGACTGTTGGAAGGGCATGATTGTGTTTTAATATGTGAGGACATGAGATTTGGGAGGGGCCAGGGGAAGAATGATATAGTTTGGCCATGTCCCCACCCAAATCTCATCTTGAATTGTAGCTCCCATAATCCCACGTGGGTTGGAAAGGACCCAGTGGGAGGTAATTGAATCATGGGGGTGGGTTTTTCCCATGCTATTCTCATGATAGTCAATAAGTCTCATGATATCTGATGGTTTTATATAGGCAGTTCTCCTGCACACATGATCTTGCCTGCCATCATGTAAGATGTGGCTTTGCTCCTCCTTCACCTTCTGCCATGATTGTGAGGCCTCCCCAGCCATGTGGAACTGTGAGTCCATTAAAGTTTTTCTTTATAAATTACCCAGTCTTGGGTATTTCTTCCTAGAAGAATGAAAATGGGCCAGTAAAGAGGAAAAAAGTACTAAATACCAGGCTTATTTCTATGTTTCTTTTTTGGGGGGGATTTTGCTCTTTAAATTCTTCTGCTATGGAAGCTCTTCAATATCTTCAAACAAAAATTTAAAAACATTGTATTTCGCTTCTCTGAATGTTCACAGGGGGATGATTCATGTAAAAATACCAGTCATCATACTTATGTACAGAGAAGTTAGTACATTCATTCTAGAAGAATCCATTGTCACACTGCCAAAGTCCTCTATCTTTCACTTGCAAAAGCTGAGTTCATTTTACTTCAAACATTTCTCTCTTATACACACACATAGATTTTCACCTGTTTTATTTTTTCTAGTCCTTAATCTTAGCACCCAAATTTTGGTTACTTTTTCAGGACAATCATCTCCAGTTACTATTTTATATGGGAGTTATAATGTCCTCAGTTCAAATTAAGAGAAAATATAGTGCTAGTTTTACAAATACACTAATAAAAAGGAAAGCTGTAAGTCTTGATATGTAATTCAATATCAGAATGAATCATTATTCCTACCATATAAAGCCTCTTTAAAATTCCATAATGTACTCAATATGGATCTCCACAAAACAAATGCCTTGCTTATCCTCCCTTTCCTGATTTACACTGCAGAAACACAATTTTTAAAATAAAACATTTTGATGTCTATTTAAATATCAAAATTAAGCACTAATGATACAATTATAAGAATAACTATTTATTGAATAAAATATTGTTTGAATATAATACTGTTTTCTGTATGGGATCCAAATATTATTTTACCTTTCTATTCTTCCCTGCTCCTGATTATTTAGCTACATACTTTTGCCACAATCAGCAGGATCTAATATTTACTTTTTGAAGCTTTCCTGTTTTCAATTTTCTAAATAAAAAATGTCCTTAGTCAAAAGAGGTCAACACTGCTTTCAAATGCCAAGTGATCCTCTGCTTTTAACATAATTGAAACTTAAGCATCATAGATAAACACAACCTTGTGCGTTCTGTGTTGACAAACTTGCTGGTTCAAATCTCTTTTACGAAGATACTGTTTTTAAAAATTGACCACTTTATCAGAGGGATGGAGTCACTTTGCTCTATCTTAGCGGGTGCTGAGCCTGGATCACTGGTCCTGACTCACCCTTTGCTTCTGTTGTGTTTCATTTGTCTCTTTCTGCGTCTCTTTTTCCTGCAGTAGTTCTCCCTGAGACCATCTCAATACATTGGCACCTCTATGAAATTGGAAGTTAAGGTTAGAGATGTAATCCCTCTTTTCATTACAGTCTCCTTGATGTCTATATAAATTTACCCATTCTTCCCTCACAAACTTCATCTGAATCAAGATTTTGCAAGACGCAGACTTTTCCAGGCCACACAAGCTCTTGTTTTAACTTCCTCTGGGGAAACAGCAGCTTGAATAATTGACTGCTTAATATACAGGCTAATTATGTGTTTAAGAATCAAAAATATCTTCTCTAAGGCGATTTTTTGTGGTCATCTTCTGTGTAACTAATTAGCAATTTTTCTGGATCAAAAAGTATTTTTCAATTGCTACCTGACCTAAAATATGTTAACATATTTTATTGTAGAAGGAGAGATGACATGTAGACAGATAACAATAAGCCAGCATGGGAAAAGTACTCTAAAAGTCATAAAACAAAAATGCTTTAGAAATTTAGAGGATAAAATGGTTACTCTTTACAATTCCCCCCGCCTCTCACTGCCCCCCCCCCCCCCGCCAAAAAAAAAAATAGCAAAAGGGAATATCTGACTTGGCAATTAGGCTTTTGTGAGCCACTTTGGAATGCGATCCTTTTGTATGCAGAAGAAACATATTAATGAATCCAAATCATTGATGCACAAATAGGTTTAGATCCCAATTCCTCTTAAATAGGGGGCTGCTTATCTTTCTGCTACTTTTTTGCCCCTTCAATATTTTGGGTGGAAAAGTATTTAAAGTAAATTTAATAAATGTGAGAGAATTTGGCACTTTGAAGAGGACAAAAAAGCTTTTAATATGAGTTGCTTGATTTTGTGTACAATTATAAAATTAAAGGTTTTACTTAATTTACACAGAAGCATTCAGGAATTCATCTGTGAGGGAAGGTGTGGTATACCTACTTTCTGCTACGGATAAGAGTTAGATGTATTACAACACGTGCATTCCTGCTGTGGTTCTTTCTCCCTTTTCTTTCAAGTATTAATGAAAGGAGTTTCTGATCCAGAGTGGCTATTTGTCATGGACTACATTTTTTTCTCTGTCTTAGTTCTTATTATGGAGAACATCATTGGAAAGACATCATACTTTCATAGATGACTAATCTATGATTAAGACAGATCACTCATTGCTTCATAAGTAACATCTGGCATCAAAGATAATTCCATTGACTTGAAATCTCATAAAACGTAACATCATTAGGTTGAAGAAAAGACTGTCATTATTTCTAGTTATAATGAAAGATTTCTACCAGAAAGTCACATAAAGGTACTTTATAATTTTCCCCAAAGATCTATAAAGTGTCAAACACATTTTTTGAAGTTATCCTAGAAGTTTGCTCCCCATGACAGCAGATCCTTGAACAGTGAGGAAAAAAGTGTAATGCTCAGGTACAGAACATGCTTTGCAGAGTGGCCTCCAATTTGCTAACACTTGTTTTGCTGATGTATAACCACAGATACTAAAAGAAGAGAAAATTGATTTCTAATGAAAAATATGTTTCCGTAGCCAATATGGTTCATAAACATTACTGCTTTCCCTCCAGATAATAAATTTTAGTGAAAAAATTCTGCACGGAATTACATCATTGATAGGTTTGAATTGATGAGAAAGGTTTACTGTTTTCTGGGAATAAATCAAGAATTCTTTTATTTGTTTCCCAATCTATAATGATGTCAAATCAATGCTGGGAACTCTCCTGAGTTTGTATTGGGTAACTGTTTCTTTAACAAAGAAAATAAACAAAAATCACAGTAATAATATGCTCCTAAATTATTATACAATAATAATAAAGACTCAGAGAATAATAAAACAAGGAAAATTTGTTTAAAGAAACTCCTATCTGGAGCTTTAATTCAGAAATTAAATATTTTTGAGAATTTCTTTACTGTAATTCTGATTGCTTGTTTTTGAAAAGTTTTGCTCATCTATCTTTCCTAGGGTACAATGTAAAAATTCCATTTATACTATTCTTTGAAAATAATGTAATTTAAAAATAATTAAAATAATATGTACTTAAGGTGAAAAGGAATGTGAGTTGATGGGTATTATATACTTTTCATTTATAGTATATATAAAATAAAGTATTTATAAATTTAAAAATCTATAGATGCTATGCCATATTAAAACATACATACACACAGTTTTTCGAAGCATTCTCTGTTTTTAATTTGCATATTTTTAATTGATGACTTTTCCTCCTCTAAGAAACAGGTGGGATAGAATCAGAAAACCGAAGGGGGCTGAATTTATGATACATACAAAGTTGTTTCTGTGAGCACTACCTTGAATTCTGATTATATTATCATAAAAAATTTTCTTCATTTTAAATAAATAATTTCAGAAAAGCTATCCCCATTAATATATATTTTCCTTTGCCAAATATTAAGCTTCCTTTAAATCTTGGTTACCCTGTTTGTAAAAGAAAACCAAAACCAAAATTCCAAAAAAAAAAACCAAAAAACCAAAAAACCACGAACACAAAAACTGCCAAATAAACTCTATGGTGTTCAAATGATCATAAATGACAGTCTTAAGAAAGACTAAAAATGTATTTACGAAATAAATTGTCTTGAAGCTTTGTATGTTAATGCATATGTGTATGTGAATTTAAAATACAAAAGCATTTATGGAATATGTGGTTTGCTTTTTAAAAATTTGATGATAATCTTTGAAGAAAAGGGAATTAATATTTTTAAAGTACTAATTGCCTGGTACTCTGCCAGTTGCTCTACATTTATATTTTTAAATCTTTTTCATAACTCTATAATATATTTTTACTCGTTAGGCCGTTGAAGCTCAGAAAAGTTAAGTAAAACATTCAGGGTTAAACAGCTATTGCATGCTGGAAATACGTTTCAAATATATAAATACTTGACTTTAAAAGACCACGTTCTTTCCATTACATCTCTCCAGGGATGCCATTGTTTGTTCAATTATCACAGTTTTAGAGAAGTCTACTTGTGAAAATATTGATCAACTGTCAGCAACAGTTAGACCTACAGTTAGCTTTCAGTTAAGTAGATTTTCTACATGAGGAAAAGCTACCTGAACTGAAAACATTGCTGTTAAATGGGAGAAGCAAGGCCCATTTAAAAGTAAGAAAAAAGTGTAAAGGGTCTGTTATTTTACTCTGTTTGCAAAGTAATAAGTGAGTCTGCAGTTTCTCTCGCATACACACACAAACACACACACACACACACGCACACACACACACACCACTCAAGAACATAATATTTCTGGGTCAGAGAAATCATTTTTTGCTCATGGCAAAAAGCAGTCATTAGAGCAATGACTTGCCACAGCCTCTCATGTTCCAGTTCTCACAGGGTGAGATGAGAAATGCTAGATATTTATCTGCCTGTGCAATCTGTTGCTTCACAGGAGAAGAACCCCAAACTTAGGAGACTGTGGACTTTTATTGGGGTAGTCTGGAGACAGATTACTCATATTACCTTGGAATATAATCAAATCTCTAGGATAGTAGAGGAAGGCATTTCTAGATTTATTACTCTGGAATGTGAGGAAAAAGTCTCTGGGTGGCAGTGAGGGAGGAAAAGCTGTTACCTTTACTATTGTGGAATGTCTCTAAATCTTTCTGGAGGAATATACTATCACTAGCTTCCACATTCAAACATATCCATTGCTCAAAAGGCCTAGAATATGACGGAATTCAAGCTATTCGTGGAAACTTGTCTCTCAGCAAAGCTTTGGCATCAATAATTCCCCTGTTTTGCTGGACCACTTCTATAACCTGTAGTTTGAACTGTAGCTTATATATTTAATGAAGTATTCTTCATTTTTATTTATTTTCTTTCTATATTTTGGTGAGATTATTAGCCCCAGAAAACAAAGCACGAAACAGCAGCTTAAGTCCAAGTAGTCTAATTGAAAGCATGATATTTGGCAGCAGGAGCAAGAGATACAGTGAGTGAAACAGGGAAGGAAAGAGGAAAAGCCAGTACAAGCTTATACTTTCAAATTTCCTCCTTGTGGTCCTTTGGATATTCCATGTTCTGAGGGCAGTTGCCCTTCTGTCTCCTTGTAGCTCATGATGAATGGTAGCTGGTACGGAATTGTATTACATCACATTGGTCACACATGTTGTTGCTTTAACTTCTTTCCCTCACCTCCTGTTCTTGCTTCCATGCTCCCACATCAAGCATTTTCCCCTTTACCTTGGCTTCAGGCTCTGTTTTCCAGAGGATTTGGCCAAGACAAGTGTTTTGAAGTTTAAGAAACGCTTCCACAAACATCATCTTACATATATCATTTTAAAATTAAGATATTTAAAAATCAAAATGATATCATGAACATAGTTGAACTGTTAGACTGTTTAAAGTTCTTACATAGAAAAACAGCAATCTCCTGCCCTACTGCCTCCCTGCTCTGCCAATTCAATACCCAGAGGTGCTATTTTTAACTTTTGAACAGTAACTTTCATTTACTTAAGTATCCTTTTTATATGTGTATGAAGTTTCAAAAAATATCAAGTTTAGGGAGTGTCTCTTTACTACTTTATAGATAGCTGAGGGATTATCACCTTTACAGTGATTAGGCTTATTCCTTCTGCTCATCCCGTTCACCTGTTTGCTTTTCCTTTGATTAATAATTGCCTTATTTTTCAATTTGCTGTTTTATACTTACCTGTAATCAATTTTTCCCCAACTTTTTCTAACACAGTCTACTAAATACAATAATCCTATTTCCAAGCACTCCAATATTAAATAATATTTCAGTTTTATTTCATTTTATTAGAAATCTCCTCTCCCATATCTCTACTATTTGCTCTAATCTGGAATATTTAATCTCTAGGACTAACGCATAAATGTTACCCTGGCATTTATTCTTAGTTTCTCTCCTCTGTTAGATACCCTTTTTCGTGAATCATTTCTTCCATTTTCTTGGTTTACATTTTCATTTTGCTGGCACACATTCTTTAGCTTTCTTAAAAAGATCAATATTTTGAGGCCCGTTGAACTAGGCCAGTTTATAGGACTCATCTAGGTTCAAAGTTGAAGGGAAAGACCACTCAGATTTGGCTCAAATTACTTTTACTTTGATTTATACCAAACTAGAAGACAATGTTAGAAAATATATGGGATTTATATATGGGGTATGAATGTGTAAGTGTGTACAGCCCAGACTCTACTCAAAGTTTTTGTGATCAGTGCAGCCTGCACATAGTTCACAAACCTCAAGATCCTAAGTACTGCCAACTGCAGGCTTGCTGCTTTTTAGTTTATTAGCTTGGCAGGAGGGGTCATGTCAGCATTCAAGGGTCTGACTAATGCTTTGCTGTCTTGTAAGTTACTGTAGCATTTGGCCAGGATCAGAACTCTTTGTTCATGTGAAAATGTTTTTATTTTCCTGGAATTCTTGATTTGTAATTTGGCTAGAGAGAATATTCTGAATTGAAAATCATTTTTCCCCCAATTTTGGATGCATGGCCTAACTTTCTTTTAACCTCCAATATTGCTCTTAAGTAATCAAATGTCATCCTCACTTTTATTCAATTCATCATGTCATTTTTTTCCTCCACTCTTACAAATTTGGAGTCTTCCCTATAATCCATTGAGTTACTTCACTCACGAGCCTTCTCCAACCTCCTGCCCACCTCCACGACATTGGTAGCAGTTGCAGGGGTAGAAAGGCAGGGAACTTTCTGGTCAGATGCAAATTTATTACCTGCCTTTGGCTCTCTTCAGGAACTTCAATAAATAGATTTTATTTTTAAGTGACAAATCATAATTATATCTATTTATGGGGCACTTTTCATAGTTCAATAAAGTGTCTTTAGGTTTCTCTCTCTTCTATTGTTTTATATCACCAGGACTGCACAATTCAAGAAAGATCTATATTGATCAAAAGAATATACCCGATATGTTTGACAATGAAATCCAGAGATGAATCATAGTCAGGAGTTCAGGGGTGAGAGACTCATGCTCGGCACTGAGCTCGTTTAACTAGAACAACTTATGCTAAGTAAAAATGAAAATTATGGTTAAAGAACTGAATGCAAGTTTATAAACATTGATCATGTGGAAATAATCCACAAAAATCAATAAGTCATGAGAAGTTTAATAATTACTTTTGAAACTAGTGAATATATACCTACTTTTGAAACTAGTGAATAATAAATGAGCAATATTTTAGTCTAGTAATTATAGAAACAATGGTTTGCTTATGTCCTAAAATTACAAATGTAATCTACTTCAAAACTGATTTAATAATTAGCAATCATCCACTGTAAGAACTCGATTATGATATTCTCGATTATGGATGAAAAAGTTATCAAATTTTTAATGTTTCTTCTCATGTTCCCCTCCTTTTAAGGAAGAAGTATTCATTTCTTGTTATATTTGCTGCTGTAACTGTTTTGAATAAATAAGTTATTCAAAACAGAGACATTGAAGAGACATTGCAGTTGAGAGGATAGGCATGGCAGGTGCTAAGTATCACTTGATATAGATAGAAGAATAAGCATATCATGAAACATTACATGTATTAATTTTAGAGACCAATACATATTCTAATTGCTTTTAAATTGTTTTAAATTATTATAGCTTTGTTATTGATGTTTTCTGAATAGAACTTCATGCTGTGATTGGGTCACAAGGGAGCTTAACTTTAGATGGTACACTTTTGCAAATACCAGCCTAGGTATTTTGTAAGATTACACTTACCAGTTTACATATATTCGGTGTTTTAAGAGGAAGAAAAGTGTAAGCAAAATGCTTTATTAACCTCTTTAATCGAAAAATAAAATAGTAATGGTAGCCACAAATAAGTTAACTATCAGTCTTTCTTCAATTTCCTATTTGCCATACGTAGATCTTAGTTAAAACAATTTATCTGTGCTATAATTCCAGGTCTATTTATTTCTTGTACAATTGCAGGATAGAATTAATCAAGTTTTAAAGTTGTAAGGGACCTAGAAGTTTAAGTGACTTGTCCAAGTTCCCTCAGGCAGTTAATAGCAGAGAACGACTTAGAATTCAGGTTTTTGGGCTGATGATTTTCTTTGCATGATAGTATGCTGTCTCTAAAGCTGTGAATCTCAAATTCGATGCATAATATTCATTAGGAACCACTAGACAATCTCTCAGAAGTGGGGTCAAATGCAGAAATAAGCATTCTTAAGAAGTACTCCAGTTGTCATAGTCCACACTTTGGGTACACATTGTCTTAAGGTTGCTTCTCTTAAAGCTGTTAGTGGTCACTTGCTTTCACAAAATATTTATATCAAATTGTTTTCATGCCTGGTTAATGATAGTGGAGTAAATTTTGTTTTCACCCTTCCAGAAAGAAATCAGATAAAATCTGACCTTATTGTGTTACTGTAAACTTTTCAAAAGTTGAAAACTGGTTATTATCAAAATAATTTTACAAAGTGGTTTCACATCATGGTTGACTTGAATTAACCTCTTTGATATCTGTACAAATCTTTAGCAGTTTAAATCATTTAAATCTCAGTCCTAGATAGTTATTTCAAATTTCTTTTCTATAGGCAGTAACAACTTTTGGGGAATAGAATTTCTGTGTATCTGATCTTCAGCATTATTTCATGTTTTTCTTCATCTGCATTATAAAACTTTATGAACCTGGGCTGTAATACAACAATGGAGTTTACAGTCCATTGGTGTTGCTGCAATCAGTCTTCTGAGATGGCTTTGTGGACATGATTCTGCAGGTAATGGGCTGTTTCAGTTCTGCTTGAGCTTTCACTGCTATCTCCACCCCAGCAACAGCTGTGTTTTACTGTTGTCCTTTGGAATACATAAATAAAGGGGAGAACATGGGTATTCCTTTTAATATTACGTCCCAATCAATACTTGTTGTAACTAAATAGAGTGTTTGGTTGCTTTGAGAGAAAGACATTGTGAAAATTCATGGCAATTTAATATATTTTCATAATTTTTTAAATATATATATATACACACACACAAATAGAACATACATGAATTATACATAAGTTATATATATATTTAATTATATAAATTATCTACATGGAACATTCTCTATGACAGTTCTGAATCACATTCTGAAAGTTTTCTCTCAAATTCTAGTAAGCCTTATTTTTGGCAAATTAACTGTTTTAGTGAAACAGTGTTCTTTCATAGGAAAATGGAAGATAAAACAACATAAATAAAGTCATTTAGTTTGGAAGAAGTTACAGAATTATCCAATTCAGAGGTTGACAAACTATGACCTGTGTGTCCAATCTGGTCCCCTGCATGTTATTATAAGTAATGTTTTATTGGTACACAACTACTATCATTCATTTATCTATTGTCTATACATACCCAGGTTATAACAGTGGAGTTCAGCTGTTGTGAGAGATGCCATATGACCTATAAAGCCTAAAATATTTACTATTTGACCCTTTATAGAACAAGTTTGTTGAACCCTCATCTAAAGCAATTGTTTGAAGCCTTTACAAAATTCTTGGAAAGCTTTTGAAAAAATACAGAACCTCTCCCCCTCCAAAGGAACTCAGCTCCTTGCCAGCAATGGAACAAAGCTGGATGGAGAATGACTTTGACAAGTTGAGAGAAGAAGCCTTCAGACGATCAAACTTCTCTGAGCTAAAGGAAGAAGTTCGAACCCATTGCAAAGAAGCTAAAAACCTTGAAAAAAGATTTGATGAATGGCTAGCTAGAATAACCAATGTAGAGAAGTCCTTAAAGGAACCGATAGAGATGAAAACCATAAAACGAAAACTATGTGACAAATGCGCAAGCTTCAGTAACCGACTTGATCAACTGGAAGAAAGAGTATCAGCGACTGAAGATCAAATGAATGAAATGAAGCAAGAAGAGAAGTGTACAGAAAAAAGAGTAAAAAGAAATGAACAAAGCCTCCAAGAAATATGGGATTATGTGAAAAGACCAAATCTACATCTGATTGGTGTGTCTGAAAGTGACGGGGAAAATGGAACCAAGTTGGAAAACACTCTGCAGGATATCATCCAGGAGAACTTCCCCAACCTAGTAGGGCAGGCCAACATTCAAATTCAGAAATACAGAGAATACCACAAAGATACTCCTCGAGAAGAGCAACTCTAAGACACATAATTGTCAGATTCACCAAAGTTGAAATGAAAGAAAAAATGTTAAGGGCAGCCAGAGAGAAAGGTTGGGTTACCCACAAAGGGAAGCCCATCAGACTAACAGCAGATCTCTCGGCAGAAACTCTACAAGCCAGAGGAGAGTGGGGGCCAATATTCAACATTCCTTTTTTTTTTTTTTTTTTTTTTTTTTTTTTTTTTTTTTTTTTGAGACGGAGTTTCACTGTGTCGCCCAGGCTGGAGTGCAGTGGCCAGATCTCTGCTCACTGCAAGCTCCGCCTCTCAGGTTTACACCGTTCTCCTGCCTCAGCCTCCTGAGTAGCTGGGACTACAGGCACCAGCCGCCTCGCCCGGCTAGTTTTTTGTATTTTTTTTTAGTAGAGACAGGGTTTCACTGTGTTAGCCAGGATGGTCTCGATCTCCTGACCTCATGATCCGCCCGTCTTGGCCTCCCAAAGTGCTGGGATTAATATTCAACATTCTTAAAGGAAAGAATTTTCAGCCTAGAATTTCATATCCAGCCAAACTAAGTTTCATAAGTGAAGGAGAAATAAAATCCTTTACAGACAAGCAAATGCTGAGAGATTTTGTCACCACCAGGCCTGCCCTACAAGAGCTCCTGAAGGAAGCACTAAACATGGAAAGGAACAACCGGTACCAGCCACCGCAAAAATATGCCAAAATGTAAAGACCATCAATGTTAGGAAGAAACTGCATCAACTAATGGGTAAAATAACCAGCTAACATCATAATGACAGGATCAAGTTCACACATAACAATATTAACCTTAAATGTAAATGGGCTAAATGGTCGAATTAAAAGACACAGACTGGCAAATTGGATAAAGAGTCAAGACCCATCAGTGTGCTGTATTCAGGAGACCCACATGCAGAGACACACATAGGCTCAAAATAAAGGGGTGGAGGAAGATCTATCAAGCAAATGGAAAACAAAAAAAGGCAGGGGTTGCAATCCTAGTCTCTGATAAAACAGACTTTAAACCAACAAAGATCAAAAGAGACAAAGAAGGCCATTACATAATGGTAAAGGGATCAATTCAACAAGAAGAGCTAACCTAAATATATATGCACCCAATACAGGAGCACCCAGATTCATAAAGCAAGTCCTTAGAGACTTACAAAGAGACTTAGGCTCCCACATAATAATAATGGGAGACTTTAACACCCCACTCTCAACATTAGACAGAACAACAAGACAGAAAGTTAACAAAGATTTCCAGGAATTGAACTCAACTCTGCACCAAGCAGACCTAATAGACATCTACAGAACTCTCCACCCCAAAATCAACAGAATATACATTCTTCTCAGCACCACATTGCACTTATTCCAAAATTGACCACATAGTTGGAAGTAAAGCACTCCTCAGCAAATGTACAAGAACAGAAATTATAACAAACTGTCTCTCAGACCACAGAGCAATTAAACTAGAAATCAGGATTAAGAAACTCATTAAAAACTGCTCAACTACATGGAAACTGAACAACCTGCTCCTGAATGACTACTGGGTACATAACGAAATGAAGGCAGAAAGAAAGATGTTCTTTGAAACCAATGAGAACAAAGGTACAACATACCAGAATGTCTGGAACACATTTAAAGCAGTGTGTAAAGGGAAATTTATAGCACTAAATGCCCACAAGAGAAAGCTGGAAAGATCTAAAATTGACACCCTAACATCACAATTAAAAAAACTAGAGAAGCAAGAACAAACACATTCAAAAGCTAGCAGAAGGCAAGAAATAACTAAGATCAGAGCAGAACTGAAGGAGATAGAGACACAAAAACCCTTCAAAAAAATCAATGAACCCAGGAGCTGATTTTTTGAAAAGATAACAAAATTGATAGACCGCTAACATGACTAATAAAGAAGAAAAGAGAGAAGAATCAAATAGACGCAATAAAAAAAGATAAAGGGGATATCACCACCAACCCCACAGAACTACAAACTACCATCAGAGAATACTATAAACACCTCTACACAAATTAACTAGAAAACCTAGAAGAAATGGATAATTTCCTGGACACTTACACTCTCCCAAGACTAAACCAGGAATAAGTTGAATCCCTGAATAGACCAATAGCAGGCTCTGAAATTGAGGCAATAATTAATAGCATACCAACCAAACAAAGTCCAGGACCAGACAGATTCATAGCTGAATTCTACCAAAGGTACAAGGAGATGCTGATACCATCCCTTCTGAAACTCTTCCAATCAACAGAAAAGGAGGGAATCCTCCCTAACTCATTTTATGAGGCCACATCATCCTGATACCAAAGCCTGGCAGAGACACAACAAAAAAAGAGAATTTTAGAACAATATCCCTGATGAATATTGATGTAAAAGTTCTCAATAAAATACTGGCAAACCGGATTCAGCAGCACATCAAAAAGCTTATTCACCATGATCAAGTGGGATTCATCCCTGGGATGCAAGGCTGGTTCAATATATGCAAAACAATAAATGTAATCCAGCATATAAACAAAACCAAAGACAAAAATCACATGATTATCTCAATAGATGCAGAAAAGGCCTTTGGCAAAATTCAACAACCCTTCATGCTAAAAACTGTCAATAAAGTAGGTATTGATGGAACATACCTCAAAATAATGAGAGTTAATTATGACAAACCCACAGCCAATATCATATTGAATTGGCAAAAAATGGAAGCATTTCCTTTGAAACTGGCACAAGACAGGGATGCCCTTTCTCACCACTCTTATTCAACATAGTGTTGGAAGTTCTGGCCAGGACAATCAGGCAAGAGAAAGAAATAAAGGTATTCAATTAGGAAAAGAGGAAGTCAAATTGTCCCTCTTTGCAGATTACATGATTCTATATTTAGAAAACCCCACTGTCTCAGTCCCAAATCTCCTTAAGCTTATAAGCAACTTCAGCAAAGTCTCAGGATACAAAATAAATGTGCAAAAATCACAAGCATTCATATACACCAGTAGCAGACAAACAGAGAGCCAAATCATAAGTGAACTCCCATTCACAGTTGCTTCAAAGAGAATAAAATACCTAGGAATCCAACTTACAAGGGATGTGAAGGACCTCTTCAAGGAGAACTACAAACCACTGCTCAGTGAAATAAAAGAGGACACAAACAAATGGAAGAACATTCCATGCTCATGGATAGGAAGAATCAATATTGTGAAAATGGCCATACTGCCCAAGGTAATTTATAGATTCAATGCCATCCCCATTAAGCTACCGATGACTTTCTTCACAGAATTGGAAAAAACGACTTCAAAGTTCGTATGGAACCAAAAAAGAGCTCGCATTGCCAAGACAATCCTAAGCCAAAAGAACAAAGCTGGAGGCATCACGCTACCTGACTTCAAACTATACTACAAGGCTACAGTAACCAAAAGAGCATGGTACCAGTACCAAAACAGAGATATAGACCAATGGAACAGAAGAGAACCCTCAGAAATAATACCACACATCTACAACTCTCTGATCTTTGACAAACCTGACAAAAACAAGAAATGGGGAAAGGATTCCCTATTTAATAAATGGTGCTGGGAAAACTGGTTAGTCATAAGTAGAAAGCTGAAACTGGATCCCTTCCTTATACCTTATACAAAAATTAATTCAAGATGGATTAGAGACTTAAATGTTAGACCTAAAACCATAAAAACCCTAGAAGAAAACCTAGGCAATACCACTCAGGACATAGGCATGGGCAAGGACTTCATGTCTAAAACACTAAAAGCAATGGCAACAAAAGTCAAAATTGACAAATGGGATCTAATTAAACTAAAGAGCTTGTGCACAGCAAAAGAAACTACCCTCAGAGTGAACAGGTAACCTACAGAATGGGGGAAAATTTTCGCTATCTACTCATCTGACAAAGGGCTAATATCCAGAACCTACAAAGAACTCAAGCAAATTTTCAAGAAAAAAATCAAACAACCTCATCAAAAAGTGGGCAAAGGATATGAACAGACACTTCTCAAAAGAAGAAATTTATGCAGCCAACAGACACATGAAAAAATGCTCATCATCACTAGCCATCAGAGAAATGCAAATCAAACCCACAATGAGATACCATCTCACACCAGTTAGAATGGTGATCATTAAAAAGTCAGGAAACAACAGGTGCTGGAGAGGATGTGGAGAAATAGGAACACTTTTACACTGTTGGTGGGACTGTAAACTAGTTCAACCATTGAGGAAGACAGTGCAGCAATTCCTCAAGGATCTAGAACTAGAAATGCCATTTGATCCAGCCATCCCATTACTGGGTATATACCCAAAGGATTATAAATTATGCTGCTGTAAAGACACATGCACTCATATGTTTACTGTGGCACTATTCACAGTAGCAAAGACTTGGAACCAACCCAAATGTCCATCAATGACAGACTGGATTAAAAAAATATGGCACGTATACACCATGGAATACTATGCAGCCATAAAAAAGGATGAGTTCATGTCCTTCGTAGGGACATGGATGCAGCTGGGAACCATCATTCTCAGGAAACTGTCGTGAACAGAAAACCAAACACCGCATGTTCTCACTCATAGGTGGGAACTGAACAATGAGAACACTTGGACACAGGAAGGGGAACATCACACACTGGGGCCTATTGTGGAGTGGGGGGAGGGGGAGGGATAGCATTAGGAGATATACCTAATGCAAATGACAGGTTAATGGGTGCAGCACACCAATATGGCACATGTATACATGTGTAACAAACCTGCACGTTGTGCACATGTACCCTAGAACATAAAGTATAAAAAAAAGAAAAGAAAAAATACAGAAGTCTGGATCCCTTACTTAAGGATTGATATGGTTTGGCTCTGTGTCTCCAGCCAAATCTCATGTCAAATTATGTTTCCCATATGCTGAAAGTGGGGACTGGTGAAAGGTGATTGGATCATGGGGGCAGTTTCTAATGATTTAGCACCATCTCCCAAGTGCTGTCTTGTGGTAGAGTTCTCACAAAATCTGATGGTTTAAAAGTGTGTGGCAATTCCCTGCTCTGTCTCTTTCCTGCTGCCATGTAAGATGAGCCTTGCTTTCCCTTCGCCTTCCACCATGATTGTAAGATTCCTGAGGCCTCCCCAGTCATGTGGAACTGTGGGCCAATTAAAAATCTTTTCTTTATGAATTATCCAGTCTCAGGGAATTCTTTATAGCAGTGTAAAAGTGGACTAATAGAAGTATTTAAATTTACTAGGTTTGTGAAGGTGCTTAGAGCTTCCTACCTAATTCAAACGTGTGGTTAAAATTAAAAACCACCTACTGACTTCTTCAATAAATTAAATTATTCACAAAGTACATTGCATTTTTTGAGAGGATAGGAGGCCAACCAGAGAGACTCAGGCTTATTAATTATGGGCTCAGATAAAAACAAAGACTTGTTAGTTATGGGCTCATATTTAACTAAGATGGCTTTCATTTTTTTTATTGATTGACCAAATAGATTTTTCATGAATGACCTGGCATGACTTGAGATGATCCTAGAGAAAGTGAGCACCATGTAAAATAGATCATTGTGGTTCAGAGGAAGGAAATATTACTTTGAGTTGAAGTGTCAGAGACAACATCACAAATAAATATTTTTAACTGTGCCTACAAGCTTCAAATACTGGTAGGGTTCAATGCTGCAGACATGGGTACTGTAGATATTATCTTCATTGCCTATTTTTTCTTCTCTACAAGTCTGCCCTAAAGGCCCAGGAATCAGAGTTTTTGCATTGTGGTTTACCTTGCCCATTCAATTCAACAAAATGTTCATCCAGGCACTCAGTGCTATGAAGTGTTGAGCGCATCACAATGAACAAGACAGATGTGGAACTTGCTCTATACAAGATCTCCATACAGTAGCAATATAGCATAATAAATGCTCTGGTGAGAGATGTACAGGGTAGCTTCAGGTCGTATAGTAGAGTTACCTTACGTAGCCTTGCATACTCTGAGAAATCTTTTTGAACTAAATTCTAAGTTGGAACATTTTGAAAGATTGGTATGGAATGCGGTGAGATAGGGACTGGTCAAAGGTAGAAGGATGGGAAGAATAAAGCAAGAAATGGTAATAATTTGGCCGGGCGCAGTGGCCCATGCCTATAATCCCAGCACTTTGGGTGGTCGTGGTGGGTGGATCAGGAGGTCAGGAGATCGAGACCATCCTGGCTAACACGGTGAAACCCCATCTCTACTAAAAAAAAAATACAAAAACCTCAGCCAGGCATGGTGGCGGGCACCTGTGATCCCAGCTACTAGGGAGACTGAGGCAGGAGAATGGCGTAAACCCAGGAGGCGGAGCTTGCAGTGAGCCGAGATCGCACCAATGCACTCCAGCCTGGGCGATAGAGCAAGACTCCGTCTCAAAAAAAGAGAAATGGTAATAATTTGGGAGTGATTAGCAGAGTACAAGATGGGTGATATTGTGGACACGTGTTTGAAGAGTAAGTAAAATTCAGATTTTAAGGGCTTTTGTTTATTTTAAATTAATAAAAATATTTTATTGAATTTCAGGAACTCGGTATTTTTTTAAGATTTCAAATCTTTGCACACAACTTTCCACTATAATTTCTAAAATAGTGGAAGTTAGGACATCAAGAATGTCACTCATCTTCTTGTGTCACGTAGCACAGACATCCCAACACTGCCCGCTGACTCCCTTTCTGGCGAACCAGAGAAGAATACAAAAGGGAAACTCAAGTATGATCCAAATTATGTAGTGCATTCCAAAGTATATGTGGCATGATTTGGGGGTTGATTTTCCTCTCACTTCAGTATAGCATGCTCATGGACAGGTGATCTCCTTAAACAGGTGATCTATCCCTTTCCACCATTGTCCTCTGCTACAATAATAGAGTAGTTGGTAGTCCTGAAGGGCTTTTTAAACGCCATGTTGAGGAGTGTGGAGTTTCTACAAAACAACAGGAAAAACCTAAAAGAGTTTTGAATTGTGGAATGACATAATCAGAGAGCGAATGTATTATTATGCTGATATGTGTGGCAAAGATTTAAGTAGAGGCAGGTCTTCAGATAAGAAATTCAATTATGTGTCTGATATAGTATTTCAAGACCCAGAGGCTGGTCCAATGAGGCACAGTGGTGACAACAGTGAAGGAGATAAGCAGATGAGTTTCAAAGGTAATCTGGAGGTGCAATAGATACAGGATATGGAGATTGTTTATGTATTGGATATAAAGAGAGAATCATAAGGGATGACAGAAGATCTGGCTCCATCTTTGCCCAGAAAAATAATTTGGAGTGTGTAATATTGACCTACGGAATATACTGCTTCAGTAATTGTATCTCTCTTGCCTCCAACTCTGCTACTAAAATAACCATGAAAAAAACCTGCTGGCTCTCCTGAGACCACCAATACGAAGTCAATTTGCTTCATGACCCTTGAGGAGAGGGTTGATTTGGAGGATTACATTTTGTAATTCACTGGGGGCTCATGTTGAAATGAACTGTGACATATTCGCAACTATCTTAATATTGCAAAATGTAGAAGGCAAGAATATTTGCATACCTCTATCTGCCAACCATGGACAAGAAACCCCTTTCACCTTAAAAATCCATTCAGCCTTCCAAACGGTCCCATTTCATGTATGACTCATATTCATTCAACTGCTGTACTTGAAACATTTAAAGGATCCATGGGCCATTTACTTCTTTTTGAGATTGTTAGTAATGGTATCTTGGGGATTTATGCTTCCTTTACCATGTTTCGTGAACTGTGAGGTGGGTCTTTGCTATCATTTATCCTAGTCCTGGAAAAGCAAGAGCAAGAATAAGAGAAAAATAGTAAGGGAGGCAATGTTTGTATTTATTGTTTGTACACTGAGCATTGGCAAAACAGTATTCTGCATTTGAATGATAAATATTCAGCAAGGGATGTATCAGGCATAGAATTACCAAGTGAAATGAATAGGTTTTATCTGGATTCTTATTGATTCCAGGTTAGTCATACATCATCTTTATTTAAAATAGCACATGACTTGCTATGAAAGCAACGTGTTCCTGCATTCCCTTTCTAACTCACTGCACTTTGACTCCATGCATTGTAAAGTTTTCTCTCTCACTTTCATAGCCAAACATTAAATGTAAGTAGTTGTGGAGACTGGAACTAGCTGAAATTAGCTATCCTATTTTAAAAATGTAATTTATTCTTTCCTTTGCTGTCTTTTCCTACTAGACTATAAAGTCCTCTGTAATATCACAAATTACTTCCTCTCCGTATGCTAATTTCTTACCCAGTTCCCAACCATGGTAGTTATTTGATCTGTACTTAAAAATTTTATTAAATTCCCTTTTCTACCCACTCTCACACTGAACTCTCTTAAAGGCTTTCTGTGTCTTTGGGTGTCTTATGTTAACTATAAGCCATTTTTCTTTCTCTTTACAATGTCGCTTCTCTTAACACCTAGTCTGAAGCTTTTTCAGAATTATTACACTTCTGGAAGGTTTTGATCTACCTGAGTTTGAAGTGTTGCTACCACTACCACATCTGTACTTGGCATTTCCAAAAGCAGTAAAACATTCAGTAATTTTTGTGTATAATTTCAGATTGTAGGAAAAAAATTTATCTGAAGGGAAAGTAGGTGGAATTCTCTAGTCAACATTTCTTTATTGACTGCTCTGTGTCTTCTGATCCTAGAAGCCCAGCCTCTATGGCTCTGTGACTAGCAGGTATTAGTAGATCAATAGCTAAGACACCAGGACCTGCTAAATGCCTAGAAATAACTTACAGAAATTGCTGTCTTCTCCTGCCTGTCCAAACTTTAAAAAGTCAGCAAAGAATGTGATCTTTCGGGATGGGCGGGCAAGATGGCCAACTAGATGCAGAGAAGTGAAACAGCTCCCACAGAGGGACTGAGACAACTGGCATGCTTTATACAGATCTTCAGAGGGAAGGCACTGAGAGTGGGCGGAGGGAAGACAGGGAAGCTGAACTGAAGAGGAACCTGGGAACCCCACAAGGGCTACTGAGCACTTGGGCTCATTTTGAATCACAATAGCTCTGGGGGAACAGGTAAGGAGCAACCTGCTCTCACCAGGGGGTCTGGAACCTTGGCAGAAGGGGACCCCTCTACTACCATGGACACTTGAGGTGGCAAGGAGAGCTGCTTAGAGATGTGGTGGGTTAGCAATCCTCTGATGTGGAGCCCAGAGGGTTTGGTGCAGGAGCATCTGCAGTGAAGCATGGCCAGAGACAGCCATGCCCCTAGGCTCAATTTGTTCTCATAAGAGACTTTCGCCTTAGGGAACTGCTGGACCTGATCTCTGCAGGGTGGTCTTGCGCATCAGATGAGGCTGGTCCAGCCTGAGCACTCTTTGGTCTGCTGGCCTCTTCTGGGGACACAGCCTGGCCACACTTGCTTACAGGGCAGTCTCGGGTGCCTTGGGGGCCCACACCGTAGCTTCTGTGCCAGTGGACAATGCCTGAGAGGTGGAGAGTTCTAGTGAGGTGACCCCTGGCACCATGCACCAGCCTGCATGTTCTTCCCCATACTGCAGCTTTCTCTGAGCCCACAGCAGCTCCCTACATTGCTCTACTGGCACATTTCTGCATGGGCGGGTTTTCCTTTACTTGCCCTGGCAGCACAAGTGAGTGTGTTGCCCCCCCCCCCCTACAGAAGGCCATCGCTGATGGAGCCTTGGCAGGCACAAAACCACCAAGCCCTGTCCCACCAGCTAACACTGTGCAGAGAACAGGGGATCCTCCCACTCTCTGAGCTATCATTCCAGCTTTCAGAGCACAGAGAAGGCACCCCGACCTGTACCATCCAGCACCCCACCCAAAGCCAACCCCACTCCAGTGTGACAACACACATAGTCTCCAGCAGGGGCCCCTTGCTCACTAACCCCCAGCTGCCTTGCCACTCCCCACTTTGGTGAATGCCTTCAAGGAGGCAGGCAGCCCTGTATCTGTTAGCATGCCATTGAAGCTGCCGCATATCAGCTCCCCCAGCGCAGGGAACCCTAAACCTTGAGGAGCCAGAGAACAAAGTTAGGGCCCAATAAAAATCTCCCAGAGTTAGAGCACACAATCAAGGAGTTGGGAACTAAGTATTGACCCTCTAAAATCTCCCAGAAACAAAGCCAGTCGGCTGAATCCACCTTATACCACAACCAAACCCTCAAGGTCAACAAATAGGATAAAAAAATCACCCATCTAAAGGTCAGCAGTCTCAAAGGTTAAAAATGGATAAGCCCACAAAGTGAAAGAGTCAGCATGAGAATGCGGAAAACTCAAAAGGCCTGAGTGCCTTCTTTCCTCCAGATAACCTCATCACCTCCCCACCAAGGGTTCGGAACCAGGTTGAAGCTGAGATGGCTAAAATGACAGAAGTAGAATTCAGAATACAGATAAAAGTGAAGATCATTGAGCTACAGGAGTATGTTGAAACCCAATGGAAGGAAGGTAAAAATCATAATGTTAATAAAACATTGCAGAAGCTGACAGATAAAGTAGCCAGTATAGAGAAGAACGTAACTGACTTGATAGAGCTGAAAAACACACTACAGGAATTTCACAATGCAAACACAGGTATTATTAGCAGAATAGATAAAACAGAGGAAAGAATCTCTGAGCTTTAAGATTGGCTTTCTGAAATAAAAAAGGCAGAAAAGAATGAGAAAGAATGAACAAAACTGAGAAGTATGAGATTACATAAAGAGATTCAATCTATGACTGATTTGTGTACTTGACAAAGATACGAAAAATGGAACCAACTGGGAAAGCATATTTCAGGATATCATCCATAGAACGTTCCCCCAACCTAACTAGAAAGGCCAATGTTAAAATTCAGGAAATGTAGAGAACCCCAGTCAGATACTTTACAAAGATCATCTCCAAAACATAATCATCAGATTCTCCAAGATCAAAATGAAAGAAAAAATGTTATGGGCAGCTGGAAAGAAAAGTCGGGTCACCTACATAACGAAGCCCTTCAGACAAACAGTGAACCTCTTAGCCAAAATCCTACAAGCCAGAAGAGATTGGAAGCCAGTATTCAACATTCTTAAAGAAAATAAATTCCATACCAGAATTTCATGTCTGGACAAACTAAGCTTCATAAGCAAATGAGAAATAAGATCCTTTTCAGACAAGCAAATACTGAGGGAATTCATATCTACCAGATCTGCCTTACAAGAACTCCTGAAGGAAGCACTAAGTATGGAGAGGAAGGTCCATTACCAGCCACTACAAAAATGCACTGAAGTACAGAGACTAGTGACACTATAAAGCAACCACATAACAAGTCTTCAAATTAACCAGCTAATACGTGATGACAGGATCAAATGCACACATATCAACACTTACCTTAAATGTAAATGGTCTAGATGCCCCAATTAAAAGATACAGAATGGCAAGCTGGATGAAGAACAAAGACTCATTGGTAGGCTGTCTTCAAGAGACCCATCTCACATGCAAGGCACATGGGCTTAAAATAACATTGGGGCCTGTTGTGGGGTGGGGGGAAGGGGGAAGGCTAGCATTAGGAGATATACCTAGTGTAAATGACGAGTTAATGGGTGCAGCATACCAACATGGCACATGTATGCATATGTAACAAACCTGCACGTTGTGCATGTGTACCCTAGAACTGAAAGTATAATAATAAAAATAAATAAATAAATAAAAGGATGGAGAAAAATCTACCAAGAATACGGAAAACAGAAAAAATCAGGGGTTGCAATCTTAGTTTCTGACAAAACAGACTTTAAATCAACAAATATCATAAAAGGCAAAGAAGGGCATTATGTAATCACAAATTATTCAATTCAACAAGATCTAACCGCCTAAATATATATGTACCCAAACAGGAGCATCCAGCTTCATATAGCAGGTTCACATAGACCTTCAAAAGACTTAGACTCTCACACAATAATAAAGGGAGACTGTAACATGCCATTGACAATATGAGACAGATCACTGAGACAGAAAATTAACAAAGATATTCGGGACCTTAAATCAGCACTGGATCAAATAGATCTCCTAGATACCTACAGAACTCTCCACCCACAAACATATACATTCTCATCACCACATGGCACATACTCTAAAAAGATCACATAATCAAAAGTAAAACACTCCTTAGGAAATGCAAAAGAATTGAAATCATAACAAACAGTCTTTTGGAACACCGAACAATGAAATTAGAATTCTAGACTAAAAGATTCACTCAAAATCCTACAATTACATGGAAATTGAATAACATACTCCTGAATGACTTTTGGATAAATAAGGAAATTAAGGCAGAAATCAAGAAATTATTTGAAACTAATGAGAAAAAAGATTCAACTTACCAGAGTCTCTGAGATATGGCTAAGTCAGTTTTAAAAGGAAAATTTATAGCACTAAATGCCACATTAAAAAGTTAGAAAGATCTCGAGTTAACAACCAAACATCACAACTAAAAGAACTAGAGAATCAAGAGCAAACAAACCCCAAAGTTGGCAAAAGAACAAGAAATAACCAAAATCAGAGCTGAATTGAAGGAGATAGAGACAAAAAATTCAAAAGAACAATGAATCCAGAGGCTGGTTTTTTGAAAAAAATTAATAGAATAGACCACTAGATAGACTAATAAAGAAGAAAAGAGAGAAGATTCCAATAAACACAATCAGAAACAACAAGGGGATATTACCACTGACCCACAGAAATGCAAACAACCATCAGAGAATATTATGATTATTTCTATGTACCTAAACTAGAAAATCTAAAGGAAATAATTGAATGCCTGAATACATACACCCTCTCAAGACTGAACCTGAAAGAAATTGAATCCCTGAACAAACCAATAATGAGTTCTGAAATTGAGGCAGTAATGAATTGCCTATCAGCGACAACAACAAAAGGTCAGGACCACAGATTCACAGATGAATACTACCAGATGTACAAAGAAGAGCTGGAGCCATTTCTACTGAAACCATTCCAAAATATTTAAGGATAAGGCGCTCCTTCTTAACTCATTCTATGAGGCCAGCATCATCCTGATACCAAAACCTGGCAGAGATACAATGAAGGAAAAATAATTAGGCCAATATCCTTGATGAACATCAATTCAAATACTCTCAACAAAATACTGGTAAACTGAATCAAGCAGCACATCAAAAAGCTTATCTACCACGATCAAGTAGGCTCTATTCCTGGGATGCAAGATTGGTTCAACATACCCAAATTAATAAATGTGATTCATCATATAAACAAAAGTAAAGACAAAAACCACATGATTATCTCAACAGATGCAGAAAAAAACAATATCCATTCATGTTAAAAAACTCTCAATAAACTAGATTTTATAGGAACATACCTCAAAATAATAAGAAATATCATGACAAACCCACAGACAGCATTATACTGAATAGGCAAAAGCTGGAAGCACTCCCTTTGAAAACTGGTGCAGGAGAATGATATACTCTCTTACCCTTCCTACTTAACATAGCACTGAAAATCCTGGCCAGGGCAATCAGGCAAGAAAAAAGAATAAAAGGCATCCAAATAGAAAGATAGGGAGTCAAACTATCTCTGTTTGCAGATGACATGATCCTATATCTGGAAAACCCCATAGTCTCAGCCCAAAACCTTCTTAAGCTGATAACCAACATCAGCAAAGTCTCAGGATAGAAAATTAATGTGCAAAAATGACTAGCATTCCTATATACCAACAACAGGCAAGCTGGGAGCCAAATTAGGAATTTACTCTCATTCTTAATTGCCACAAAAAGAATAAAATACCTAGGAATACAGCTAACTAGGGAGGTGAAAGATCTCCATGAGGAGAACTATAAAACACTGCTAAAAGAAATAACAAATGAAACAAACAAATGGAAAAACATTCCATGCTCATGGATAAGACAAATCAATATTGTAAAAATGTTGATACTGCCCAAAGCACTTTATAGATTCAGTGTTATTCCTATTAAACTACCATTGAGATTCTTCACAGAACTAGAAAAACCTATTTTATAACTTATATGCAATCAAAAATGACCCCTAATAGCCAAGGAAATCCTAAGCAAAAAGAACAAAGCTGGAGACATCATGCTACCCAACTTCAAACTATTTTACAAGGCTACAGTAACCAAAACCACATGGTACTGGTACAAAAACAGACACATGCACCAACGAAACAGAATAGAGAACCCAAAAATAAGACTGTACACCTACAACTATCTGATCTTCAAGAAACCTAACAAAAACAAAAAATGGGGAAATAATTCCCTTATTCAATAAATGGTGCTAAGATCACTGGCTAGCCTTATGCAGTAGATTTAAACTGAACCCCTTCCTAACACCATACACAAAAATCAACTCAAGATGAATTAAAAGACTTAAATGTAAAACTCAAAACTATAAAAACTCCAAAAGACAATCTAGGCAATATCATTCAGGACATAGGAGCGAGCAAAGATTTAATGAGGAAGAAGCCAAAAGCAATTGCAATGAAAGCAAAAATCAACAATTGGAATCTAATTAAACTAATGAGCTTCTGCACAGAAAAAAAAAAAAAATCAACAGAGTAAACAGACTAGAGAATGGGAGAAACTTTTTGCAAAGTACACATCCAACAAGGTTTAATATCCAGGATCCATAACAAACGTAAACAAATTTACAAGACAAACACCACTCTATTAAAAAGCGGACAAAGGACATGAACAGACGCTTTACAATAGAAAACATGTGTGCAGTTGATAATCATAGAAAAAAAGCTCAACATCACTGATCATTAGAAAAATGCAAATCAAAACCACAATGAGATACCACCATACACCAGTCAGAATGGCTATAATTTTTTTTTTTTTTTTTAGAATGACTATTATTAAGAAGTCAAAACATAGGCCGGGCGCGGGGGCTCATGCGTCTATTCCCAGCACTTTGGGAGGTCAAGGTGGGCGGATCACCTGAGGTTGGGAGTTCAGGACCAGCCTGACCAACATGGAGAAACCCGGTCTCTATTAAAAATACAAAAAAAATAGCCAGGTATGGTGGCACATGCCTGTAATCCCAGCTACTCAGGAGGCTGAGGCAGGAGAATCACTTGAACCTGGGGAGAAAGGAATGTTCATACACTCTTGGTGGGAGTATACATTAGTTCAACCATTGTGGAAGACAGTGTGGCAGTTCCTCAAAGTCCTAAAGACAGAATAATGTCCAACCCAGCAATCCCATTAATGGGTGTATACCCAGAGGAATATAAATCTTTCTATTATAAAGACACATGCACATTTATGTTCATTGACGCACTATTCACAATAGCAAAGATACAGAATCAACCAAATGCCCACCAATGATAGACTGGATAAAGAAAATGTGGTACATGACACCATGGAATACTAAAAGAGAATGCAATCATGTCCTTTGCAGGAACATGGATGCAGCTAGAGGACTTAACTTATCTGTAGGAAACTAATGCAGGAATGGAAAACTAAATACTGCATGTTCTCACTTACAAGTAGAAGCTAAATAATGAGAATATATGGACACACAGAGGGGAAGAACATACACTGGGGCCTACTGGAGGCTGTGAGATGGGAGGAAGGAGAGGATCAGGAAAAATAACTAATAGGTAATAGGCTTAATGCTGGGTGATGAAATAATATGTACAAGAAGCCCCCATAGCACACGTTTACTTATGTAACATACCTCCACATGTATCCTGAACTTTAAATAAAAGTTTTTTGTTTTTTTTTTTAAATGTTTCTTCATTGCCTCTATAGGAAAGAATCAATCTCTGTCCTCAGAAGCTTTTCAGGGAAAAATCCAGGAAGCTTCTCATTTACAGCATAATTAAATGGCAAACATGATAGTGCTAATTACTGGCGCAGCAATAGGTATTTGGAAATGGAGGAGAGTCCTAGGAATGAGGGTGATTGTTAATGCTTAGTATCAAAGATGGAGCTTGAGCAGGGAAATGAGGGATGAATAAAATCAGAATAGGCAAAGGGATGAAAAGAGTGGGCCGGGCGCGGTGGCTCAAGCCTGTAATCCCAGCACTTTGGGAGGCCGAGACGGGTGGATCACGAGGTCAGGAGATCGAGACCACCCTGGCTAACACGGTGAAACCCCGTCTCTACTAAGAAATACAAAAAACTAGCTGGGCGTGGTGGCGGACGCCTGTAGTCCCAGCTACTCGGGAGGCTGAGGCCGGAGAATGGCGTGAACCCGGGAGGCGGAGCTTGCAGTGAGCTGAGATCCGGCCACTGCACTCCAGCCTGGGCGACAGAGCGAGACTCCGTCTCAAAAAAAAAAAAAAAAAAAAAAAAAAAAAAAAGAAAAGAGTGGAAGTGGCAAGGAAGGGTGGGAAGACAGTAGCTACTTGAAATAGAGAAACTGGCCTAAACAAACAGATGAGCTGGGATCAGGTTATGGTGGAAACCTCACATGGTGCAATCACGTACGTGTGTCCCTCCCTACTTTCTGATTGGTGTCTGCCTTTCTGGATCTGGGTATAGGTTTAGTTTTCACCTCTCGGCAATTGATCTTGATTTGGTAAACCAGAGCTGTATTTCCTCTGTTCCTAATTTTAATTTTAATTTGCTTTGCTCACTTCATCCAAGGTTCTGGGCTCTCGGTGCTAAACCAGATCTAGTTTTTATTTTGTGTCTCTCCTTCATGCAACTTGCTGCTTTCTTCGGTTGATTTATAAATGTATATCATGCCCTGATCTTTAATGATGTAGCCGAAGGGGTAAGCCGAAAATAATGATTTACTTTCAGTTACTAAATATTTCTTGTACTTGACTATTTATTTTCTCAGATATATATGGCCTCCCAATAACCTATTTTTATTTCTGTTTATTGCAAATGTTCAAAAGAAAGATAATAAATGGATAAAGTATAGTATATATAAACAGTGGAATACTAGTTAGCCCTAAAAAAGAAGGAAATTCTGTCATTTGCAACAACATGGATGAACCTGAAGGTCATTTTGTTAAGTGAAATAAACCAGGTACAGAAAGAAAATTACTGCATGATCTAACTTATATATGGAATCTAAAAATGTCCAACTCATGAGGCAGAGTAGAATGCTTTTATCAGGGACTGGAAAAGGAGGGTGGATTTGAGAATTGTTGGTGAAAGGATAGTTAACCAAAAGGAATATGTTCAAGAGATCTAATGTACACTATAGTAATTATAGTTAATAACAAATGTGTACTTGAAAATTGCTTAGAGAGTAGTTTCTAAGTTCACATAGCACACACAAAAATCTTAAGTAGGTGAGGTATGTTAATAAGCTTGATTTAGTCATTCCACAATGTATACATATTTCAAAATGTCTTGCTGTATACCAGAAATATGTGATTTTTACTTATACATTAAAAAAAGAAGAAAAGAAAGATAATAGGAAACTACCTATGTTGTTTGTCAAGGCTTCTAGAACCTTTAGTTATCAGAAGACAGCAACAAATTGAATCATCTTCCAAATTATGACTTTGATATTATCAGTCAGTTGATAAACATGAGTCATGCATGTTTCTAGGTTTTGATTATATAGAAACAAACTTTTTTTTGAGGGAGCTTACACATCAGTGTCAGAAAGAAGAAAACACAGACACAAAAATTAGATAATTTAATTTCATATGCATACTGAGTTTGAATAGTGAAAGAGAGGGTGTTACTTTCACTAAGATGTTTAGTAAAAGTATCTTTGAGGAAGTGATGAAGATGGGTTATGACATTTCAGTTGAGACAGCAGATGAAAAGAATCAGTCATACAAGTAATTGAGAAAGAATATAAGCAGGCACAGCAAATGTAAAGACTCTTAATTGGGAATAAGCTATTTTGCTCAAGGAACAGAATTAAGGCCATCATGTTTTGAATATTGTGGGTGTCAAGATATAAACAAGTTTTGAATATAGGGGAAATAAAGATAAAAATGAAAAATGCATATGCTTATATTTTAGACTTCTATATAAGTAGGCATTTTTCCAATATATCATATCTGGTCCGGTTTGTATAATACACTTTGATGTGTTGTGGCATTCCTACTTAATTTGGGGCTTATTTTTGTAAGTTAACTGAAGGTCAGATATTTTGAAAGAGTAACTGAATCAATTTCTAATCCTGTGGCAGGATTTTGGCTTGCAGCTAATTCATCACTTATCAAAAATCAAAGTAAATTTTTCTTCCTTTTTAATATTTAAAATGTGATAAAACTCCTCTTCATTATTACATTTTCCAGCAGGCTCAAAGTTTATGATGTTATATATAGGCCATGCTAAATGAAGAAAATGCTAATAAAATTTAACCACTGGTTCATTTTATATGAGTACAAAATGGATGTGAGCTTGACTTCATCTTCAGCAGGAATTGATGAATATTGCACCTTTTAGATGTGAGTTTGAATCCTAGACATTTTCCTTATTAGTGATGTCAAACAAAACAATAAATCTCCCAGCCTCATTTCTCTTATCTGTAAAATGGAGGATCATTTTATGAGAGTTTTATGAAGATTAAATGAAGAGATAGAGTATATAAAGCACCTAACTTGGTGCTTAGCCCATCTCGTATTGCCTAGTAAATGCTTGAGTTTGTGAATATGTATGTGGGTGCAGTACTCACCCCTCATAATTTTTTAATGTTCTTTGCCTCCTAAAGTTCGAGAACTCATTTGCCACAGAATAATTTGTCTCTGAACAAACATTGTGTTGAACAACACCAAAGGATATATAAATATTTGGATCAGAAAACAGTTTGGGGGAAAACCTCTCTGCTGGCTGATTAAGTTACACATGTTGTTGCCCTTTCCTACTGTTTTATGATGACTTAGCCAGCCGCTCTCTGGAAGAAGAGGCTTGGCTACTTGATAGAAAGCTTAGTTTTCTTCCAGGGCACCTAAGGAAGTTCTTTCTATTCAGGGTTCACATTTGCAAATACTCTCTGAAATACCTTTTCCCTGGTCCCATGAACTGTAGAAAATATCCAAGACCTAAGTGGTGAAATCCTCATCTGACTTCTCTTTATCTTGTCTGTTCTGTGTTTCAGAATCTTCATTTAGCAATCATATATTTTTTTTTTTTTGCTCTCCACAGGCTTCCATGTACTTGACTGTGAAGAACATAATTGGTTTCTTAAACTGACCCTTGATGAACAAAGATACTCATTAGCTTTGTTCCCACTAGACAACCTGCATTCCAGGGACTTTTGCTCCTGCTGGTAGGAGAAAAAACTAGGGAAACTTCAACTCTGCTGATTGTTTTCAACTAATTTTTACTTTAGGATATAGCATGGTACCATGAATTCCTTTTCTACTGGCAAAGTAAGCAGGAAAAGTTGCTGAAATTAAAGAGAAACCAGAGAAGACTGAACAGAGTTGTGATGTGATTCCCAAATCACAAAAAGAGACTGTTTTTAAAGGATTTGCTTTAAATTAATCTTACAAGGTCTACACTTTGAATTAAGTAACTTCAAATATACGACATTGTTTTCAGCTAAAAATATTATAAATTCTTTCTCTGTATTTGCTGTGTTCCAGGCGAAGAAAGAAGAGTGGGAAGTGTTTTGATTCTTATCAGCATCATCAAAGTATTTATTAAACACTCGATCTCAAATGGTGTCTCGCTTGCTTTAACAAATGAGGTAAGCTGTCTCAGCCTTTTAAATATTTATCACTGAAGCAATCTTCATGCCATTTTTGGGATGCCCTTGGTAGTGTCTCTTTTTCTCCTGCCCTTGCCTTAACTTTGTTTTTCTCCTGTCTCTCACTCCAAGTGTTTTAGGTGGGGAAATGTGATATATTAAAACAACAGATATAGTAAAACATAGTAAGTGACTTGATAGAGGCATATATAAAGTGCTGTGAGAACGTAGAGGACAGAATAACTAGGCTTCTTTCTCTAGAGCTCAGAGAAGGGTTGAAGGTCAGATTGAGCCTAAAAGTACGTGGAGGAGTCTGTGAAGTAGACAGGGGAGATGGGAATGCTAAGAGGTAATGTTGGATGACGATCAAAAGGTCTAAAAAATAGGCGTTTGGAAAGCTGTCAGTAGTTCATTGTGACTACAGAACTTTGAAAATTTAATTATCCAAATATACTAATTATCTTTCTGAAACTTCTCCCTAATCTGCACATCTCTTGTTCAGTCAGGGAGTTGCCACAGATGCATGAGTCCTTCATCCTCTAAGTCAGCAGTCCCCAGCATTTTTGGCACCATGGGACAGTTTCATGAAACACAATTTTTCCACAGACTTGGGAGAAGGCGATGGTTTCAGAATTAAACTGTTTCACCTCAGATCAGACCATCAGGCATTAGATTCTCACAAGCAGAGTGCAACCTAGGTCTCATGCATGCACAATTCACAATAGGGTTCGCACTCCTGATAGCAACAGGAGACAGACAAATTCCTAGGCAGACAGGGACGGGTCCCCTGTGAAACCCAACCTTCAAACCAAGGACAGCTGAAAGCCTGAAAACCAAGCTGCCAGTTCCGGATAGAGTCCACGACTGGAGTAAGAACCTCTATTTTTATCTTACCCACTGTGTCTTAATTGGTTCCTTCTGAATGATGCCTTTTAACCAATCAGATGGTGCTTTTTCCAAGACCACCCGTGGACCGATTAGCACACACTCCCCAATTCTAAACCCATAAAACCTCCAGACTCAGAATTCTAGACAGCAGCCTGTTTTCAGGGTTCCCTCTCACAGCTGAGAGCTTTCTTTCTGTCACTCGCTAAAATTATTCTCTGCCTTACTCTTCAATATCTGCATACTTGATTCCTCTTGGTCACAGGACAAGAACCTGGAACTCACTGAGCTGAGGGTGGTGGGAGTAAAAGAGCTGTAACCCTCCCTCCCACTCACTGAACTGCAGGAGTGAAAGCACTATGATGCTCTTGGCTGGGTTGCTGAGTCGCAGGCGGTGAGAGTAAAAGAGCTGTTAACCCTCTCTCCCACTCTCCAAACAACAGGAGAGAAGAAGTTGTTGCGTGCCACTCCCTCCCACTTGCCAAACTACTGGAGCGAAAAAGCCACAATCCTCCCATGAGAATCCAATACTGCCACTGATCTGACATGAGGGGTAGCTCAGGGGGTAATGCTCCTACACTTGCCACTCATCTCCTGTCGTGTGGCCCAGTTCCTGAAAGGCCATAGGCTGGCAGTTGGGAATCCCTGCTCTAAGTGACCTGCCTTGTTAGTAGGTTGTACCTCCCGTCTCTTTGTTAGTCTGGTGAACTTAAGGGAGATCAGAAGTTGACTATGAATGTACCAAAGTATTTTTAAACTTTTCAGGTTGATTATACATTGGATGAGAAATCCTCTTTCATTTATGGCTAGGTGGAAACTTTATATGGAAATGTGTAAACAGAGTTTCTTACATTTTTCAGCACAACTCATCTTCTCTGGAGAAAAAAAGAGCATATAATTTGAGAGCTCGATGTAGAAAGAAGAGTTATCTGCTTCAGGTTTATTAGCCTGTAATCATCCAGTTGCCTGAAGTGCTTGTGAACCACTTAGATTACTCCTAAGGCTCAACCTCAGATAATCCTTATCCCCCTGAAAAATTCACATAAATTATCTGACACCTTCCAGCCCTTCTTTTAGAGATGAGTCTATAGTCATCTCCAAATAAGTAAATTGTTTCTCTTAAGTTCACAGATTGAATGGATGGTAGAGCCCAACATGACAGAAAATTACATTTATTATGTTACCAATTTCTCTAACAGTTGATAAAATTTAAGACTAAGACAATGAATCTTAAATAACTCCAAAGAATATTAGCAAAACCAGAAAGTTACACGTCACTAGATAGTCAAAATGAAGAATTTGTCACTCAGAAATACCAGTCTTGGGTGCTCCAGAAGGCAGTTAGCTTTCCTTTCTCCATGTCTTCCCTTTTCTGCCATCCTAGCCTGTCATATTTTTAAGTGGAATTAGATCAGTTTCTAGATCCTTGTTTGATGGAATTTCTGTTTTGACTCTTCAATAAATCCTGTAGCACCTGAAAACCAAGCCTCCCAGCTCAATTGCAATGTAAAATAAAATGAGATATCTGTAAGTATAAATAAAATACTTACACTGCTACTTTTTGTTCAGAATCATGCACATAAATGGTCATCACCAATTACTATTCATCTTTCTATTGATACCTTTTCCTCTGTTCATTATCACCATCATTTTCTCTATTTATTGCTCTGTCTCCCTGTTCATTGCTCCACCTATCATCCATCAAAATGTTTTTTCATTATCCAGTCATACACTCATTGTCTTCTGTCATCTTCAAATAGTTAATTGTGTTCTGCACTAAACGATCTTTTGGAATGCAGAAAATAATAATTGGTAATCACTATTACAATAAAATAAAAATATAATACATAATAGAAATAAAAATAGAATAAAAGGTAATCACTGTCATCTTGACATAAAAGTCTATGTGTTCAATAAAAAATCCTTTTGTGTAATTTATTTTATTTTTTTAAATGTAAAATGATGAAAGATCATTGAAGAAATTTCAGAGATATATAAAGAGGTATACTTAATACGAATTATTCATCATCTTACCACCTTGAAATAAGCATTGTCATGATTTTTGTAATTCTCTAAAATATTTTTTTTCCTCTGGATAAGCTCAGAGTATGTTTTGGAGACCTTCCATATTAAAAGCTGTGAGATGATTCTTAAATTTTGTTGAGTGATTGTTAAAATATAGATTCCTGGGCAGCTTCTTCCTTGTACTACTGTATTACTATCTCTGAGGTGATTATTATGTATATTAAAGAATCACTAGTACAATTATATTGATGATTTGAGAATCACTAATACAATTATATTGATGTTTTGATAGTATCACCTCATTCGTATTATATATTTTTTTCTATCCTAGTGTGTTCTCCTGCTAAAGTCTCAACTAATAGTTCACCTGTGGAGAGCTGGCTTCAGATGTTTTCACTCATTACGTTAAGGTTATACGTGTTTTGGTTCACTGCAAGCTCGGCCTCCCGGGTTCACGCCATTCTCCTGCCTCAGCCTCCCGAGTAGCTGGGACTACAGGCGCCGCCACCACGCCCGGCTAATTTGTTTTGTATTTTTAGTAGAGACGGGGTTTCACCGCGTTAGCCAGGAAGGTCTCGATCTCCTGACCTCATGATCCACCCACCTCGGCCTCCCAAAGTGCTGGGATTAGAGGCGTAAGCCACCTCACCTGGCCTATATGTGGTTTTTAATCAAAGTGTAACAGAAAACACCATAAAATAGCGCTTTACCATTGCTAATGCTTGCTCCAAATCTGTAGAAAATATTATTAAGACCACACATATTACACTAGACTTCGGTATCCTGCTGTAAAAACCACAGCCACATTTGCCCGATAAGAACCCGGAACGATGAGAGAGCATTGTAAGTCCTCTTTCACCTTCTCTTCAAAGGGAAGTGCTTGGTCCTGGAGCTTTGCCTCAAAGCATATTGCAGTCCAACTTGGAAACAGATGAGATAATGCAAACGACAGATGATAACTATCAACAGGCTTCATAAGAAATGAAATATTTAAGGGAAATGTGATATTTGTTGACTGTTTGAAAATTTCCTCAGTTCACGCTAATGACATGACTTTCTGGAAACCATTCTTTCCCATCAAAGGAAAGCAGACAATACTTTCCTGTGTCTGATGCAGTATTTTGTGGAAAGCTGGAGGAATAGTAAAATCAGCTGACTGCTTCTATTTGGTAACAGAGAGTTCACTTTTTTCTTTTGGCAGAAAAAACAGAACTAAATGTTTATTTGGGTGCCATTCACATATAGCTTTCTTTCTATCTTCGTGTACCGGTATTACACAGGATTTCAAAGAATTGCTTTTCTGGCTCTGAGCAATGAAATGCCTAATTTGAAGAAAAGGGGGGAAAAAAATAACTGTTTGTACCCAAGCAGATCAGTGTAGAATTTTACTGTAGCAACGTGTAAACCCCATGCCAAATATTGAGTTCGGAGCATCAGATATTTTTTCAAATTACAGTGTGATTACTGAGTCTAATCTCCTGATTAAATTGTTTACTTACATTTGTCTACTTATTTATTGTTTTTCTCCACCATTAGACTATCCTTATTTTATCCCCAATACCTAGTTTGTCTGCCACATGGTGGATGCATAGAATACACTCTAGGCCCAATCTTCCAGGAGTCACACGGAATTGTTATAGGAGCAGTGGTTGGTTCTACACTCCTTCTGAAGGCAACCCCAGTTGCTCCATTTACTTTCCTATCAACTAAACTCTATAGTCCAAAGCATATTAGGTAAGGCCCTCCAGAGGTCAGATTCAAACGCCCTTCCCTTGTCTTATCTCTCACGATTTTCTCACTTCTGGGCCTTTGCATTTTCATTTTCCTTATTTGGGTGCTCCTCGTTGTTCTTGAAATGCTACTTAGACTGCATGCCCAATTCTTTTTTTAAGCATTCTTCTCTGATTTCCCTGGATGGAAGGAGCCTTCTCTCCTTTGAAATGTCAACAGCTTTTGTAAATGCTTCAGGACTCTTACATATTGCCTTACATCATTTTATTGCTATCTGTTCTTCATATATGAACATATTCTCTGATACTAGATGATTAACATGAGAGAAGTAGCCTTGCTCCTCACTCACCAAATTCAAAATAAGTGTTGCATATTTATTTGTTGAAAAATAACTGGATATATGGAATAAAAAACTTAGAGATTTTATTATATTTAACCAGAAAAATATTAATACTTTACAGAATAGCATACTAACGCAGAGCTATCTTCTAGTGCATTTTATGTGATGACTCAGTGTGTATTTTTAGCAGTTTAGGAGTTAGATATTATATATATGTACCTGAAATATGAATAATTCTGAAAGATTCAGTAACTTGAATAAGATTAATATGGTCCAAGTAAGTGTGTATTTCCAGTAATTAAATTATTTTAAAGAAAGTTTTATATCTTGTTATGCAGGTTAATTCAGTATTCCTAGAATTACTTGATTGTTGCTATCAAAATTGGTGGCTTTTGAAATTCATCTTTCTTATTATAAAATACAATTCAGTTTAGTAATTGTAAAACAATCAATGTTGAAAAAAATATTTTCTGAACTCAGAGGGTATGCTGAATGGTTATGAATATAGAAGGAATATATGTACTGGAAAATTTTATGAAGAGAGTTATGTCATTCTGAAATGTGTGTCATCTAAATCTTCTCCAAATTAGAGATAAATTGCATAAGCATATTTAGTAAATAAAATAACCTATGATTGGTCCTGAAAATAAAGTATTAAGAAATGGTTTGATAACTGCATGGGCAATTGGGCCAAAAAAGGGCTATTACATAGAATACTAGAAATGCTTATTATGCCATGTCAATATTTTGAGACTGATGTAAAGACTAAGAACAACGTTCTCCTGTAGATTATCTGTGGTCACTGCTGAAGATAGAATATAGCCTACAATGGATTGCACTGTCTGATTCAGACAGAATTTCCTCATTAAAAATTATTTATAAAGACATTTTTATTAAGCACTTTACTTATACCAGCCTTTAGGTGCTTTTATTAAGCACCTTACTTGTAACTTGCCTTTAGGGAAATGGAACTGAATAATACATTGGGTTTGACTTCTAGATGCCTATAGTACAGATGAAACTAGCACTATCTTTTTCTTTAAAAGATATCCTAGGTTCATGATTTTATCAATGCTCTGACTTTGCTTTTTCATTTCATTTACTACTGTGTAGAAAAATCACTATAAAAGTGACAGATTTATATTTCAAGCTTATAAGTACACAGGATCTCCCAAATACTCATATTAAATGTATGTAACATTTTGTTTTTGTTTTTCCATTGGGTGCCACACAGGATCCAAATAAATAGGTTCTAGAAAGAAATGTTTATGAGAATCTGGGTTCTTTCTTTCTTTTCCTTTCACTTTTTCTTTTTCTGTTTTTTCTTTCTTTTCTCTTTAAGTGACTAAAATATCTGATATATCTAGGCATTTAAAGTACACATCCCATAGGGGATCTGTATAGTTACAGTGAGGGGTGGTGTTCAGATGTTATGACTGATTTACATTAATAAAGAGCATGATCCCTTTGGAACAGATTTCTTTCCAACCCCTGGATGTGCCTCCCAGGAGTTCAACACCAGCCTGACAGACAGATGTCAACTGTGAATAGACATGTGTAACTGAAAACTCAGTAAAGAAGGAAGGTGTTTGCAATTCTGACTCAGAGGACAGGGAAAAGACGAGAGAGGATTGTGTCAGTTTCACAGTATCATCCACTGTAAGCAGGTGGACAGAAAATGTGGTTTCTGAAAAGGATTCCATGAAAAGATCTTTTTCACTGCATGTGATTTAGAGTTTTTACCTATGTGTCAATCCTTTCAATATGTCACTAGTGAAAAGCTTCAGTTGTAATTACCTTGAACTATATATCTTTTTGAATTAAACTCAAATAGAGGTGTAAGTGACTGATAACTGATTTTCTCTTGGGAGAAACTTTCAGCCAAAGGGAGGGTAGACAAGACATAAGAAAAACAGGAAATTGAGAGTTGAGGGAAATGCACAGCACAGTGAGAAGGCAGAAAAGAGACTCTGGTATGTCCAAAGACAAGCCCTACCTGCTTAAATTTTCTCAGGGTCACAGGGCTCCATTTACATATGTTATCATGAAATCAGGAGATGAATCAAAGCAACTGAGGGGAGTGTGTGATTCAAGTGCTATGGGTAAGTCTTTGGAGGGGGATGGCATTTTATTTGCACATCCTTGGAATAGACAACAGAGCAAAGGAGAGGGCAATTGAAGAACAGTGTAAGAAAATAGGATAAAGAAAACATGGAAGTGGTGTGAGCATAAAACAAAGCAGATATCTTAATGGAGAGGTTGGGAATTTTGAGAATGAGTCAGCAGGCGCTTATTGGAATTAGGTGGCAGTAGATTAGCATGTAAGACTCATAGCACTGGCTTTAAAGTGAGAAGACTTAATGATTCCCCCTCTTTTTTTCCTGTTTACTATAAATAGATATCATTGTGACAGTAATTTAGTCAGTATTCATCTGGAGACAATTCTAGGACTAGCCAGATCTTTTGTGAAAGTGAAATTAGTGGCTAGTTGTATTTCTCTCCTGTCTCATTTTGCCCTGTGCACAGTTTTTGCAATGTGGAAAATTCTGTTATTTTATTGCTAGGCACTAGTAATTTATTTTTTCTTCTGGTGTATATAACTTGCAAAGTAGCACACTTAGTTACTGAGTTCTTATATTTGACATTGAAAATTAAAAAGATGTCTTAGTTTCAACAGCAAACATGAGAACAGTAGAAACATCTGCAAGTGTGGATTTGGTTGTGGTCTGGTTGGCTTAATATCAATTGATAACAGACATTAACAAAAGAATCTCTTACGGTAACTACTCTTGCAGCTATGTAATATCATATTATAAATTTTATATTTTACATGGTTCATTACAGAAATGAATATCTGACAAAGTCTGCTTCAACAAATTCTGCAAATGAGAGAATAATGACTTTTCCTCAAATGGCTGATTACAAAAGCCCACTCTTCAGTTAGCCTACAGGTACCTGGTCCATGGAGCTTCCCAGGCAGGTGTGTAGTCATTATTAATTAGTCCATCTCTCAAAAGTATTAGGATTTTTGCAGTAGTATCAACTCTGATACATAATTCTCCATTAATATTTATTATAAACTTATTCATTAAAATTCTTTCTTATTTTAAGTGCTTACAAGTTGACAAGTTGAAGCAGTCAAAATTTTCCCATCAAGGATATTATAGCTTATCACACACGCTCTCTGTAAATGGTACTAACTGAAGTGCAATACCCTGAAACAATGACCCAATCCTTTGGCAGGATCTCAGCATTTAGAGAGGTGCATGAAAGTCTCTGTATGTCAAGTAACAGTGAGCCATTGTGTGTGCTGTTATCCTGATGGGTGGGAGTGCCTGTAGGGTTGAATTTGAACAATCTGCTAGGCAGGGTTCCTTGCTGTTCTCTAAATGTACCATGCTCATGACTGTGGAATGAGCATAGGGAGTGGAGAGAGTCTACAGATCTTTCAAGACCCCTGTTGATGTTCCTCCTCCATTGTTAACATTTCTCTATTGATTTTACCCTTTTGGTCGCTCCATGTTGTGAATGCCTGTAATGCTTATCATTCTCTCATTATGGCTTTTAATTGTGTGCTGTCTCTAACATTTTGTACATATTTCTGGTGTTCTGTGCTATAATTGCTTACTCTGAGTGGGAGGAGATTGTCCATTTAACTTCTTTCGTCTCTTCTATAAGGTCTACCTAAAGGCTATTCTATTACTTAAATAAATTCTGGCCTTGTTTAACATATGAGTTATAACCACTGTTAAATATTTAAGTAGTTTAAAATTAAAGTTTTGCCTTAATGGGCAAAATAAGTTGGTAAATCAGTAAAATGGACTGATTATTACTAAGCTTCTGTTGGGACAGATAGTGAGTTGCAATGAAGGTAGCATTTTGAACTTCAAGAGCATCTGAATCAATACATATTGTTAAAATACAATGACTTCTGTCAGAATCACTAGGAAGAGATGGTGTTAAATGATACTTGTCTTCTTTAGTTCTTTTTCTTCAGCGTGTTTGAATACAATGACTTGCCTGCCTTCTGCTCAGTGCCCTTGGGAATGCTGTAAGTTGAGGGATCCAATGCCTTGAGGAGTGATGGACTACTTGTACTTCCACAATGATTTTTTCTTATTTGCACAGGAGACCTAAACCAATTTAAAGTCACAGAGGAGTGGAATTGTAGTTTTAGCTAATAGAAGACAAGTGAAGCATAAAATATTGTGTCAATAGGAACACATCACAATGTGTCACCTTTTAACTGGAAAACTGGAACAGGAATTTTCTAAGCACATATCAGCCATCCTCTAGTCTCAGGGTAAAGCAACACATACAGAGGGATTCTCTCTATCTCTGGCATGTAATCTTAGGAACTTTGTCTGGATACTTAAACATTTTCAGCTTCAAAATCGAGTCAGTGCTTCCTATTTTGTATTTATTCATTCACTAAAAATATTTTCAGGGCCCACTATGTGTTGGGACCTTTTGTAGGAACTAGGAAGTCCAGAAGGAGACAAAAGAGAGAGTTTTTGCTCTTATACATCTTACAGTTGGCTACATTGTGTATGTGAGTTTGTGTGTGCATGTTGGGGGACAGGTTAGATCAATTAAGGTGAGCAAAATATCTAGAATACAGATATTCAATAACAAAAGCTGGTATTACTACTATGCACTGAGAATTTTACATCTCTTATTTCTTATAATAGTCCATATTTTAAGTAAGAGAAAATTTGATTTGTCAACAATTGATTTGGCAAGAATTATTTGAAGCTGACAAATGATATCCAAGAACCCTCAAGTGACAAAACCTGGATTAAATATCCACTCTTACTGAATATTATTTACATTACCTTTTTCTTGGCACTGACCTTTATGACATGCCATGCCATCAAGCTACACCATGTGTAGGTATTTTAAGAATTATTATCCAAAGTGTACCAAATATGATTTTTTGGTCATAGTGAGCTATAGTAAGTGCATGCCTCCATTTTGGCAGAGACTATGAATTATTTGAATCATTCTATCCTCTGCCTCCTGAAATAATTTCTTAAACTCAAAATTATTTGATGGATGAATGAATGAATGTATATGCTAGGTTATATGAAGATCCTTTTATCTTACTGTTTACTTTTTATTATCCAAGGTGTATTATTGTCAATTCATATCTCTCTTGCTGAATTAGTCTTTTAGGAGAAAAGGTTTATGCCTTGGCAGAAATGAGTTCTTCATTGCACAAGTCTTGTAAAAGACATGTTTTACTGCACTAAGCTCAAGTGATACATTTTCAGCAGAGATAGGAGAGGACTTCAGACTAGCAGCGGTTCGTTGAGCATGACTGGCTCCCTTGTTTCCTTAAGGGAGATGTACTCAGATGGGTAATGGCATTAAGCCTGGATTGGAGGAGGTCCTACCAAGTCTCCAAAGCCTCCAAATAGGGTCTTTTCAAATTTCTTTTACCGATATCGCATTATCTTGAAACGTCTTACATTACTGCAAAAAATACTTCCTGTTTCTCTGATCATCTAGCTCCAAGTGTAATTTGTTTCCGACATCGGCACTTTCTTACCACGTTTTCCATGGGCCAAGCGATAATGAAGCTCCACCAGCATTGCAGGTACAAAAGTCTGACCAGTCTGCATGCATGTGCTGACCAGTCTGCATACACGTGCTGTCAGTTAATTTTTTTCTGTTGCATAAAGTCCATCAATCTGGAGAAGACCTCTAACACAATAAACTTTACTTTGTTTACTGCTAAAAGAACCCCTACAGGTCATCATCAATTGCCTAATTGACACTCTGAGGAAGAACAGGCAAAATCATGTGTTCAAATAAAGGTGATGCACTAAGGTACTCCTATTTGCAACGTGTTTTGTTAGGCGCTTACTGCATGGAGGCGAGATTAAGGCACAAATGCATGAAACGTTAATAAGAAGTTTAGATCTAATGCCCTATGCTCTATGGGGCAGGAACTTGCTCTTTTTCTCTTCTGTAGGTGTTGTAGCTCTTTGAACATAGCACATGATAAAGTTTTGATACATTTTTTGAAATGAATAAAGCATAGCATTAGAGTTCAAATCTGTGAATTTTGAATGAATACAAGAATGCTAATGATCAGTCCTCTAGAAGTTTAGATAAAGGAGTGATACATTTAGGCCTAGAAAAGCCTTAAATATATGCTTTATGCATCTATCTATCTATTTATCTAATCTACATTTGAAGCTTGGAAAATGTTTCATATTTATTGCTTCATTTTACTTCTATTAACACTCTTGTGGTAGGGCAGGTATTATTACTCATTTTACAGATTAAATCACAAGAAGAGTTCAATGTAACTTTTCTAAATATCGTACCCATTACATGGACTTGGTCTCAGTTCTTATCATTCCTGGCCCAGGGCTCCTTCCAGCATAGTGCAGTGTCACCCTCGACTTTTTCATCTGCAGTCATGTTTCACTAAATTGGTATAGATGCTTCTAGAGGCAAATTGCCTTTATTGTTATTCTAGAATCTGAAGGAAAATACTTGCAGTCATTATTCCAGGCTTTCAGGTGGTATCTCTAAACACTGACTGTTTATGCCTCCAAGAAAATCTGTGCTAATCAATGACAATGATTTAAGAATCCAAATGAGTCTTTCTAAACGCTATTGTGGATTATGCATGAAATTGGAATTAGGTGGGGATTGAAAGAAAGAGCATGGATAAGAAAACAAGAACAGACAAGACAGCATGCAAATACCACAGCCATTCATTCACAGGTGCTTCTCGGGCAGTGATTGGATAAGCTACACAGAGATACATGAAGTCTGCCCTAGTTAGCCTGCTGACAAAACTTGTCTCTTTAGTGTGTTTTAGTCCATACGGTAGAGCACATTTCTGGCACGAGCGCATTCTAAATAGCAGACTTCTTTTTAGGGGACTGGCACAGATTTTACAGGTGATAACCTGCCTGTGCCCAGGGGCAGATGTATTACTCTGCAACAAGAAGTTGATGCTTAACCTCTGCCTGGCCTCAGAAGCCATTGCGGTGGTAGGAGTCAAGCAATTTCAGAGACTTCAACCTAACGTTCCTTCAAGCCTCAAGGCTGCCTTGCTCCATCTCTTGAATATCATCTCTTTTGTGCACAAGCAAGCCCCTTCACAGTCTGGTAAATATGTTTGAAGGAAGTGGACTAATAGGACTCTGATGTTCTTTTCCTGGGAATCAGGCTGCTCCCTCACAAGCTGTCTAGGTGAGACTGAGAATTGTTCACGTCGTCAGCTCAGACCAGCCCTAGAATAATTGTGCTGATTACCTTGTGGTGCTTGCAGGTTTTTCCTGCTCATCTGACAAAGCAATAGGGATTTAAACCACATTTCTGTAGATATGACTTGGCCCTGCAGACTTGGAGTTTGAGACAAGAAAAATAATGATTTGAAGGTGATATTGGGTGCCTTTTTCTTTGTATTTGACTCAAACATCTGTTTAAGAAAAGTAAGTGAAATGCTTTGAAATATATGTATATGTATAATGTATATTTATAGAAATAAAAAACACATATATTTTGTTCTCCCTCTTACTTTTGCCTCTCATATATATTCAAATAATTTCAAACAAGTATTTTGAAAGTAATTTGCCTTTTCTGGTTTCAAAGATATATCTCAACATTCCTGACATGGTAGCTCTGGATCTCTGGAAACCACCAAAATGTTGCATTATTAGTCTATTAGTGTTTTGTTTCTTAAATATTATCCCCTGAGGCAAAGAAATGTGTACCATTCTGTGCACCAGCCTTCAGTATCCTCTTGGTGTCATGCTGTATGCCTTAATGGGAAAGCCTCTCTTCTGTTTATCATTCCTATTAAAATATCACTTGCATTTTCAATAGAGCTTTTCCTGACATTTCAAGTCCTCGCTATTCTTACACTGTATCATCCAATTTAGCATTTCATACACATGATGGTCTTCCATTTCATATGCATGGGCATGAGGTCTACCTTTCAAGCTAGAATATCAGTTATGCTTGCAGGACTCATGCTGGCATTTCTTTTTTTTTCATAGAAGAGGAACAGATCCATAAAATGTTAGAGCTGACCCAGGCCTTTTCCTTTATGATTGAGAAAAGGGAGGCCCATTGAATGTTAATGTCTTATTCAAAGTATTTTACTGTGTTGGTGGCAGAGGCTAAACCATGGAAGCAGTTATTGAGCCTTCTATCAGTCCTCTATTCTTTTCACCAACGTATGCATCGTAAGTGTTCAACTAGTGCTTGATGTGAATGTGTTGAGTTGCCCAGTGCTTATTCAGTGACTGAAGCAGCTCCTTTGGGTTTGTCAACACTGGTGGTGTTTGAGTAAAGCTCTAATAGCTATATGTAGTATAGTAAATACAAAATTTGGAGATTTATGGCATTGAAGAATGATATTCAATGATTTAGTCCTAATGCATTTTAGCACAAAGTCACTTTTCTCTCCTGTTATAATTGTGAGGAATTACTAAAATGACAAGGTTTGCTAAGAAAATATCATGGAAAGTGGCCATGTTAATCAATATTAAATGTTATTAAAGTCAAAATTTATATTGGGGGTTTAAAGGAGTAATAAAATCATTATATCTGATAATTTTTGCTTTAGTTGGTAAACTTCAGTAAAACATGTCAGAGACACAGATTGTTTGGGAGACATGGGTAGGACTCCTGGGTCATTGTTTATATGGGACCTTAAACTAGTAAGATTGACTGGGGCTTAGAACTCTCATTCTATACTTTGTTCACCAGGGACTCTGGTGAAGCTTTTGTGGTTGGTTGGTTGTTCATTTGTGTTAACTTTTAAACTGTCTTTATTTAGGATAATACAACACTTCAAAACTGGTGAGAGATTTTTTCAGTTAACTATTAGAGTTTTCTGTTTAGCTATATCCACATTGTAACATAGATAACTTGGAACAGATTATTCCTGTGTTTAATAATTCTATTCACAGTTCTATTTATATTTTCACTTGCTGTAAAATCTTTTTCTGACTTGTATTGTGCAGACTTACAGGATGATTCTGAGAAAAATGTCAGAGACCCATATATATTTTAGCAATCATTTTCTTACTGGCGAATGTGGGTAACATACCACAAGCGACTGAGTTCACATTGCTTTAGGTGTTGAGAATGTGCATGCATACAATACCTCCATTAAGGCCTTACACATGCCTACTTAAAGGTGGATGCTGAATGTTCTCATTAATCAAGGCAAAATATTCCAGAATTTTTGCATAACCCAATCTGTTCATATTCAGGTCAATTTGGTGCTTCAAAATAAAGAATCACACTTTACCCACCTCCATTGAAGTATTTGGACCGCTATCTTCACTTTTAGGATTGTGAACTAATTTGAGGATGCAAGGTATAATTCTCTAGTAAGTTGCTATGCTTACAGTTTTCCTAAAAACCTAGGACTTATTGATACTAATATTTTCAGTGGAGTTCTGACAAATCTGCATTGAACTAAAACTCCTCCTTATTCATCTGTCATAGGTAAATTCTAGAATTTGATCTCCACTTAGGAGAATGGTGTAATGCTGAATTACATCTTGAGAATTTATAGCAACAGCAGGCCCTTTGATCTTGACATTTGAATGGAGTTACATTCTCTGGAAGCCTATGCTGAGATGGAGTTTGTGGTATGAGTGATTATTATCAACACACATGAAAAAAGTGGAACAGGATGGAAAGAAGGATAAAGTTGAACTTTGAGGTGGGCCTAGCAAAATTCCACTCCATATAGTGGGGAGATCTGGTGTGAATACTGCTCAACAGTGTCCATGCTAGGATACTTCTTCTACCTTCTTCAGTTCTGGATGTGGGCTTCCCTAGGAAGACTACCATCTTGGTTCTCCACAGCTGAGAGAGACCTAAGTTCTGGAGCCTAGAAGTAGCTGTCAACTGGAGGTTGCTTGCTGACTACACTCTCTGTGGCCGGGCAGCAAGAATAATATCTCTATATCAACCAGTCTTTGATCTAAACTTCCACAAAAGAGATCTACTCGATTTTTGGAAGTTCTGCTAATTTTGTGCTCTGCCTTTCAGAGCTCAGAGTGCTTTACTACTTAGAGATTGAGGCTGACAATTCAGACCATAAACTGTAGTGTTTTAGAAGCAGAGTTATTTTGATTTACCTTTTAGTATAACCTTCTAGTTTTATAGATGATGAGAATGAGATCCAGAGAGATTGCACAGCTTAATCAACATGAAATAAACATTTTTTAACACAGGAAAAAAGATTTGATTCAAGAAGCCTTAGATTATAATTAACTGTACTCTGCTCAAATATAGCTGTATTTTAAAACTATCTGTCCTTACAATTTTTTGTCTTAATGTTTTGATCATAATTGTGAGCAAGAATTATTGTAATAGGAAGTGATGCCCTTGGGTAGTACCCCAATTGCTGTTTATTTCAATAACAGAGGAAGTGGTGACATCTAGAAAAGTAACAAAAAGCTTGAAATACTCATTTAAGGTGTTTCTCATGTAAAGAATATCCTCATAAATAAAAAGCTCTTTTAATAATTAGCACTCCAATGTATAAAGTGACGCCATTAACAAAGGGAAGTTACAAAATAAATTAACATATCAAAAGATCACAGTGTTCCTTAAAAAGCACAACCCTTAGGGGAATTCATAAACAATTAGCAATAAGGTCACTCTTAGTTCAATGGTGTGTTTGGATTACACGTTTGAGGCTTTAAAAAATACATTTTTCAGGACCAAGTAAAGCAATCTTACTCAAATAGAAAAGAAGTGGTTTCCATCACTAAACACTGCTTTTCAGTCTCAGACAATATCAATTTTCTACATGAATCAAGCCCTAAGTAACAACTAGTTTTGAGAAAATACCCCATTTCAGTGCTTTGTAGCTTATTTGGAAAGGGGGCAGTCCCCCTTTTTAATGAACTAATACTTTTGTTATTGAAAGTCTGCTGGAAATTTAATCTCACATTTTACAATCTGAGTGAAGAGAGGCTCAAAGCAGCTCAGAAGTTAAAGTTAGAGTAATTGGGTTACTGAAATAATTGAAGTTCTGAATTTAAAGGTGTGCAGGCTTAGGGTCTAGGATTCTAGGTGAACTTAAGTGTCAGGAGGTTTTTAACAAAATTTTCATGGACTGATATTGGAAGGGTTTAATCATGTATCATGTGATCAAATATGTCTTATATTGGATTTTAAGAGCATACTGTTCATAATAATTGGTAAATAAAAGTGGCTTTTATTTGTCTTTTTTTTTTTTTTTTTTTTTACTTTTGGTGTTAAACTGAACATAGTTTTCAACGTAATGAAGTTTGCTGTAGTTTTATGAACTAAATCAGTATACATTTGAACCACTTTTTGTAACTTCATGCTTCATGTGTCATTAAAATATCTTTTTCTTTTTATAGTACAATTGAAGCAGGATATTTCCCTGACCACTTCATGGCCCATGTGACAAGGGCGCCTTGCTTCCTCCGCTGGCTGTGCTCAGTCACTTGTGGGAGGGGGAGCATGCAAGTGAGTGGGTGCAGGAGCCAGGGCAAGTGCTTTTGGGCGGGGGCAGGAATGAACTCTTCACCAGCCCCGTGGCAGCGTCTAGGAGGGTGACTGTAACTCCTGAAGCCCCAGAGGGAGTATTATAGTAGGTGCTCTTTTAACTTTAGAGTCCATGAATGGCTTAAGTGTCAACAGCTCAGTAGAAGGTCAATGCGATAGCCTCTTGCACCAGTACTCATGGCTCTGAGCTCTTGTCCAGCATCCAGGAAAAATGAGATCACACAAATGAATCAACGATGGTATATACAGGGGTTTTATTGCTGATGAAAGTGGCTCTCAGTGGGATGGGAAGTTGAAAAGGGGATGGGACAGGGAGGCAATCATCCCCCAAAGTCCAGCCATCCCCAGCCAGACTCCTTTTCAAAGCTCTGTCAAGCTATCACTCTGAAGTCAAGCTGCTTCTTTCCAACATCCAACCACAGTATCCAATGTCAAGCAGCTTCTGTTCTTAGCTGTCTGAGCCTGGGGTTTTTATGGGCACAGGATTGAGAGCAGTGCAGGCTATGGGTGGTTTTGGAAAAGGCAACATTCAAGCAGGAAAACAGGGATGTAAATTATCACTTTGGGCTGCAGTTCCAGGCTTGAGGGTGGTGCCCTTGCTGGGGATTCATCCTCTTCTGCCCAGAATTTCCTACCTCCTCTCCATATGATTTCCCCCTTCTGAAGAGGCACATCTAACTGCAGTGAGAATACAGACAATTGTCAATCTTAGCTACCTCCTGCTGACAGGGGGCACTGTTTTGGGGAGAATGGCAGTCAGATTCATCCCAGTCGTCTACCTAAGGATCCTCAGCAAAAGAGAACCATCGTCTGAAGGTCTGTTTGCCTGTCCATTTGGAGTTTGATGGCCTCTATGTGAGAAGAAACAAGTTTTACAAGGTTAAGTATGCATGGATCAATATGTGTATTATACAAAGAGGAGTTAAAAGGAGAGCATCTGGTGCCAAAGATTATAGAAATAAGTGAAATATACTAATTGTTCTGAAAACAACATTGTACCCTCTGAACAAAACAAAAGTAAAAGCAACAAGTGTAGGCAAAACTGTAGAGAGGATATCCATGAAAGGTTAGTTATTAACACTTAGCTTTTGTGATTTTTAGTTTGAGGTCCCTGATCTCTTCACATTGGTACTTTGGCTGTACTTCTGGGTTGACAGATGTAACTCCGTCAGCTCCCCATGCCTTTACTAAATGTATAAAGAATTCAAGAGTCTATTCCAGTGACCTATTGTAAAAGCCCAAAGTGGCCTCTTTCAGGAGGTTCTCTAAAGTACTATCTGGTTCCAGGGCCTGTTTCTGCAACTTCCTCCTGATATCATGGGCTGCCTGAGTAACAAATTTATCCTTTAGAGTTACTTGTCTCTTGACTGAATCAGGAGAAAGAAAGGTCTGCTTTACCAAGGGCTCTCTTAGCCTTTCTAGGAAGGCAGTGAGATTTTCATCAAATCCCAGGTCTATCATGGATAGCTCGGTAAAATTGAGAGGCTTAGTTCTAGCCTGACATAAGCCCTCCATTATGCATACTTGAAAGTGTCTCCTCTTCCGTTCTCCCATCTTATCATTGGGATCCCATTTAGGGTCATCCAATGGTACTGCTTCTCTTCAAGTTGGATAAAGTTTGACTCCTGCCCTGACACTCTATGTGATACAAAACTCATCCCCAAATCCTTCTGTCACTTGCAGAGTGGCCAGCTTCTCTTTATTAGTCAGGGTGTGATTCAAAAGTAATATAGTCCATCCAGAAGAGTTCAAATACGTGGGTTAAATTCTAGAAAACCTCTATACATCTGTCTCAGTCATCTGAACACTTGCCAAGATCCTCCTAAATTTGCCTTAAGTCCTGTAGAGAGAAGGGGATCTGGACCTTACTGGGGCCAAATTCATCAGGCATCTGCTGGAGGGGCAAGAGTGAGACTGGAGCTTGTCTAGGGTGAGGATTTCTAGGAGGGGGCAAGCAAGAAAGAGAAACTGGATCCGGAAGATGGGGTGGACCCAGAGGTATAAGGCCCAAGAGAACTGGCTCCCCTGCTGGAGGTGCCTCTGGAGTTTGTTTCTTTAGTTCCCTGGAATTGCCCCTTGTAGCCTCTCCTGAGATGGCAAACAAGAGGACTGGATTAACCCTACACTGTCGGCAAAGGTCTGGAATACTCTGCAAGGTAAAAAAAGCCTGCACATATGGGGCCTCAGACCATTTGCCCTCACATTTACAGAAAAGGTCCAACTTCAAGATGATATCAAAATGAATGATTTCTTTTTGAGGCCAAGTCAGTCCTTCCTGCGGATCATAGTTTGGCCAAACCCCTGTGCAGAGGGCTATGAGGCATTTTTCCTCCAGAGTTTGAGGATCAAAACATAATTCAGGATACACTCCAGAAGAGTATAGACTACGGATGGTGAAGATAACAGGTTGTCCGTTCTGAAAGATAGGAAAATAGGCGTCCCTCATTTCTCTTCTTTCTTTCAGTGAAAACTCAGGGTGTGAGGGAGAGAGAAAATGACCATCTCTTTTTTCTGTTCTGTCTTTTTATCCCAGAGACCCAGTGAACTTAGATGGATACCACCCATGGGTGCCATTGCGGCCTGCACTCATGAAACAGGGAGAGCCTAGAGAATAGGGATTGTTCTCTCTCACCTATGCCTCCATCTCTGCTACTGTCAGCAACCTTTACATTCCCCGAGCATCATCTATTCCACGGAGCATGGCCTCCTTTCATGAAACAGGAGCATAATCAGCAGGAATTGTTCCTATCTATTTATACTATGCCTGTTGCCTGGTTTTGGATCCCTCAGATCTGGTTTTTCTTTCTAGGGCCTCATCCCGAACTTTAGAATTGAGTTTGGGATAAAAAGGTGTTTCGGGGTGTCCGTGGATTCATTCAGATTATGCCCCAGATGGGACTTGCCAATTTTGCAGTTATTAGCTGGTGGGGGTCACTCCTCTGTTGCCTCCCTCTCAAAAGCAGAGCGGTGAGGTAGTAAAAGGACCCTCTCACATAAAAAAGGGAAAAAAGAACAGCTGAAAGGGGTGGAAGAACCTCTTGCTCTATGCAAATCAGTTCCTTTAATCACTGTATCCCTTCCCCAGTTCAGACTGAGCTTGAACTCCTCTGCCAAGAGAGGAAAGACTCTGTGGGAATGTGGTGGGAGGTGACGGTGAGTGGGAAACACTGGCCAGCTGGCTGCATGTAGTCACTGGCACCCAAGACTGCCCTGGGGCCCTGGTGGCAACCACAGTTCTCTCCTGCCCTGTTTGGCTATTGGGTGTGGCACGTGCATGCTGTGGACACACCCAAATGCCCCAGCCAGGAGGGGAGCGGTCAAGAGGGGATCCACTGAGTCCTGTGTGCACCTGTGGCTTTTGGGGTGGGGGTGGAGATGATACCTCTAAGAACAAATGAAAATCACATTGTTCTGAATTGCATATCTTGTTGCTGGGCCAGACACTCATTCTACTTAGTAACATTTCTGCAGTTTTCAGCAAAACCCTTAACATTATAAAATAAGAGATAAGGGCCGTTTTGAACTGTGAAAGAAGAAAGGTAAGATACCATAGAAATGTCTGTGGCTGACACCTTAATGGGTGATCTGGGACTGGGTGAGTTTCTTGGGGCCTGCTGGCAACAGCAAGGAGTGGCCTTGGCCAGGTGCCTTCAGTTGTCCCAGGATTTTAATCCAGTCCCATGTGATGGTTAGACCTTTGTGAAGAAAAAAAAAACCCAATATTCCTTTTCCCTGAAACAAAGAGAGATGGCATGGTTGCATCCTGTTGCCTGCACCTGGCATAGCTCAGAGGAAAGCCTGAGGACAAGAAGGTTTGGGGAAAAAGTGAAGGAACACATTTGCCAGATCCACATTTGTTCACTCTGCTGATGTATCCCGGGTGGGCCCCCAAATGAAACAGGATATTTTCCTGACCCCTTCATGGGGATTGTAACAGGGGTGCCTTGCTTACTCAGTCCACAGCCCTTAACCCTTCACGGGAGGGAGAGCATGCAGGTGAGCAGATGCAGGGGCTAGGGCAAGCACTTTTGGGCTCTGGCAGGAAGAAAGTCTGTACTGGCCACATGGCAGTGTCTAGGGGATCTGCCACAACCTCAAAGCCCCAGGGAGAGCGTTACAGTCAGTCCTCTTTTAGCTTTGCCTTCCGTGGATGGCTTAAGTGTTAACAGCTCAGTGGAGGGTCAGTGTGATGGTCTTTTGCACCTGAATTCATGGCTCTAAGCTTTTGTCTGGCATCCAGGAAAAATGAGGTTGCACGAATGAATTACAGATGGTAAGTGTGGAGGATTTTATTGCTGATGGAAGTGGCTCTCCGTAAGATGGGGAGTTGAAAGGGGGATAGAACAGAAAGGCAATCATGCCCTGAAACTATGCTGTTAAGCTGTGCCTCTGATGTCAAGCTGCTTCTCTCCAATGTCCAACTGTAGTCCCAAAGTTCAGCTGTTCCTCTTCTCCTCTGGCTGAGCCTGGGGTTTTTTATGGGCACAGAATGGGGAACAATGCAGGCCATCAGTGGTTTTTTTTCTTTTTTTTTTTTTTTTTTTGAGACGGAGTCTGGCTCTGTCGCCCAGGCTGGAGTGTAGTGGCCGGATCTCAGCTCACTGCAAGCTCCGCCTCCCGGGTTCACGCCATTCTCCTGCCTCAGCCTCCCGAGTAGCTGGGACTACAGGCGCTCGCCACCTCGCCCAGCTAGTTTTTTGTATTTTTTAAGTAGAGATGGGGTTTCACCGTGTTAGCCAGGATGGTCTCAATCTCCTGACCTCGTGATCCGCCCGTCTCGGCCTCCCAAAGTGCTGCAGTGGTTTTGGAAAAGGCAGACGAACAGGGATTTAAGTTCTCACTTTGGGCCTCATTTCCAGGCTTGAGGGTGGGGCCATTGCTGGGCTCCCACTTTCTTCTGCCCAGAATTTCCCTGCCTCTTGTCCCTATCATAATCACTTACTTATAGGTCATTTCTCACAGGGAATACCAAGAATTTCCTATGTTTCTCTTCCCAGGTACTTGTAGCAAGCATTCTATAAAGTTTGTAAGCATAAATGTTCTAAGAACATTTTAGAAAGCTTACCTGTTCCACTATGTTGTCCTGGCAATTTCTTGCTACCTAAGCCATCTGCCATATCTGGACCCTGCTTCGACCATAACTATGGTTTGTGGCTCACTCAGCTATCAATATTCTTCCATGTGGTCCTTCATCCCAAGAATAGATCTAGACTAGTCTCTTAATTCCCAACAAGGAAAGAAAAGAAGAGTCTTACATTAAAAAAAAAAAATTCATTAAGAATACATGGATTCTGGAAAAAATTACAATAGATTGGTTTACACTACTTAAGGCCAAATTCAGGCCCATTATTGGGGTATTTGTGAAATGTGCTTTCCTTTTTGCTTTTGTCCTAATATCATGTACAGGGACTAGCTGATCTTTTTCCCTCTAATAGGCGTTTACTTTTCCATATCCATATTACTTTGACTTCAGACTTCTACAAGCCTCCAGAATGAAAAAAAAAAAAAAAAAAAAAAGAAGCTCTGCTGTTACTTTCAACTAAAAGATCCATCTCCCAAATCCTTATTTAATTCCCTGTGTTGACATTTTCCAAGGAATATTTATCATGATACTTGCTTTGATTTAAAGGATGTGTTGTGACTCTGCCTTGTGGCCCTAAAACAAAATAACTCTGCCTTAGTCCATCTTGAGTTAATCAGTCTTAGATAACATTTCACTTTGGATGATAATCCAACTCATGTTCCACTGTCAAATTCAATTCAATACAAATACATTTTTATATGTATATTTGTCAAAATGCTTACTGACAAAAGCATTATTTTTCACAATTAAGCAACATAGTTTTCAGAATCAATACCCAAATAAAATGACCATCCACATGACTAAATTTCTTAGTATGAAGTATCTGCATTCAGACTGCATCATTCAGGTCTTCTCCAGAAACAGAGAAATAAAACCAAATGAACATCACTTGCAGCTCTTAAATGATAACTTTTGCCATCTGTAAATCAAATGTTCATGAAAGTCTATTTCCAGAATGTCTTGCTGCTCTGTCTACTCAGAGAACTCTAAAAATATATATTAATTTTTTGATGGTTAAAGCGTTTTTCTGAAGCTTATATAACTATATCACTCTTAAAATTATTCATTTTTAAAAATATAGACAATCATGAGTCACATTCCAACAGAACATACTATTTTGCCTTTTTAACAACATGAGATGGGGGAAATATTTTTACATTTTCATGGGATCCACAAGGTTTCATTTGCATTAAAATAGTGACAATTTTATAGTGTTTTGCAGTTTATAGAGCTTCTCACAAGCAGATTGATGTACAAACATTGAGAAATTCATAAAAAGTAATACGTAAGAGTTTTAATGGGAATATATTTCAATATTACATATTTTTATTTTGTTACATATGTGTTCAGAGAAATAATTTGTTGTTGAAACTAATTTCATAATATGATTAGTTAACTTTTGCTTTGTAATAAAATATCTTAAAATTTTGTGGCTTAAAACATATAAATTTGCTTAGCTTATGATTTCATTGGCCAGCAATTTGTCCTGGCCACACCTGGATGGTTCTGCCAATGTAGTCTGGTTCAACTGCTGTTTGCTTGGTTTGCTTGTGTTATCTGCAGTCAACTTTTGGATTAACTGGTGGATTACCTGTATAGGACAGCTTAGCTGGAACATCTTATCTTTAGTCTATGTGGTTCTTCCATTATCCAGCAGGCAACCCTGGTCTTATTCATATACATAGTAATTGTAATAGGCTTTCCAAAAGCAGCCAGAGAGAACAACTCCCAATTCAGAGGCACTTTAAAAGCTTCTCCTTGCATCACATTTGCTAACATTCCGTTGGCCAAAATAAATCATATGATCAAGCTTACATTGAGTGTGACAAAGCATTTAAAGTTATATGACAAAGTGTCATAAATAGAGAAATGAGAATTTTTGTAATCAATCTATTGCTCTGTAAAATGGTTTATTGTTTCAAATATAAAATGATGCTCGTTGTCTGAAATAATTATTAAGTATTATCCTTATTAAGGTGCTAAATATATCATTAAGCCTCTGTGCTTCAAAGTATTTGTTTTTTTTTTAGTCAACCTTGGTGACTGAAACCTAATCTAAAATTATGATTTTACACTATGTACTTCTAGGAAATAACAGGAAAATCCTATATCTGCAAGCCCATACACATAATCAACTCTTTATTGCTATATTTTTAACTTAAAAACTGGTAAAAGAACAAAGCGGGAGGCATCACACTACCTGACTTCAAACTATATTACAAAGCTAAAGTAACCAAAACAACATGGTACTGGTACCAAAACAGATATAGAGACCAATGGAACAGAACAGAGGCCTCAGAAACAACACCACACATCTACAACCATCTGATCTTTGAAAAACCTGACAAAAACAAGTAATGGGGAAAGGACTCCCTATTCAATAAATGATGCTGGGAAAACTGGCATGCCATATGCAGAACACTGAAACTGAACCCCTTTCTTACACCTTATACAAAAATTAGCTCAAGATGGATTAATGACTTCAATGTAAAACCAAAAACCATAAAAACCCTGGAAGAAAACCTAGGCAATACCATTCAGGACATAGGCAAGGGCAAAGACTTCATGACTAAAACACCAAAAACAATTGCAACAAAAACCAAAGTTGACAAATGGGATGTAATTAAATTAAAGAACTTCTGCATAGCAAAAGAAACTATCATCAGAGTGAACAGGCAACCTACAGAATGGGAGAAAATATGTGCAATCTATCTATCTGACAAAGTTCTAATATCCAGAATCTACAAGGAACTTAAACAAATTTACAAGATAAAAATTTTAAAAAACCCACCAAAAAGTGGGCAAAGGATATGAACAGACACTTCTCAAAAGAAGAAATTTATGTGGCCAACGAACATAGGAAAAAAAGCTCGTAATCAGTGGTCATTAGAGAAATGCAAATCCAAACCACAATGAGACACCATCTCATGCCAGTTAGAATGGCGATCATCAAAAAGTCAGGAAACAACAGATGCTGGAGAGGATGTGGAGAAATAGAAACACTTTTACACTGTTGGTGGGAGTGTAAATTAGTTCAACCATTGTGGAAGACATTGCAGTGATTCCTCAAGGATCTGAAACCAGAAATACCGTTTGACCCAGGAATCCTGTTACTGGGTATATACCCAAAAGATTATAAATCATTCTACTATAAAGACACATGCAAATGTATGTTTATTGCAGCACTATTCACAGTAGCAAAGATTTGGAACCAACCCAAATGTCCATCAATGATAGACTGGATTACAAAAATGTGGCACATATACACCATGGAATACTACGCAGCCGTAAAAAAGAATAAGTCCTTTGCAGGGACATGGATGAAACTGCAAACCATTATTCTCGGCAAACTAACACAAGAACAGAAAACCAAACACCCCATGTTCTCACTCATAAGTGGGAGCTGAACAACGGGAACACATGGATGCAGGGAGGTGAACATCACACACTGAGGCCTTTTGGGAGGTGAGGGGCAAGGGGAGGAGAGCATTAGGGCAAATACCTAATGCATGCATGGCTTAAATCCTAGATGACGGGTTGATGGGTGCAGCAAACCACCATGGCATGTGTATACCTAAGTAACAAACCCCCACATTCTGCACATGTATCCCAGAACTTAAAGTATAATTTAAAAAGAAGAAAAACAAAAAAGCAAAACTAGTAAATGGATGACTAAAACACTACTGCCCTAAAATAAATATTCACTCCCTATGTTGGCAAGAAAGAGCAGCTGGAGAGAATTCTCCTCCATGATGATAATGATAATTTCAAAGTGTATAACCTTCTAATTAAACTATTTGATAGTTTAACACCTTTGTATTTCTTCCTTTGCAGAATTGCCAACAATTTTGATAGATGTTCTTTGAACTCAAACTATTTCCCTCATCAATATTTTTAGTTTGGCAAGATTTTACATCATCTATATTCTTTTGCTAAATTAGTGTTGATTTCTTAGTCTTGAGAGGTTATTTGGAAGTACAACATGATGATATGTTTCTGGGAGGATTTAATCATCACGGAAAAATGAAAAATAATAACCTCACTTGTGAAAGTGGTTTCCAGATATTCTGATAATTAAAGAAATTGCAGCAGCCATGTAGAAAGATTTTCAGTAAGAAGAAACTTGATCCCTGTGACAAGACAACTTTATATTGCTACTAAAATTTGTTTAAATCAGTTATAATATGCTGTACTTTTATATGCTTTGATTTTAATCTGGAAAATATTAGACAAGGTCAAAGTACGTTTTTGTTATAACTTTTATTAAAATTCGTTCTTACCATTCACTAATAAAACTAACTGAATGAAAATTTTATATATATACACACACACACACACACACACACACACACACACCAGTGTGCATATATATGTATGTGTGTGAATGCCTATCTATTTTCAGCAAGATTAGATGGAAGGGCATATTGACCACTTTCTCAGAGTATTCTTTTATTTTCACACGGACTATATTAATATGTGAAGGCTATTTACAGAATGTAATCTGGTGAAGATTCATTCTATTTGCAAGAAGCAGCATTATAATTCCCAGGAAAATATGAGGAAACCCATATGCCTAAAATAATGGAAAATATTAAATTTCCAGGCATGGTTGTACTAGAATGATGATTTATCATTCATTTATTTATTCACTTATTCATTAAACATGGATTCTGTGTATTGAACACTGTCTTAAGTATTGAGCAATCACAGAAGAATAAGGCCCAATGCTTGCCCAGTGGCATGCAAATGATGAGATGGGATCTCCAAGCCACTCTTCCTTTAGAAGGGAACTCAAGACCCTGTAATAATCACTAGCTAGTTCTTGGCAAAGTGTGATTTTTATTGAGAATTGCATATATCTATTTCCTAACTTTAAACATTTTACAACTTTAGGAATATATATTACCTATATTAATGTATGCACACTAAAGGATTATAAAATCAAAGAGAAAAATGAGATATTGGAGGATTTTTAAAATATGTTCTTTTGTAATTTAGGTATGTTTCTTTCTCATTTATGGACTAGGGTTCACTTTTCCACTCTTCAAAGTTAAAATAATTTCATTTTACCTTGCAATACAGTCCTAAATACTAACAAGTCTGCAAGAATTTTCTTTGATGTAATCTCATGTTGCAGGAAGTCAGGAACCCCGAACGGAGGGACCGGCTGAAGCCACAGCAGAAGAACATAAATTGTGAAGATTTCATGGACATTTATTAGTTCCCCAAATTAATAATTTTATAATTTCTTACACCCATCTTTACTGCAATCTCTGAACGTAAATTGTGAAGATTTCATGGACATTTATCACTTCTCCAATCAATACTCTTGTGATTTCCTGTTCCTGTCTTTACTTTAATCTCTTAATCCCATAATCTTCGTAAGTGGAGGATGTATGTCACCTCAGGACCTATGATGATTGTGTTAACTGCACAAATTGTTCATAAAGCGTGTGTGTTTAAACAATATGAAATCTGGGCACCTTGAAAAAAGAACAGGATAACAGCGATGTTCAGGGAACAAGAGAGGTAACCATTAGGTCTGACTGCCTGAGAGTCAAGTGGAACAGAGCCATATTTCTCTTCTTAGAAAAGCGAATGGGAGAAATATCACTGAATTCTTTTTCTCAGCAAGGAACAGTCCTGAGAAAGAGAATGTGTTCCTAGTGGGAGGTCTCTAAAATGGCCACTCTAGGAACATCTGTCTTATATGGTTTCAGATAAGGGATGAAATAAGCCCTGGTCTCCCGTAGTGCTCCCAGGCCTATTAGGATGAGGAAATTCCTGCCTAGTAAATTTTAGTCAGACCAGTTGTCTGCTCTCAAACCCTGTCTCCTGATAAGATGTTATCAATGACAATGCGTGCCCAGTGGGACATGAAACTTCATCAGCAATTTTAATTTCGCCGCAGTCCTGTGATCTTGCTCTGCCCCCATTTGCCTTGTGATATTTTATTGCGTTGTGAAGCATGTGGTCTCTGTGACCCACATCCTATTTGTACACTTCCTCCCCTTTGAAATCACTAATAAAAACTTGCTGGTTTTGCGGCTTGAGGAGCATCACGGAACTTGCCAACATGTGACGTCTCCCCTGGACACCCAGCTTTAAAATTTCTCTCTTTTATACTCTTTCCCTTTATTTCTCAAACCAGCCAATACTTAGGGAAAATAGAAAATAACCTATGTTGAAATATCGGGGGCTGGTTCCCCCGATAATCTCAAACTTCTCACTGTCTTCTACTACCTTGTTTCATAAATTCTGAAAATATCTTTATTTACATTTTTTTCTGCCTATTATATGTTTTTATCATTCTTTAATTCATCTGTTTTCTGCTCTCAACCTTGAATCCCTTTATTCTTATTTTCCAATTGTCAATCTCTTTTTCTGATTAAAAACATAATTTGAATATTATCTGTTTAAAATTTTTTGCTTTGCCTGATTTACCTGTCTCAAGAGTTTCCTGCGTATAGTAGGTGTTCATTAAATATTTGTTGAATAAACTGATCCTGTCAAACTTTTTGTTTAGTAATTTAATTTCAGATGATATTATAGATGATGTATCTTTCTCTTACCCATTAATTTATTAGTTCTATGACAGAGTGTACCCTATACAGTCAGTTTTCTATGCCTGTGCATTCCACATCCATGAATTCAAGCAATGAAAAATATTTGAAAAAATGGATGCTTGTGTCTGTACTGAATGTGTACAGACTTTTTTCTTCTTATTATTATTCCCTAAACAATATGGTATAGCAACTATTTACGTGGCATTTACACTGTATTTACTGGAAGTAATCTAGGGATGACTTAAAGTACATGGGAGGATAAGTGTAGGTTATATGTAAATACTATGCCTTTTATATAAGGGATCTGAGCATTCCTGAATTTTGCTATCTGCAGTGATCCTGGAACCAATCCCCCATAAACATTGAGGAACAACTGTATTAATATTTTTGGCAGGAACTAGCACAGTATCTTCTGCTCAACAGAAAGGTAAAAACTAAATTGAATCAGGGTGGTTTCTAAAACTGGGGAGTTGATCAATTACTTTCATGTGACTAGATAAAGAGAAAGGGGCTTTTGAGTATCAGTGATGATTTCATAGGCAGAAGATACTCCATTCTATTAAGACAAGTTTACCTTTCTTTTGGTAGGAAATACACTTCGAAGATGACCTAAACTACCTTCTGCTTTGGGTCCCTGTTGAATATTCCTTTACCTATGTGATGAACTTGAAACAAGAAGACCCACAAACTAAGTGAAGGCTCATCTCTAAGTCATTTTTTCGATCATAGTCAAGGTATTTAATATGTCATAGATTTCCTCATCGGTAAATGAATCTGATAATATTTGTTTTGATGATCTCATAGGTTTGTTTTGAGAATATAATAAAATATTTGCATATGTTTGGAAATACAAACAAAGCTGTATTATTCTAAGTTTCCTTAGAACTGACTTTTAGCTTCCTCAGGGCCTTAGCAGGGAACCTGGGTTTTGACATACTATAGAAAGTTAATAATCCTGGGGAGAGAGAAGAGATGTCTTTATGGAGGACTTTCTTTATTTACTTACCTGGTTGGTTTCCTGCCTCTCCCAATTAACTCTCTGTGATGACATCTTTCGTTTTTCTTCACTGAGATAGTCAAGATTTGCAATAATAGATTTTCTTGTTTCATTTTTCATTTTATGTTTTACAAATCCATAGATTTGATGAGGGTATAAACTGTACCTGTGAAACAATGTCTGTGTGCTGAAGTGCAAGTGTAAGATTAAAAAACAGTAACCTAAGATCAATGGGTCTCTAATTTTAATGTGAATCGTAATCACAGAACTTGTTAGAAAATACAGACTCTGAATGCCAATGTGGGAGATTTTGATTTCGTGGCCTAGTCACCCCAGATGTTTCTGATGTGAATGGTCAACAGATCTTCCTGTGATAAATAAAGACAGGGTGATACATTTCACGCGTTTTGTGTGGGAATCACCGCTGTCCTCAGTGATTTAGGAAGAATTACAGCCACCTTCTTGACACAGCCGGAAATGAAGCCCTCTGGAAATATACACTCTGAGGAGGCAGATTAGCCCTTCGTTTGTCTCGGAACACAGCGATTACAATTCAGACTTTTGAAGGGATAGAAAATGAGGCTTTCTAAGGATGCAGCTTGGCAGACTGCAGCAATGCTGTGTCTTTGGGCGTTGGATGCCTGCCAGAAGCACTTGCCCAGCACTAATTGCAGAGCACCTGAACTTTTATCCATCATCTGTTCTGCTGCACAAAAACTTGAACACTCCGATGAACGGTTTGTATTCTTCCCAGCAGCTCCAGGACAGGAGGAAAATCCTTTCATTTAATTAGCCTATTATTTTCCATTCTGAGGCTTCAATAGAGACTCAGAAACAGGTGCCAGTTTCTCTTCAGCCTCTAGGCCTAAAGAAATAAGAATAACTGCTACTGAGGAACGAAAGCAGATAAGGTTCGGCAGCGATGCCATTAACTTGCCTCTACCTATGTAGTCCAGAAACAGATGTTAATTACCAAACGTGTGGTCCCAAAGTAGAACAGCTTAATCATTGGTTGGGCTTTGGTTTATTGCCTGTTAATGCTTTCTGCTAGTTTCTCAATGTCTGGAAATCTCTCATTCTCTTCCCCTCCGTCTCTGTCTTCTGTAAATCTATTTTAGTAATTGGGGTTTGTGTTCATTCTTTCAAATTACCAACATTACCTCATGTCATAGTCTGTCTGGGCTGCTATAACGATAATACCATAAATCAAGTAACTTAAAAACAACAAAAATCTGTTTCTCATAGATTTGAAAGCTGGGAAATCTGACATCAAGACTTGATTTGGTGCCTAAGAAGGTCTGCTTTCTAGTTCATAGATGGTGCCTTCTACCTGTATCCACATATGATAGAAAGAACAAGGCAGCTCTTTGAGGTCTCCTTTGTAAGGGCAATGATTCCATTCATGAAGGCCCCACTTTCTTGATTTAATCACCTCACAAGACCCTTCCTTCTAATTCTATCACATTGGGGAATTTGAGGGACTCAACCCTTCAGAACATAGCACCTTGTTATAGATGACACTGCTCAAGATGTTTTGCTTTCCCGAGGCTGCAGTCAGCAGTGGAGGTGCTTGCAACCATTCACATTGCATTTGTGAGGCTTGATCATTTCCTGATGCAAGGCATGTCCTCATACTCCCAATTCCCACAAAGGTTCACAAAATTACTTTTACCAAGTAATCTTGGTAAGGCAAAATAAAAATTAAAAAGAAATAGGCATTTACCTCAATAGTTCACTTTAAAATTCATTTTATTAAACAACAGGAAGCTTTTTGTTTTTAAAAGGTATTTGGACTGCTGTCTTCAGAGGAGGAAACTGTGAGCGGAAACTAGGAACTGCAAATTGGATACAGAAATAAGATATTTTGTGGGACCAGAAACATATCACTATCTGCAATAGATGGTTTTGGTTGTGGACTTTGGGAAGGAGTGAATGGGTTAATAAGCCATAAGTCAGTCAACTGCTAAGGGTAGAAATAACCTGAAATTGAGAAATACTATTTAAAATACATGAGAAGTATAGGGCTGAGACTGACATCTCTGTCGAAAGGGCAACTCAAAAGCCATAAAGGGCCATTTTGTGAGATGGCTCAAAGGCCAGTGAAAGGACAGTTGGATTGACTTTCTCAGTGAGTAAATTCTTTGAGAGAAAATAAACTGGAAATTGATATATTATCAAGCTCCCTCAGGCCAACAGAAGCAGAGTCAACAGTTTTCTTTTGGCTCAAATAATTCATTTTGACTGTCTCAAATCACAGGAAGTAAACTCAAATTCCCATGAGGACCAGGAGTGTAACATAAATAGGTAAAGTGGCCCGGATGTAAGGAACATTTCTGGGTGCATTTTCCCTTTTTGACTAAGTTTTATTTTCTTATTTTTGTTAGAAATTTGGATGCAATAAATTTCACTTTATTATAATTTTACTATAAGAAAAATAAAGTCTTACTGCAGTAATGAGAATGGGGCACACTGCCTCAGGGCAGGGAGTGCCAGGAGGGGGAGGTGAACATTACATCTCAAATGCCCCTTCTATTGTGGGCAGTTACTACACTGTCTGGTGAGAGTATGAACCCAGTCCTGCAAGTTACTTTATTTTCTTCAAGAGAAGCTAGAGAACCACATTTTTATACAGAAACTGGCTTTTAAATTGTGTCTGCTAATTCAACCTCTATGCAGTCTTTTTGCCAGTATAGACTGAATTCAACAGTTCAGTTCAATAGTTATGTAACTATGTCAATATGCTTTGTTCTTAGCCCAGAGCACATTTCCCAGAGGCAGAGAGTAGGGTGTGATTTATGTTGCCCTTAGCCTTGGAAAATAATTTCCCAGTGAGTTGATAAACAACTCTTTTTTCCTTCTACCTAGAGCTTAACTGATTATTTTTCCTTTGCGTTGGCCTTTGAAAATTTCCCTTCTATGTGTCATCAGAGGAATGTAGGAAGTATAAGAATATGGCTTATTATAAAACAAATCTCAATATCCACTTGCCAAATTGTTCCCCAAACATAACATGCATGTGACAATAAATGACCGCTAGACATGCCCAACCATACGATTTACAAGAGGGTTCTACTTCAGTGATAGGTGTTTCAGGAATATTTGTAACATATTCAACACCATAATTATGGAGAAAAATAGGAATTATAAGGATGACCATCTTTAACCAACCCATAATTTATAGAAATGAAGGGAACTTTAACAAACAAAACAAACAAACAAAAAAGCAAGCACTTCACAAGTTTTCTTAACAGAAAGTTTAGACAGTGGTGGGGTGAGCGAGGTTGCTATTTTTCTAAGAATCTTTCAGGTGTAGTAATCAAGGGTTATATGTTATTATAAAAATTGTGTGTTCTTAAGGAAACCTCAGCATTAAAGCAATCATACAGCATGGATATTATAGGAAACTCTCAAGCAGATTTAGCTTCTATTCTGGGATTTAAGAAATACTTTAAAGTGTTGACAGCTTCTTTCAGGGAGAGTAAGTTTTTATATTTTGGGGTCACTTTCCTGTGTTCAAGACATAATTTTTTTCTGCCATTAAGATAAGAATATTCAATGATAGCACAGCATTTTTAGAGTATGAACCTTTTTTTAATGTCACATCCTGAACTTAGGTTAATATGTAGCTTTCCTAAGATGCTGATGCTTTCAGGAATCATTAAAATTCACACTTATCTTCTGAGCTAAAAAATATGATTGTTATCTGCTTTAGTGGAACATTGAATCATTTTTCTCTTCCCCTATCATCTCTCCATCTAATCAAATGAAGTAGTCCCACTGCTATTCATCACACATGTGGAATCTTTCTATAAATCTGATCATGAATCCCCCATATTCCAATTATCTAGGGCTGCATACAAACCACCTCAAACCTAGTGGCTTAAAACAAGAATGATCATTTATTTTTCATTAAATATGAAATTGTTTATGGCTCTGAAGAGGTAGCTCATCTCTGCTTCATGTGGGCTCCACTGTGAGTCTTACAAAGGGGTGAAGATTCACTTTCAAGTGGCTCCTTCTGATGGTTGGCAACTTGATGATGGTTGTTGGCTGGGAGCTCAACCTGGGCTGGCAGCTGAAGTAAATGGTTTCTCCCCACAGGGTTGTTTGAGTTTTCTCACAGCATGATGATTGTGTTGTAGGAGCAAGTAGAATCAGGAAAAGCAAGCTGCCAACCTCTTAAAGACTAGTCCTAGAAAGCATCACTTACATGGTATTTTATTGGTCACATAGTCACAGAGTCCATCCAGATTCAATTGGAGGGGACATAGAAACCACCTTTCAATGGGGGGAGTGCCCAAGGGACAAACATATATATATTTACCTACCTTTTAAATTTCATCTCCTACCACTACCATTCCTTACCATCTCTACTTCCCCATCCCTGCCTCCAACCATTTCACCTGTCTAAATTCCAACCACATCAAATTTCTGTTGTCCTTTGCATTAGTCCATTCTCATACTGTTACTAAAGACATATCTGAGACTGGGTAATTTCTAAAGGAAAGAGATTTAACTGACTCATAGTTCAGCTAAGCTAAGGAGGCCTCAGGAAACTTACAATCATGGCGGAAAGGGTAGCAAACATGTCCTTCTTCACATGGCAGCAGGAGGAAACATGAAACAAAAGAGGGAAAAGCCCCATATAAAACTATTAGATTTTGTGAGAACTCACTCACTATCATGAGCACAGCAGAACAGGGGTAAATGCCCCCATAATTCAATTCTCTCTCACTGGGTCCTTTCCAGAACATGTGGGGATTATGGGAACTATAATAAAAGATAAGATTTGGGTGGGGACACAGCCAAATCATATCACCTGTCATTTTTGTTGTTGTTATTGTTTTTTGGCCATTGAATATTATCCTCCCAGACTCTCAGAATACCATCCACCTAGTAAAACTTTAATCATCTTTCATGACTAGGCAAAAACATCCTTTCTTTTTTGAAGTCTTTCCTAACTCTCCTCAGTAAGTAATTAGGGTTGAGGACATTTCTTATCAGTGTTTACCGACTTTGTTGTCTTTAAGTGGACTGTTTCGTGGTTGCTTTTAGCATAATGGCTAATGCACAGGGAGAATTTTAAAGTTTTCTGTTGAATGAATTAATTCTTGGAAATTGGAGAGTCATTCACTGAGACATTTAATTTGCAGTAAACCTGGAGCCTAGTTCTGCCTCCATTCTGCAGTATCTGTGTCAAAGATTAGGGCAAGTCACCTAATCTATTGTAGCTTCCCTTAGCCTAGGTTTCTTCATTTGTCAAAAGAGGTAACAGTGTCTGTCCTGCAAATGTCACTGAGACATATGAAGGTAAATAAAAAATGTAAGTAAAAGCACCTTACATATTTAGAATGCCACTAAAATATTATATTTTGAAATTATTATTGGTTGGAAACAAATTTACTATTTACAAAATGCTTTCATAGACAAAAGTGTTGTGCTGACCTGGCTAGAAGCACTACTCAAAGATAAATATCTTTATATTGTTTTAATCCCCATTTTACTAAGGTTACATATTTTTTCTAAAATTTCCTTAAGGAAGAAACCTTTGGACATTTGACGAAAATCCAGATTCTTAGAAATGTGCCCTGTTGTGCAGTTACCTTAAGAAAGCAGGGTATTCTGTGCTTTCATAACACCTGCAGTGGGTTGCCAACATTTATTTTTAAAAATAAGTTTTGTCAGTTGTATTAGCCCGTTTTCATGATGCTGATAAAGACATACCTGAGACTAGGAAATTTACAAAAAAAAAAAAAAAAAAAAAAAAGAGAGAGAGATTTAACAGACTTACAGTTCTGCGTGGCTGGGGAGGCTTCAAAATCATGGCGGAAGGTGAAAGACATGTCTCACGTGGTCGCAGACAAGAAAACAGAGCGTTCGCAGGGAGGCTTCCATTTATTAAAATCATCGGATTTTCTGAGGCTTATTCACTATAATGAGAACAGCACCGGAAAACCCGCCCCCATGATTCAATTCTCTCCCACCAGGTCCCTTCCACAGCATGTGGGAATTATAGGAGCTACAAGATGAGATTTGAGTGGGGACACAGAGCCAAACCACATCACCAGTTCTGTAAGATCCACAGAAAGAAGTTTATTTTAAATGTATCATGTAGTTTGAAAAAGAATACTTGAAAATATCTCTTCCTTGAGTGATGGTCTTCCTGGCGACAGAGCACAGAAAAGCCAGTTTTCTTGCTCTAAGATGGTGCTGCCTCATTTGAAAGTAAGTAGTTCCTTTTATTATGTGGAAAAAAGAGTGAGAACAGTATTTTCAGAGAAATTAAAGACCTGAATGAGCAGGTTGTAGGGAGGACTGTGGAAGGAGCTAGTAGCGGGAGGTGACAGAATAGATGGGGTAACCTGACACAGGCCTTTTAAGGTGGATGGCCTAAAAGATTCTCATGACGCCAAGGCAGGCAAAATCCATAAAGAAAAAGCTGTGAGTTCAGAATGCGTAAAAGCAACATAAACAGGCAAAATTTAATTCTGTAAGGGTGGGTCTAAGTGAGAGAGACAGAGTGCGTGTGTTATAGTGAGTATGGGGGAGGCTTTTGTAATAGAGCAAAGCAGTTCTAGAGATCATTACATGCAGACTTGATGTATATTGTGGTATAACTTTGCTGGAGAAAAGGAAAGATGATTCTATAAGAAACTATAATCAGGGCTTTAAGGATCTAGCTTTGAAACAAAGGAGGATTGCATAAATTCAAAAAGCATAAATAAATCCTCAGCAACACACACCCCAAAAAAAGATAGTAAAGGAAAGAGTACATAAAGGATGGATACTATAGTCCTCTGACATGGTCTTTTTTTTCCTTTTATCTTTTTATTTTTTTGCTATGTACTTTACTAACACATTTATGAAGGGAAGATTGGTATAAATTATTTTGAGTATCTTTTACATGCTTGGCAATTAATGCAGGCCTAGGATGTTTGTTATATTAAAGTCTGATTTAAACATTATTGTGTTTGTGAAATTTTAAAATTATTTTTGTTAAGCATTTACTAACTCAGTAGATCCATAATGTATGATTAATGTTATTAAAGGATTTTAAATACCTTTTTAGTTACGTTTATGTGTATCCGAGTCTTGTTGGTTCTGATTAATACCAAGGCAGGAAGTGGCAGTGCCTGAGTTTACTTTTCTGCATCCCTACATAGCTGATAGAGAGAAGGGGCAAATTAAAGAATTGCCAACCCCCAAACATATTGTTGCTTTTATGTACTAACTGATGGCGTTTCTCCAATTACATATTTGAGAACAAAAAAATACATTTAAAGGGCTGATCCCTGGCAGAGTTCAGAGCTCCTCTTACCCCTTCTCACTTTAATCCAGAACTGTTTAATCCCTAAATCTTCTGTGGTAGTGCTTGGACTCTTTTTACATATGTATTTATTTTATTTCACCTAGAAAGCATCTCCTCTCATAGGTGAAGATCAAGAGGAGGAAAGTAAAGATGATATGAAAGACAGCAGTGAGAAATCACCTGCTGTCAGTGTACACATGAAAGCCAAGGCCCTTAGCTCAAATTGATCTCTCAGACTGGCACCAGGAAAGAAACTAAAGGCAGAGCTGCATAAGAGGATGCATAGCTCTAACTTTCACAAGCCTTGCCTGCTGTACATCACTGTTTTATAGGACTGGTGACATTTAACCAAGTCCTCCCAGAAGCTTATTTTGCATTTATCTGAGCCTCAATTTCCTCAGCACCAAATGGTCCTAAAATGTTCTTGAAGTGAAGGACTATCTGCAGATGAGTGCCATCCTCAACAACGTTTAATAATTTTTCAAAAAGAATCCCATAGAGAAATGGGGAAAATATAAAATGTTTCAAGGCTGATTCAACCCTATTTTAAGACAAATAAGAGGAGAGCTTCACAGCTGGTTTATTTTTTCTTATACAGTAAAAATCATTTCATATTTCTGATTTGACTATAGGATCTTATGCTGATTTTACCTGTGGTAAGTGATGTTCAAATACATGTGTGCATGCTTATGAAGCATCTTATAAAATAGAAAGGATTTTGAAATTTTTTCTTAGAGAGGAAATACCATACTTAGTTTTAAGTTTCCTTGAATTGTACTCAGTATTTATATTTGATATTGCTTGAAATGTCCTATTTTATTTAAAAAAAACTTCTCTGGTAAAAGAAGACAGCCTTAGCAAATCATCACAAAAGTCAATTGAAGGCTAATTAGAAATTTGTTAATTACTTCCTTCATTATTTGAATAAGTCTGTTATTGATCAAATTATTTTCTACATTAATTGATTCATGCAAATAGACTTAGATTCCTATGTCCTTGAAAAGTAAATGGAACTAAATCTCGACAACAGTGCTCTCTAAAGTCATAAACACCATGATGTGTTGGCATGTGAGTGAAGTAATTAGAAATTACACTCGTGTAAATCGTTTCTGTAATTCTCTTAAAAATGTGTATGTTTAACAATATGCATGATATATAAACACAGTAATAACTTAATACAATATATAATTATATAGACTAGACCTACAGAATAAATTTATTCTATATTTACATAGAATACACATATACACACCTATAGGTAGAGCATATAGTTTAGGAATTTATGTTATATAAACCATACATCATAGAGCTACACCATCCAACAGGGCAGCCATTACCCATAGATGTGTGGAACACTTGAAAGGTAGCTAGTATGACACATTGAAATAATAATATTTTGGATACATTCAGTTAAATTAAATACATGATTAAAATTAATTTCACTTGTTTGTTTTTACTTTTTAAAAATGTGTGCCAGATAACTCAAAATTACACATGTGGCTCACATATTTGTATTGGAAAGATCTTATCTAAAGAACGTATTGCCTCAATAATAAAGATACTCTGCATATTATAATATATAATATGCTCACTGAAAAATGGCTTTCAAAAACTTTTATGAATAGGTCTAGACAGTCAAATCACTGTTCTATAGTACTATAAAACTTAGCCCATTTAAAATAGTAAATGAAGCATACAATTAGACTCTATTAATTAATTTACATTTTCATGGTTATTGTAGTGGACCTTTTGTATTCTCAACAAACTCCTATTTATTGAATTTACCCTCTCTAATTCTCAGCTCTACAAATGTGGTTTTATGGAAGCTTCCCTGTTAATTTCTCTCTAGCCACAAAGGATGGCGTCTTATCCAAATCAAGCTGGTCAGAATCTTACTGAATTCTGACTTGAGTCAGAGAATCATATTCCATCTAGAAGTACAGCATTGTTAGATGAGAAGCTCAAGAGTACATAGTGTTTATGTATTCTGTCTGTGGAGAAAGCCAGGTATCTGTAAAAGACAATAATGAAGAATAAACGAAGCAGAGGAGAGATACATAGAAAAGTTTTTTCTATACGATTCTATGGACTACCTACATTTCCCACTCATTAAGTTTGATAATATCTCAGGGCCCTTATAACACATTTGAGTTTCTGTCATTTGAAATAAAATTGTTTTAATTAATGCAGTCACCAGGAGCACAGAACACCATTATTTTATTAATGTTTTATCTCTTAGTGATTAGATCTTCAGTCTACTTCCTAATTGTAGAAAAAGCAGAACCCCAAAATTTGATTTTAATCTTTGTAAAAATATATTTTTTTCTGAATTATATAAAAACACATGTTTATTAGAGAAGGATTTATAATGTACAGGGAAATATAAAGACATAAATAAAAATAACTCGATTTCCCATTATTACAAAAGGCCTTGTTAACAGTATTTTATCCCTATTTCTGTACATTTACAATCTATGTGTTTATTTTTATTTTTATTTTCAAAATGGGTGAAGTACTGGCTATTCAATATTCTATTCAGTATTTTTTCTGTTTGACATTATACTATAAGCCTATAATATCAGCACTTTGGGAGGACAAGGCAGGCGGATCACTTGAGGTCAGGAGTTTGAGACCAGCCTGGATAACATGGTGAAACCATGTCTCTACCAAAAAACAAAACAAAACAAAACAAAAATTAGCTGAGCATGGTGGTGCCAACGCCTGCAATCCCAGCTACTTGGGAGGCAGAGGCAGGAGAATCACTTGAGCCCGGGAGGCGGAGGTTTCAGTGAGTCGAGATCGTGCCACTGCACTGTAGCCTAGGTGAAAGAGTGAGACTTCATCTAAAAAAAAAGCATTATATCTAAATATATTTTTTAATCTATAGTATAGACACATTATATTGTATTTGCCAATCCTATAAGGTCATTAAGTATTTTTAAATTTTCTGCTAGTATAAATACTGCTGCAGGGAATACGTATTCCCATCCCATATGCTTTTGACTGTATCTCTGAATATTATCACAGGATAGATAGCAAAATACATAATATGCTTTTGACTGTATCTCTGAATATTATCACAGGATAGATAGTAAAATACATAATGGATCAGAAGGGTGTGACCATTCAAACATACTGATCTGTGTTGCAAATTTCCTCATACAAAAGGTTGTAGAAAGTGTATATTCTCATCAGCATCATTTGATGTCCATCTTAGTAAAATTTCACCTATATAGAATATAATTTAAAAATTATATAAATATTACTTCCCATTTTATTATCATTAAATATACAATTCAATACATTTATACAGGTAACAATACATTTAAATTAAATATTTTTGAAACAACATATATTTACAAAATCAAATAATTTAGTGAGATTTCAGAAAATGTGCAAAACACAAGCTCAGAAAATCTAATAGCGATAAACTGAAAATATAACAATGATATGGAAATGAAGTTAATTCAAACTGTAAAGATGAGTCCACAAAGAATTATAGAATGATATGCAAATCCAAATAAGAAATGTAAGTATACCCATGCAACTGAGAACTACAGTATCAGAAAGAAAAGATGTGTTTAACAAGAGGAAAAATAATCAAAGAAGAAGAAAATGAGCATCCGTAAAAGTTTTGAAATATTGGCTGTAGATGAAGAGGTACATGTTGGAAGAAGGTGGAATAATTGAAATTGAGAATAAGCCAAATACTGTTGAACACTTAGGTTAAAAAAATGCAGGTTTCTCTGTACTTCATACTCTCCCAAATTTCTTTGATAATTGCCTTCAACTTGTCTTTACCTTTGGAAACACATTCAAAAAGAATCTTTCAAGGTCAGAGAGGTGATGGATAATAGGTGAAGTAATAGGCAGTCACAAAGAGTAAACAGCGAGTTTTTGCTTCATAGACAACTGCTCTCTTGAGAAGCAGATTTCATTATTTGAAAACAACTCATCTATTTTTCCCCTTTGATGTGCTGCTACAGAAAGTTGTACAAATTATTTAAGATACTGCTTCTCTTCCAATACTCCCAAACTTTCCTGAGGCAGAGAAAATGCCCCAAGGTTAATAAGTTAATCCTTTATCATATGGAACTTCATATATATTCTAACTGTGATCAAGTTCCAAAATGTGCCTTAAAACACTTCATTAATAATAGCTGATGTCTTTAGATTTTAAGGTAGGTCAATTATATTTGATGTGATGGCTGAATTTCATTAAAAGGTAGAAAACATTAATCTTGCATTTTTTTTAATTTTTTTTTTTTTTTTTTTTTTTTTTTGCTTTTAAGGAAGGCTTTTGGGAGTTTGAAGAGCATGAAAATATAGCAATTTAATTTAAAAGGAAATGTCCCTAACTATATTTTTTGTTAAGTATGTGTGCTTAGAATATAAGCTCTCAAGAGTAAATGGGCAATAGATGCCACAGCCCAGATTCCTCAAAAGCAGTGCCGAGAGGAAGTTTTGCCTGCAGGTAGTTTTTTGGGGAAAAGGATTTCGCAGAGCAGGAATGACAGATAGAAGTATACAGTGTGACTAAACTAAACAGCTAAAGAAGACTAAAACGTGTGTTTTAGAATTCTTTGACTAGTGTGTTTAGAACTCTGATCGTACTCATTGATCAAGCATGACATCATGGGCGATACCTCATTCATATTTCTAGGCTACACATGCATGAGTGCTCAGTGAGTTCCCATGAACATCCTGCACCGTAGCATTAGAGAAGCCCTTGTGTAAGAAGTGGGAGGTGTATTTCATGGGTCTGCAGTGAAGTGCTTATAAGTTGCATTTGTGTGCAGCTGGTTTCAGCATCCACAGCCCTGGTTACATTGCTGGAGCAAAAGGTGAGACTGGCGGGATTTGAAATCAGGCACTAGAGATGAATATAAACACAGTCCAACTCAACCACTCAGAGGTTTTCCTACTCTCTGTTAAATCCATAGGATTATTTGAACAAGGTATGGTTCCCCAAGGCTCAGCGTGTCCTGAGGCCATCATTGTTATTCATTATCTACCTTCTCAAGCACTCATTCTAGGTTTGCTTTACCCTCAGCCCTAAGCCAGAATTTCAACTAATCTAGGTTGCTTGCCTAGTGAAATGATGCACATCTTTAGCCCTGAAGGATGTGAATTTTTAATTGAATTGTTTTAACGTACCAGGGTTGTAATTGCTTGTTCATAGCTCTTAGAAAGCACAGAGCACCACAAAATGCCCTCATGAATCTTTTCTTTTCCCCAAACATACTTCTCACTGCCCCATTGTGTAGTGGCCATCCTAGCTGTTTATGGTAGTCATAGTCAATAGTGTCCTAGTATACTAACTTTTCTTTTCTTTTTTCTTTCTTCTTCTTCTTCTTCATATATTTTTTTTTGCCTTTTGTTCCTACGACATGAAGATCCCAAAATAATAGTTGCAGTTTCAAGTTCAGTGGAACGCTTACCATATTTTTTTGCAAAAGAAGCCCTACTTTCTCCCCCCAAATCAGGACCTCTAATCTGAGAGAATCTAGTGTCGTAGGAATGGGTACCACAAATTCCATATATGCATTAATGGAAATATCAACTATAAGGGCCGATTATATTTCAAACCCTTGTTTCATAGACCTGTGTATGCTAGTTATTGGGACACAGCATGTGCTTTTGGTTTTGGTTTAGCATACTAACACATTCTAGAAGAAAGGACACCAACCCCACAGGATATTCTTATGACAGTGACTTACTTGAGACTTTAACATAATATAGCCTGTTTCTATTAGGTTGGATGCTCTGGGAGGCAAGGTTGATAATAACACTGGAGGAACCCATTGTCGTATTCCTATTGCTGCAACAGTTTTGTCATAAATGAGGCCTTACTCTCACACACTATCGTGTAACATACAATTGTGGAAAAGTCATTGTGGGAAGAAAAAACATTTATATTTTAGAGTAGATATTGAGTCTGTAAAAATTTATTACTTACCCTCCAACATATTAAAGATCAGGTATAGTCAAAGTCACAAAACATGGATAATTATTCTCCTGCCTTCTTGAAGGCTCATCACCATTTCTGCTGCTGGTAAGCTGGTTATTCAGCAGCACCGGTCATCTGACTGGCCTTGGTGAGAGGAAACCCACACTGTTGGATCCATGCATAGCCTCCTTACCTTCATCCCTGGCTCACTTCTCCAGGATTGGGTTGGCTGAGAAGAAAGGCTTCTGACATTCCTGGGAAAAGTAATCCTGCCCTCATCACTATTTAGTGCTTATTCTGCAGTGAATACTTTCTTGTGAGTCTTAATGCGAGACATGAACATCTGCATGTAAAGGAAATGACCAAATGTACTGCTGACAACTCTATTAGCGGGTTTCCCTTCACTGTTGTCATTTAGAGCCACTCCTGAATGGAAGCCTAATACAGCAATAGACAATCTATGGCCAGTACCATTGCCAACCCAACTGAAAAGTAGATCCAAGTATTTTCCTTCCTGTTTAGTGAGTTTTAGGGCACTTCTGCTCAGGCACTGTCCTGAATGTATCATTCTGTCACACAGTTAGTTGCTGTCTGCCATGTGATGTGATGGGAAACTCCAATACACAGTTTCTTGGTATCCCATGATAAGGCCTTCAGTTTCTGTTAGGCCCATTAGCACAATGGAAGCTATTTTTCAAGGCCTGGTAGTTCTATGACACAGAAAGCATGGTTTGGCTCCACAGTCCTCAGAGTGTGTGCAGTGACTCCCCTACTTTGACTTACCAGAAACACCACAAAGCCCTTTTACCTACCATGATTACTTCTAGCATCATCAGATCTGCTAGGTCATATATAACCTGAGCCAGGACAGCTTGGACCCAGCTGAGACTTTCTGCAACAACTTCTCTTGCTCCGGGCACTATGCAAAACTGTCAGCCTCGTAAGAAACTTCATAAATAGGTCAAAATAGAATTTCCAATTGTTTTCCCACTGTCAAAAGATCACCTGGCGATGTACTTCTTTTTTTCCATGGGGGTTCAAAATGCAGGAATTTGTATCTTAAACAGAACGTCTCAGTGTTCTTCTGACCACTGGGTACCCATACACTTCACAACAGGACATGCCTGGCCCTAATCTTCATGGCATTTATCTTCTGCCCCCTGGCAACTATGTCTTATCAGATTCCTTACCGCTCTCTAGGTCCAAGTAGCATTTTTTTTTCTTATTTTAATGAACAAATAATGATCTTCTGCACAATATCAAGATGATGAAATTTCCTGTGAAACAGTATTGTTTCCTGACAACAGACAATGAAATAGTTAATGCAGCCTGGGGGAGAGACAGGAATGTGTACTGCTGTATCTCCCATGTAAAAGAGAATTTCTTTCTAGCTTCCTTACTGATAGGGATGGAAAACAGTGTATTCAACAGATCATAGCACAGGCCATGTTGATGTGTTTCAGTGAAGAATTACTTTCATCCCAGCACTTTGGGAGGCCGAGATGGGCGGATCATGAGGTCAGGAGATCGAGACCATCCTGGCTAACCCGGTGAAACCCCGTCTCTACTAAAAAATACAAAAAAAAAACTAGCCGGGCGAGGTGGCGGGTGCCTGTAGTCCCAGCCACTCGGGAGGCTGAGGCAGGAGAATGGCGTAAACCCAGGAGGTGGAGCGTGCAGTGAGCTGAGGTCCGGCCACTGCACTCCAGACTGGGCAACAGAGCAAGACTTCTCTAAAAAAAAAAAAAAAAAAAAAAAAAAAGGAATTACTTTCAGCAAGAAGCAGCTATAAGTAAGGCTACCACTTGATTAAGTTTATAATTATTTTTGTTTGTTATGATCCATCTGGTTTTACAGAGGAGAAACAGGTGAATCAAAAAAGTGCATTTTGGGAACAACCAGTCTTGCATAACTTATTTCTGAGGGTAGTAATAATCTCTAAAAATCCTCCTGGCTTGAAATATTGTTTCTTCACAATCTTGACAGAGTTCAGTGGCAGGTTAAAGTGCTTCCACTTACCTTTTCTACCATATGGCTCTTCTGTTGCAAGTCAGAGTACTAAAGTGAGAGCATGCCAGCTACTTGAAATCTATTCAATTACATACTTAGAGACTAAGAAATTAACTACTGAGCCATTCAGTGGGAAGTGGAGACCACCGTGATATGAACTTGGGGAGAAGTTATCTTTCTTACCTTGTCTTTATAACCCCCCTCATCCTATGGTGGGGTTTCAGATCCTCTGGTATCAGCATCCTTGAGAGTTTGGGCACTCTCCATTCCCTAATACAGGCTCCAAGGTATCTTTAGGGAGGTATTAAAAGAATGTTTTTTACATATGCTTTTGGAGGCCCTGCCTCAAGGGAATATAACTTCCTCCCTATTATGGACTGAATTGTGTTCCCTCAAAATTTATACGTGGAAGTCTTGATCCCCAGTGCCTCAGAATGTGACTGTTTTTGGAGATAGGGCCCTTAAGGAGGTAATTAAGTAAAAATGAGGTCATTAGGGAGGGCCCTAAACCAGTGAATTGTGTCCTTGTGATATGGTTTGAATTTGTGTCCCTTCCCAAATCTCATGTTGAATTGTAATCCTCAGTGTTGGAGGAGTGACCTGGTGGGAAGTGATTGAATCATGGGGACTAATTTCCCCCGGCTCTTCTCATGATAGTGAGTTCTTGTGAGATCTTGCTGTTTAAAACTGTGTAACACCTCTCCCTTCACTCTCTTCCTTCTGCTCTAGCCATGTAAGACAAGCTGATTCCCCTTTGCCTTCCATCATTATTATACATTTCCTGAGGCTTCCCCAGCCATGCTTCCTGCACAGCATGCAGAACCATGAGCCAATTAAACCTCCTTTCTTTATAAATCACCCAGTCTCAGACAGTTCTTTATAGCAATGTGAGAATGGACTAATACACCTTATAAAAAAGGGAAATTTGGATAGGGGCAGGTACAGAAGGAAGACCATGTGAAGACACAGGAAGAAGATGGCCATTTCCAAGTCAGTGAGGAAGGCCTCAGAATCAACCTGCTGATATCTCGATATCAAACATCTATCCCCTCAGAATCATGGGAAAATAAATTTTTATTGTAGGATCCACCCAGTCTGTGGTACTTTATTGTAGCAGTCCTAGCAAACTAATATACTCTTTAATTAATGTACTCTGTATATGTGAACTGACTTAGATGTGAAAATTGGGTGAGAGATTGTAATTTTGCAATATGGTGATTCACCTTAGCCTTCTGATTTCCAGATGCTGATTATTCTGTTTCTAGTTTCGTGGAGTAAAATGGCATCATAATCAGCTCTGAGTCTATATTACATCTTGAAGCACCATAGTCTATTAGACAAACGTTCTCACTAGTCTCTGTGGGCTAAGACACTCTACCACTCTAACTTACTCGCATATTTAAGTGCTGCAGTTAGCCTCTGCTGTTCTAGAATTACAGGATTCCTGTTGAAACTAAAGAGCCCAGTAGGAAGCATCTCCTACTGTCAACCCCTACCTGCAAAGGGCATATTCACTGGAATTTTCAAAGATTCTGGTGCTGCTTTCACTAGTTTGTTTCTTATGATCTTTGTGAAGATATGTCCTCTGGGTCCTCCTAGGGAGTATAATCAGGAGGGGATTTTCAGTCTCTCATAATAAATTCATTTAACTATTTTCATTTCCCTAAGTTTGCTGGCACATTCTCAATACTTATTTTATTGGATGATACGGTTTGGATTTATGTCCCCTCCCAAATGTCATGTTGAATTGGAGGAGCCTGTTGGGAGGTGATTGGGTCATTAGGCAGATTTCCCCCTTGCTGTCTCCTGATAGTGAATGAGTTCTCACAAGATCTGATGGTTTAAAAGTGTGTGGCGTTTCTGCCTTCACTCTCTCTCTCTCTCCACCATAGTAAGATGTGCTGCCTGCTTTCCCTTTGGCTTCCACCGTGATTGTAAGTTACCTGAGGCCTCTTAGTCATGCTTCTTGTACAGCCTGTGGAACTGTGAGTAAATTAAACTTCCTTTCTTTATAAATTTACCCAGCCTCAGGTAGTTCTTTATAGCAGCATGAAAATGGACACATACAGAAAACTGGTACCAGAAGAGTGGGGTGCTGGTATAAAGATACTGAAAATGTAAAAGCAAATTTGGAACAGGGTAAGGGGCAGAAGTTGGAATAGTTTGGAGGGCTCAGAAGACAGGAAGATGTGAGAAAGTTTGGAACTTCCTAGAGACTTGTTGAATGGTTTTGACCAAAATGCTCATAGTGATATGAACAGTGAAGTCCAGGCTGAGGTGGTCTCTGATGCAGGTGAGAAACTTGTTTGGAGCTGGGGTAAAGGTCACTCTTGCTATACTTCAGCAAAGACTGGCAGCATTTTGTCCTTGCCATAGAGATCTGTGGAACTTTGAACTTGAGAGAGATGATTTAGGGTGTCTGGTGAAAGAAATTTCTAATCAGCAAAACATTCAAGATGCAACCTGGCTGTTGCTAAATATGTTTACTTGTATGTATGAACAAAGAGGTTATCTGAAACTGAAACACATTCAAAAGAGAAGCAGAGCATAAAATGTTGGAAAATTTGCAGCCCCGCCATGTGGTAGGAAAATCCATTTTCTGGGAGGAATTCAAGCTGGCTGCAGAAATTTGCATAAGAAGAGACAAATGTTAATAGCCAAGACAATGGGGAAAATGTCTCAAGGGAACTTCAGAGAACTTCAGGAAATCCCTCCCATCACAGGCCCAGAAAATTGTTTCATAGGCCCATCCCATGGTCCAGCTTTTCAGTGCAGCCTTGAGACACAGTGCCCTGTGTTCTAGCTGCTCTAACTCCAACTGTGGCTAAAAGGGGCCATGGTATAGCTCAGACAGTGGCTTCTGAGGATGCAAGCTCCAAGCCTTGGCAGCTTCCACGTGGTGTTGGGCCTACAGGTGCACAGTAGGTAAGAGTTGAGGTTTGAGAACCTCCACCTAGATTTCAGAAGATGTATGGAAATGCCTGGATATCCAGGCAGAAATCTGCTGCAGGGGCAGAACCCTCATGGAGAACCTCTACTAGGGCAGTGCAGAGGGGAAATGTGGTGTTGGAGCCCCCATTGGGGCAGAGTCCCCATTGGGGCACTGCCTAGTGGAGCTGTGAGAACTAGGTCATGATCCTCTAGATGCAAGAGTGGTAGATCTATTGACAGCTTGCACTGTGCACCTGGAAAAGCTGCAGGTACTCAACACTAGCCCGTGAAAGCAGCCACAGGGGCTATGCCCTGCAGAGCCACAGTGTTGAGCTGCCAAGGCTTTCGGAGCCCACCCTTTGCATCAGTGTGCCCTGGATGTGAGACATGGAGTAAAAGGAGATTATTTAGGAGCTATAAGTTTTAATGATTGTCCTGCTGGGCATCAGACTTGCATGGGGCTTGTAGCCCCTTTGTTTTGGCCAGTTTCTCCCATTTGTAATGGGATCATGTACCCGATGCCTGCATCCACATTGTATCTTGGAAGTAACTAACTTACTTTTGATTTTATAGACTCAGACAGAAGGGATTTACCTTTTCTTAGATGAGATTTTGGACTGTGAACTCTGGAGTTATTGCTAAAATGAGTTAAGATTGGGGGACTGTTGAGAAGGGATAGATGATTGTATTTTGCAATGTGAGAAAGACATAAATTTGACAGGCTACAGGGTTGGGATAATATGGTTTGCATTTGTGTTCCTGTCCAAGTCTCATGTTGAATTGGAGGAGGGGCCTGGAGGGAGGCGACTGGATCATGTGAGTAGATTTCCCCCTTGATGTCCTCCTGATAGTAAGTGAGTTCTTACGAGTTAGTTTAAAAACGTGTGACACTTGTCCCTTCTCTCTCTCCTGCCCTGCCCTAGTAAGACATGCTTGCTTCCCCTTCACTTTCTACCATGACTGTAAGTTTCTTCAGGCTTCCCCCCCATGCCTCCTGGGTTACTTATTTCAGTAACCCAATGTATTAGTCCGTTGTCATAAATAAAACCAATTGTGGGTCTACATTAAACTTCTAAGGAAGTTTCATACGCTGGCTTATTTAATATGGAACCATGATTGGATCCAGGCTTCAAAGAGCTACCCCTATAGTGTATAAGGAAGAGATTCAGGTTTCCTTTCAAGGACATTGAACTCTGAGTCACAGATTTCTAAGTCAATACATTATTCCCTATTTAGGCTTATATTCTACCTCGTCTTCCCCTGACCATCACCCAGTGTATTCTCCTCTAGAACACCCACTCGCACATATATTCCTCTGATTTCTGCTGACACATATCAGCAGTCCCTGTAATTCCTTCAACATGTAAGAAATTGCATTTTCCTGTTTGGGCTGTACAGAGATATAACCTGGGTTTTTGTCTTGAAAGCGATGAGGAGAAAGCAGAGTCTGAGATCAAAGATGACATGCAGAGAATAGGAGTGAGGGATGGGAGGATAAAACAGAAAAGAAAGAAAAGCCACAAAAAGGATGCGTTATTAAGTTGGCAATCAGTATGAGAAACTGCAGCTTGATTCTGCTGCACTTTTTGAAGTGTTTTATGAAACGTGTCTTAGAATGATCTGCCTAGGGGATGAAAGGAGGAAGCATTTATCCATTGGCTTTCATCTTGCATTGGTTAAGGATGCCTCCTGGACGTTAACTCTCCCATACTTCCAGATTGGTCATGCTTAAGTGCTGACCAGGTGTCTGCAGACATCCCACACTGTTTGTGACATTAGAAAAATCCTGAAGGCAAGAGATATGAAGTGATGACCTAACTTGCAATTATATGAAGCTTATCAAAGCTAATCACAAGATGAGTAACTGGAGCAGCAGCTGGAATAAGAGGTGGGCCTAACAACTGGCTTAAATGGTAAATGTTATGCATTCAAAATTTTTTTGTAATTATTATATGCTTATGAGAAACTCATACAATCAGACTTTTGACAATAATGTAGATTGATTTTTAGTTCTTGATTATAAATGACAGAAAGAACTGATAAAAATATAGAATACTGCAGTTTTCCCTGTTTGCAAATCATGTCAATGAGTTCCTAGTTTGTTGGATAAATCTCATCATAATTCTTTGTTTCCTTCCAGTATTTGTAGTTGCATTTGCTTATCACTATATTCATCAGTGATTTGTATCTAGTGAATTTTACACAACACGGTGGTGCTGCCACTGATCAAATATGTTGTACTATTTAGCTCATAAGTATTTGCTTGAGTTGAAGTAAGGCTCATTAGCAACATGTAAAAGGTGAAGATTTTTTTTTTTTTTTTTTTTTTGCGGGGGAGTGGTTATCAGCTTCTTTTGGAAAAACCAAAAAAGTTAAAATGGAAATTGAACATTTTTTCCCCTTAATAATTTTTGGGGCTGCCATACATGGAAAGACAAATATCTCATGTTCTCACTCATAAGTGGGAGCTGAATAATGTGTATACATGAACAAAGAGTATAGAATGACGGCCAATGGAGGTGAGGTAGTGGAAGAGGGATAGATGATGAGAAATTGCTTAATGAATACATTAAGCATGTACATTATCAAGTGATGAATACTTTAAAAGCTCTGACTTTACCACTACATAATCTGTGCATGTAACAAAATTATATTTGTATCCCATACACCTACACAAATAAAAATAAAAAAATAAAAAAATTACAATTTGGGCGACTAGATTTACAAATGGCTAAGTATATAATGGAGAATCCTAAATGATCAAGGATAATGATGGTAACTTGTGACTTATTTTTCATTATTGTTGCTAATGTCTCTATCACTTGCAGAGCCTCAAAAAACGAATGTTCAGCTAAGCTTATCATTTTATTTCCATGGCTTTACTCATCAGTTTACAATCCTATGACCTCTTACCAGAATGTCATTTTTATAGAATGCAATCTATAAAATAAAACTGAGATTTGAGGCATTCATATGACTCATATTGTATAAAATGAGGATAAATAAACTAAATTTATCTTTTTTTCAGATCTGTTATTATTCTATCCTTTCCCTGTGATTTCTCATTGCCAATTGGCTTTGGTTAATTTTCCTTAAACTAACTTTTTTTCCCTGTGGTAAAAACTATTTCTGTCTAGTTTTTAGAATTATGAGCCAATTAATTTCCCTTCTTAAAGTCAGTTTAAATTTGGCTTTTTGTTTCTTGCAGCTAAAAGCATTCTTTTTGATACAGCTCCATTTCTCTTAGACTTTTTTATTGGCCTATTGTGATATTATTCTTCACTACCATTTTTTAGCAGTTTCAGTGAAGTATAATTTACATATAATAGATCACACATATTTCAAGTGTACAAACTGATGTTTTACTATCATGAAACCATCACCATAATCAAGACATTGAACATACACCTCACCTCCAAAATCTTTCTTTTGCTTTTTTTATTTTCCCACTCCTCCCCGACCACCCAGACAACCACTAATCAGCTTTCTGTCACTCACATAAGCTCACATTTCTTAGAATTTTATGTAAATAGAATCACATATTCAGAATTGGTTTTGTTTGACTTCTTTTACTTAGGATAATTATTTTGAGAATCATCCATGTGGTAGCATGTATCAATAGTTTGTTTCTTTTTAGTGCTAAGTGGCATTCAGTTTTATGGATATACTATAATGTGTTTATCCACTCACCTGTTGCTGAACATTTGAGTTGTTTCCAGCTTTTGGTTATTACATATAAAGCTGTTATTAATATTTATGTAAAATTCTTTGCATGGATATTTTATTTTGCATATTCCCCAAAGCTAATGGTATTGCTACGCTTTGTATTTAGACATTTGACAGATTTGAGTTAGTTTTTATAGATATTGTAAGACTTGAATTCAAGTTAATCATTTTTTGGCATATGGATTTCCAATTATTCCACACTATTATTTTTGTAAATATACCTTCACCACCCAATTGCTTTTGTTTCTTTTAAAAATGAATTTGTCCACATACATGTAGGTCACACACATCCAGGTCACATTGATGCAAGAAGTGGGCTCCCATGGATTGGGAAGCTCTACTCCTGTGGCTTTACAGGGTACAGCCCTGTTCCCAACTGCTTTCACAGGGTAATGTTGAGGGTCTGTGGCTTTTGCAGGTGCACAATGCAAGTCGTCCGTGGATCTACTATTCTGGAGTTTAGAGGATGGTGGCCTTCTTCTCACAGCTTCACTAGGCAGTGCCCCAGTGGGGACTCTATATGGGGGCTCCAACCCCCCATATTTTCCTTCTGCACTGCCCTAGTGGAGGTTCTGCATGAGGGCTCTGCCTCTGTAGTAGACTTCTGCCTGGACATCCAGATGTTTCTATACATCATTTGAAATCTAGGTGGAGGTTCCCAAACCTCAAGTCTTGTCTTCTGAGCACCCACAGGCCCAAGACCATGTGCAAGCTGCCAAGACTTGGGGCTTACACACTCTGAAGCCACAGCCCAAACTGCACCTTGGGCCCTTTTAGCCATGGCTTAGATGCAAGTCACCAAGTTCTGAGACTGCACAAAGCAGCAAGGCCCTGGGTCTGGCCCACAAAACTGTATTTTCCTCCTAAGCCTAGGGGCCTGTGATGGGAGGGGCTGCTGTGAAGACCTCTGACATACCCTAGAGACATTTTCCTCATTGTCCTGGTGATTAATATTTGGCTTCTTTCTACTTATATAAATTTTTGCAGCTGGCTTGACTTTTCCCTCAGGAAATGAGTTTTTCTTTTCTATCACATCATCTGGCTGCAAATTTTCCAAAATTTAATCTTCTGCTTCTTTTTTTAAATGTAAGTTCCAATTCCAAATTATATCTTTCTGAATACATAAAACTGAATGCTTTTAACAGCACCTAAGCCACCTCTTGAACACTTTGCTGTTTAGAAATTTCTTCTGCCAGATACCCTAAATCATCTCTCTCGAGTTCAAAGTTCCACAGATCTCTAGGGCAGGGGCAAAATGCCACCAGTCTCTTTGCTAAAACATAACAAGAGTCACCTTGACTCCAGTTTCCAAAAAGTTCTTCATTTCTATCTGAAACCACCTCAGCTTGGACTTCATAGTCTATATTACTATCAGCATTTTGGCCAAAAATATTCAGCAAGTCTCTAGTAAGTTCCAAACTTCCCCACTTCTTCCTGTCTTCTTCTGAGCCCTCCAAACTGTCCCAACTTCTGCCTGTTACCCAGTTCCAATGTCACTTCTACATTTTTGGGTATCTTTAGAGCAGAAACCCTCTCTACTGGTACCAATGTACTGTATTGGTCCATTTTCATGCTGCTAATACAGACATACCTGAGACTGAGTAATTTAAAAAGGAAAGAGGTTTAACTGACTCACATTTCAGCATGGCTGGGGAGGCCTCAGGAAACTTACAATCATGGTAGAAGGAGAAGTAAACATGTCCTTCTTCAAATGACAGCAGGAAGGAGAAGAATGAGAGGCAAGTAAAGGGTGAAGTCCCTGATAAAACCATCAGATTTCACAAGAACTTGCTATCATAATAATAGCATGGGGGAAACAGCCCGCATGTCTCAATTACCTTTTACTGGGTTCTTTCCACCACACATTGGGATTATGGGAACTACAATTCAAGATAAGGTTTGAGTGGAAACACAGCCAAATAATATCATATGGATTTCTCACAGGATTTACAATTATGTTTGGATGAGGAAGTTGTTGATATTCTATTCTTGTAATTTTTTTGTCTAATTTTACTATCAGGGTAATTCTGTCTTTATATAATAAAGTTGGTATATATACCATCTTCTTAAAGTTTCTGTTTTAATTTCTTCCTTGAAAGTTTGCTAGAATTAATTAGTAAAGCAAAATATAACTGAAGATTTATTTGTTTAAAGCTTTTAAGTATCAATTCAATTTCTTTAGTAGGTACAGTAAGTCCTCACTTAATGTCATTAGGAGGTTCTTGGAAATGCAATTTAAACAAAAAGACATAACAAAAACAATTTTTTTCTTCATGAATGTTATAACAAAATAACATTGAATAAAAAGACATTATTTGAGGACCTGCTGTACATCATTTTGCTTGAAGTCACAGTTTTCAAGAACCTGTCAATGACATTAAGTGAATATTTACTCTGTAGGACTATTTATATAATCTATTTCTTCTTAAGTGAGCTTTGGTATTTTGTGTCTTTTAAAGATTTCATCCACTTGCTCTAAATTTTAAAAATAATTGGCCTAAAGTCTTCATATTATTCTCCATTCATTTGTATAGTATTTGTAGAATTTGTAGTGATGCCACTTCTCTCATTCTTGTTACTGTTAGTTTTGTCATTTATTGTAATCAGTCTGGCTAGAAACTTAACAATTTTATCCAATTTTTAAAATAACCAACTTTTGATAAATTTATTTTCTCTATTTCACTGACTTATTCTCTTATCTTTATTATTTCCTTTCTTCTAGTTTAGGTTTAGTTTTTCAATTCTTAAGATGGAAGCTGAATTCTATGATTTGCCACCTTTATTCATTTATAATTTAATTGTTTAGTGCTATTAATTTATTCTGACCAAGTGCCCAATAAAACAAGGAAATAAAAAATTTCAGCTACCTTATTGCAAATAAGTATAATGTAAAGGCATTCAATATTGCAAAACAGATTTATTAGTGAGTGATTATCTTTATTATAGAAAAATAACGATTCAATACAGACTACTAAAAATTTCTACAGATTGATAATTTGTGCTAAATAAAAATTGGTTCTAAATCAATATATTGTTTCATTTTCATGCTCTTTAAAAATTCAAAATAAACAGAATGGCCGTTATTAAAAAGTAAAAATATAACAGGTGCTGGCATGTTGTGGAGGAAAAGCAACCCTTCTGCACTGTTGGTAAGAGTATAAATTAGTTCAATCATTGTAGAAAACAGCGTGGTGATTTTTCAAAGACCTTAAAACAGAACTATCATTCAACCCAGCAATCCCATTATGGGTTATATATCCAAAGGGATATAAGTTATTCTATCATAAAGATACATGCATGTGTATGTTTACTGCAGCACTATTCATAACAGCAAAGACATGAAATCAATCTAAATGCCTATCCATGGTAGACTGGATAAATGTGGCACATATACACCAGAGGATACTATGTAGCCATAAAAAAGAACTAGATCATGTCCTTTTCAGGAACACGAATGGAGCTGGAGGCTATTATCCTTAGCAAACTAATGCAGGAACAGAAAACCAAATACCATATATTCTCACTCATGAGTGGGAGCTAAATGATGACAATACATAGATGCATAGAGGGGACCAGAACACAATAGGGCCTACCAGTGGAGGGTGGAGGGTTGAGGGTGAGAGGAAAAGAGGATCAGGAAAAATAACTAATGAGTACTAAGCTTAGTACTTTGGTCATGAAATAATCTGTATAACCAACCCCATGACACAAGTTTACCTATGTAACAAACCTGCAAAAGTACCTTAAACTTAAAAGTTAAAAAAAAAAAAAAAAAAGAAAAAGCCAAAAACAACTAAACAAACTAGATAAACATGATTCTTATGATGACAACTATGTGATTCTGTAATTGACACTTGGAGTTCTCTGCCCTTTATTCTGCATTCTTTCTTTACAAATATTCCCTCATTTCTCTTTCAGAGTCCAAACTGTGTAAGAAAGATGTTTTTAAAACTGTCTCAATATGTGAAATACAGTATATGACCTAAGTCATAGCAGGACATTTTATTCACCAGAACTAGTACAGATGTCTAAGTATATATCATTCATACTGAATCTCAGACTCTTTCTAGAACTACTAAGAAAAAGATTTTTTTTTCCCTTTCTTGGTTAATGTGTGAAGATATATAACTGGAAACATCTTAAATCATGTTTCCATGAAGAAAGACAGCCTAACAATGACTCTAGGAGAAAGAGAATGGAGGAGTCAAGACATTTGCAGCAAAATATAACTGGATCTCTGACCAAATTGTATCTAAAACCTGTTTTTTGAACTTTTGGCATATTATGAGTTTATAAAGACACTATATTGTTTAAACTAGTAGAGTCTCAGTTTTCTGTTATTTGAAACTAAAGCATGAGGAAGAGTTACAAGATTTGCACGAGCATGTTTTATTTTATGGAAATATATGTATGACAAGAAAACTTTGTATACATTTTATGCAGTGAATAAAGAGGATGTCAGTAAATATTTGGCATATTGTGGGCCACCTAGCTCTCAGACTTACTTATTAGTTAGATGTTGCCATATATTGTATGTGTTGGAATGGCCACTACATAAATGGAAGGCTAGATCCTTTCTTTTCCTGTTCCATGGCTATAGTGGGTTGAATAATGGCCACCCAACAACATCAAGCTCTAATCTCGGTAAATTATAAATGTTACTTTACTTGAATGTCACTTTACAGATATAATTAAATTAAGGGTCTTGAAATGAGAAGATGGACCTGGGTTATTGAGATAGACCCTAAATGCCATCACGAGTGTCTTTATGAGAGACACAAAGGACATTTTGTGAGACACACAGAAGAGCAGAAAGCAATGTGAAGATGGAGGCGAAGATGGGTGTGATGCTGCCTCAAGCTAAGGGATGCCTGCAGCCACCTGAAACTGGAAGAAACCAAGAAAAGAATCTCCTCTAGAGCTTCTGGAGGGAGTGCAACCCTACTAACACCTTGATTTTGAATGCCTGACCTTTAGGACTGTAAGACAATACACTTCTGTTCTTTTAAACCACCACATTTGTAGTAATTTGTTACAGCGTTCTCAGGTAACTAAATCAATGGCTTTTTGTCCTCCCAAACATGGCATGGGATGATGAATTAGATACTTCAAACCAGAACTTTGACGCTTTCATGAGTGATACAAAAACAAAAAGTAGAATGAATTCATGGAGGTGGAATAGAATGTCCACTGCTATAGCCGTTTCAGTAGGTGGTGGTCATACGTACTACAGAAGCTTGAGTGTCATGTAGTGCTGACATCCTGGCCATTGTGCTCTTCCAGTTGTGCTTTATATATTTCACATGTGAGAAGTCACCTTAGCCTCTATTTTCCAAGCCTATTTTTCCAGATTTTCTATTTTGGGGGGCCCCATTTTTTTCAAACAAATTCCCTGAAACTGTAGTTTATTTTATTCATTGCAATTATAGGTTTGTAACTGATTCAGCAAAAATAATAACAATAATAATAATGCTCTGCAGCTTTAAACAGAGAAAAAATAGTTTTCCTAGTACTCAAGTCTGTTTTCATCTTTTGAGTAATAACTAAACATACACAATTTTTAAAAGTTAGTAGTTCCTGGGCATTTGTTGTCTCTTACTTTTCTCAGAAGTCAAAATTTAATGGAAACAACTTTTTAATTTTGCTCCAATATAATCCCCTAACCTTCCAATAAGCTAAATCAACACCCAAGTTCCCACTGGAGTAATGCTTTGAGTTCAATTGTCAGATGAATCTCGTAATCATATTTTACTCTTTAATATTCTTTTCTCCTCCAGTGATTTTTCTTCCTCGTTGGCCCACTTCCCTCTGCACTTGAAAGACCAGTCCTCTGTTGTTGAGTATTACCAATAAAACAGATTTCGGGCCACATTCACAGATGCCATCATTTCCCTCCACGTTCTCAATAGCCAATACGTTTATTGAAGTTTAATATGCCTTTGGGAAGCCGTGAACTTTGCAGTGATTAACTGAAAAAGTTTTAGATTTACACAGGACATTTTTTCAAATAATTTTGTATATTCATGAGATGTTTGGAGACTCAATACATAGTAGGTAGATATTTGTATTACTGGAACCCAGACAACCTTAGACTTAACGTTCTTAATTTTCTGTTTAGTGTGTTTAGTTTCTCTTAAGTTCAGTCTACACAATACCATATAAACAAGTCTTTTTCTGCCGGAAAAATCAGTGAAAAATATTAGGTAATTGATAGCAAAAATTGTTGCATGATTAATTATTTTTCACCAGTTGGTTTATAGTTTTATATAGAAATAGCCTCAAGGCCAAGTGTTAATTTATTTCTCTCTCCTGTCAAATGGAATTCACAGATAATTAATTATAATTTCCTATGCCTTTTATAGTTCTACTCCTGTGCGCTGCACTTGAACAATAAAAGAGAACTAAATAATTATCCAGGAGAGTAAATACATGACAATCTGGGACACTGAGACCAAAATTATATAGTTTGCCTTTATTGTTACAATCCTGTACAGCCTTAGTTGCTGATCAAGAGAAAAATATTACGTGTCATGTGGCCTCAGTACTTAGAATGATTGAAGTCAATGTAATATTCAAGATTTACCTATTGCACTAAACACTAAACACGATGAAAAATATATGAGAACCATGAGAGGTCACCGCAATTTACTGGAGAGATGAACTGCTCACAGAGATGATTAGCATCACAGAGCTTTTTAAGGGGATACTTGGAACACCTGAGCTCACTGCAATAGTGACAATAGGCGGCTATGAACTTATTACAGTACTGTAGGACATACTAGCATTAGTTTTATGCAGTTATGACTTAATACTGCTTCTTTACATTTGTTTACATTTCTCTAAACTGAATGGTACAATATATGATCTGTAAGTGTAGTGTGTAAGTTTTCCTAAATTTTAACGTTTACTTATTTTTATTTATACAGAGACAGGGTTTCACTAAGTTGCCCAGGCTGGTCTTGAATGCCTAAACTCAAGAGATCCCTCTGCTTCAATCTCCCAAAGTCCTGGATTACAAGTGTGGGCCACCATGCCCAATACATTTTAACTTTTAATTATAGATATGTGTATACTTTTTGAAAGTAAATAATAACATGGAAAAAATTAACATTATTGTTATCTCCTTGTAAAGCAGGACACCTGTCACTAGGGGATGTTGGGCTGGCACCTCATCAGCTGGTAGTATTTCAAAGCACAATATGTTTGTTATGCCATTGCTCTCTAAGGACAAACTTTAGTATTTTTAGTGCAGCTACATTGTTTTGATGTTAATAAACCCTTTCTTGAAGTTGTTAGGGCATATCACGCTGATAGCAACCTTGAAAAAAATTAATAGAATTTTGATTACTAATTGCAGTTTCTGTATACATTTGCCTCTTCCAAAGAAAAACATGTAGATGAATATCCCATAATACTATTCTAAAACGAGTATATGATCATAATACAGGTGAATGATGGGGTTACATTTTGCACTTTTAAAGAATGTTTACTTTTCCAGAATAATATAATTAAAGGGACTTTAAAAATGTTTTTTAAAAATTAACCACCATAGTTTTCAGAATAAAAAGTTTGAGTCAGAAAGTGATGATATGCTGAAAGTGATGCAATTTATGGCAGAAGTGATACTAGCATGTAAGTCTTCTGTTGCCTCCTTTTATGTCTTTTCTGTGATGTGAGACATTACAAAGGGGACACTGCAGAATCTTTTTAAACAGAAAATGTATTTAGTTTATATAAATAGAAATATATTTACAAACATTGCATTTAACAATATTTTTCTGAGCCAATGCTATAGACTCAATGTTTATTTCCCCCACATTAATATGCTGAAATCCTATTCCCCAATATGACGGTATTAGGAGGTGGGGCCTTGGCTGTGTGATTAGATTATGAGGTTGGAGACTTCTTGATGCGATTAGTGCCCTTATAAGAAGAGACACTGAGGGCTTATTTCTTCTCTCTGTTTGCCATGTGAAGATACAACCAGAGGACAGCAGTCAATGCACCAGACAGCATCCCTCATCAGACACCGGATCTAAGGGTGCCCCAATTTTGGACTTTCCTAGCCTCCAGAACTTTTAGAAATAAAGATCTCCTTTTTAAACTACTCAGTCTATGATATTCTGTTATAGCCTCCCAAACTAAGACACTCATATTTAGTTAAAGTCAAAATAATTTCATGGAAAGGGGCCTTGGTTGTCAGACCTGCCCTGGCTGTTACTGGTTACAGGATGTAGGGTAGTAAGTCACTTTGGCCTCATATTCTTTATCTGATGATAAGATTATGTGACCTTCAAGGTCTCCTCCAGCCCTTAACTCTTATTCTGCAAAACAAATTTATGCCATTTACTATGTCATTCCACATCTATGTGGCAAATTTGCCATTGTAGATGAATTGATGGCTGAATTCTTGGTGATGGTTCAGTTCCTTATCTTTTTTCACAGTAGAGCCGGAATCAGCTGTCTCTGCTCAGGTTCACATGTGCTTCCTGCCAAACCCTGATCAAGACCTCTCCCTGTAATACTGCCCGGCAGGTTACAGACAGGTTGGCATAGCTTGTCCTTCCAGGGAGCAAACCTTGATGAAGTGCCAAGATTGTTACTGAGGGGCCATAAATACTTATTTGCTTTGGGCATTTTCTGAGGATGAATAAATACATATTCCATAAACATATATAACTAACATGCAGCTATATTTTAAATATATGAAAGTGCTGTTGTGAGTAAGAAAAAGATCTATTTTAAGGCAGTAGTGTATTCAGAGTAAATTTTTGCCTACTTTCTGAGATTCCAAGATTATCTAATCTACTACATGTATAATAAAAACTGTCATATGGAGATTTGGCAGTTGTTTGACCTTAATGGAAGTCATCATAGGGAGGAAAGTTTGGGGCCTGGACTTTGACATTTCCTCATTACCATTAACTTTTTCTAAGAAATCAGAAGACCTGTGGTCTCAGGGATAATCAGATAAACCAAAATGAACTGAGAGATTTATGGTTGACAGTGGTTTAGTGAATAATATTTTCATGGAAAAATTTTTAATTTTTATTAAATGCTTAAAGTCTCAGCAAGTCACAGTGAGAAGTTCCAAGTGCTATGACAAGTTTCTAGAGAATACATTTTAAGGCAAAAGGATTTTCATTGCCTCTCCAATCACACCTGCTCTGATTTTGGGTATTACCCACTCTGCAAACTCATTTTCGTCCTCAAGTTCCTTTGATTATTAGGAATCTTCATGCTTGAAAAGCCAGTTCTGCTACTCCTCCACAGAGTGAGGGAGGGAAACAGCACATTTTTGCAAATTTCAGTGCTTTTGAAAGGAATAATGAAAAGGAGGTGGTGCTGCTTGAGAAGGCGGGCTACAGATGGAACAAAAGGTTAACTCAAATTTCTGCTGAAAATAGAAAGTAAAAATAGTAATGATGATCTATACAAGAGCAGAAAACACAGCAAAGTGAAGTTATTCATTTTGAATCAGCAGCTTCTTTTAAAACATCCTCTGGTTGTTCAAAGGGTTTTATTTTACAAATTGGCATTCAGTAGGCACGTCTGACAACTGGTTCATTGTGTCTCTTTTACCAATTGTCAGCAATAGTCTTCCTTTGGTTCAAACGAGGAACTTCAGTGTTCTGAGGTCGTTTTTTTGAGGACAAATGATCCAACATTTTCCCCATGTTTGCTTAAAAGGAATTCAAAGTTTAACTGTGCACTCTGGTTATTCTTCACTGCATCTATAACTGCTTTCCACTTCTCCCATCACTAGAAATGGGAGTTTCCTTGCTTTTAGATATCAGTCTTTTGTCTGTCTGGTACCTCACCCCATAAAAAAGGTAACCCATCTTCACAAAGGTTGCATTACTGTTAAAAAGAAACTGCTTTATTAGAGATTTCTGAGAAATGTACAGGTGGTGTGTGTATAGGAGTGTGACTGAAATACAGGAATCCCTCCTGAGCATTTTATATGTGTGGCTTTGAATAGGAGCAGAACAATCTGACAAGACTGGCTTTAGTTATTTCTTGTCAAATCTTAACCCCAGCCTGCACTCACTCTTGAATAGCTTCAGATCTTCTTGAATTAGGAAAAGAAAACCCTCCTTGCTAAACTGAAAGAGGCTGATACTTTCTCAAACAAATATAAGTGGAAAAAGAGGTATGTTAAACCTAGTAGTTAATACTTAATAGAGTCTTTTCTGTGTTATAAACATAATCTTTAAAATTATGTTGAAAAATTAATTCTTTAAATCTGCAATGCCATCACCTGATGATGAGAGCCCGAGTAGCCAGTGCACACACTAATAATGACATGAAAGATTTAAGACATTGCTTAAATGTGCTCTTTTCCCATGCATTTTATCACTTTATTATTAATGCAATATCCTATTTGAATGTTTTCCTATTCATGGACTCTTACAAGTAAATAATGTCATAGGTGTACCTGGGACTTAAATGTAAATACATTGTTTTACATGTGACAGACACTTTCAAATAGAACATACCATCATCAATAGATTTTGATAATAGAGATATCAAAACATCTGTGACAAATAATTTGTTGTTGAGGAAGGTAATTCTATTTGCATAAGATGGTTATGGCAGAGACTGCTAGTGTTTTCAAAGAACATATTCCTCAATTTTGTATTTTGTACATGATAATGAATAAAGACTATACTTCTCAACTTGCTTTGTAACTATGACAAAGTTTTGGCCAGTACATTATAAGTAAACATGTTTATGTACAGTTTCCAAGAAGTATCTTCAAAGGACAAGACATGACCTCATTTTCTCTGTTTTCTTTTACTGGTTGGCTCTAATGGAGATGTGATGGTAAGAGTTTGAGCAGGCAGTGTACACATTGATGATAGCGTTGCAGAATAAGATAGGGGAAACTTACATTTGATAAGTTTACCTTTACATGAGAGAATAAATATTTTGTGAGTTTATGTCAGATTATCTTTTTTAACAGCTATAAGATACAATAAAAATAAGAAAATTAGAATTTAATACTATATTACCTAAATCAAATCCAGGTATTTTTTCTGTTGAAAACTGTACAGTTTCAGTATATCTGCGATGTGTCAGTATTGTAGGTCTTTGTACTCTGTCTGGGATCTAGCCTGTTTAATTAAGATTTCTTCAACACTGTCAAATAACTATTGTTTTACTACATTTTATGTTATAAAAGATGACATTAGTTTATGAATTCATGTTAAATGCTTGAAGTACTAAGGATTTAAAAGTACTTTTCAAGCATTAATTTTTATGTAAGTAAAAAGGTTCACACTATAACATTTTATAGAGATGTGAATGAAGATATAAAAATCTTCTTCAAAAGTCACTGGAACTCGTAAGAAAAATAGGGAGTTAGAATAAGAAATAGAGTGGTTAGACCTGATTTCCTCTCCTATCATCAATCTGTCTTATTCACTTCCTTCCAATGGATTCTTTTAGTAAAACTCCTATTTCCTTCAAACAGCTGGTAGGAGTCTTATCTCCTAATGATATACACCACATTAAAAAATGCTACTAATCTAAAAATTCTACTCTGTGAAGATAAGCATATGGTTTAGAAGATGAAAAATGCTGACTATATGATTACATCCCTGTCTACTTGTATAATACGTGATCATTAAGCCATTCATCATTCTTTCTTTGGACTTAATTTTGGGGCTGGGAAAAGGGAAGATGAGGGAAGCAGAGAATTGATTAACTTTCACTTGACAGACAATGGTTTTTGTCCCCTGATGTCCTACATGTTCTTTATTTTAAAGTTGACTATAGAGAACCTTAGTGACTTGCCAGTTAGTCATGGAGTCATAGCTTATCTCTGGGATTTAAAAGACTTTTAAGTTTAGAGATCTTTCTACCACTTAAGCTGTTTCTTTTAACCTTGATACAATCTTTGGAATAAAAGAAGAACTGATCTAGCATTCCGTATATTCCCATTATTAACAATGTGATATGAGGCAATCTTCTGAAATTCTCTATTAAAATAATCTAGTAATAGTCTCTGTATTAAGAGGCAGTCATGATAAGTGCATAAGATAGTGCATGTGAAATACTTTGCACAGATCATGACACATGGTAAGTGCTCTGTAATTTATTTCTTCATAAACATCTTAAATCAACAATAGCAAATATAAAAATAATAGATAAGTGGAATACTTGGTAAAGTTAAGAATCAAAACAAAACAAAATACTTCTAATTGTCCAATCAAAGGAGAAAAAATTTCGGGAAGGAAAATGTCTAAATGTAGGTAAATGAGGGATTCTAAGTCTATTTCACAGAAGTGCAAACTTAACTCATAATTTAATTTGGGAAGCACAACAAGTAATAGTACAAAATTCTGATATGCCATAAATAGGGTAGAGTAAGCAACAGAATTTTAAATAGTAATAAAGTTTACATTTATTTTCAAAATAAATGTCTAATTTTGTCCTCTTGAGTGATTCAAACTTGTGAAGCTCTTTTGAATTCACACATTGTTTCTGTGGTTATTTGTTGAATACGTGAAGCAATGAGTGTCCATAATATGGTTAGAGGCTGTCAATTCCTTCATTTTTCTAAGAAATTCAAGGTTTGTTTTTTCAAAAACAAACAAACAAAAAAACTCCACAATTAAAACCCAAACAAACAACTAACCCATGACTAGTTTAAGTTGAAGAGCTGAAGATTAAAACTACTTAACAGAAAGGAATTTTCTGAAATCTCATTGATGGGGTTACTGATTTCAATTTCATTTTTCACTTAACAATCACAGTAATTCTAGTAATATTTATTGAGAGCTTCCAGAAGTCAGGCACTTTACAAAGCACTTTTACAATGTTCAGGAGAACTAAATATGAATTTTCTACATTTGGAGCTTATACTTTAGAGAGGGAGATAGACATTAATTAATAACAATACTGCAAAACAATCTCTAACCACTATGCACAAAGGCGAGATTTATGGTGCTATGAGACATTATGCATAGAGAATTTGACCTAAAAAGGGAGGTCAGGGAAGTGACAGTTATGCTGAGATCTGAAGGGGTTAACCTGATGAAGCACAACCAACTTTTACAAAGACATATGGTAACAGGAAGCATAGCCAGTATGCCTCAAGTAGACAGAGGGGGAGCATAGTCAGAGATCAGGCTGAAAAATATCTAGGGAAGGACTGTGTAGAGGGCTGAAAACTCTGACAAAAAGTTCTGTGTTAATAGCTAAGTGGATTGAAAATCAATGAAATATTTCATGTCTTTAGTACGGGGGGTGGTGTGCAGGGGAGGCGGATTACATAATCAGATAGATCACTCTGAATACACTGTGAAAAACGAACATGCCAGAGTGCTCTTCCAGTAATTCTAGTGGGAGATCATGATGTCTCCTTCTTTCCCCAGATGGTTGTTAACTTCCGTTAAATTAACTTAAAATGGAGATTGCGCCTGAAGATTACCAAGCTGACAAAACCAGTTAGGTCTCATAAGTGATCTAAACCTTGCTCGATTTGCAAACATAAGTGAAACTTAAGGTGAGCTATTTTTTTGTAAATGCCTATATTAAAGAAAAACAGAACTTAAGCTCATCTAATAAAAAACAATGAGCACATTTATAATTAAATAAATAGGGATTTTCCAATAAGATAGACCAAATAAGAAACTAATTGTAACCGATCAATTTGTTTTTTAATGCTTCATTTCTGTGTTCATCCTATAACATCTTTCATCTTGCGTCCCTTTGGTGAAGCTTCTGAAAATGTTGTGGTTTGGAGATACCTAGTTAATGAATCTCTATTTGCCCAAATAAACACTTAAAAATATTATTGTACCTTAGTTTATCTACTTAACACTTCTTGTGGGCAAAGATTTCATTTATTACTTCTTGTATTTTATAGTGCTAAAGTCAAATTATATAATAAGGTAATATTTGCAGATTAAATGAAAGAAAAGTAGACTTATCAATTATTTGGATAACAGAATAATTAAACTGATTACTTATTATCATTTTTTTTTTAGCGATATGAACAATCCAAGCAGATTGGATAATTTGTTATCTATATTATGCTCTGTTTTAAACTCTTAATATAATATAAAGGTGGTAAACTGTGGGTTATGGAGTTGTCCTTTCATCTTGGTCACTTTGCCTGCAAATCATACTAGGAGAGAGATAGTTGCTGAGTTGTACATTTTTAACGTTTCTTACCATTGTTCTATATCAAACCTAAATGTGCTCATAACTTTTTTCTTTCTTTTCCTTTTTTTTTTCGAAAAAAAAGAAAAGATAAAACATGACCAATCTAATAAACAGATTATACCTCCCACTTTCCCACTTGGGATATTTTACTTTCTGTAACTTTATCAGCTCATTTTGTGTTTTGAATTCAAAACAAAGTAGTCAATGTATTTTATTTGCCTTAGAAATATTCTTGCATGCTATATTCTCTAAACTGTCTTTTCACAAACAAACTTGACTAGGAGTTAACATATAAGAAGAAATAATCGTATACAAATATTAAGTGACTATCTGTTGAGAGTTTATATCCTCACAGCATTTTTCAGATGAGATTGGGTGTATTCAGCACGGTATGGCCGTAGACCCTCACAGCATCTTTAGAGGGATGAGAAAAGATGTTAGATAGTACCTACATGCTGATAACTGGGCCATTCCAAACAAGTACTCCAAAATGGTCCTTGAGCATACACATTTTAAACATAATATCAGAAATATTTTAAAATAATACTTTTTGAATTCTATAGACTCATATCTTAAATTTGCCTTTAAAATTGACTTCAAAGTTGCACAATGACATTTAATTACTATAAGAGTATGCATTGATTTTTTTTTTCTTCCTAAACTTACTGTCTTTCTTATTCCATCAAGATGTGAAAAGTATGTCCATTAGTGTAATACACATACACAATCATTCAGAAAAGTTCAAGAGAAAATAAAATTTCAGTAAAATTGGACATAATGTGAACATCGTAGCTCTGACAAAAATTACAGGTAGAACACAAATTTATTGTAAGACACTTAAGATAGTCTTTGAGATATTTTCTTTAATAACTGAAAAGTAACGAAAGACAACTCAATTAGTTTCCACCTCATTGGTGGCTTGTTAATTCTGCTCAACTAATCAGACAACGGTTCCAAGGTTTTCAAACATTCTAAATTGTTTTCGGAATTCCATAGCGATCTTTTAAGGCATTGATCTAAAAAACAAGCTGAGAATAAACAGGTTCCTAAGTGAAGTTCTTAGTAATCGTCTGCAAATTTCCTCTCTAGTTCTTTTTGAGTCTTAATCTCTCTTTAAGATTCTCTTCTATCTTATTCTAGAGTCTAGAGACTCTGCTTTAGTCTCCTCCCAATATTCCCTTTTGTTTTATTTTCTCTATCTTTCTTTATCTATTCTTTATTTCTCTATCTCTTTCTGTAGCAAGCTATACTAGAATATCATAGTTCTGTGACTATCTCCATGTACTATGTGTAAATCTCATTATCCAAATATTCATGAACAAATTTGGTATAACTACATATATTGTCATAAAATCCAGCTTTTCTTTGGGAAGTTCTTCAAATTATTTTCAAAAGCCCTCTCTTTCTTTTTTTTTATTATGTGGAATAAAAATTGGAGTTCAAAGGGGAGTGGTTCCCTTGTTTCTTGTTTATATTAAAAAATATGCAGTGAAATGTTATTGAATTTCTCTTTGTCAGAGGTAATAAAGAAGTGAAAAGTGAATATGAGAGAGTTAAATATTGTAATAAAAGAATTTACAGCTTTACGAGTTCTGTTCTGTTTAACTTCCTGTTTTGCTAATATATTTGATAGGATATAGGGTAAGTTAGTGCCAACCAAAGACCCCAAATTATGAACTCTGAAAAGATAGACCTTTGTCTCTTGCTTATATCACCAAGGAGAGATAAGCAGTAAGGGCTGGTTGTATAACTCTGCTCACTTTAGAATGTAACATCCATCTCTATTTCAGTTCTCACTATATCTTAGCCAGCTACAAGAGGGAACGAGCCAAGATAGCAATATGTATTCTATTTTAGGACCTAGAATTGGCACAGATATCCTTTGCCTGTGTCCTATTAGCCAGCACTTAGTTACAAGATCTGAAGGAGTTACTATTATGAACCAGAGGGAAGATGGACATTGTTCAGCCACTAGCAGTTTCTGTCACAATTCAAAAGTTGTAATTGAAGACAAATTATTTTACCAAAATTCTCTCCACTGATGAAATGTGTTTTAAAATCTGGTTTATTTCAGCTTAATTAGTGATCGATTGTTAATATTCAGTAATTTTATTTAATGTTGAAGTTTATCCATGAACCTTTTTGGGTACTATCAAATACATATTATTAGAGGGTGTGTAGGAAACAGCTGGTGATTAAAATATACCTCCAGACATAATAAAGGGTTGAATCATGTGCTATTTTACTCTGTGTTCATGAAAAAGTCATTGCAATAGTTTTCAAGACTTTATTAGACCTGGGTTTCTGTAACATGTCTATGTCTATCTCTCATTTCTCTCTTCCTCTCTAAGGACATGCCAGCCACACTGTCATTCTTGATTTTTCTTCAGTGTCAGACACTCACTCTCTCACCTCTGAGCCTCTGTCCTTCATGTTCCTTCTCCTAGGATGTCCGTGCCTCTATGATTTGTGCCAGGTTTGCCCCTTTGTCTCCTTCAGGTCTTTGTTTAAATGTCATCTTCTCAGTAAAACTTACCTTCTCCTTGCTTTTTAAAATTTCAAATCTAACCACAGTATTTTCTCTTCTTCTATGCATTATCTATCAAGTTGAAGTTATTAGCATTCAAGATTCTGTATATTTTGCCTATTTATTTTGTTTATTGACCATCTCCCACCAACCAACTGGAATGGAAGCTGAGGGCACTGATTTTTGTTAATTTTTTGTTTGTTTTCTATGACTGCGGTAGTGCCTGGAACATAATATGATCATCAGTAAATAGTCAGTGACTAAATGAATAAATGAACAAATGAATGAGCAATTGAGTAAATGAATTAGAAAAGCTACAATGGTTTTAACTCTATTTGCCAATTTGGGAAAATTTGATTTGTGCATTGATGCGCTTCAATATTCTCTGTCTTTACTTAGTCCTTGATAGTATGTTTCATGCTATTAAAATAACTCAGTGATTTTTAAAAATTAGTTTTATGTACTTGAAATATCTGAGAAAAATAAAACCTTCTTTTGGAAAGAATATTTTATAAAATTATGAATGCTAAGATTTAAGCCATACCTGGGCTTAAAAATGTCCAAGCATTAATTTTAATCAATTAATCCACTTTAAAATAAATTTACACATCACAAAATTGCATTTATTGTAGTATTATTCTAACAATAAAATGTTTTAAATAATGTTCTTACATCATGAAGAGAATTCTTAATGCTAATACCAAAGCTTTATATTTCATGACTTCTTATAAGCTTATTTTTAATGAGGTGAAAATAGTTCAAATGATAGTTTCAATCGTTAGTGACATTCTGTATTGCAACAAGCCATAGGAGCTAGTTATTTAACATAAATTATTTTTATATTAAATTGTGCCATGCAATGTTCTTCAATATATATTTCTTGAGTACCAATTCATACCCAAGTGGTAGTTAAGCACCCAGATTAATGTTTCCATTCACCACATGAAGTGATTCTGAAAATCCACGTGGACGTAGTTGTAAACATGTTTTAGGTACAAATGCACTAATTTAGTTACATAGTCAGCAGAGTCAAGTCTAAAGGTAGCCTAAAACAAGGTGTGGTTGTGCAAATTATTCTGTGCATTATTGTCAACGATGGTTCAAAGTGATAATTAGGATAATAATACATGATATCCCCAAGGGTGTGAATTTTCAGGTAGCATATAATAAAATCAGAACTTTATTACATAATTTAAGTATTTAGTTTATATTTAAAACAGTCTCCCAAAAAAGAAAAGTGACATTCAAAAAATTTTTGGTGACCATATACTTATACATTTCACTAAATCTATGTAAATGAGAAATATCTATTACACACTGCCAAATGGCATTTTCTAGAATAGAAAATTTAAAAAAAAATCTTGGTAAACTAGTTGGGGGAAATGTGCTATGCCAGAGTATTTCCCCTGCAGAGAGAAGAGTGCTGCTGCACCATAGTTACAATGGAGGTCCACTCACCTGCCACCCTCATATAGGATCTTGCATTTGAACTTTCAGAGACAGGAGATAAAATTTCAGCTCTTACCGTGGCAACTCAAGCTAATAACAATAATAACATTAATAATAATCACCATAATGAAAATCAACGTTCATTAAACACTTAATGCGCGTCAGACAATGTGTTAATCGATTTCAATACATAATTTAGTTTTCACACCAATGATGGAACATGGGATTGTTATATTCATTTGACAAATGAGAAAATGAGTCAAAATTAGCAAATAAGAGAGAGTGAATTAAAACTCAAGTATGTCCTTTAGGATTCTTGATCTTAACTACAACATTACACCTATATAATGAAGGTAGGGTTGATATCCCTTGTTGGCATTAGTATGGTACACTATTTCCAGAATTATCCTAATCATATACTTCACATTTCTGCAGATGCCTGTTGAGTCTGCTGTGGCCCATAAAGGGATTTCCCTAAATGTTGATCCTTACTTTTAACCATTTTGCATTTTCTGTACTTGATTCAGGGATGACGGAATACTTCTCTGCTTAGGAATCAGCTGTTAACAGAGTGTTCTTTAAAAAATCTCTTACATAGCTAGTATCTTATAATCTATGATGAGAGCTTATTGGCCTGTTACCATGCTTCAAATGCTTTCATAACTTTTTACTGGGGCATTGACATTTATAAATATTTTTGGGAAATTATATTACCATTGTGCATCCAATTTTTGTCCTCTCTAAAATGGGTACAGTATGACATATTTCCCATTGCTATGTTGATGATTAAATGAGAAAGTTTATTTCAAGGTTGTGGTGCAGTGCTGGGTAGGCCTGTGCCACAGGGACAGTCACCTAAGATATTTTCTTTTTTACATAATAGGTACTCAATGAAATGGGCTCTATTGAATCAAGTGTTATTTATAAAGGGCAACATTTACACTGGGACAAGCCCAGTAACAGTGTTAGGAACTGACATAAGGGTGAATAAAATAGACTTATTTCCTGAAGGTTTGGGAACAAATAAGTAGGAAATGTCAACACATGTCCAAGAAGGACAAGGCCAGCAGGCAATGAGATACAGTGATTGGCTTGGGGACTGCACAATTGAGGAAGGCCTCTGAGAAGGGTTATGTTTATGATGAGACCCAACATTGCGAAGGAGCCAGCTGGATGAAAGGCACTGAAGACAAAAAGAACGATTTATGAAAAAGCTGTTGTACAGTGAAGAGGGTGGAAAATTGGAGGAACTGAGAGGACATGGCGAAGTGCAGGCACTGGGTGCCGTGGATGGGAATGAGAGAAGTACGTGGACAGATGGTGTGGTTTAGGATATCGGGGATGAGGGGCCTGAACAGGAGCACAAAGGTGCCAAAAGCAGTGGGAATGACACTGAAAGACAGGCCTGGGAAACCTCTCAGTTTGTTTCACGTGTGGTGCCTGTGGGGCCACCTGTGGCCCAGGAGTACCTGTGGCACCTGGAGGAGATGAGCCCATACCTTGCGATCACCACCCTCTCCCTCTCCAGTCCGTGGTATTCCCAAAGAGCCCTGGGCAAACATTCTAATCACACATTACCATAGAAGAAACCAAGGAAACAGCTTTGTGAAGTGTGCTCTGTCGGGATCTGTTTCCCTTAAAGGCTGCTGCGGCTTGACGAGCTTATCTTTTTTGCGGCCTTGCAGCCCTGCGAGATGGCTTTGTTCAGTCGGGTTTGCTTTTAGTCTTTTAAAATGGATCAGTCAGGTCAACGGAAGGTCATATTTGCAGTCTTTGTTGTTTAAAGGTGAAAGTAAACACACTGAGAGCTACAGAAAGAACATTTTAAGCTGCGTTTTGAACTATGCAATGACTTGAAAGAACTTGGAAAATTAAGGTAATTAGGCAGAGCAGAATGAAGGCCCCTAGTAAAAAGCCCACAGATTTGGTTCTGTCATCCTTCTGACCTCGGCTAGTGACAGAATTTAAAATATTTGTTATTCTTTTTTTGCCTGGGTAATGAAGTACCATGACCCAGATATGAACTGTGGCTCCTTGTTTATTTTCTGACGGAGATGGGGTTTGAGGTGAGAGAGGGAAAAAAAAGCATGAATAAATGTGAGACTCAGGTATATTAAAAGAGATCAAACTGGTTCAACAAATGACTGTTGTGGCTATTTCCTTAAAAGGTTGATGGCCCTTTACCTGTAACCAAGCTGAATGTCAGAAACTTATGTTAAACATATGACATTAATTAGAAAGATATCTAGCTGGCCTCTATTAAAAATGAAATGGTGCTGACTTACTGTGTTTTCAATAACTGACACTGGAAGATACACTGGGCTGGAAGTTCTGTACCAACATCATGAGAAAAAATCTCTGAACTGTGGCACTGTGTCTGTATTCGTTCCCATAGCTCCTAGAACTGTTGTATATGTATTCAGCCAAGTGGCTGCCTGCTTTGTAAAATCATAGGCACACTGGTTGCCTCAGACGTACCACACAGCACTGAGTTGTTTCATGTGCTGTTGTCTGTGGCCACAAGAGGCGTAATCTGTCCAGGAATGCCACAGGGGGATTCAGCCTGAAATTCATTGTGTGGGAGGAGTTGCAAAGCCCTGTGTTTTAATACTCCAGCCAAGTGAGTCAGGAAAATGAAAACCCCCGCAGAATCCCTTAACCAGACTTCTCTTTCTCTGATGTGATATTCAGATTTGACAGATGGAAAAAAAGCAATTGCCTATCAGAATGGCTGAGCATAGTAAAGTATGACTGTTTTATAAAAGACAGTCAAAGCCTCCATATATTCAGATGGCTGGAAAAATTGAAGTACCAGTGACCAAGGGAGCTTATTAAAGATATTTCAAACCCTCCTTAGAGAGAGGGCAGCATTAACTGCTACTTGTTAGCATCTTAACAGACAACAGAATCACCACCGTACTTACATCTGTAGCATTTCCATGGAATTTTCAGCATATTGGATAACAGTGAAGATACACAGGAGTAGGCTTTCTGTTTATAAGTCAAGGAATCCTGCTACTATCTTTTAAGCTGCTTGTATTTACAGAATTCTGCTGGCTACCATGAGCCTCACATTTCTGAAAACAAAAATAAATGTCACTTTCCCAAACTGTACCTTTTTTTTTCTCTCTTATTTTTCTCATTTTTTCTCTGTCTACCTCAAATCATTATTCCTAGTGCTTTCTTGGCCCCTGCATCCGTGCCCCTGAATGAGGCTGGAGAAAAACACAGTAGTGTTGGTTGCTTTGGCTTTAAATTCATGGCACTTCTCTTTTGGGCCCTTCATGCTGCAGCATAACCTACGACATATCTCATCTGTTCACTCGCCACTTTCTAAGATGGTTGTTGAATACATTTTCTTTTCTCCTCAAAATCTGCAACAAATTTTTTGACCATTTTTACTCTCGATGGATATCCAATCTTGCGTATTTATTTAAAAAGTAGAAACAGCTAGAAAACAGCTTCCACAAGCTCCCACCACAATATCCATTTGCTTTCTTTTTTGCCTACTGACTCTGACTTCAATTACTTTACTTTAGATGGATGTCCATGGTTTCAAGGCCGACCTTTCTGCTTGAGCTCTGTGTTACTCTACTGATACCAAACTCTTCTACATTATCAATTTCTCCCTCTTTTATTGAACTATGTCCTCAACATACAAACATCTTTAAATGTCTTGCAATAGGTGAGTAGTTAAATAAACTGTGATACATCTATACCATGGATATATGTATTTATTTAGAAATAAAATGAAAGAAACTACTGATACACTCAACAGCTAGGATGGATCTCAAGGGTGCAATGCTAAGGGGGGGAAAAAGCCCAATATCCAAAGGCCACATACTGAATGATTCCATTTATAGCATAAAATGAAACTAAGTGGTTAACTTGGAGCCATGCCTTTGATCTTCCTTAGTAGGGAGTTTTCATGGAATTAGTGTCATTTCATTTTATAATATTACAAAAAAAGCAAACCCTTTATTTTTCTTCACTGATGTCCTTTTTTTTTCTTCTTTTTTTTTACTTTATTGTTAGATTTCATAGTTATCTTTATTTAGAAGACTGTGAATAAATTGTTGTTCGGTAGTTTGGATTTTCATTTGGAAGAAATACATCTTTGGCTTCTGTGCCATATTGCCCTGTTTATAAAAACTTAGTCTACTTAAAGAGAAAGGTTAAAAATTAAAAAAAAGGAATAGCAACCGCAATCTGGATATGACTTCTTCTGACCTCTTCCTCAGCAGCTGGATCCGGTAATAACACTTTTAATTGAAATAAATGTGCTAAAAACAATCAAGGTCGCTCTGTTGCAATGGAGAAAACATGCAGTCACCCCTCACATGATAGAACTGGAACATCCTTAAGAGCACTGGTTACCAAGGGGAAAATAGTTACTATTTTTTTGTTTAAATTTCTTGTTTTGATTTTTTAATGCTTGTTTTCTAGTTAAGCTTCTTTCATCTTCTTTTTGAGTTTAAAAAGAAAACACGCAGAGCATACAGTTCTTAAACTGACAATTATGGCCACAAATTTTATTAAGAACTTTTGCTGTAGTGGTTTCTTAAGGGAGTTTTCTTTCTGCAAGAAAATAATATTTGGCTGTGAAAAATTCTTGACCCAGTATTAATGGTACTTTGAGCACTAAATATGAAGGCAATTTTTCTGGGATATCTTCCTATTGTTAAGGTCGGTTTGGGTAATCATTTAAGTCTAAGGGAGATTCCTTCTATCTTAACTATTCCATGGATACGTATAGTTTACCTAGTAGGGTATTTGTTGTTGTTGTTTTTAATTTTCCAGATACATATGGGATAATCTGTGGCTGTTAACTGCAAGAACTTTGGCTGCTAGAACCAGAGTTGTAAAACATCAGCCTACTCTTGCAGTTGCTAAGAGATAAATCCAGTTAACTCACAAGGCCATAGAAAGAAGCTGTTAGCAGCATGGTTATTGCGTGAAAAACACAAATCCAAGCTTCCTTACCCAGAACATGAAAGATGTTTTCTCAAATATTTTAAATATAAACACATCTCAATAGCTGCCCGAGGCAATGGGCCTGTATATTCCTGCAGCATAATTATGAGAGCTGGTTGACAGCACACACATGGCAGGTGTGATAAGCAACGTGATAAGTAAAGAGAAAGAGGACACATTTGCATTGCTTGAGAGCGTAGTTTGCCTTTGACGCCTCACTGTTTCAACCAAGTGGAAAAACGATGCTAGACATGGCTATTAAAAAACGCGTTTCAGGTTCCCTGACATGATGGACTTTTAAACTGGCTCTGCCTGAAGAGATGCTTAATTTGGTGAAAGTGGTTGACCACATGAAATAGCAATCCTTATTGGTCTATTTGACATCGAAACAGTGAATGTAAGTGATGGATTCCTATCTTACTAGTGTAATCTGCATTCTGCATAGGTGTAAGAAAGGCAAAGAGAATTGTAGTTCAGGGACAAATATTTTGTTGTGTTCCAATTCAGTGTACAAATTTTACCTCACAATTTATGGAAAACAATATTGAGGCATCAAATTGCAAACAGTTATATAATCTGCAATGAATTTGCATTTATTATATTGTTATCAGCATTATCTTTGCTTTTGGAGAAATAACTGAGCAATTCTTAGCCTATCTACCTGAGTACAAGAACATTTAGAAGGAAGAAATAGAAACAAACATAGTCTAATGTAGTCTACCCATATTTTGTGTTTCCATTGTGGCTACAATTTTTTTAGGAGGCAGAAAGAGGCACGAACCAGGCCAGGTCTTTAATGTTCTGTATTACTTCTACTTCCCAAACTCTTCGTATGCTTCTTACTGTCCTACTCTCTACAGTAGTGATGATTATTGGTGACATCCAAACTACTTTCAAGTATCCTTACAGGTTTTATTCATTGGAGGATGATGTTAATAATTTTATAGTCTTTTTTTTGGTGGGGAAGATCTATAATTTTCCAAAGACAGTAAAACCAGGTTTATTGTCTTAACATAAGAGTTCAACTTCTAGTTCCATCACAGAGCAGGGATTTTCTTGTACAGAGGGAAGATGTTTTCTATTTTTTCTGGACCGTAAAGAACCATGAGGGCAGTGACTGGGTTATTTTCATTTTTGTGTTCCTAGAGCCTGGCAAAAAAGGTGTCGATATTGCTTGTTTATTGAAAGGAAGAAAAAAAAAGACGGATGTTACTTGTTTTATTATTGGCTTCTAACATCAAGTTGGCTACTTTATGTAAAATAGCACACAGGTCATAAATTTGGGTACTACTCCCCACTTTTTATTAAAAGTATAAATAATATGTCTTAGAGCAAATCTTTGGACAATGACAATCCTTTTATTTCCCCCCAACATTAACTAAAAAAGAACTGTGTGGTATACCTACCTGCTACTCACCTATATTTCTGATTCACCATGTGATGTGTTTGGCCAGTGAGATGTGAACATAATGCCCTGAATTATGTCTGGTAAAATTGTCTTCTTCTGGTTTTCCCTCTATAGCTTTTCTATCATGGTATCCAGTGATGTGCCATATGATGCATCCCAGGTCCTTAAATGAGGGTAACATGTAGCTGAGAACCTCACCAACCTATCAGGGACATACAGCAAGGAATAATTCTTTGTATTTTACCACTCAACATGATTTTTGTTATCAATATAGTTAAGGCTCTAATAATTGCTGCCGTTTAACTCATTATATCTGTCATAAATTTTGCAAGTATAGTTTTACATCTAATACTTTAGGATTTTTTCTGTGGCAGAAAATGTATTACTATATTTCTTATGATTTACAAATAATGCATATTTATTGACAAAAATTTAGAATGCACCTAGAAACACTACCTCAAAATTTATAATCCCAGTTTTCTAAGGCAACCACCATTAAAATTTGTATATTTGTTTTTTAAGCCTTATTTCTAAAAGCAGTGTTAAATAGTGATTACTATATGTATATGCCTACATGTTTTCCCATACAAAATAATTTTAAGTATATACTAAAAGCTAATGGAACAAATAGTCTCAATTATTAAATCCTAAATTTAAGGACTTTCTTTTCCTCTCAAAAACACATCAGGCTTCTGTGTTGAATGATAACTATATCCTATTTTTAGAAAAAATGATGTGAGATGACACTGTGTTTTATTTTGCATTTACCATATTTTGTTTATTTCACACTGGTATATCCATAAAATAAAAACTTTTACTGATAAAGAACTTCATATTGTCACTGTGCTTTCTCATTTTCTTTCAGTTAAACCTTTTAATCTATCCATGCAATAGATAGGGCTGGCACTCTTTCTATTGCACATATGTGAAGGTGTGATTTGGCAAAGTCTGAGAGCTGGTGCTAATTGAAAGTCCAATGCTCTTGTATTCATTTTACTTGTCCTGACAGTGCAGAGGTTTCCTGAAAAGAAGCTAATGATTTTCACTTGTCTTGGTAGAGAACGATAGACATGCAAATCTGTATATCATGTATTGCAACATTTTGCAAAGAGAGACACTTGTACATCCCTAAAGTTCCAGTTGAATGCATACTGTTAATGCAAAAGCCATTGGATTTGGTGAACAAGCAATGGATTAGGAATCAGAAGATTTGATTTCCAGATCCACTGAGCTCTTAATCTTTAGGCAGTCATTTAATCTTCATTTCTCCAAGGTCTCATGTATAGAAATGTGTAGAGTAGGGACAATAATTATGTCTTGTCAAGTTTTTGTCAGAACATACACACACACAACACACAAGCACGCACACACACACGCAGAGGTAAGGCACAGTGATGGATAAACAGTCTGTATTTGATATATGGTAGATATCATTTGTAAGCAAGAATTCCATTTTAAAATCACATGCAGTTCTTTTATTTCCCTCAAGTGTTGGAAGATTAAGTTCGGGTATGGGACAGACTGCTCCTTTGTTTTGGAAAAAATCATGTTATGGTCAAATATAAAACAAAGATCATACTTTTAAAAATGGAGATGGTCACTGCTCTGCAATAATAGCACAAAGGTTTACTGTTATGGGTAGACTTCAATATCTACAGATTGTTTCTTCTAGGAAAAATATTTCTTTTCAGTATAAGTGTTTAGGCTGCATCTTCTTGGAAAATTCTCTTCTAAAGCAGTTTGAGAATAATGTTGATGTTAGGGCTCTTCAGAGGGACAGAATCAGTAGGAGATACATACACATATATGTGTGTACACATATATACATATATGCCATATACATATGGGCACACAATTGTATATGTGTATATGTGTGTTGTATTAGTACGTTCTCATTCTGCTATGAAGAAATATCAAAGACTGGGTAATTCATAAAGAAAAGAGATTTATTTGACTCACAGATCCACATGGCTGGGGAGGTCTCAGGAAACTTACAATAATAGTGGTAAGCGCTTCCTCACAGGGTGGCGGGAGAGAGAATGAGTGCCGAGTGAACAGGGGAGCCCCTTATAAAACCATCAGATCTCCTGAGAACATACTCGCTATCACAAGAACAGCATGATGGGAACTGCCCCCATGATTCAGTTATCTCCACTTGTTCTCACCTTTGATACGTGGGGATTATCACAATTTAAGGTGAAATTTGGGTGGGGCAGAGAGCCAAACCATATCATATGTGTATATGTATGTATGTATATATGAAGGGGGGATTTATTAGGAAAATTGGCTCATTATGAAGGCTGAGAAGTCTCACAATAGGCTGTAAGCTAGAGAAGCGGGGATGCTAGTAGCAGAGCTCAGTTCAAGTCCAAACATCTGCAAACCTGGAGGGGCCACTGAAGTAAGGACTGGAGTCCACATACCAGAGAGCCTGATGTCCAAGGGCAGACAAAGAGTATACCCCAGCTTCAAGAGAGAGTGTGACTAATTCACCTTTCCTCTTTTTGTTCTATCTGGCCCCTAGTCAATTGGATAGTGCCTGATCACGTTAACGGGTTGATCTTCCCCATTGAATCTACTCAGACCGCTCACACACCAATCTCCTCTGAAAACACTGCAACAGACACACCAAAAATAATGCTTTATCAGTTCTCTAGGTATTTTTTAATCCAGTCAACTTTATACTTAATCACCACAGCATTGAAGAGGGAAATCTCTGATTCTACCTTGACATGAATCCCAGATTCATTGATCACTAGTTACTAGAACTTGGACAAGATACATAACCTATCTTTGTCTATAGGTATAATAATCGTGCACATTTCATGGTGTTGTCAGAGCAGAGACCTCAAGACAGCAGTCAGGATGTGGAGGCAAGTATTTACATCACGTAATTAGAAACCACAATTAAGGGCACAATTGGAGATTCTGCAGTTTATGCTGGGCTGCTGAAGTCATTTCTGAGACAGTATTTAAGAATGAATTACCCTGGCTTAAGAAATAATGTTGGATTTAATGAATTGTCCTAATGGAAACTTTAGGCAAGACTGATTCATGTAGTTTGAGGATTGTGAAACATATGCATTCATGTTGTCAAGCATCAAAAAAAAGAAGTTAATCCAGAAAAAAACCAAAAAATCAAAAAAACAAGCAATCCTAACACTGGCATAAGGTGCATGACAGATAAGCTTTAGACTAAAGTGATGGGGAAATATTTTTCTTTTTCCAGGACTCAGGTAATTGAGCACTTACTCTAGAGAAGATATTAATGCAAATAATGGTGTCAAGTAGTAGAGGGAGTACCACTTAGGAGCAAATGCCCAATGGAGTGGCCTAAGCCTGTTGACCTGAGGATGCTATAGCTAGGGTCCAGGTTCAAGTCCTCGATGTTGTAATTACTTTGTGTTATTACCAAGCCTCTGAAAAATATCTATATGAGTTGTGCCTGGTCATCTGTCACTCAGAATGAAAGAAAATGCCGGCACCAGTGAGAGGGACAATGTGATACAGAGAAAGCAGCATTGGTCTATAGGCCCCCAGTCTCAAGAAAGTAGGTGACCTGTGGAAAGGGGTGCTGGTGGTCACATCTGGCTGAGATGCTGGCAAAATAAGCGAGTAAATCTGAGGAATGTGCAAGGATTTCTTAGGTAGCCTCAATAAGTCTTAGGGGTTGGAATCTAGCAGAAGACCAGGAATCTGCTAGATTAGGTTATAAAGATTTGAACATTAAAGGGAAGTGTGAGCTTAGAAATTGTTAAAGTATGGAATACTTGTTTAACAGCCCTACCGCGATCATCATCATCATCATTAGTGTAACCTGGCTGCAGAAATCTGTTTTCTTTTTAGATTTTTAACCTCATTTGTATGTTTATATTAAATTATATCAGTGCAAGCACCAGAATAATTGACAGACATCACATCTATCCAAGAGTCTCAGCTATTTTGGTGGTTTTTCTCAGGTTTCTGACATTCACAGCTTCTCTCAGTTCTCCTGCTTCAGCTTCCTTGTCTGGACCCTGTTGCCACCTCTTCCGCCTTTAGTACTGTCGCTTTATTGGCAGAGTCATTTCCTGATGGTGAGTACTGCTGCCACCACCAATCTGGCCTCTAGGAGAAGAAATTATTCTTCTAATCACCCAGAGCATAAGCAAGGCGAGGCTGTAGTATTTTATGACATTACTAAATGTTCCAAGTACAAACTGAAGCTGCTACTTACATGTGTTTATTATCCTTAAAGCCTCAGTATTCCAAATCATAATCTGAATCACTGCTTCATCCCTCACAAGCTGCAGATAGCAGAAGCACACGCACTTGCCCCATAGCAATGGGATTCTTCTGCCCCATAACAGTTGCCACGTCTCAACTGCCCATGCCCCATCCATGTCCTCAGCCTCTGTGCTCCATCCTCCCAACTGAAAACAGATTTTCTTTTGTCTTTCATGTCACGTGTTGCTTCATGTATTAGCTCAGCATTAAACATGTTCTAATATAATTGACAGTGAGAATATCCATTTCCTTCAGAAGAAAACCCCTGTTCCCTTTCCCAGCATGTGACTGGAATGAGACATCACAATAGTGGATGATAGGTTTCCAAAAGTCTGGCTTAATAAATCGGAAAAAGCATCGCATGGAGAATACAGTCCTGTTTGTAGTCTGCTGGGTACAGTCAAGCTCCTTCCCAAAGTCCATTTTTCAGTGTGAAAGAAAAAGAGGCTCAGCATTGCTTGAAAAATTAATCAATAATCTGATCTTGGAAAAAAGACAAACATATATATTAAGAACTAAATATCGTTTCTCTTACTCCTTTGCAGCTTATTATTGTGAAGCATCACTATCCTTGAAGGTAACTTCTCACGGAAGTAACTCCACTATTCATAGGACTCCTGGTATGGTGTGAATATACATGTCACTCCAAAATTCATATGTTGAAACATAATCACCAAGGTAATAGTATTAAGAAGTGGGGCCTTTTGGAGATGATTAGGTCATGAAGGCTCCACCCACATGAATTGATTAGCATCACTATGAAAGGACTGGAGGGAACTAGCTAGTTCTTTTTGTCCCTTCATTCCTTCTGCCATGTGGAGACAGTGTTCCTCCCCTCAGGCGGATGTAGCATTCAAGGAAACAGAGATTGATCTCTCATCAGACGTTGAACACACTGGGGCCTTGATCATGGACTTCCCAGCATCCGTGATTAAGGGAAATACATATTTGTTCTTTATACATTACCTAGTCTCAGGTATTTTGTTATAGCACAAGGAAATGACTAAGACAACTCCTCAAACAGTCCTTCTTAGTACAAAGGAAGGTAGAATCCCAAGACAAATTCCAATGTCCACCGAAGAAAACATAAATTATGACCAATCCCCCAAATGGTAAATTTCCTTTTCAAAATCTCTAAATCTGGATTCTGCCAGGTGGACTTGGTCCCAATATGTCTAAAAATACTAACTACATGAAACAGAGTCCAATTTGTATTTATATAAGAAAAAATATGCAAAGGTTAGTGTTTCACAGTTGGAAAAAATCAAAAATCATTTACTTGAGTATCCTTTAGTAGAGCTAGACAGACTTTACTTATGTTATACTAATATAGATTTCTGTAATGGATACTAAAATATTCTCGGTTTCAGATTCCAAAAAGAATTATTTTACTCAATAATCCAGAAATACGATAAAACGATTCGTTGAGACTGCCTTCTCCCCAATCCTGCGATGGAAGCTTCCACTTCCGTCTCACCAACATCTGATAATAATGAAATCAATGGGATTAAAGGGACAGTCTTGACTGTGGTCCAGTTTGGGCTTCTCTTTTTGCTTTGCCTTAATTTTGATTATAAGTTTTGTTATGTCTTTCAAATCTGGTCTCATGATATTCTGAGCTGGGATAGCTTTCTTCAGAGCCCTTAATAATGATGGCGGATATTCCCTAATCTTTACATTTGTGAGTGTTCAAAGAGTACTTTATGAAAGCTCAGTGAATATATTTGAAAAGCTTGCTTTGCTCCAGTGTGCAATAATAAATGGTTATGCATAGAGGATAAGAGTGTCTACTTTGAAGCCAAATTGTCGATTTTGTATCCTGACTCTGTCACTTGCAAGCTATGCAACCTTGAAAAATGTAATTTTTTTGTGTGTTTCAGTTTCTTTATTTTGAAAATGGTGATAAAAATAATATCTACCTCATAGAGATATTATGAACATTAAACAGGTGTGTGTGTGTGTGCGCGCGCAAAACATTACAGGTATGAAGTAGATCTTATCACTTAAAATTTTGATCACACACTGATTTCTCAATATACTGAATAAAAATATCGGTTGCATGCTGTATTTCTGCATGCCACTTCAACTCCCTATCTTTAATTTGGGTATTTTGTCCTGCATTTTTTCCCTGTAGCCATATTTACTATTCTATTCAGAGGTAGGAAAGAAACATTCTAACTGAGAACATTTCAATTAAAACCTGGAGCTCGAGTTGAAACCAGATCTCATTTGCATCAGGCCCCAACACTGTAATAACATCAAACACCACTCCCTCTTCCACCTGCAGGGGTGTAGCAGATCTAAGAAAAGCATTCTTTCATCATTTCATGCTCAATATCCTGTAGGCTATAACTGCACACTGCATCCAGAAACACTGCCCTTTTACTAGTAGGATCTGGTAACTTACTAATTTTGAACATTTAATTATTTTTGGAAACACAATAAATCACAAAAATCAACATTATTGTGTAAAATATGGAAAAATTAAAGGTCTTTATATGAAAGTCTTCTATTTCAGCCTACTCATGAAATCTGACATGTCCAACTTCCTGTAATTATGCTGTCCCTTCTAGACTACTGTTTCTAATTATATTTGGCAGCTTTTCATCTGTTTGGCATTGACAAGATTACAAGAAAAAGATAAGGATAAAATACAATTTTGACTGATGGTATTTTATAGGTTACAGTTTTTGGTGTCAAGTTTTGAAGCTGCACCTTAAAAAGGAGGAGCACTGTCCAAATGCTATAACAATCTTGGGAGAAAATCACATTTTTGTTGGCAAAATTACACTTGGTAATATTGATGTGTGGTCTTTCCTATAGAAATGGCAAGGGGCATTGTGTGTAGTGTCTATATGTATATGCCCTGGAGCCAGATCACCTGGATCCAAACCCCCATAGACACTTTCAAATTGTGTGGTTTTAGTCAGATGACTTAATCTCTCGCTGCTACAGATTTTCTAGCTTAAAAATAGTATAATCATGATATTTAACTCTAAGCATCATTGTGAAATTCAGGAAGGTCAAACACACCGTAAATAGTGGGCTGAGACTAGTTGTTACTAATAATTCTCATTGAAACACACCACGTCTGAGTTGGCATTCATATGTTAAGATGGAATGAATGTATTTTGCATGTGAGAAGGGTGTGAATTTTGGGGGGCTAGGGACAGTAAGCAATGGACACATTCATGTGTCCCCCCCAAGTTTATATGTTGAAACCTTAATTCCCGATGTGAGGATATTTGGAGTTTCAGAACTCCAAATAGTCATGAGGGTGGAGCCCCTGAATTGAATTAGTGCTGTTATGGAAGAGGCTGGGGGAGTTTTCTAGCCCCCTTTCAGGTGTGTAAGCATACAAAAAGAAGTTTGTAGTCTGTAGCCTGGAAGAGGGCCCTCACCAACCCTGACCATACTGGTATCCTGATTTTTGAAGGACTTCCAGCCTCCAGAAATGTGAGACATACATTTATATTATTTATAAGTCACTCAGTCTATGTTACTTTGTTATAGCAGCTGAGACTAAAGTATCACTTTAAGACTGTAACGGTCATCTTTGAATTTGAATTCTTTCTTTCCCTTCATATTTAATTAGCTTTTACAGTTATTGATTTAAAAATAATTCTTTCAAAATATTCCATTTCTTTTCATTCTGATGAATGTCATCCCTTTTTAGTTTCTTATATCTTTATTGAACTAACGGACTTGTCTTCCATTTGATTTCCATGTCTTCAGGCTTTCCCTACTTCACTGCATCCTAAGCACCACTGCCAGATCAATCTTCCCAAAAGTCAGATCGAGTACATCACTGTTCAACTTTGGATATTTAGTAGTGCTCTATTTCTCACAGCATAAAATCCAGACCCTTTATCTTTGTATCCAATCTCCTTGGTTATACCTAGTATCAACCTTGACAACCCTTGAATCACACTGGTCTGCTCAGTAGTCCCTTAACGTGTTTTTCCTTATTTCTGTTGCAAGTGTTCTTTTTCTCATTCCTCCGAAGTATTATCTTCATTCCTTTCCATCTGCAATTCAATTTTATGTGTACATATCAAGATAAATTATACATGTTTTGAAGGAAAGGAGGTAATGCTAACAGTTTTCCCATTCAAGATATTATTGTTTCAGTGTTCCCGTTTCAAAATTCAGATGTTGCTAATGATAGTATTAGGAGATGGGCCTTTAAGATGTGGTTAAGTCAAGAGAGCTCCTCCCCTTGTGAATGTGATTAAAGCCCATTAAAAGAGGGATCACGGCGGGGCGTGGTGGCTCACTCCTGTAATCCCGGCACTTTCGGAGGCCGAGGCGGGTGGCTCAAGAGGTCAAGAGTTGGAGACCAGCCTGGCCAATATAGTGAAACCCTGTCTCTACTAAAAAATACAAAAGAATTAGCTGGGCATGGTGGCATGCACCTGTAGTCTCAGCTACTTGGGAGACTGAGGCAGGAGAATCTCTTGAACTCAGGAGGTGGAGGTTGCAGTGAGCCGAGATCGCACCACTGCACTCCAGCCTGGGCGACAGAGCAACACTCCATCTCAAAAAATATAATTAATGTAATGTAATGTAATGTAATAAAATATAATATAATATAATAGGGATCATGCAGTTTTAAGTTCTCCTGCCTTTCTGCCTTCTGCCATGTGAAGATGTTATAAATTACCCAGTCTGTAGTATTTTCTGATAGCAGCAAAATGATACACAAGACTATGCATTAAACATTCCTCCATCACTTTGATCTAAAGCTCGTACCTCATTGATTTACATTGATATACATTTAGTGGGGTTCTCCTTCTAAAGGAGAATGGATCTGTCTTAGATTTCCTTAAATTACCACGTGAGCTTATTGGGGACAATTTTTTTTTGGTGCATTCAAATTGCTATCCTATTATGTTAAGTAACTTCATCCTAAAGACAGGAAAATTTTATAATATTTTGAGATGTTACATTTATAACACATTTTGTGTAAATTAATAATGTGTTCCTATTCTGTGCTGCTCATTGCAGTAAGTATTCTATGTATAAAATTTCATTTAATTCTTAGAACAACCCTGAGAATCAAGACAACCTATTATTATAATCCTTATTTATGTAACCTGAGGTTCAAAGGTTAAGTTTTGTCAAGTTCTGTCAGGCTACATGTAACTGAGATTATGACTCTCAAATTATACTGCTTCAATCTAATGAAAGTAAGCAGTAACTAGATTTCCATTAACAATGGTTTTGAGATTTACTTCCCAAGGGCTGACTAGGAAATTTAGCTGAGAAGCTGCTATAGTCTGGAAGCAGGAGAATCTGGCCCAGAACTCTCTGTAGCCCTGTGTCTGATTTCTCATCTTCAAGAAATTTAGTGTATTATTAATTTTAGAATTTCATCAAGATTTGGCACTAAAATGAAAGGAGTATTTAATGTGCAAGCTTGATGTGACAAACAAATGACAGGTAACATGCAGGCGGTAGAGATCTCTAAAGGTAGATCAATCCCCTTGCAGATGATGCTCTAAGAATGGAGGACACAATAGGTACTGGTATCCTAATTTCATCTGCAGAATAAACATGCAGAGACACTTATAAACAGAGTGTATGTATGCAAACTCCAATACATGGCTTGCAAAAATAAGGTACATATAGCCTGATATGTGCTAAAGATTTGAAGAAGAATCTCTTCTGTCCAAATTAGAACATTCATCTCTGCTTGAAGAGAAAGTTTAAAGCATTAGTCATGTCCTTCTTCTCCTAAAAGGGAGAGAGTGTGTGTATGTGTAGATAGAAGGACACTTTCCAAATTTCATTGCATAACAATACATCAATTGTATTTTCCAAAACTCCAGCTGTATGTTGTGTTAAAAATCACCATCTTATCAAAAACCTGTATTTTATTTGAAACAAACTATGTTGTCCAGTATAATTTGTGTGTGTGTGTATGTGTATATGTATGTGTGTGTGTGTGTGTGTGTAAATTCTGAATATAGACTTATAGATACAAAAGAAACAAAAGCATTCCCTCAAAACCACAGGAAAAAATAAGTCTTACATTAGAAATTTAATCTTCATTTTATGCTTTTGGGTGAATTGTTTTCCTCCCCAAAGTTGTCAGGTTAGTACAATACTTAGATAAAATTTATTTGTGAGTTTAAGTACACTGAAAAACAAGGTGACTGACATGTTAAATGAAGTATAATTAAAATTGTTGAGTGGATTGTACATGTGAATATGTATAATTATTTTTCTTACAAAAGATGGCTTTCGTGCTTCCTTGGAGCAGTTTATAGTTGCAAATACGTGATTTTTAAAAAAGAACAAATCAAAAGCCACAGATCCACCAAGGAGCAGGGGTATTCAGTATGCCCTTTGGGTAGGCCAGCCTGAACAGATGGACCTTCAGTCTGTATTAAAGGTCAATTGATTTGTGCCTTTGCCAAATGAGTTTGGAAAAGAAGTTTCAAATTCTGTCTCTCCAATAAGTGGCTCACCACATATTTTCTGAAAATTCAAATTTAATTGTACAGTTGTTTCCAACCCCTTTCAGAAAATCCTAGAGGTCAACCCTGAAGCTTAAACAAAGTTTAAATTTCTTAGCTTGGAATTTGACATTCAAAATTTTCATACTGACTATGGTCCATCATTTCAGCCTCAACTTTTATTATACCTCTGCACAAATCCCTCCACTCTAAAAAATGAGTCTCCTAACCAAGTCACAAATCTGTTCAATTCTCCGAATCTGAAGTGGTGCTCTCTGTCATGCCACAAGAATACCTTTCCCCGTGTTCTAGTTTGAGTTGTCGCTCATATACAAAGCTTTCTTTGATCACTCTAGGGAATAAAATTGTGTCTGTTTCTAAAGTTCTTTCTCCCTTGCTGTGTAGTTCATTAATTGATTTTTTTAGCATTTTGATGATGTTAGTTCTCTTTTATGTAACTGCTGTGTCTCCTCGTGTGGTATGTTAGAATTAGGACTGCTGTAATTCCTGTACTAGTTAGGGAGGAAAGTAACTGTTCTTTAACAAGCATTATGATCAGAAGTTTTTTTCTTCACCTATTGGAAGAAAAGACAGTTGTCCTGAGGCTTTATCCTTATTCCATCAGTTCTTACTCTTCATGCTTTCCTAAGTAAGTAATTAGAGAGGCACTAGGAAGTTATTCCTTGTTTTCCTGGATTTTTTGTTATGTTTGTTTACAAACTGAGTTGGCAACCAAGGTGAACACATTCTTATCAGACTGGACCAACCTTTTTGATTTTGCCTAACTTATCAATTCTAATAGCTAACATCTGCCTAGTATCACTTTGAATAACAAGCACTGAGTACAGAAGGTACACATATCAATGGAAGTCAAGTTCTACTAAATGTTTTTATTCATATTGAAAGCTTTTCTAGTCTCTTGGGCTTATAGATCTGAAGCTGTGTCACAAAATTAATGTTAACTCTAGTCCCAGGTAGGAGAACCTTGAGAGAGTTACAAACTATCTTAAAAGAAGGAGAAATAGTGGACTCCATGCCTTCTTAGCTCTATAGTGCTGAGTTTGTTTTCTATTCTATTTCTCACTATATTCCTGAAGTTTCAGTTACTTTCCCTCAAGGAAGAAAATGTTGTGATGGAATGAGAAAAAAAAAAAAGTGTTAGTACTTGAAGAATTAGAGATGACAAGTTGGGAAGAATGTGAAGAGAGGGTCAGATTAAAAGCAGTGGTTCTCTCTTCTTTATGTTCTATGCATTCTCTAGATCACAGGGGCAAATTATATGTTCATAGACTTCAAGAAGTTTTCCTTCAGCTGGAACATGTGTTTTGCTTGGTTCCCATGATACTGTTCTGTACAGTGTTTCAAAAATTTTGAAGGATATTTTAACATTTCAAAATTAAAAATTTTATATAAACAATTGAAATTTTGGCTTCTTTTTTGGAAAAAATCTTAATGCCTAAACAGGAATAATCAGCTTTAGTTAGGTAGTGGCTTTCCTTTTAGCCGAGGCAAGAACATCCTCAGGTTGAGGAAGGTCTTATCCAGCATCATCCCACTTCCTTCCTTTACAAAGCTATGTTGACCTTTAGGCATTAAATTCCTAATCCATCCACCCCAGACTGAAGGAGATGATAAGGACCTAGAAGTCACATATGCTAGGACTAGGCCTTGTGTGGTGTAGATTATAAGTGGGTTTTAAATTTTTTGAAATCTTTAATTATTATGTATACCTAATAGTTGTACATATTTACAGGGTGCCTGTGATGTTTTCATACAGGTATACAATGTATAACAATCAAATCAGGGTAATTGGAGTATCTATCCCCTCAAGTATTTTTTGTTGTACTCATTAATAATGATACAAATTAAAAAACCTATAAATATTATCTAAAGGAACATGAAATTTATAAATATTTGATATCATTAAGACATCAAATAAATTTTCCCCTACTTTTGTAAGAACAATTGTTGAAAATGTCTAAATACAAATATTTAACAATATAATTGATCACAAAATTTGGATTCATTTAAAAATGGAACTGACCTTGACTTTTAGCAATTTGGAAAGTAATATACCTGGTCGTTTAAGTCAAAATATATTTTGATACAAATTGATATTATAACTTTGTGTTTTTTTGAGGCCAAGGAAGAAGTGCTGTAGAAAACTCGTTCCAAATAACTTGGTCATGGCTGGAAATATCAGAGGGGGGCCTGCGAAGATACAAGTTGAACGCATTGCTGAAATAGGGATTATCTGCTCCCCGTTTGGCTTGGTTTTATTTCCCTAAGTAGCAGAGTAAATGACTTTGGAGACCCTCTATTTGTAGACCAATGATATAGAAAGGGTCATATAAAAACACTGTATTCTAGCCAATATTATCATTGCAGTTAATGAACATTTCAAGAGTCAATACTAACTTACATGAGATCACTTCTTAATGGAAACATTACATGTTCTCTGTGTCCTTAGGAATCATAGAATTTATCAAATCTCTCATGAACTAGAAAAGTACAAATCACTTTAACATTTTCTTTCTTTTTATCCAAAGCTTTATGGTGGAATTGCAGCATTGTTAGTGAATTAAACATTAGAATAGAATACTTCTACATAGTAGTGAAAACCTAGCTCATTTCATATTATCATAGAAACATTGACATTAAAATTATCTTGTCCAAGTATCATCTCGTGCTTGTATCCTTTCTGTATCACCTATGACAAGTTAAAATCCTCTTGTTTGAAATCACCCTGATGATGAGTTTTCTGCCATGAGGTAATCTCTTTCATTTGTGAACATCTATGACTGTTGTAAAAATCATCTTTATATAGTGTTGTAATTTGTTTTCTTGTATTTGAATTCTTTTGTCTTAGTGATTTCCTCTGAAAAAGTTGCACATTCTTCAATATGATAGCATTTCAGAAGTCTGGAGATAGCTAACTAGTTCTTCCTAAGCCCTTCTATTTATGGCTAAGTATCCACAATTCTTTCAACTACTCCAAAATTGATGTAACTTCCAGTTCTTTAACTAATTTGCTCATTCTCCCCTAGGTAGATCTTGATTTTTCAATATTCCTTTTAAATTGTGATGTTCCCAAATGTACACAGATTCCAAGATTGGTTTCAATCTATAGAGAAATATAATGTGATTTTTCACTCTATCATTGTAGATTTTCTGTGTTGGTTTATGCAGTTAAAATTGCTCTACCTTGTTTAACAGTCCAATCGCATTGTCGATTGATTGTTTTTCTTGTTAACTATAGTACCCTAAATATTACTCCTTGTAGAAGTTAGTATAGTCTTTTCCTACCTGGTCCTATATTCATATTAGTTCTTTTAAATTCAAGTTTAGATCTTTACTTTTATCTTATATAGTAGTTTTTAAATTTCTATTCAAGAAATCTTTAACTAGATTTTAACTATTATTCTAATTCATTATCAACATTTGGAACTGGACTGTGTTATTTAACATACTGCCTTTCTTTACAAGCTTTATGACTCCACTAAATATGATACTGAGTCCTTATGGCTATCTTTCCCCCAAATCCATTCTAATTTCCCTTTTACCTATAGCAACTATGAGGTTGGGGAGGGACTGACCCACATCATCTCCAGGCATGAATCCTGACTGGTTAAAAATAACCAGCATAACTTAACTCTCTACACCACAGTGACTGGCTCATGAACATCCCAATGAGAGTAAAGGATCGAATGTTAATTAGAATAGGAGGAGAAAGTCTCTTGCTCTGGAGGATGAGATTGGAATGTGGGGCCTAGAAGTGCTTATAGCTACTTTTGATGACGAGGAATGCCAGATTTTCTATAAAGTTCTGCTCAAACAATGTTTCTCTTTCTCTAAATGTTTTAGTTATATAAGTAACTATATAGGGCTGCTGCCCTAAAATCCCATGAAATATGAGTAGCTTAACACAACAAAGATCTATCGGTTATCTACATAAAAACTGGTGTGAGTTGTCAAAGCCTGGCCTTGGTGATTCAGGAAAAAAGTCTCCTTTCTTGTTTCGATTGTACCATCACAACCTGTGTCAGGGAAAAGAGAAAATAATGAAAATGAAGAAGGTTGGCTTTCAATTGGTTTGGTCTAGAAATAAAATATATTACTTCCACTCATAATCCACTAATCTGGACTAGACATGCAGTCCAAAATTAATTGGCAGGGAGGCTAGGAATTGTAGAAGAATATTTGAAATATTTAGTAACCATCAATCGTATCTTCTGCCTAATATAATCTCTTTAAGGAACGTAGTTTTCACAACAGACTGAAGGTGCCATTGATCTTAAGTTGTCTGCTTTCCACTTGCAACCATCCCAGAGGCAAGACTGTATTAATGACTTGGCTACTGGCTTAGAATAGTGAGAACACACACAAATTGTAACAATAAATTCTTCCAAGACACGTTCTTTTCCTCCTAGTTTGAAAATCAGTATTAAATGTTTCTAACTCTGGATTCCTGGTCACATCTCCTATTTCCCCCAGTGGCTGCAAGATAAGAAATTTTCATTCATGCAGTTCACTATCTCATCTGCAAGTTTTTACCATACTCTGGTATGCAATCTTCTTAGGCCTGGAGACTTGAAATCATTTAGAGAAGCTAAATGCTATCTTATGATCTCCTTACCTATCTCTAGGTTCAATTGCTTTTCACCAATATTTATTTTGCCTTCTCCAGGCTAAAAATTATTCTCCTAGTCAGAGAATATGGAAGTAAAATAGAATTTTTATGATTTCATTTTGTATCACTTGTTCAATTTATAAAATCTTACCAAACATAGTACAGGTAAAGTCTTTGTTCTTGCTCTGAATATAATTGTAACTTAGAAAGATTTTAGTTTCTTACACAGTTTTTTCACAAACCTTAACTCATTTTAGGTTTTCTGGTACTGTCCTCTTAGGCTCATGCTCCTTTAATATTTGTCTTTGGGTATATGTTTCTGCATCCTTTTTCAATACATAAATTTAAAGTTAAAACCATCTAAGTGGTCCTTATGAAGCCACTATGAATGTTCAGACACTATACTCCATGAGTTTTTAAATAATTTCATAGGTAGAAATTCAATTTCAAGTGATTTCTTAACTCTCTGAACTTTTCCATTTTAGAGTCTGAAACTTTATGACCATTTATATCTTTCACTTAAGCTCTTCAGTATCTTCCTACCTGAGGTTTAGGGTAGAATTTTCCCCTGGTCATCATGATCACCAAGTGTTTAAAATATCTTTGGTGCTAAATAAATGATTTTTGAATAAATTCATTTGAAATACACAAGGAAAGATTCCATTTCTATGAGAATCCTATCAGTTTTTAAATCTACTTTTAATCAAAACTGAATCTTTTATCAGTTTTTAGGCAATGTTGATAATTCAGTCAAACTGTTCTTTTTTAAAAATAGAAATTTCAAACTTTTAAAAAAATAACTCTGACAAGCTTTCTATTCATGGAGGTTAAATTTTGGCTAAACTGTTTTGAATGAGTATTACACTATAACACTAGCAGAGTCAAAATTACAGGTTTAATATCCATAGAAGACAGTTTTCATCCCACATACAATTATATGTCATTTTACATTCTTATCAACAGTCTTCATTGATTATCCAAGAGGTCAAAAGGATATAAAAAGCTCAGTGTAATTCCAATACCATTGCTAAGGGTACACAATCTTTAATATATCTTTGATACCTGTTTTCCTAAGATTATGTAAGAAAAACCTAGTCTATATTCAATATTCTACAACTTTTAAAAAGTTTTACTCAAGATTTTTCAAGAGTACTTCAGAATAAAGGAACACAGTGTATGTTAAGTTTAAGTGAATGTCATTAACATCAACATCACCATCAACAAAAAAGCAGATATTCATAAATCATAATCACAGAGATGTTACAATAAATAGAATAATTTTAAAGTTTAGAAACAAGAGTTTGCTCCATTCACAGCCTTCTACCATACATTTCTTTATAAAACCCAGGATGAATAGTTCTTACAATACTTCTAGAAATGGGAATCCTCTTTTGGTAATTCCTTTTTAAATCAGTCGTACTAGAACTTAGCTTCCTAAGTGATCTTTTCTTTCTTCAATATCAGGTCTTTTCTAGAGATCTGTTAAAGATTATAAAATTACAGGTAAATAGAAGGAATAAATTATTGTGTTGTACATCACTGTAGGCTGACTGTAGTTAACAGTGTTATATGGTTTCAAATAGCTAGAAGGAGAATACTGAATGTTCTTAACGCAAAGAAACTCATATTTGAAATGATGGATATATCTACTACACTAACATGGTCACTATATACTATATGTATCAAAACATCACAATATATCCCATGAATATGTACAATGATTTGTAAATTAAAGAAACAAAACTTTTTAAAATAAAAATGATCCCAGCTCGCAGCTATCCTTTGGATAGGAAAAGAGTAGATCCATGCATTCGGTACTCCCAACTTCTCTGGGGCTGCCCCAAAACTAACATCTGTTTTACCAGTATTGGAGATCTGATTGGTCTGGCACAGCCTAGCCACCTGGAGAAGAACAGAGATAGTGATTTGGATTAGTGGACACCATAGGTCCTCCCTCCTGCTCAGCCTAGAGTAAGTAGACAAAAACTTCAGCTCTCAGCTTCCCCCAGGGAAGGAAAGAGTTGATATATGCATCTAATGTATGAACTTCTTTAGGGCTACTCACAGAACCGAAATTTGTTTTGACAGTCTTTAAGCGCTGATCAATATGATGCAGTCTAGCCGCCTGGAAGAGAATAAAGATGGCAGTATGGACTGGTAGATGTCATTACCCCTCATCCCCCAGCTCAGCGTAAAACAAACTGAAAAGAAAGCCTATTATGTGCTAGACACTACACTATGTGATACAAATACCTTACCTTTAGTCCATTTATGCTGTTATAACAAAATACCATATACAAGGTGATTGGTGAACAGTAAGAATTTATTTCTCACAGTCCTGGAGGCTGGGAAGTCCAAGATCTAGGCAGTGACAGAATTGATGTCTGTTAAGAATCTGTTTCCTGGTTCACAAGTGATCATCTTCTAGTGTGTCCTCATACAGTGGAAAAAGTGAGGGGGCACTCTGGGATTCTTTTATAAGGGCACTAATTCCATTCATGAGGGCTCCACCCTTATGATTTAATAACCTCCCAAAGACTCCACCTCAAAACATCATTATATTGGTCCTCGTCATTTCCCTACTTATTTCATCCTTCTACTACATGCCAAAACCAGATGGTTCAGGTAGGTTACTTTAATGTAAGCAGGTGGGAGCTTTAATCACAGTTGCCTGGAAGAGCCTGGCTATTGTCAGATTTACTGGGTCACAAATTCAGGTATGAATACCACAACCCTTTAGGTAATAGAAATTGCACATTTGAGATTGGGCTGGGTTAGATCCAGAAGCCATAAATAATTATGTGAATATGTGTTCCAGACTCCCTTGGAACCTACCTCTGTTTCACTTCAACTCCTACTTATAGCCTCATGAACATTAACTGAAAGAGAAGTAAAACACTTGAATTTGATTCCAAAATGCTAGCACAAGATGGTGCTCACCTACTTTGCTCCATTATAGCCCCACTAGGAGCAGTGGTGAAGGGAAATCCACCCTCCTAATGGACAGAAATGAGAACAGTTCATTCCATCATTCACCTCATGGAGGAAGTTGGGAAGAAGTGGTCTAAGGCGTGTGTGTGTGTGTGTGTATCCACACACATACATACCTTAGTGGTGGAAATAAAATAGCCTGATTGACCAAACATATATATAAATGAACAAGACTAGAAGATCAGGACCAGGAGATCTGGAGAAGAGGGCGGTAGAAGGACCTATGGAGAAGGGCAGAAAGAATGCAGACTTTTTAAATGTCCACCATTGCAGATGAGAATCTCACAAATCAATGGACAGAAGGACATGATCTGGATGTCATTTGGTCTCTTAGTAACTTTAGTTCTTGTGTAATGGATTCATAAAAAGAGTAGCTATGGTAGCAGGGATGAAGGTTATGCATGGAGTCAATTGCATAGTCTTCCTTTTGCCAGAGTTTGCATAGTCTCCCTTCTACCAAAAGCTACTGCTTCTTCTGAATGTCTAATCTGGCAGCATAAGAGACTGATGGTAAGCTCCTAAAATGGAACTATTCTCTGAGAAAACCAACTAGCTACTGATGACAGGGTTATTACACTTCACTTCTGTCCTGGAGGAGGCAGCATTTTTTTTCTTATTACAATCAATAAATACTTATACTAGATATGAGTTGGTGTTTCTTATCCATAGTGATGATGCCTCCATCATCACTACTATCTGATTGCTTATAGAGTGTCTTATTTATAAACTTGTTATCCTACAAGCCGTTGCCTCAAACCCAGGGTACTATTTGATGGAAAAAGAGGCACAAAAATCAAAAACATTGTTATAACATCTATTAGTCTTAAACATCCACCAGAAGCAATCAACTTACTAGAATGATGAAATGGGCTATTTAGCAAAGGAATTAGCTTTGAGACAAACTCTTCAAGGCTAGGACACTGATCTCTAGTAGATTATATGTTTACTGAACAGTCGATTTTCTAGAGGGGCATCCTTCAAAGCTAAATTCTGTAATTTCTGGCATTCAGTGTGGCATAGAGAATAGGCTCCTGTCAACATCTCACTATCTTTGAAAATTGAAAATCCTGGTTTGCAGGGAGGTCACATTTTACATGGCTGGGGTTTATAAAATTTTACGAAACTGGATTCCATGAATAACATCAAACTGCTTTGAACACCTCATAAGAGCAGGCCAGCAAGCCAAAAAAATAAATAAATAAAATAAAAATAAATAAATAAATAAATAAAATGGAGGCACTGCATTACCTGGGTTGATGTCAGGCAGTGAGAGCGAAAAAGAGTCTCTAGAGCTGACGGGTTTCAGTAGGATATCTCTTGGTGTTTTAACATTTCTGTGAAAAAGGTTAATAGTAAATAGGCATTGCATTAACTATGCCCTGTCAAGGGCAAGACAACCAAAGACTCAGAATCTTTGGGGAGGAGGTCTGAAAACCTCCATTCCAATTAATTTTAAAAATACACCAACAAATTTCCTATCTTGAGATTTTACACACGAGTTGGTTTACTTCCAAGCTTCATTTAGACTCCAAGTTAGATTGTTTTTACATGTATTAGCTTTATTTATATGCCTTTATTTTCCTCCCTTTTCTTCCCATGCTGCTCCTAGAATACCTTCCATATATGTTTACATTTCTTTGTGAAGATAATTTAAAAATGTTTAAATTAAAAAGTCTGAGTTTTCTTTATTAATAAAAGTATGGCAAGTTTATATTTTCTTCCTAAGTTCACCATCAGTATTATCAAATGATAGAAACATAGTCTTTGTATTTCTTTTAAATCCTTTAAAATACATTTCTAAACATTTTTCAAAGAAATGGGGCCTTTCCATTGTTGTTCTTATTATTTCTGTGTGGAATCTTCAGAAGCAAAAAATGTCCCATAGTTAAGTGAGTGAATCCTTTTCTCCTTAATATCCCTTCCTTCCAAATAGGGTTAATAACACTATAACATCATGGAGGAAGCTCTGTAGAACATTATAGCTATATTACAAATAATTTTGGGACTTTTTTATATGTGTTGAACATAGAGATATATAGAAGAATGTCAGAGATAGGAAAAAAGGCATTATATCTGCTATCATGGCCATGAAAATAACAGCTGGTTATGTTTACCAGGCATCTGAGAAATAGGTGACAGTTTCAAAGCTGGTCTAGATTTGCTTTGACAAATTTTAGAAGTTATAAACATGGATTCACAGTAATTGGGAAATTGGAAAACTGTTTTCCAATATTAATCAGTGTGTTCCACATTGAATAATTTAGTCACATAATGCAGTGTATCCACAGGCAAACTGTTATGCAATGTAGAAATATATTTTAAATAATATTTTATTATTTGAGAGGACAAATTTTGTTGGCATAGAAATAAATGAGAAGTTTAGGTTAATAACTTAATAATTCTATTGTATTTTAATAGCCTATTCTCTGGGTCTGAATGAGAAAATATTTTAGAATTTAGATGCTTTTAAACATTTTATTCTAGCTCTGAAAATGAAGTAATCTGAGATCTTGTTACCTTCATGTCTTCAGAAGTTTACGGTACCCACAACTTCATAGGTACCATAAAGGCCTTGTTTAATGTGTTGTGTCAAATGGTTAAGAATATTACTTTCTAATCCATTATGAATAACCTGGCATGACCTTCTAACGCACCTATCAGTTTGACGCCTCTTAGAAGAACTTCATTCTAAAACTAAACCTCTCATTAAAGCCTTCAAGTCAAATTTTTGGTACTAGAAATAAGTGAAGTAAAAATATTTTCTTGAACAAATTTGTAGGATCTGATGATATTCTCTGAAGAACGCTCAGGACGTTAAGTAGTTGACCTTGACATCTCATTATGTCCTCAAGGAGACAAACATCCAAATTTCTAACCACAGGAAACATTAAATGTAAACAAATCAAATTCAGAACCATTTCTTAGTAAGAAATCTATTAAACACTTTTACAACCTCTCATTTTCCCACATTACTATTTTTATTATTTTCAGCAATGGTTAAGCCTTTCCAAAGCACAATTCTGGATAACAGGCAGAGTGTGAAAGTTCACTTCTGAGCAGGTGAAATGGATAGGGAAACCACACAAAAATGATCTCTAAAATTGCACATAAGGATTACCTGCTATTCTATACACAGGTCCTAGGGATTTGTTTTGAGCTCTAGGGCTAAAGAGCAGCTCTGGCTCTTCACCCCTGAAGGAGAATAGAGCCAGGATATGACAATCGGCAGAGCTAAGTGCCACGTGTGTATGTGTGTATGCATGTTCGTGAGCGCCAAGGGTTTCATTGTTTGGAGGCCAGCAATTTACCTCATGGCAGGCATTCTATCGGTCTTTACTAGGGTGTAGGAAGTTTAAGCACAGGAGCAAGCTTTGCATAGTCTCTCTTATGTTGTTGTCTTGCCCAGCTGCATAATCTATATTACATGCACGTTATAAGACAAATAACTTTTATAAATGAATAAATAAACTTTAATTTGCCATGTCATGATCAATGAGACTATCATTTTTCTCTTTCCTTAAAATTATGTTGAAAGTGAATTTAAAAAAGCAATAATTACCGCTTTTTCTATGCTTACCTCTGCTTTTCTTTGGAACAAATAGAGGGCTTTTCTAGTGGATTCATAAGTTAGAAGGGAGATTTTAAAATAATCTGTTTATGGACAGATATGTCCATTTTAGTGGTCTTGAGAATCTTAATATTTATTTTTTCCATTGACTTCGAATTTGTAAAATATCTATTTTCTTATCAAAGTAAATGCATGCAGATTTTAGATCAATTTGGTTATGATCTTTATCAGAGAGGTCTTAAAGTCTTTTAATAATCAGAAATAAACTAGGACACTTAATTACACAGTTGTTAATTATAAGAGATAAATGTTAAGATGAACAGAAGTAGGCATGAGCATTAAAAGACTTGGGTCATTTAAGTCACCAGGCTGTCTGGGATGCTGGCTCATTAGCAAACACACTCCCTGTATACTGTATTGTAAAAGGAAGCTGAAGAGTTGGCAGCCCTCTGACAAGATAGTAAACTTACACTGTTGTCTCTGACACACAAATGCAAACTGTTTGTGATTTTCATTACTGAATTTTGTAGAACATAAATTATGTGTTACATACTAGGTGCTAAAACTTGTTTTGAGTCCTAAAACTTGTTTTGAGTCGTGTCCTTGAAGATACCCCACGTGGAGCCATAGCTGTGATGGGCATTGCTATCTGATTAAGTTTTCAGCATAGTCCACTGTCATTCTCTATGATCCTTCAGGCTTTTGCACCGACCGGACAGGCTAGTTACTTGGTAGTGTGCTGGAAAACACGATCCTTGCATCTCTTAAATTTTGACGGTGGCACTAATCTCTGTCCTCCAGGGATGTGGCATTTTGGTTTACTGTCTTCGGGAAGGGAACATCTGTTCCTTGTTCCACATATTAGGGAATCAACATCAAAATTCTGCCATTAAATTTACTCTATTTCTACTGTATGTTTGAAACCACTCCTGGAACAGCTCAAGACTAACTCTGACTAGTGAAACATTACGGTATTTTGGGTCTCTGAGTATAAGCATGAATTCAAAACCACTAATTAATAACCACTAAGAAATTCTGAAGTATGGACATTTCCCATTCTATACTTATTTTGTTAACTGGTAAGGGGTATACTTGGGGAACCCAATGCAGTTTTTTTTTTTTTTTTTTTTCTTTCAAACCCATCAACCTCAACCTTAATTACGGAATGGGCTCTGAGTCTTAAAATGCCTTAGGTGAGATATCTAAGCTGTGAATCTCTCTAAAATGGCAACTGGGGTTAGATTTTTGGCTACCAAATCTAGACTTTATAATCCTATGTATTTCAAGAATCACTTTACTGGATGTCTAGGGATGAATTTATTTCATTTCTGGGACTGTGAGTAATTAGCAATAGTAACAGATTTCCATGAGTCAGGACACTATGGCAACCATTTTCTCTCTTTGGTTTATTGTATAATGACACACACCTTTTCTCTAATAGTTAAATGTCTCCTCCTGCATTCAACCACCTAGAAGCCCATTATTACCACTGAGATCACAGAGACAACTTACATTACAGCATCTCATGTTGGTGTCTCTGGCCCACAAAGTATAATCACCAGAGAGGTCATCAAGAGTATTCGTGCCTCCCTTATGCAGACATCTCTTAATATCTTGTTGAGGGAATGCCTTTCCAGATATTCCAGGATGATGAGGCTAAGCAATGACTGAAAGGATTACACATAATAAATCCATTCCAACTCTATTACTTTACAATTTAAGACTTCTTCCTTTAAAGTACAATAAGGGAGCTTTTGCCTTTCAACTTCATTAATTACAACTCTTTGTTGAGGAAAAACTTAGATTAGCCAAACTAACAGAATATTAGTGCCATGTATGAGTGCTCAAGTGTACAACATTGAAACCAACATGAATATACCTATGCTGATTAATGGTGGCATGCCTATGCCTAATGAATCTTAAATTACATCTGTGATCTAATACACTTAGAACCAAACATCACACATATTTCCCCGTCTCCCACCAATTTAGACTTGTGAGGGCTTTTTAACTCATTTGGTGTATAGACTATCTCCTCTTTGAACAGATCTTGTCCCTCAGTGTCTGGATTAGGTTGAAATATGACACTTGTTACAGATCTGAAAGGAAGGAAACGAAGAGGAGGTAATTCTGTAAATAATTTTATCATCTTATGAAGTTAATTGTTCCAGGTGCAACTAGGTGTTTAGGATGGACTGATTTTTTTTTTTTTTTTTTCCAGATGGAAGAAAGAGTAGGGAAATTAGAAGTCTCAAAATCTTTAGCCTTTTTCACAAATTGCTCCCCTTCTATGTTAAATGATCCTTCTCCTTTCCCATCAGTTTCATTAGCATGACAGGCCTGGGGTGTTGAGTGTTTAATTGGTGCTGCAACTTTGTCCCTTATTAAGAATTCCTGTGCATGGCCCTCAGCCATGGGTGCCCTATGACTAGCCACCACAAGCCATAAGTTACTTGTGTCTCATTTTTCCCAGCGTAGATGTTATCTGTGAGCTCCTGGACTACTGTATATTACCAACTAAATCCTATGCCATTTTGAGGATAAGTTACCAGGATACTCCTGGCCTCCATTACTGTAGTAGACAACAGAAAGTAGATGGCACACTGAAATTAGGACAATATTTGAAGAGGGTTTGTTAATAAAAAGCCTAATTAAAAAAAATGTCTGGAGTCTTGCAAAACCACCAAAAATGGTACAGAATCCCAGAACCTTGTTACCAGAAGAAAATGTTAACCTCTCTAGGTAAAAACGCGATGAGAAATAGGGAAGATTTTCAGAACCAGAAGGAATAGTGTAGAATAGGCCACCTTGAGAACAGCAGTTCACTTTTATCAAGTGGTATGGTTACCTTGCCTGAGGTGACTTCAAAGGAAGGGCACCAGGGTAATTAAAGCTCTGACTCTCTTTCATTCCCTTCTCTTAAATTCCCCTGGGTCTCCCTGCTACAAGCAGAGGGCACGGGAGATCTGATGTATTTCAACAGGTCAGCTTCTTGTGGCAAAGTGTAGGATGGAAAAGGGTAAAGAGTGGATCTGGAGGGGCTAATGAAGATTCCAAGTTGATTTTTTCCCCTGGAATCCTGAATATAACCAGGAGTTTCACTCTTTCTTGGTTGGGCATATTGGCACTTATTAGAAGTCTAATATGACAATAACTGAATTTCCTAAGAATGCTATCCACAGATGAAAAAAACTTGTAGTATGTTTTGCATAACCACTGTGTATTTGATGTAGTAACTGTAATTTTTATAAATACCTGCATAGAAGATTTGGTCCTGAGTAATTGGTATTTGGGTTTATGCAGCTCAATTTTACCAATTAATTCACCTTTGCCAGCACAGAACTTGGAATTCAGACATTAACATATATGCTTCAGTCCTGTAGGCAATCTGTAGCTCTATCAGAGCCTGGAGGTACTTTTCTTAGATTAAAGAGTAGTTTGATCTTTATAGTCATTATGTATTTCTCCTTTAAAAATAGCATCATAGACTGACAAATTATATTGCAGTGTAGTTACACATCTACTTTCAAATTAAAATATGCAAATAAATAATACATGAGATTTATAAAATAATATTATCATTAAATAAAATAAGTTATTTCATTGACAGTTAAATTATAAGACAATATTTATAAATTTCAGGTCAAATATTGTTGACAGCACAGTGTGAGGCAGTCCTTTTCATTATGGCACCAAAAGAATTTATAGTTTACCGTTCTTTTCATCTACTACAAAACTACTTAAAAGTCAAAAGATCTGGAGAAACTTGGGACCTGTTTCAGGGAAATTTTTTAAATTTTCATAGCTCTACTGTAAGCAGTAATGATAAATGTATCGCTTAAATAAAATATGTAGCGGAAACATTTCCAACAGTTCCATCTGTTGTTACCTTTTAGTTTAATATGTACATTAAAACAGGAGGTTCAACCTGTAAGCCACACTTACTTTGTAGTAATAAATACCACCGATCTGGAACATTTAAAATTTAGTGTCTCTGTGGAAATGATGAAGTGTAACAAGAAGAGAATTTCTATTTAAACTAATGCTGTTTAATAACAAAAAGGCCAGTGACAAGTCAAGCTCAGACTTTTTTTTTCCAATATGGTGTAATATGAGATATCAGGATTATGAATGTTTAGAAGAAAATAAAAATGTCTTTATAGAAAAAAATGCATGCATTAGGGGATAGTGTGTATATGTGTGTATGAATTAGTTTCTTATTTATACTTATATTTGAGGCTGAAAATAAGAACACTTTCTCAGCCCTTATTCTGTGTTCCTCTGGAAGAAAATGTGAATATTTGATGTTAAAAGACTCCATTGATGGACCAAATATGCCATTAAAAAGAATAATTAGGGATTCCTCCTGAGGAATAGCATTTAAAGGTAAGGGCAATAGAGATAAAACCACTGGGAGTAAAGCCAGAGTTTTAAAGTTGTACTGATGCCAATTATTTTGTTATCTAATAGGCTTCAATGAATCAGGTCATAGAAGACACAGAAAGAGAAATTATTAGATTTAATTTTAGAGGTTTTAAGTAATCGTACTTCTTTTTAATTCTCATAATAGCAAAACATTGAAGTTCTTAGCATTTGACCTCAGAAAATTGGCATTAAAGATTTGTTCTTATTTTCTGAGGCCAGGAAATAAACTATTGTTTGTGTTCTGGAATGCATCATATAAGCAAACACAAATTGCTTAAAAATGTCTCAAAAGTCCAAACACGTCAAAAGCATTGTTTGCAAATGGTTTATTTTTACCTTAATTGTCAGCATACCGTCAGAACACAGACTGAATTTTTGCAAGTGCTACTTGCCAAGTTCTTATTGATTGACTGAAGAAAAAGTGGACAGAGTCAATTCCTGACAGTTTGACCCATTTTGTTTTCCTAGGCAGATTACAAAAATCAAGCAATTATTACAAGTTTAAAACTCTGATGGATATATGAAAAATACAGAAGAATCAGAAATGTATAAAAGCGACATTAGAATTTGAAGGAGTCCAGATTTATTATAAAGTTTTTTTTAAAGGCAGAAATAACAGATCGAACACCATTTTCTAACAATATTATGAACTGGTCCATCAAAGTGCAAACATTTAATAAAAATGACTCAGGCTTTCACTTGATTTACTATTGTGGTTATTCATATTCATTAATTCACCAAAAATATATTTCATCCCTTTAAGAATGAGAGACTACACTAGTTTCTGAAGATTTAATAACAAAAAAGTATTTAGCTTGTAATAACTGTTAGGCCTCTGAGCCCAAGCTAAGCCATCATATCCCCAGCGACCTGCATGTATACCTCCAGATGGCCTGAAGCAACTGAAGATCCACAGAAGTGAAAATAGCTTAACTGATGACATTCCACCATTGTGATTTTTTTCTGCCCCACCCTAACTGATCAATGTACTTTGCAATCTCCCCCATCCTTAAGAAGGTTCCTTATAATTCTCCCCACCCTTGATAATGTACTTTGTGAGATCCACCTCTTGCCCCCAAAACATTGCTCTTAACTCCACCACCTATCCCAAAACCTGTAAGAACTAATGATAATCCACCACCCTTTGCTGACTCCTTTTTCAGACTCAGCCCGCCTGCACCCACGTGGAATAAACAGTCTTGTTGCTCACACAAAGCCTGTTTGGAGGTCTCTTCACATGGTCACGTGAAACAATAACATGATGTTTAGTTTTTTGACACTCGGTTCACGAGTTTGATTGTATCAACTGTATTATATTCAAGAAGGTTGCTTTTCACTTTCAGAGTATTTGAAAGTATACTTTATTTTTAGTATCTGTAATAATTTGTTAGCATTTTTCTTAGCAGATAATGGTTGATTAGGGAGTTAAAGTACTGAACTTCACTTTCAGACTGTCTATCTTTTCAATGTGTATAATATGGTTTGCATTTGTGTCGCTTCCCAAATCTCATGTTGAATTAGAGGAGGGGCCTTGTGGGAGATGACTGAATCATGGTGATGGTATCCCCCTTGCTGTTCTCATGATGGTGAGTGAGTTCTCTAAAGATCTGATGGTTTAAAAGTGTGTGGAACTTTCCCCTTTCTCTCTCTCTGTTCCGCCATGGTAAGACGTGTTTGCTTTCCCTTCACCTTCTACCATGATTGTAAGTTTCCTGGAGCCTCCTAGCTATGCTTCCTCTACAGCCTGTGGAACTGTGAGTCAATTACATCTCTTTTATTCATACATTACCCAGTCCAGGTAGTTCTTAACAGCAGTGTGAGAATAAACAAAAACAGGAAATTGGTACCAGAAAAGTGTGGCACTGCCATAAAGATACCTGAAAATGTGGAAGAAGTTTTGGAACTGGGTAACAGACAGAGGTTGGAATAGTTGGAGGCTTCAGAAGAAGAAAAGAAGATGTGGTAAAGTTTGGAACTTCCTAGAGACTTGTTGAATGGTTTTGACCAAAATGCTGATAGTGATATGAACAGTGAAGTCCAGACTGAGGTGGTCTCAGATTGAGATTAGAAATTTATTGGGAACTGGAGTAAAGATCATTCATGTTATACTTTAGCAAAGAGACTTGGCATTTTGCCCCTGCCCTGTGGAACTTTGAACTTGAGAGAGATGATTTAGGGTATATGGTTGAAGAAATTTCTAATCAGTAAAGCATTCAAGAAGTTATCTGGCTGTTTCTAAAAGTGTACACTCATATGCATGAACAAAGAGATTATCTGAAACTGTAACTTATATTTAAAAGGGAAACAACATAAAAGTTTGGAAAATTTGCAACCCTACCAGGCAGTAAAAAAGAAAAATCCATTTTCTGGGGAGGAATTCAAGGTTGCAGAAATTGACATAAGCAAAGAAGAATTGAATGTTAGTAGCCAAGACAAGGGGGTTGGGGATGCCTTATGGTATTTCAGAGACCTTGGGGCAGGCCTTCCCATCACAGGCCTAGAAGCCTGGGCAAAAAATAATAATAATAATAATTTCATGGGCCAGGCCCAGGGCTCCACTGCTCTTTGTAGCCTCAGGACAGCCTGAGTCCCAGATGCTTCAGCTCCAGCCATGGCTAAAAGGGGCCAAGTTACAGCTCTGGCCATGACTGACATCAGAGTGTGAAAGCCCCAAGCCTTGGCAGCTTCCATATGTTATTGATCCTGTGAGTACACAGAAGGCAAGAGTTGAGGTTTGGGAACTTCTGCTTAGATTTCAGAGGATGTAGGAAAATTCCTGAATGTCCAGGCAGAAGTCTGCTGCAGGGGCAGTGCCCTCATGGAGAATCTCTTCTAGAGCGGTAAAGAGGGTAAATGTAGGGTTGGAGCCCCCACAAATAGTTCCCATTGGGGTATTGCCTAGTGGAGCTGTGAGAAGAGGACCACTGTCCTCTAGACCCCAGAATGGTGGATCTACAAACAGCTTGCACTGCGCACTTGGAAAAAGCTGCAAGCACTCAATGCCAGCCTGTGAAACCAGCACCAAGGGCTATACCCTGCAAAACTACAGGGGTGGAGCTTCCCAAGGCCAAGGGAGCCCACCCCTTGCATTAGCATGCCCCAGATGTCAGACATGGGGTCGAAGATAATATTTTGGAAATTTAAAGTTTAATAACTGCACTGCCTGAGTGCCTTTGCTATATCCTGCAAAGCCACAGGGGTGGAGTTGCCCAAGGCCATGAGTGCTCACCCCTTGTATTAGCGTGCCCTGGATGTGAGACATGGAGTCAAAGGGGATTATTTTGGAGCCTTAAGATTTAATGACTTTCTTGTTAGGTTTTGGACTTGCATGGGACCTGTAACCCCTTTGTTAGGCCAATTTGTCCATTGTGGGATGGGAGTATTTACCCAATGCCTGTAACTTTATTGTATCTTTAGAGTAATGAACTTGTTTTTTTTATTTTACAGGCTTATAGGCAAAAGGTACCTGCCTTGTCTCAGATGAGACTTGAGCTGTGGACTTTTGCATTTATGCTGAAATCAGTTAAGACAGGGGTACTGATGAGAAGGGATAATTGTATTTTGCAATGTGACAAGGACATGAGATTTGGGAGGGGCCAGGGGCAGAATGATATGGTTTGGATTTGTGTCCCTGCCCAAAAATCATGTTGAACTGGAGGAGGAGCCTGGTGGGAGGTGCCTGTATTATGGAGGTGGATCACGGTTCTCATAATAGTGAGTTCTCACAAGATCTGATGGTTTAAAAGTGTGTGGAACTTTTTTTCCCTTCTCTCTCTCTCTCCTGCTTTGCCTTTGTAAGATGTGCCTGCCTCCCTTTCATGTTCCACCATAATTATAAGTTTTCTGGGGTCTCCTAGCTATGCTTCCTGCACAGCCTATGGAACTGTTAGCCAATTAAATCTCTTTTCTTCATAAATTACCAGTCTCAGGTAATTCTTTATAGCAGTGTGAGAACAAACTAATATAGTGTATTAACACAATTCTAGACTCAGAGAAGATACTCAATCTTTCTTCAGTGGATGAATCAGTCAAAATATGTTGTCATTTAACAGCTCTACTTGTCTTTGAAATTGAAAAAGAAGGAAGATATGTTAGAAACTTAATAATCACCGATAAGACATTCTTTTAGGTTTGACTATGTGTATCCATGTCACTTTACACTAAAACAAAATAAACAAAAATAAATACAGAAAATAGATGCTGAAAGCCTCACAATTTCAGGAAAGTTAAATTATTTGCTTCTCACCAGTAGGTCAGGGATTCCTTGAGAGGTATAAACGCAAATTCTTTGCAAATGATTTATGGGAAGACTGTTATCAGAATGAAGTCTTTGGCTTGCATATAGTTCATTTGTACAAAATATTTATTGTAGTAAGGGAAGAATGAGTTCAGTTCTTTGTAAAAAAGATAATTAGAATATAGTTTTAAAATACACTTGGTTACTTGAAAAAAACAGTGAGTACTCTGTAACTGCATCAACGAAACACTATTTTTTTATTATTGTACTTTAAGTATCATATACTTTAAGTATAATAAGAGTACATGTGCACAACCTGCAGGTTTGTTACATATGTATACATGAGCAAAGCACTATTTTTTAAAGCACCTTAGATGTGTATTACTGGACATTTTCTATTACTGATCTTATCTCTTTTATGGATTTTAACTTTACTCTCTGAATCTGTGAAGCAGTTTTTTATTGATTTATTAAATTTTAACTAGCATTTATTAGGCATCCATTTTGTGTATAATAGTGGGAGATATAAAATTAGTATTAAAATGTAATTGTCTCTGAAGGAACAGATTGAGAAAGAATGCATTATATAGAGAAGTCTGCAAAATATTTAAATAAATGTGTCATATAAAATGATCAGTACATGGTAATGTAAATCAGTAAAAAATAAAAATTTGAATATCCAAAATTTGGTTATTTACTGATAGGAGAAGCCCAGAGACAAGAAGACAAGGAATTCTTTGAACAGTTCAGGCTAAAGTAAGTATCATCAGAGAATAAAGAGTAGGGGCCTAGGAGACACCAGAAGCTGTTCACAGTGCTGAAAGCTTACATAGTACACACACGGATATTTCTTCCCTTGACTCTGCTAATATTTATAATTTTTCTCCTCCACTACACGTTATACTTCTTTTTTCGTCAGTCAACATCGCAGCTGGTAGGATTCTTTATCCATATTCATGAGGGATCTGAGCCTTTGTAGTTCTGTAAGCATAGGGTTAGCATAGTGTTCCATTAAATTGTAACACTGCACATGTTAGTACAAGGAAAAGTCTTATGGATCACTTGGGTTCCATCTATACTCCTCTGTGTCCCCACTGTATTAAAACAGAGATTTTTCTCTTTATGGTCAAAGTGAATTATCAAACCAAATACAATAACCTAAGTTTTTCACCCCAATACACTCAATGGAAAGAAGAGCCCTAAAAGGTAAAATAAGTGTCTGCTTCCAATTCGTGGGAACCACTGATATCTCTCTTGATGGAAGGATACGTTCCCTGAGCATCAAACTTCCTAAGCAGCAGGTTTCAGAAAAGTTAAACTGGAAAAGAGTAATGTGAGTAAATATTTAGATTTATTATATACAATAATTAGTATTAGTTCTATCACAATTTTGAGATAAACAGTTCCACATGTTAGCTACTGGGCTTAGAGCTCACAGTATTCTGTATCACAGCACTATAATGGTTGATACTATAACCATTATAAGTTATATAATGCCAGCCTTTTCTAAGGTCAGCCACTTTTGTGTGATGTAGGACAGGGTGAGACTTTGAACATAAAGGCATTGCCTAACTTCTTGCAATAGAGAGTTGCTTGCTTAGAATCGATGTATGTTATACTATAATTGTTTATAAAGCATTTACTTGATCTAGGGTAAATAGTTAAAAAAGAAGAATGAGAGGCAAATAATGCAATAGTATAATTAGAATAAATTGTAACACTGTACAATTTGAATAAATTGTAGAATTTTATTTTTTACCTGTCATTCTTCTATAAAGACAGTAGACCAAGTAACCCTTGTAGTAACCCTTGGTCTAGGGTTAATAGTTACAAAAGAAGAATGTAACGACTCTTTTATAACTATTAATTATTCATTGTCAATAGAATAAGTCTATTCCAGCAACTAAAAGTGTTCATGCAATCTTCATGGATAGAGTTCTAACGTGATCAATCTGCCATCAAGTTACTATGCAGCTTTTCCAACACTACAATTTTGAGAAAGCCTGTAGGGGTTACATTATTGATAGCTGCCAAGAAAAAAACTTGGCACTCAGTATTAGCAATTGGTTGGATTCATAAGGGCATGCAATGGGCCCATGCATAGGTTCTGTTCCTATTACTAGGGATACTTTCTTCCATGAGCTCACTGAGAATGCACTATTGTGACTAAGGATGTATGAGGATGAACATGCACAGATTGGTTTTTCTTTACGTTTTATCATTACAATCCTCAGACAAAATGCAACTTATTGGTGAACATACACATATGATCTAAATATGTATTTTTAAAATGGACCAACCTATTGTGAGAAATCTACAAAGAATTCCTTTTTTTCCAACCACCATGTCAACAATCTTTCAACATTTTTAAAAAAATGCCTAAAGATTTAGCCAAAATATGAATCATTACTTGCGGGCCACTGTAGAGCATAACCACAGGCCATTTCTTCATATAAGGAAAGTGGATAATCAGATATCTAGCTTGTAGTTCTTCCTGATGCGATAATTACCTTCTTTATCATTAGTGAGGCTGTAATGTCTCAGCAGTCCACATCTGAATGGGTGATGCCAGAATGTCATGCACTCATGTGAAAATCAGGTTTGATTTATTTCTTCTTTGGGCAAATAATCACAGAGAATCTTTATAAGCTCACTTGCTTGTGTTTATGGAAGCTTGAATTATGGCAGGGATACGTACTTTGGTATTCTAATGCAATCCATGTGTAGTTTCTGAGCCAGACTGCAACTTGTTCCATATGTACTATTTTTGCTTCATAGTGAAGTAGTACTTTGCCCAACTAAAATGTATGTCTTCATGGATATGGTGATGTCTAATTCTTGATTACAGGCTTGACTGTAATGGTCATCTCTTGGTCTGTGGAGAGTTGCTCAGGCTCCACTAGGGTTCCTCATCAAACCAAACACCGTTTTGCCAAAGACAGTTTGTTAAAGAGGATATAACCTGGTTTCAAAATCTTAGGAGATCCCGATTGCCTCATCACAGGCACCATACAACTTTCTGATATACCAAAAGTCTTTGACAACCACTGACTTCCGTTAAAGCTTGTGTCTAGAGGCAGAGATGTTTGCGTGGTAATCTGTTATTAACCAGAGAACAGTCTTTTCTTTGGGGAGTGGGAAGTATTTAATTCAAAGGTGACAGGTTTTTAAGACATCTCTAAATAGATCTTAATGGGTTACCCAATGTAGCTTATGCTGTTGGAAAATGCAAAAATGTGAAATCGCTCACCAAATATTTTCTCTTTCTCAATTGTACAAAGTGAGGGTGCAGTAACTTAATCTTCACTTTAGAGTAGATGTCCTAATGTATGCATCATGAGTCACATATTTTTTGTAAGATTTGATTTTAACTCTTTCTCATTCATATGTCTTCCTAAGGAATATAAAGAATTCCTGAGCTGAATTAAATTGCTCTAGTAATGAGACTGTATCTGGAAGAGTAATTATAATTTGGAGTCATGTCCTGATTAAGCTTATAAAAATTGACTCTCCAAATTCTCATTGAGCTAATTGGGTAAAATGGTTAAGATAAATTCATCTTTCAAGTCTCTATGGTGCTACTCATCTCTTTCATTTCCCTAGTGATGTGGACATACAATCTGATTTATTATTTTGGCAGAAAGAGGGAGTTCTAGGAATATTATCTTTGCTATTTTCACCATAATTATTTTTTAAAGGGCAAGAAGACAACTAGGGTTTTTCTTTCAGTTGGTAAGCACCTTCTTCAAGAATTGGAAATATATAAAACATGAGCTTAGAATATCCTGACGCCAACATAAGGGCTACCGAGAATGAGTACCAAATGCTTTTCAAATGCTGTCGGAGATTCCTTTTAATTTATTTCTCATATTATACATTCCTTGAACATATTATCAAGTTCTTAGATTAATTTAGTGCATAAGCCAGTTAACCTTTGTGTGGTCTTGCTGTTGAACTCAATCCCATTCCAGTTATGCTGGAATCAAATTCTAGTTATAGTTCTGAAATCAACAAGAGACGGGGGCAGGGGACAAGACTAAAGAGTTCTTTTCTGATGCAATTTTAAAACAAGGGAAGAATAGCTTTTTATAGAAGGGGCTGCTTTGACTGCTGGGGAAATATTAAAAAGTATCGCATGTCATTCAGATGTGCAAGCATATACTTTCTGGTTCTTAGAATCCCAGTGCTTATTTTCAGAGCAATGCCATATATCTTCTACCAAATGACAGAGTATAGCAGCAAATTCAAACACCATTATAAATTAGCAACCTACAGGATTAATCATTGCGTTTAGTTTTTGACTACCTGTCTGTGTCTGTAGATGATAATAGATATTTTAACACATCATAGAAAGTCCCTAGATTTTAAGTACATTACTTGAAATAAAAACTTGATTTTGTACTATTCTTAATCTGTCAAAGGATTATCAAGAGCAATCACAATGCTCCACAGTTCTTGAGTCTCTACTTTTTTCTTTAAAGTTCTGTGTTAGCTTCCTAGGGCTGCTATAACAAAGTATCACAAAGCCAAAATCATGTAAAATGACATTTATCGTATCACAGATCTGGAGACCAGAAGTCCAAAATCAGCTTTGGCAAGGGATGCTCCTGCTGAAACGTGCAGGGGACTCTTTCATTGGGGACTCTTTCATTGCTTCTTAATAGATTCTGGTTGCTTGGGGGCAATCTTCAGTGTTTTTTGACTTATCAGTTGAAAAAATCTCACGTCAGCCTTTATTGTCATGTGGAATTCTCCCTCAATGTGTCTCTGTCTTCACATGGCTATTTTCTTATGAAGATACTAGTCATATTGGACTAGTGGTCCACCCTATTCCAGTATGACATCATCTTAACTTAACTAATTCCATATCCAATAATCCTGTTTTTAAGAAAGTTCACATTCTGAGGTACTGAGTAAAGATTTCAACATATCTTTTCTTGGAGTATACAACTCAAACTATAGCATATTCTTCTCTACAGGTGTAGCTACAATCCTATAGTCTTGTCTTCAAGTAAACCTCAGTGAATAACTTAGTTAATGGTTTTTCCTTCACATGTAAGTTATTTTTATTACGGAATACTGAAATCTTCACTGACTTTAGTTTCATATAACAGATACTACATCCTATATTTTTTCCATTTCTATAAGAGTCTGAGTCCTGAGTCCCATTCTTGGTATTGGTTTTTGAGACAGTAAGATTTATTTGTTACAAACAACTGGGGTCAATTTAGGCTTTTTAAGGGAGAAAAATGGATTTATTGTGAAGATACCTATAAGCCTGCAAAATATATGGGACGACTAGATCGCAATGCTTAATAACAGCAAACAAAAAATCATTAAGATTCCAGAAGTGGTTACACATTTAAGATGCTGCTTCGGTTGCCTCTGCCACTGAATCTTTGAAGCTATTAATTGTGCCATAAATATATTCACACTGTCTGGCAACTTGTGTCACTTCCTTAAGATTCAAGTCTTAAAGAGAAGTCCAACTAGATGGGTCTGACTTTTGTGTCGTGTTTTAGCTGCTCAGGAGAAGGTAGGGAGAGGGGAATACCTGCCTGTGCTTTTTGATCATCTTAAATCTCTCTGTTTCCTCCTCCCCACTGTGCTTTCTGTTTGTTCTCACTTTTCACTTCACCTGCATCACTGAGTGCAGTGCACTCTCTCAACTGAGGAAATTGATTTCTTCTTAATGTTGTTGGTTCAGCAGTGTGGTCCACCCCAAATTCTCCTTTCTAGATTCCTGTAGTGGCTTATAATGTGGAAAATATAAACCAAAGATGGACAGATTTTTTTTTTTTGGTTGTTATTGTTATCTATTTTTTTCTTTCTGCTATATTCTTTCTTTTAGACAATAAAAAAAGAAACCAATAAAATAGTTACATGTACTGGAGGATGAAAGAGTGTGAAAAGAAGTGGAAAATGATAGCATTGATGATTACCTATCACAGATATTTTACAGATAAAGTAACAGAGGTTCAAGGAGGATAAGTGATGTGCTCAGTCATACTTGTTAAAGTAAATGATGAATCTGGAACATGAATCCATTTTTTGGGGGGCCATAATTTAGAATTCTTTTAGTATACCATACTCAGTGTTTAGCAAAGTGAGTACATTTCAGGTTGACACTTAAAGTGATGCAACAATAAAACATATATTAATATTGTCAAGATGCCAGTTTCTCCCCACTTGATCTATACAATGAATACAATCCCCATCAAAATTTTAGCAAATTGTTTTGTGGATGTTGATAAACTGATCTAAAGTTTACGGAAATACATAAGACCCAAAATAGTGAACACAATATTGAAGGAGAAGAACGAAGTTGGAGGACTGATACTACCTGACTTCAAGGCTTACTATAAAGCTACAGTAATCAAGACAGTGTGATTGGTATAAGAATAGACAAATAGGTCAATAGAACAGAATAAAGGGCACGTAAATAGACCCATACAAATACAGTCAGTGGATTTTTGACAAAGGAGCAAAGGCAATACAATGCAGCAAAAATCATGTTTTCAACAAATGATGCTGAAACAACTAGACATTCACACGCAAAAAAATTTAAAAAAAAAAAAGAAAAAAAGAATAAAAAAGAATCTAGGCAAAGACCTTTCACAAAAATTAACCTAAAATGGATTATAAGCCCAAGTATAAAATACAAAGCTATAAAATTCCAAGACTTTGATGTAGGAGAAAATCTAGATGGTCTTAGATAAAGTGAAGACTTTCTAGATATGATGTCAAAAAGCAATATCTAGAAAGAAAAAATGATAAGTTGGACTTCATCAAAATTAAAAAGCTACTCTGAGACAGTCGCTTTTAAGGGAATGAAAAGATCACTGAATGGTAGAAAATTTTTGCAAAACACATGTCTGCCAAGGCACTGGTGTTGAAAATAAACACAAAACTCTTAAACTCTATAAAAAGAAAACAAACAACCCAATTAAAAACTGAGCAAAGGATCTGAACAGACACTTCGCCTGATGATACACATTTAGCAAGTAAGCATGTGAAAAAATGGTCAACATTATATATCATAAGGCAATTTCAAATTGAAACAATGAGATATCACTAAACATCTATTAGAATGGTCAAACTCCCAAACACTGACAATACCAAATGCTGGCAAGATTATGGAGCAGCAGGAACTCTAATTCATTGCTGGTGGGGCAGCAAAATGGTGCAGCCACTTTGGAAGATATTTTGGCAGTTTTTTACCAAGCTAAACATACTCTTAAGATATCGTTCAGCAATCTCACTCTTTGATATCTACCAAAGTGAGTTGAAAATGTATGTTCATGAAAACACTTTCACGTAAGTGTTTATGGTAGCTCTATTTATAATTTCAAAAACTTGAAAACAACCAAGGTGCCCTCCAATAGGTGAATAAACAAGCCGTGTTATATTCATACAATGGAAATTATTCAGCAATAAAAAGAAATGAGCTATCAAGCCATGACAAAAGAAACCTTCACCATGGAGACATATAGGGGAGCCTTAAACACATATTAATGTGTGAATGAAGCCAATCTTAAAAGTGTACATACCGTATGATTCTAACTATTTGACATCCTCAAAAAGACAAAACTATAGAGACAGTATAAAAAATCTGATTACCAGGAGATTGGGTGGAGATAGGGAGGGATGAATAGGTGGAGCAAGGGGTTATTTATGACAGTGAAATTACTCGGTATGAAATTTTAGTTGTATAAATATGTAATTATACAATTATTAAAACCCATAGAATGTACAATGCAAAGAGTGAAATTTAATGTAAAAATGTGGACTTTTGCTATAACAATGAATTGGCTCACCAATTGTGACTAATTTACCACACTAATGTAAGATGTTAATAATAGGAGAACAAAGATTTTATAATCCTAAAACTGCTCTAAAAAGGTATTCTATTTAAAATATATGTATTGATAAAAAAAATAGCAAGAGCATGTCAAGACAGTAAAACAGTATGGATGTTTATACGCAGAGTACACGAAGGTGACTGCTCTAGGTGAAATACTCCACTGCGTTGGAGTCAAGTAAAAGGTGAGTTTTCAGAGAAGAGATAGACTGAGCAGCCCTAATCAGAGGCACAAACATCTTTAAGCAGACAAGAGAAATGTTGCAGCTAGATGTCAGAAACATGCATTTTCGAACAGACTTAGGAAATCCCTAAGGCTTTCTAAATACGCAGAAATTTCATAACTTAAGATGACAAGCAGGCTACTTGAGAGGCCCTGGACCAGAGCACGGCAATATACAAGAACAAGAACCAATTTCTACGGAGAGGTCTCCTCTGGAAAAGTGTTTTAAACATGGTGATTAGATGTATACTTTCTTTCTGTCCATCTCCACTGGCTTCCTAGGCTAAGCTACAGATTTGCTTCAGTTATCTTCATTTGTAAACAAGACACTTCCTATGTTTCCTTACCATTTTTTTACTTACCTATCCTTTCTTAATGCCTTTATGTTACTACACATACTTATTAAAGGAGTAATGGTACTCATTATATTCACATTTGCGTAGACCATTCTCTTCCTAGCATAATCATTTATTTCCCTAATTCTCTTCCTATTTTGGATTTTCTTTCATTCTCAGCTGTTTTTGCTGGTTAGTGTTCCTAAGCTCATTTGTTAGTGTTGAGAGTCCCTAGAGTGGTGTCTATCATTTCAGGGGAAAAAGAGCTTTGAACTAAGCCTTCTTTCCTGCACCATATCTATGTTCTCTGTCAGCAGCCTCATTAGCACCTTGGATTTTTATTGTTGGATACACATTAAGGTCTTCTACCCCACATGCTCCACCCCAGATGCCACTTCTCAAATCTAGAGATGTATTTTTATTTTTATTTCAATTTCCACAGTCAATAAAACTCAAAATGTTTATAACCAAATATTTGTATTCACTATAAGCTGCCCACTCACCACCTCTAATAACTAAATATTGAAATTATATTGTATTTAGCTCTTCTTCCTGACAAGTCATCCTTCCCAGCCCATGCCATTTATCAAGTTCATTAACTTCTGCCTCTAAAATGGTTTCCCAAATTTACTCTTTTCTTTCTATCTGCACTTCCCCAAGATTTCATTATTAGTTTATATCAAATGTTTCTGCCACCACTGTCTCTTTCCTTTGGTATCACATTGTTGCCACAATCATCTCTATCACACGGAAATGTGTCTATTTTAATTTAAAAAAACTTGTAATAAACTAAAATTCAAACAACTTAGCATGCCATGCAATCCTTTTTACAATATGGTTTTCACACTACTCTTTAGGACAGTGCTTCTTCTCTGGAGAGAAGATCCTTTGAATTATTTTAATCCATTGTGAGCAATACTTTTTATAAATCCAATAAATATTCTTTGTCAGAATAATTCTCACTGGCTAGGAAGTTGTAGTAATGTCAAATTTCTTTCTTTTTTTTTTATATGATTTCTTTTTTTTTTAAATTTATTTATTATTATTATACTTTAAGTTGTAGGGTACATGTGCATAACGTGCAGGTTTGCTACATATGTATACTTGTGCCATGTTGGTGTGCTGCACCCATCAACTCGTCATTTACATCAGGTATAACTCCCAATGCAATCCCTCCCCCCTCCCCCCTCCCCATGATAGGCCCCGGTGTGTGATGTTCCCCTTCCCGAGTCCAAGTGATCTCATTGTTCAGTTCCCACCTATGAGTGAGAACATGCGGTGTTTGGTTTTCTGTTCTTGTGATAGTTTGCTAAGAATGATGGTTTCCAGCTGCATCCATGTCCCTACAAAGGACACAAACTCATCCTTTTTTATGGCTGCATAGTATTCCATGGTGTATATGTGCCACATTTTCTTAATCCAATCTGTCACTGATGGACATTTGGGTTGATTCCAAGTCTTTGCTATTGTGAATAGTGCTGCAATAAACATACGTGTGCATGTGTCTTTATAGCAGCAAGTAATGTCAAATTTCTACAAAAGCGTCTAGACAGTTGATCATATTTTCTCTACTGTCAGACAATTAATAGCTTGTAATCTATCCAGTATTTTGCCTTTGCTCATAAGACCCATATAAAGTTTGTAGTAATCACACCAACTGTTTGGGTAGTTATTGATCTGTTCAGGTTTTCTATTTTATTCTTGGTTCAGTCCTGGTAGGTTGTGTATTTCTAGAAATTTATCCATTTATTCTAGGTTATGAAATTTGTTGGCATACTATTGTTCATGATAGTCCCTTTTGTTTCTTTTTGTTTTTGTGGTATTTGTAATGTCTCCTTAATATCTTGTTTTATTTAGGTCTTCTCCCTCTTTTTTTAGTCTAGCTAAGCATTTGTTGATTTTGTTTATCTTTTCAAAAGATCAACTCTTAGTGTTACTGATTGTTATTGACAAAAATTTTGTACATCCAACAAACATGTTTATGCCAGCACTCTTCATAGTCATCCCAAACTGGAAACTATCCAAATATCCACCCACCATAAAATAGACTTAAAAAGTTGTTATAGGCATACAATGGAATATTAGCAATAAGTATGAACACATTTCAGCTATATTCAACAACATAATGGACATAAACATAATGGTGAGTGAAAGGAGATAGTTACATAGGAGTATATTTTATGATTTCAGTTAAATCAAATACAAATGGAGGCAAAAGTGTATCATGTTAGAAATCAGGATAATGATTACTGTGAGAATGTACTAATAGTGAGTGAAACAGGGACTTCTAGAGTGCTAATTATATAGATACATAGATAGATATAGATTGATTAGATAGATAGATAGACAGACAGATAGATAGATAGATAGATAGATAGATAGATAGATAGATAGATCTGTGTGCTCCACAGACCTTCATGCTCAGCTTATGGAAATTCCTTAAATTATACAATTATGATTTTTGTAATTTTTGGTATGTATGTTTAGTAAAATGTTTACTTGAAAAATAGTTCTACATTGAGTTTCTTATTATGATATATGAGAAAGGATGAGCTGTATGTGGATGATAATAAAGAACTAAGATATGAGAATTTAGATGCTAGAATAAAGAAAAGAGATGACCACTAAAACCATTCCAATAGAAGAACTGTCATTTCAGATGGATATGTGTATAGTTAGAAGCTGGAAGTCAAATCATCAACTTTAAGGCACACAGAGTTTGCATATCAGGAAGAGAAAATGGTTAACAAAAGACTCAGAAAAAAATGGTAGAGGGAAAATCGGAGAAAACTATTCTCATGGAAGTTGAAGAAACAATAATTTATTTTAAGAATATAGCCAATTGTTCAGTCATAATAGGAAAAAATACAAAGAGAGCAAAAATCAGTAATAGACTAGTGGACTAGCTTACATGGAATCACTCGTCACTTTAAAGAAATGTCAATGACTTACCTATAATTTAAATCAGAATGTCAGACTTAATGATAAAATAAGCAGGAGGAATGGAAGCAGAAATCATTGCACAAATTTTGAATAGTTTTACTAAGAAATATGAAAAAAATAACTTTGCAAAAGGCACTTACAAAATTTTTATCACAAAAATACATATCCTGAAAATGTCAACTAATCATCTGTCTTCAACTTCATTTCTCTTAGAGACCTTGCTAACAGAAATTCTAAAAGGAAAACATATATAAATCACTTTCTTATCTATATGATTCTGTCCTAAGTTGTATATTTTACATCCATGAACATACATAATTTCTATGGTGGCTATAGATGACAGATGCAACATAAAACACCAAAAATCAATTTTAATTCCTTATTAAAACTACAAACACATATAAGCATTTTTAAAATAGACAAAATAAAAGCTGAAGTATGTAATTATGAATTGAGTTATCAATGCTCTGAAAGCATAACTGATTCAATGAAACATGACTCCATGCACTTCACATTTGTGAGAGTTTATTACCTTTATTACAAACTAATTAGCATTGCAATGTAATAGTATAACCTAAGGGGTTTGACTTCAGTCGTTCTGACGGTAATGGAGGTTGAAAGCTTGTCTGTTCTGGTAAATAGTCCTTCTCACTCATGAAATTCTTAATATAATTTATAAAGTAAAACATGATACACTGTAAACTTGAGTACTTTAAAGTACATGAGATTAAAATGTAGAAAGGATGTTTTAAAAATAAAACATAGGCTATTAAGAAAACAGTGATGTGGGTCGATGTTCCTAGGTCATGTATCTATCAACGGAGTGAAATAGTAGCTAGAAAACCAAGACCGAAGCATTCCTGTCTTCACTCCAGTCCCCTTACAGGAGGAGAGTGGCCTTTCTCTTGAAATTAATTGCCCATTTAGAAAGTATTTAGAAAGCATTTCAATGACAGTAATAGTGTTGCATGATAGTTAACTAGCATCATTCTTCCGGGGTTCAAATCCTAGTTCTACTATTTTCTTGTTGTATTATTTAGACAGGTTCCTCAATCTCCACGTTCCATAGTTTCTTCAATTACAAAATGGAGTATAGTAACAGTCATCATAGATGGGTGGTGAGAATGAAATTACATAATTAATGTAAGAGAATTTAGAATGGAATCTAGAAAACAGTAAGAGCTAAATATTAGCTCTTATTTATACTGCTCAAACTAAGTTTTTGGATATTTAAAGAGAGATTTGAGTTTAGAGGTAAAGACTGAAGAGATCTATGTTGTTTTTCTTAATAATATGCAAACATTTGTGTAGATTTTTGGCTCTAGTTGTTGTTCCTGGAGAAGGGAGAAAAGAGAGCGAAGTAATGGCAAAGAAAGAAGAGAGAGAGAGAAAGAACAGGTCCAGAAATGTGAGGAAACTAGAATTCTAGTGGAGAAAACATATAAGGTTTATTTAAATTTTATTAAGAAATATTTTCACTCTCATGTTCATTTCACTGTTATTCACAATAGCCAAGTTACAAAAACAACTAAAACGTCCATTGATGGATGAATGGATAAAGATAATATAGGAAAGAAAATATTATTCCACATGAAAAAGAGGGAAATCCTGTAATTTTTGACAACACGGATGAAACTAGAGGACAAGTGAAACAAGCTAAATTTAGAAAAATACTACATGATCTTACTTATTTAAAGCGGAAACTGAAGCAGTCAAACATAAAAATAGAGTATTTAATAGCAGTTACCCGGGACTAGAAAATGGGGAGATGTTGGTCAGATGGTACACAGTTCTAATTATGCAGGATGAATACATTCTGAAGATCTATGTACAACAATGTGAATACAGTTAACAATACTATATTGTAGATTTGAAATTTGCTAAGATAGTAGATGAAGTGTTCGCACTCGCCACCACAAACATGGAAAAAGAACATAATAACTACGTGAAGTGATGGACAGTTTACTTAGCTCGATTATGGCAATTATTTTGCAGTGTGTAACAATACATCAAATTGTATACCTTGAATGTATAAAATTTTTGTCAATTATACCTCAATAAAGCTGAGGAAAAAAAGTAAAAACATTAAATAATGTAAGCTTTTTATCTGAGACTGTGATGGTCCAAAGGCAATAGAAGAATATCTTTAAGGTAGTGACCAAAATAAAAACTGTACTATATTCTTAATTTATAGCTGTTCAGGGGCCACATTGCCCATGACACGCTTCCAGCTAATGACTGTGTGCAGGATGAATTCCAAGGCAGGCCTATTTCTGTGAAATGTGAGCTTTCTCTGACTAGTGACTTCAGCTCCAGGACCCCTCATTGACCTTGTCAAAATTTCTTAGAACTACGATATAGTTTAAGACTCTTTCTACGCCATCTCTATCCACCATCACTTTTTTCCCCCACTACTTCACAGGGATCAGACCTGCATCCTGATTTGACAGTTCTTGCTTTCTCTTTCTTATCCTTTCTTTTCTGTCATGGATATTTCCACCAAAAATCTCTTGTACACCTAATTTTATCTTGACAACTCCTTCTTGGAGGACCAGAATTAATGCCATAGGCAACACTCCTCTAATTTTTCTGAAGCTAATGAAAAAGCACTCTGTTTTATAAAAGATAGTCTTTGGGAAATACTAGAGAAAAAAAAAGTTAGGAAAATTTTTGTATTAATTTTTATTACTTTATAGGTTTAGGGCACAGGTGCTCATTCTTTTGGCTCCTCTGGGTCACATTGGAAGAGGAATTGTCTTGGGCCACACATAAAATACACTAGCACTAATGATAGCTGATGAGCTAAAAAAAAAAAAATGGCAAAAATATCTCCTAATGTTTTAAGAAAGTTTATGAATTTGTATTGGGCCACATGAGCTATCCTGAGTCGCATGCAGCCTGTGGGCCGTCGGTTGGACAAGCTTCATTTAGGGAGTTAAAAGTCATTGAAATATACTGCCTCTCTGTTATTCTAGGCATAAATTTTAGGGATGTATTTTCTGCTCTGGAGCTTCTATTCTGAAGCATTCACCTTAGTAATGCATTCCTTCACAACAAATATTGGAAAAGACAGAATGAGAGAGTTGAATTAGGCCAATAACATAAACAAAATATTGAGTTGATGGCAGATGAAAATATTCTGTACTATTTTATTAGAAAATATAGCCATTGTATTAAGAAAGGAGATAGATTTTATGCAGAACATTCTAAGACTTTTAGTGTTTTACTATGTATCTATAGTTCATTAATAGAACTATGCATTGGATGTTCAACAGTTTTGAATTAAGTGATCATTTATAATGTTATTAATGATAATTTTACTTTCTGCATTATAGCTTTAAGTTATTTTAACAACTCATTCTCCTCCTTTATTGCTTATAGTCCATAACTTAAAACTTTCAACTTTATCCTATTACAGTTCACCCTTTTCACTGCCATCATTCTAACACAAGTCTTCATCATTTTATGTCCAGATTGCTGACATAGCTTTCTAGCTACTTTCTCTGAAGAAACTGTGGTAAATAACAGTCTTTGGAATTGGAACTCTCCTGTGTGAGGTGTCTGTTGACCACTACTGGGAGCTGTCTCCCAGTCAGGAGCATGGGGGTCAGGGACCCACTTGAGGACGCAGTCTGTCCCTTAGCAGAGCTTGAGCACTGTGCTGTGAGATCTGCTGCTCTCTTCAGAGCTGGCAGGCAGGGATGTTTAAGTCTGCTGAAACTGAGGTCACAGCCGCCCCTCCATCAGATGCTCTGTCCCAGGGAGATGGGAGTTTTATCTATAAGCCCCTGACTGGGACTGAAGTCTAAATAATTAAATGAGGTATAGCTCATGGGTTTTCCTCTAATAATCTGGTAATGTAGATAGTGATTAAGGCCAAGGAAGTTAAACAGTAACTCAGGAAGAGGCTACTGAGAGAAATAAGATGATGAGAAGAAATGACGTAACTTTAGGGTTGTGACTCAAAGACATGTTGGCAATCAATATGATTGTTGAATTATCAGAAAAGAGAGAAGGGAAACTAGAAATATAGTGACACGGAAGACAAAGAAAGACAAAGCTTCATAAATAAAGGTTATTTGCAGTGCCAAAAGCTACTAGGAAGTCATGTAAGAGAAGTATTACTAAGTTTCCTTAAAAAAGAAGTCATTGTTTACCATGAAAAAAGTAGCTTCAGTGGAGTAGTAGAAAAGGGAAACTGTCTTTAGAGTTACTCTGTAGGGGATGAAGTAGAAACACAAATGTAGAAAATAGATTTTAAAGTTTTAAAAAATTGAGCATGAAATGGAATTTGTAAAATGTTTATGTGTTTGGTATTCGTAAAAAAAAAATAGTGTTAATCATGTGTAGGCTCTGATAGGAGCCAAGTGAAGGAAGAGCAGGCTTAAATAGTGTGTGTGTGTGTAGGAGGGTACTTGGGGGCTGCATAGTCCATGAGGACTTTAATAACAAAAAGGTGCAAAGCCTGTATGAATATAAAATGTAGGAAGGTGGCAAGAAATAAAAAATGTCATTTTTGATAGCTTAAACTTTCTTTGTGGAGTAGAAGGTAAGTTCATCTTTTGAAAGTAAAGGCAGGTATTTGGGAAGTAGAAAGATGAGAAGAAACAGAGAGAGACCTGAGACACAGGATCACCTGGTTTCGCTTTCTGCCATCCCTTGACACTTGGTAGAAAAATATACATGCAGTTGATAAGTTCAGGCAAACAAAATCGCCATGTACTACACGGTGCTGTTCCCAAACACAAACGCCGAAATTTAGTGAGTTAAGGGAGACTTGTAGTTAAATAATTTTGCCCACACTGGAGTTTGTAGGGTGACAATATTAAAATAAGAGAAAGAAAAAGAGGCTGTTATAATAGAAAGATATTAATCTCAAGAAGTGGAAGTTTTTAATATGAGGATGAAATAATCATCTGGAAGCAGTACTAGAGAGCATAAGGAAGCCAACTCCACTTTCCACTTCCAAATGCGTGGAGTGTCAAAGAAGAGAAGTTTCAAATTGAAAGATGTATTAATCAGGGTTCTTCAGAGAAACAGAATCAATTAGGGGTGTGTGTGTGTGTGTGTGTGTGTGTGTGTGCACGTGCGTGCGCACCTGTGTGTGTGTAAAGAGATTTATTATCAGGAATTGGTTCATGCAATTACGGAGGCTGAGAAGTCTCGAGATACGCAGTTGGCAAGCTGGAGACCTGGGAAAGCCAATGGTGTGGCTCCAGGGCTCCAGTCTGTGTGCACACTGATGTACCAGCTCAACAGTCAGTGAAAGAGAGCAAATTCTCACTCACTTAGCCTTTTTCTGTTTGGGTTTGGTTTGTTCAGACCTCCAACAAATTTGATGAGGCCCACACACATTGAGGAGGGGTATCTGATTTACTTAGCCTACTGACTCAAATGTTAATGTCATCCAGAAATATTCTTAAGACATACCCACAACAATGTTTAGCCAAATATCTGGGCACCCTATAGTTCAGTCAAGTTGACACATAAAATTAACCATCACAAATGGTTGCAGGGGAAGCTGTGTCTTCAGAGGAAAGTAGTATTTCCTCAAGACAAGTAGGTTAAGGGAGTTTTCAGTGAAGAAATTGAGGATGCAGAGAAAACTTTTTTTTTCTGGTTTTTGAAATGTGAAAATTCTGTTCTTTGGCAAATACAAAACCAAGTGTGAGTTCGGTTTGGGAAATTATGAGAGTTTCTCTATATCAGGATTAAACACTATAATGGAGAAAATAGCAGCCTGGAAAGATGGTTGCAAGATAAAAAGAGATATTAATAGATAAATACAAAAGTGTCTGAAAGATCACCAACACAAAAAAAGAGAAGATACTACCAGAATAAATTTGTAAACAACTTGTAAGAATATCCTGGTCACACTCAGTGATTATAATAACAGGAGCTCCTATAAAAGAAAAATGACATTTCTGCCACTGCATAGGATTAAGATTCAAACGAAATGAAGACATGCAAACACCCTTCATTTGGTTGAGTAAATTCCCCATCCTCTCTTTAAGTTAAAAACATTCCTTTCATATACACTGCTAGTATGTGGAACAACAAATTCTAAGTAGAGGTAAATTTCATTTTTTTAAGGACATGATCATTCTTTTTTTATTTTGCCCATAGACCTCTAGCAAAAGTTTGAATAGTGCCATATCTAAGAAACTCTGAATCTTGCTACTTTTGAGACACATTTTATTACATCTTGTCATAAGATTTTATCATGGCAATTTTTCTTCTGCTGTGGAGAAGTCAACTGTGATTTTTTTCAATAACCATTTACAGGGCACCAGGTGCCAACAGGGCATTATGCCAGCTATCATGTCTGATGTAGAGTTGTTTAAAATACTGTTTTTGCCCTTGAGAAGCTAATAGTTAGTTCAATAGATAAAGAATTTAAGTTTATATGACTGAGAGCAATATGTACTAAGTATCATTTGACTGTTATAAACAAAGATTTATAGGGATAGAGAAAACAAAAGAGTATTCTGAAAGAAAATATGGAAGACTTTGAAAAAATTATTAAGATGTAATAGGTGGGAATGGTGTTGTGATTTCCTTTTGTAGCCGTAACACATTGCAACTAACTTCATGGCTTAAAATAATATGTATATATTATAGTTCTGGAGGTCAGAAGTCTGAAATAGGTGTCAATGGGCCAAAATCAATTTGTCAGCAGGACTGTTCCTTTTGGAGGCTCTGAAGCTAATCTCTTCTTATCTTTTCCAGTTTCTAGAGGCTGACAACATTTCTTGGCCCATGGCACCCTTCTATCATCAAAGCCAGCAATGGCTGGTCAAGTGTTTCTCACTTTGAATCACTTTGACACCAATCCCTCCACCTTTCTTTCTCATATTTAGGGAAACCATGTGATTACATTGGGTCCACTGGATAATCCAGAATAATTTTCTTAAAGTCAGTCAAGTAATAACCTTAATTCTATCTGCAAACTTAACTCACCTCTGTCATGTAATATAGCATATTTAGAGGTTCCAGGGATTAGGATATAGACATCATTGGGTGGAGCATTAACCTGCCTTTCACAAGTGACAAAAGTTATTAAGACTGGAAAGAGAGCATTGCTGAGGAAATGTGTTTACATTAGATAATGTATAGAATTTTCAGACTGTGTTGAAAGAGATAAGATTGGAAAGGTAGATATGGATTTGGAAATAGATTTATAAGCAATTGAAATGACATTAAAATTGTATAAGGAACACAATGTTACAATCGTAGATCACCTCTAGGTAGATTAACTAGAAATACAGCATAATTTGAATGAGAAAGTCTAGAGGTGAAAGACCCTGCCTGGATTGTTCATCACTGTAGCCCCAGGGTCAAAGACAGTGCTGACAAATATTTGATGGCCTGCTCTGCTTACCACAGAGACACGCCATTAGGATTAAAGAGATTATATAGATACAATAAAACTTAAAAATTTTTATGATAAAAATAATGTGATTACTGTTGGCAAGGTATTTATCTTCTTCAAACTTTGATTTTTACATTAATGAAACATAGATAAAATAATAAATATCTTCTAGGAATGCTGAAAGACTTATAAGATGTTTTACAGTCAAACACGTGCACAGCAACTGCCACGTGGGATGCACTCAATAAATCTTGAATGTTTTAGTTAATCTATGCATAAGTCTAGTTGTCTCCTCTTCATTATTTTAAAAAGCACATGTGTATCAACATTTTCTGGCTAAGATTTGTTATTTGAGTAAGTAGTTTCCCATAACATCACTTTCAGTCTGTCCCAATAGGCCAGGTTACATGTTTTCATCTCACCTTCAATTTCATTTATGATTCTCGCATTAGAGAGCAGAAAAGTCACTTTGAAAGGCTGAAAAATGAAGACTATGGGACCGTGATTGGCAGAATAATAAGATGATCCACAGTAATTCCTCCAACCTTACATCCACTCATTGGAATAATTTCCTCTTCTAGAGAACAGATAGAGCCTGTGACTTGCTTCTAACCCACAGAATATGGCAAAGGTGATGTCATTCTCTTGATTACATTATTGTTAGTTTTCTATTGCTATGTAACAAATTACCCCAAAATTATAGACTTATAATAACATATATTTATTATCTCAGCTTACAGGTTAAGAGTCTGGACAGACTCAATTGACTTACAAGCTTAGAGCCATACATGGCCAAAATCAAGTGTTAGCCCAGCTAGGGTATTATTGGAGGCTCTGGGAAAGTGTACGCTTCCAAGCTCACTGTGACTATTAAAATAATTTGGTTCCTTGCAGTTGCTGGACTGAGGTCTCTGTTTCCCTGCTAGCATCAGCCTGAGCTTGGTCTTTGCTCTTAGAGGCTTCCATTATTCTTCCTCTTGGACTGATTTATCTTCAAACCACCAATGGCATATCAGAGTTCCTTCTTATGCTTCCGTATCTCTTACTTCTTGTTCTACTATCTGCCATAAAAAAGTTTGGTTTTAGTGGGGTCTATATGATTTAGATTAGGTCTATATAAGTAATCTCCTTATCTTAAGATCAAATGTGTCATACAAAATAACAGTTATGGAAGTGACATCTTAACATGTTTATAGGCACTAGGGATTAGAGTATAAAATCTTTGAAGCCATTTTTAGAATTATGGCTCAAAATTAAATATTTATAATTTAGACCCCATCTTAGCAAATTAGTGAGAGAGATTCTCCTACTGGACTGTTAGAAGCAAAGTCATATTGTGTCAATTCTCTCTTGTGGCAAAGAATCGACTCTGGGAACTGAGGGTAGCCTCAGTCAACAGCCAGTAATAAGCTGGGATCCTCGCTCTTACAAGCAGAACTGCAGGAATCGGAATTCTGCCGACAATCATGTGAGCCTGGGAGAAGACCATGAGCTTCAGAGAGGAAAATAGTCTGGCTCATGCCTTTATTTCAGCCTTGTGAGATCCTGAGCAGTGTCCTCCACTCATGAACGACAGAAACTATAGAAAACAATTGTTTTGTTTTAAGTGACTAAGTTGTGTAATTTGTTACCAAGCAGTAGAAAACAGATACACAGGATTTGCCTTTAGAGATCCTGGTTCAGCGAGTCTGAGGTCAGAATCAGAAATCTATAGTTTAACAAATGGCGCAGGTACATTTGATGCAGATAGTCTCTGAACTAGTTTGAAAAGCCTAAATTTATTTCTTCTCATTTCCATCTCTCAGTAAGAGGGAGGAGAAGCTCATCACTGTGATTTTGTGCCTGGGAGACCTGCATGCAGCCGGAGTTTCATTCCTTCATTTCCTTCAGGAGAACATTACTCAGTGAAAGCAGCTTAAAATCTGTAATAACCTGAGAAAGACCCCAGAGCAAGAGCATCTACAAAATCCATGGCACTCGAGACATAAAACAGCTTGTTTCTTCCAAAGATTGGGTAATTCAATCATCTTCCAGAAGGCCACCAGCAGGAGAATGATAGAAATGACATATTTGCTGTTCATGGAAGGAAAAAAATGTAATTGGAAGGAAATAAGACAAGATGTTCACAGATAAAGGAGGAAGTAGCTGCTGGTTTTAAAAATTGTGTGCTAGTTTACTCATCTGCCAACAATAAATCTCTATTTCCATCTTCACAATCAAAGTTTTGTTAGAATTAAATGTGAAAAGTTTTTGCATTCAGCAGGGCAGTGGTGTTTTTTTTTTTCTTAATGCCTAGAGATAGATCTATAAACAATAAAGGTTAGTCACTTTATTAGAACAAGGAGCTGTTTATCACTTCACAAACCTAATAACTGATTTCCTAAGAAACAGTGCTGAACACTAGGGCTACAATTATAACTCCAGCACACACATTCCGGCATTTAGGAACAAATTTGATTTTGTGATTAGCAAGCAAACCGCCTAGCCTGTGCTTACTGGACTATATATTTTTGAAGTGGCTTTGGTGCTTTGGTCTGTAAAATCATTTACAGGCTATATTAATCACAATTTCTTAACCAAAATACATTTTGACATCACTGAGAAATCAATGTACATAATTCTTCAGTGAGGGCAATGCTGAGTGCCATGTTGATATCCAATTCATCAAATCATTGCATTTTGGGGTAACTAGGACCAACTGCCAAACTTAAATTTTTCTCTTAACAGGCATAGACAAAATTTCCTGTTAGTCAGTGATATCGGTTGAAATTAGAACCTAATATTGAAGTATTTGTTTTAAAAATTAAGTTTCATAGTTGATAAAAGTTAAGAGAAAATAACTTCAGGCCCTACCACCAGCTTTTGGGAGTGAAAAGAACGGGGTTGATTAAAAATGACATTTTACTAAAAAAAAATTTAATTGAATTGGACTCGTGCATTTTGTAATGTGCATTTGCATAGCATTTTAGAATTTGTCAACAAGATCCTAAAAACCTTACTTGTGTCAAAAGACTCTCTCTTTGTTCTGGAGGTTGACAGACTAAAGCCTGTGGGTCAACCCAGGCCACAACTCTTTTTTTTTTTTTTTTTTTTTACAACCAGCAAGGTAAGCATAATTTTTAAATTTTAAAAGGATTAAAATAGAATATGCAAAAGAAACTTAGTTACCCATAAAGCCTAAATTCTGGCCCTTTACAACAAAAATAGTATGCTGACCTCTGCTTTAGAAATTGGTAGAACAATTTCCTGAGAACTACATGGCTCAGGAAAAATTTATAAAGATCTCTCTTTACCAGGACTGCTTTCAGCTTCCATAACTAAAGGCCACACACTAGTTTGACTCCACTAGAAATTTATTTTCTCACAGTTTTAGAATTTGAAGTCCAAAATCAAGCTGTCAGCAGGCTTGGTTCTTTCTGAGGGCTGGTGAGGGAAGGATATGTTCCAAGCCTCTCTTCTTGGCTTATAAATGACTGTCTTCTCCCTATGTCTCTTCATTTCATCTTCCCTCTGCAGGTGTCTCTTTGTTCAAATTTCCCCTTTTGTAAAGATATCCATTATCTTGAATTATGGCCTACCCTAATGTTCTTGTTTTAACTTGATTACCTCTGCAAAGACCCTATCTCCAAATAATGTTACATTCTGAGGCAATGAGAGTTAGGAATCCACAACATGAATTTTGCAGAGACTGAATCCAACCTAAAACAGTAGAATTCTTTAATGTCCTTTACATCACTCAAATACAAATTTCATTTGTGATAGACCTAAATAGATTCTATGGCACACTCTTGGTCAAATGGCTAATAAACACAAAAATAAGACAGAAATCCAGGTTTTTGGACTCCAAATACGCTTTTTGTTCCCCTCAGTTGCTGTAAGGAATAAAATTAAAACCATACCACACATTACTTATTCATTCAATTAGTCCATTCTACATATATAGGTATCATATGCTTACTACATGCCATACATTCTTATATAAATAAGATGGTATCTGTCTCTGTGTGAACGGATAAAGTGCTTGTGCAGATATTTATAATAGAAGGCAAAAAGTGATGAGGGCCACTACAAGATATCAGTAATTCAAAAAAGGTATTTTATTTCCTTCATAAGCACAGTTTCAGTGCAAGTAGCCTGCATCTTACAGTGTGTGTAGCCTCAAGATTCTGTTAAGATGGAAACTCCCCTCTCTTCCCACTCTGAACGAGAATATCAAAAGCCATTACCAGTCAGGATCTATCTTTTTTGGATATCATTTTTTTCGTAGTATCTGATACGATTTTTAAAATTGGGACGTTATAAAAATAACACATAGAAAAAGTTTAATAACTGAATCTTTACCATGAAATGAAAAAAAAAAGTACAACAAAACTGTTAATAGAAGCTTATGCAACAAAATAAAATTAATAATACCGTGATAATCCTAAGCGAATAAATGCAGGAACAGAAGACCAAATACCACATATACTTACTTGTAAGTGGGAGCTAAACATTGAGCACAGGTGGACATAAATATAGGAACAACAGACACTGTGGACTATTAACTGCTCCGCCTCAGATCATCAGAGATTTGTTAAAGTCTCTTCAGGAGGATGCAACCCAGATCCCTCACATGTGCGGTTCACAATAGGCTTCTCCTTCCTATGAGAATCTAGTGCCGCTGCTGCTGATCTGACAGGAGGCGGAGCTCTGGCAGTAATGCTCACTCTCCACTGCTACTTCTCCCCCACTGCCCACCTACCGCTGCTCCACTGCTCACCTCCAGGGCAACCGGAGCCTCTGTACTAGAGGGTGGAGAAGGGTATGTCAAAAAACTATCAGGTACTATGCTCACTATGAGTGACGAGATCTGTACCCCAAACCTCAGCGTCATGTAATATTCCCATGTAACAAATCTGCACATGTACCAACTCTATCTAAAATAAAATTTGAAATTAAATATATATATATGTGTGTGTGTATGTATATATGTGTGTATACGTGTGTGTGTATATATACACATATATACACACATATATATGTAAGAAAATAGTGGAAATTAATACTCAAATCTCATGTGTGTATGTTATATATATAAATACTTAAATCTCATAGTGTGTGTGTGTATATATGTATACATATATACACATATATTATTAATATTAATATTATTACATATATATGTACACACACACACACTATGAGATTTGAGTATTAATTTCCACTCTTTTCTTATAATTTCTTATAATTAGGGAAACCCTTAGTAACCATGTAGCCTAATTCACATAAGCCTCTTTTCGTTTTTGTGTGCTTTGTTTTTGTTTCATTTATTTTAATATTGTTTGTGTGACTGCTGCTGTTGTTATTGTCATTCTGACCTTCCAGTTCTGAGTCATTGAGTCCTCTTTTTCTCTCACTTCTAATTTTTGCAGGAGCTTGCTAGATGGTCAGTTTCTTTTATCAAGGTACTTCATATTAATATCACGGAATTTACAGCATCACTATAAACAATTTCTAAAGGTTTACATTATTTATATTCTCTCCTGAATCTATTTAAGGCGGCTACATTTCATCCAAAGCATGATCTCTAGAAAATGCTTTCTTCTGGGCTCCTTCCTCATTTCTCTTCTCTGAGACACGGGCTTGGCCTCCCACTGAGTTAAGCTATATGGTAGAAAGGTTTTTATAGCTCCTCAATTTTGGCAAAAAGAGAACGGCTTCCAAGTTAAATCTAAACTGAGAAAGTCTCTTGCACTACACAGATGTCATTGACTTAATTATATATCCTGTGATAAAATATTGAATTTCTCCTCTAGCCATTACCACATAGAGTTTTATTGTTTAACTACAGCATGCCTATTTTTGAAACATCCGACTCTGATATATGAGTTCATCACATTTTTAAGTGCATTGTCTAAGTAGAGGCAGAAGAAGAGCCACACTTGATTGTTTCATCTAAGCTGGACAGTCATTTTCTGCACTATGGTTTAACCAGAGAGATAAATATTAGTCTTTCTGTGGTTAGGCTTACAGAGTCACAGGTGTCTAAACAACTTAAGTAAAATACTTACATTGCATTATATAACTGGGATTATGTAGGTTCTTGACCCAGACTGCTCCAAGAAATGCCAAGACTCCATGTTACTTTGTAGACATAAGATTTTCTTTTCTGTCTGAAAAAATGTGTTTCTGCAGGCATGTAATCATTTTATTCATGGCTCCCTCTCTCTTCTATCTCAATAAAACATTACATTGATTTGTTTTAAAATGTATTATTAATTTCACATATAACAAAACTTTGGTTAGATTTATATATAACATGGATATTGTATAATTATGGTTATTTACACTAATTACTACCTTATTTTTTGCATTACAAATTCAACAACACAAAATCAAAGTGTGCATGCAGTGCTATTTTGCATTTAAACCCTAAATCCAGGCACTCTGCTCAACAGAAATCCGAAACACTCGAAACTTTTCTCTCTTGTAGATTCTGTTGAAACTGAGGGGAGGTTTAAAGCAGAGGACCCAGACTTCTCCCTAGTGCATGTACACTACAGTATCCAGCACATCCCTGAAACCGTAGAAAACTCATTTCAGGGAGTGGGATTGTCCATGCTGGGTAGTCATCTCAATGTACAACACATTCCCCATAACTGAGTTCCCAGTGGCAACTGGTAGAAGCCACTGGAAGTATCAACTGGTAGAAGCCACTGGAAGTGTCGACCTGCTCCATTCTGTGGATAAAATAGTGAATTTTCTGTACTTCGAGAACCCTAAAACTGGAGTGGAATTTTTGAAGTATGAGGACTATGCTGATATTGTGGTTGTCTATAATTTGGAGGTGGAAGGCAGGGATTGCTTCTCTCACCATTGTCAAGCACATGAATTGATATAGAAGGTAGAACTACATCTCTCTGTAAACACTGGTGATGTTCCACACATACTCACTAAATATTCATTTTGTGCCATGGGATAAAGTCCAGAGATTTGCATTTTGCACAAGCATTCTGGAATTTCTTTTTCAAGTATTTCTTCCTTTGAGAAACCAAATATAAGAGGTAACAGTTTTCAATATTATCTGATTTGTTCAATTATATAAGTGGAAGGAATTAAATTTGATTTAATATAAAGAAATAAATATAAAAAATAGAATAATGAATAATAACCTGTATTTATCCCTTTTATCTATCCTATTATATTATGTAGTATATAAAATATAGAACTGCCTTTTCAAAATGCAGAGTAATACTTTTTTGTCAGTTCTAAGAAGGTATGATTTCTGTACAATTAATATCTACAAAAAACTGCATCCTATTTAAAAATAACAATTTTATGAGTTTTGATAGAGGTAAACTTCATGAAACCACTGCCACAACCATGACACAAACATGTCCATTAGCCCTAAAAGTTTTCTCAAGCCCTTTTGCATTTTATGCCTCCTTCTGTTCCTGTCCCCAATCATTGGTTTGCTTTTTTCATTTTCATGTATTTATTGTCCATTCTTAAATTTCTTAAGTGTTAGTTCACATATTTCTCCATTTTCTGTTGGGTTACCTTCTTATTGGTGGATTTAATTTTTTTTAAACTCTAAGGACTCCTCCAGAAAACTCCTAGAACTGATAAAAGAATTAAGTAAAGTTTCCAGATACAAGATTAACATATATAAATCAGGAGCTCTTCTCTATACCAACAGTGGCCAAGCGGAGAATAAAATTAAGAACTCAACCCCTTTCACAATAGCTGCAAAAAAGTACTGAGAAACATAGCTAACCAAAGAGTCGAAAGACCTCTACAAGGAAAACTAGAAAACACTGCTGAAAGAAATTATAGACAACACAAATGGAGACACATCTCATACTCATGGATGAGTAGAATCAATATTGTGAAAATGACCATGCTGCCAAAAGCAATCTTCAAATTCAGTGCAGTCTCCGTCAAAATACTACCATTATTTTTCACAGAATTCAAAGAAACAATTCTAAAATTCATATGGAACCAAAAAACAGCCCACACAGCCAAAGCAAGACAAAGCAAAAAGAACAAAGCATCACACTACCTGATTTCAAACTATACTATAAGGCTATAGTCACCAAAACAGCACGGTACTGGTATAAAAATAGGCACATAGACCACTGGAACAGAGTAGAGAACCCAGAAATAACCCCAAATACAGCCAACTGATCTTTGACAAAGTAAACAAAAACATAAAGCGGGGAAAGGACACCGTTTTCAATAATTGATGCTGGGATAATTGGTTAGCCACATGTAGGAGAATGAAACTGGACCCTCATCTCTCACCTTATACAAAAATCAATGGAAGATGGATTAAGGACTTAAACCTAGGACCGGAAACTATAAAAATTTTAAAAGATCACTTTGGAAAATCCCTTCTAGACATTGGCTTAGGCAAAGATTTCATGACCATGAACCCAAAAGCAAATTCAATAAAAACAGAGATAAATAGCTGGGACCTAATTAAGCTAAAGAGCTTTTGCATGACAAAAGGAATAGTTAGCAGAGTAAACAGGCAACCAGAGTGAGAGAATATCTTCACAATCTACACATCTGACAAGGGACTAATATCCAGAATCTACAACAAACTCAAACAAATCAGTAAGAAAAAAACAAACAATCCCATCAAAAAGTGGGGTAAGGACATGAATAGATAATTCACAAAAGAAGATCTACAAATGGCCAACAAACATGAGAAAATGCTCAACACCACTATGATCAAGGAAATGCAAATTAAAACAACAATGCAATGCAACCTTACTCCTGCAAGAACGAACATAATCAAAAAATTTAAAAACAGTAGCCGTTGACATGGATACGGTGAACAGGGAACACTTCTACACTGCTGTTGGGAATATAAGCCAGTACAGCCACAATGGAAAACAGTGTGAAGATTCCCTAAAGAACTAAAAGTAGAACTACTGTTTGATCCAGCAATCCCACTACTGGGTATCTACTGAGAGGAAGAAGTCATTATTCGAAAAAGATACTTGCATGCACATGTTTATAGCAGCACAGTTCACAATTGCAAAATTGTGGAACCAACCCAAATGCCCATCAATCACTGAGAGGATAAAGAAACTGTGGTAAATATATATGATGGGATACTATGCAGCCATAAAAAGGAATGCATTAACAACACTTGCAGTGACCTGAATGAGATTGGAGACTATTATTTTAAGTGAAGTAACTCAAGAATAGAATACCAAACATTGTTATGTTCTCACTGATATGTGGGAGCTAACGTATGAGGATGCAAAGGCATAAGAATGGCACAATGGACCTTGGGGATTTGGGGGAAGGGTGAGAGTAGGGCGAGAGATAAGACTACAAATATGGTGCAGTGTTTAGTGCTCGGTGGTGGGTGCATCAAAATCTCACAAATCACCACTAAGGAACTTACTTATGTAACCAAATACCACCTGTACCCCAATATGGAAAAAAATATGAACTTATTGCACAAATAAATATAAATTAAATGGGAGCAAACTCAATGTGCAGTAGAAAATGGATAAACTTATGTTCTTTTGATTTAATATTATGCAGTAACTGAGGTAGTTTTAAATAATTGTAAGAAACCATCATTCTTAGCAAACTATCACAGGAACAGAAAACCAAACACCGCATGTTCTCACTCGTAGGTGGGAACTGAACAATGAGATCACTTGGACTCGGGAAGGGGAACATCACACACCGGGGCCTATCATGGGGAGGGGGGAGGGGGGAGAGATTGCATTGGGAGTTATACCTGATGTAAATGACGAGTTGATGGGTGCAGCACACCAACATGGCACAAGTATACATATGTAGCAAACCTGCACGTTGTGCACATGTACCCTACAACTTGAAGTTTAATAATAATAAATAAATTTAAAAAAAAAAAAATAAAAAAATAAACAGGTAAAAAAAAAATAATCACAATAACAGCAGATATTTTAAAGTATAATATAAAAGTACAGATTATAATGCTATTTTATAAAAAGAAATGCATATATAGCCTCAAAATAATTTTTTAATATTATTCTGGATCCAAGTCCGTTGTCAGATATATAGAGAATATTTTCTGCTAGTCTGTGGATATCCTCTTCATTTTCTTAATAGTACCTTTGAGAGAGAAACAACTTTTAATTTTGATGAAATTTAAGTAGTACCATATTGGGGGCAAGGCATTGGTCTCTGTGGTTAGCAGATGGGACATTCAGAATTAGTAGCAACTACAGTGGCTCTGACTGGAGGGAGTCCACAGTAACAGACCTATGTGTACCCTGTCAAGTGTAATCATATTGTCATGGAGTAACTGATGTGGATGGCTGGACAATATCAACTTGCCTGTAATTTTGTCTACTTGCTTGTTTGATGCCTCTTCTTTGGTGAATAATTTTTAGTGTATATTGACCTGTGATACAAATATCTTCACCTTTTTCATGCCTTTTCACTTGTCTGTCCACACACTTTACCCCTGACTTCCTTGTCTCTAGCTTTTTCCCTTTCAGACATCTGATTGGAAGGTGACACAATTGGCCATTGCCCAAGAATCTCTATATATTCTCACCTGAGCCACTTCTCTTTCCACACAATTGTGGGTGTCCAGGTGCACGACTCACTGCTCTGCTTGTAAAGAATATTTCCTCTCTCCATTAGCTTTCTGTTTCAGACTTGAATTGTAATCCAGAGAGTATCTGGTTTTGGCTTGCATGCAATTGCCAAGTTAACACATCTGAAATCCAAGCTCAGATTTTTATTCTTCCTTAAGATGGTTTTATGTAGTCTCTTATATTATAGGGTCACTGAAGCAAGCTGGGGAATGATGCTGGTGGTACTCTGGTGACATGGGCATGTAGGTCACCTGCTTATTTGTATCTGATCCTGCTCAGGATCAATCCCGAACATTTACTTTGTATTCAGGACTGCTGTTGGTTTTGTCCCACTTTATGAATTGGAGCATCCAATAGAACCCAGCTCACAGTGGGCAGTTCCAGGTGTATAGTCACCTAATGGTCATAGTTAAGTAGTTTGTCTATATCAAAGTCTAGTAACATGCCAACAGCTATTTCTCAAATAGCACATAAGTCCCTGTGATAAACGGCATGACCTCACTTCCGAATGATTCTCTCACTGGAGCTTGCCCAAAACCTCACGTTGCATCTTTTCCCATGAATACCACAGTGACTGCTGACTTGTATGGCCCACGTGGTAGGACTGTTTGTAATGAAATCTATACCTTTTGTAGAATTCTTTTTTGTTCCAGGTTCTATTCGAAATTGGTATCATATGTGTCACTGGGTATAAAGTCTAAAGCAGTATTCCCAGGTGTGGACTATTTTGTCTCCAGAACTCAAGGAGGCCTACTTACATTGCACTTCACTCCTTGTGATAGATAATGAGTCACAGCAACTTGTTTTTTACTTTGGAGCTAATATACTGCCATTCTCTGATGACTAGACCTATAAGTCTTTACTAGCAGCCACAGTTTTTGAATGTTTATAAGCTTTATCTCCCTTCCACTGGACCACATATGTTTTATCAAAGCCCAGTTTACTAGCCACCTCTTGTTCATCTGGTTGGATCAAGACAGTATCATTGATTTAATGGATAAGTGCAGTGTTTTGTGGCGTGTCCTGCAATTGCAGATTTCTCTGGGCTGTATTACAACAGAATGGTGAGTTAATATAGATCTATGACAACACTGTAAATTAATACTATTGTCTGTTCCATGTGAATATAAACTACTTCAACTCTTCTCTCCTAATCAGAATAAAAAAGAATGAATTCACCAAATCAATGACTGCAAGCCATAAACCTCAGGTTTTATTACTATGTCTTGATAACTACATCATGTCTGGTACAGTAACTGATATAAGGACAACTAATTAGTTAAGCCCAGTGTCTTCAGTCATCTACCAGTATCCACATAGATTCTGCATGGATTCATGTGGCAGACTTAAATGGAGATATAATAGAAACCATCAAACCACCAGATGTGCATCCAAATGTGACTGTAATGGTGGTACCAATCTCCTTAATCTCCCTTGAGGTAAAATAATGGTTTTGATTTAATATCTTGGCAAGTAGAAAGCGTTTCAGATGTTTCTACTTGATCTTACCTACTGAGTTAGTTCTTATCCTACGGGTCAATAATATATTGGTGGGAGTTACTTCAACTGCTAAGTATAGCAATTCCACTTACACACTTGGGGATTGGGTAAATGCACTTGGAAATTGGGTAAATTCACAACTGCTTTGCACACTCAATGGTCTCATTCTAATTCAGCCTTAACTATAGCTGCATTTATTATTTGGTGCCCATTAGCCCCCACTCTAAAAGGCAGCATAATAATGCTTTGGATTTTTAGGTACCAATGTCAATAACCTGTTTCCAACACTACTCAAAATGTCTAGGCATTTTTCTTTCCAAAGTGCAGTCAAACCAGTTAAATGATATTGGGTGCCTTTGCAGAAGGACTAGGGGAATCATCACGTCACATTATATACTTGCCACAGTATTGCAGCATTCTTCTTGCAAGAAGCGACCACCTTTAGTCAATAGATTCCAGAATTAAAATTGGCTCAGACCTGGGAAATTCACAGTAGATCATGACTTTATATCAAGACTACTGTTCTCAGATTCCTTCTCTACCATCCTTGCCTTTTTTCTTGGCACTAGATTTTAATCAGTACCCTTGCTGCCTGCCTATCTAGTTTACTTGTAGGAATGCCACTGTGATCTATTAGCCATCTCCAAAACTTCCTGAAGGTCAAGCATCCTTGGATGCTCCTCTTACCTTGCCAGTCATTGTAGTAATTAGGGTATCCTGGCTCCTTGTGGTTAGCCCTGTGCCCCAGCTCTTTCACTTCATGGATGACAATGATGCCAATTCTGTGACTTCTCCTTCCAACCAGTCCTGGTTCACAGAAAGGACCACAATGAACTTTTTCTTTTTTCCACACTGAACTTATTAATGCTTGTTCTTCTCTCACCATGGTATTTATAATGGACTCAAGAATGACCTGGGGGAGATCACTGAGTAGAAAACATGTTGCCTTGTTGGGGAGATGCCTCTGAAATGTCTTTCCAAAGTAGAGAAAATGCTAGCTCTTATTATGAAAGGGTCAGCAACCTGTCAGTTCTGAGGATCTGGGAGACATCTGCTCAGCCAATACCTTCAGCGACACTTATCCAGATGTTGTAATCCAATGTCTCAGAATCCCACATGTTCATAACCAAGGTCCTGATCTCAGAAAAACAGATCTGCTCTCGTTGAGATGCAGACATCTCTAGACCTCTGCGACTCTTTTAGGTCTTCAGTCTCCAGCTTACCTATGACATGTTTAGCTATTTACGGCTTGTTGGAGGTGCTCAGTTTTTCATTCTCTCTCTGCAAGTGACTAATATAAATTAGCAATAATCAGTCAGTTCCACTCTCATTGTATGGATGATTTTCCCACATATTCCAAAAGCCAGGACCATTGCATCTACAATGACATTCCCCTCCACTGGGGTATTTTCCCAGGAAACCACGAATGAAAGCTTTAGCTGTTGTCTTGTGCCAGAGACTAGCTGTGCCCCATCTATCTATCCTCTTTGCCCACGGTTCAGTGAATGAACTAGTTCTAAACCCACTAAAATGTAAGTAATAGTAAAATTTGTCTGTTTCCTCAGACCACTCTCAGTAGCATTAGTGTTAATTTGTGTTCTCCAAGGAGCAGATGCTAAGATGACATAATACATCTAGGGATTTATTTGGGGAAGATGCCTATAAAACAAAATAAGAGTGTAGCCAGAGGATGTAGTGAATGGTGGGAGGTGGGTGAAGCCATCAGGCCAGTAACAATGTAGGTCTGACTTCTTTGAAGGAAAGAGGAAAGGGTTGTGTAGAAAGAATCTCAGACTGCGGTACATTTCTAAAACATTTTTGACCAGGCCTATGGGAAATCCTTGAGTTAAAGTCACCTGACACAAGAGTCCTACCTCTCATAGGAATGGGTCTGTTTAGCACCCCAGTAATTTGCTGGTAGCAGATGTGAAAAGCATGGTCTCAGTACAGTTGCAATAGATTCATAACACCCCAACTGAGGCTGGCAATTATGTTCCCTATAGCATATTTAAGGTGGTCTATTTTCATGGCCACCACAAATACTTGTGCAAAAAAAATCCTAGAAAAAAAAGAAAATTGTTTCAACAAATAAAAATATATTTAATGTATACAAATGAATTTCATATTATTTAATTTGAACACTACATTTTGTGCATTTTGCATGTGATTTGTTACATCTGTGATTCTGGAAGACTATGCTGATTTGCTAAATGTGGGAAAAAGGGACTTTGGAATGACATTGTAGAACATTAACTAAATAATTTTGTTTTGGTTATGGAAATTTAGAATGATATTTAGGTAAGGGGCAGGGTTGGAGATATTATACCAACAGGTGAAGGTCAAACACTGTGTGAAGATGAACTTCCCAAATAAAAAGCTCAGGACTAGAGAGGATGAGAGAATAGTAAGACAGGGCTTTATTATCTAATTTCCATGCTAACATTGTAAAAGTGTCTCAAAATGTAAAATATCATCAACAATAAAATCCTAATTATCCAGGAAGGGGCTATTTCCTAGGAAGGCTCTGCTGTCTTGATGTTTCTGACTCTGGTTACTTGGGTCCTCTTTCACCCTTTTCTTCATACCCATATACATCTATTTATCATTAAAAAAATTCTCTCATTCTTATGTGGATTATTTTTCTCCTCCTCCCTTCTTAACCTCTCTCTTCCTTTCTCCTGTGCCTTTAATTTTTTTCTCTCCTTTAAGGTGATATTTGAACCATTATATAACAATCATAATTAAGTGAAAAAGAAGAGATTGGTAAAGCTGACCAAAACTAAGCAATCAATCAGAAAGCTTAGAAGAGAACTGGTAATAATAAATGAATTTAAATTTTACTACAGAGTGAAATATAAAAAGATAGCCAGTAAGCATGAAGAAAATCTGAATGCGAATAGATTTTAATTAGTTCCCCATATTGGCAAGGAGGTTTTAGCACTCTCCTGCTACTAAACTCATCTGGAAGAATCTTTCTGTTTAAATTGAAGCAACAGAAATAAAGCTTACTGTTAACTGAGAATTTGTATTTTAATTAGCAGACTGGTCAAGTCGTATGACACTATATGGAAAAATACCAAAATTTATGTGCTGTCTCATAATTACATTGTAAACCACTAAGAAATAAAATTTGAAATGAAGAAAAATATTGTAAGCATTTCCTGAAGTAAACTGATGACGGCTCAACAAGACACAACCTAAAGAACATTAATCTGTTGCAGTCTGAACTTTCAAAAGTGATTTGTTTTGATAGACATTATCACTATATTTTCTGTTTTCAGTAAACTCTGAAGCCCTATTGATGTTCTTAGTAGTTCTTACGGACTCCTCCTTTTCTTCATACACATCAAACATGAAAACACAAATCAAATTAGTTTATATTCTTAAATTGATTCTTACTCAGCTTTTTGGCCCTTTTCAGCATTGAGCACACTGCTTGAGATGGAATTCACCTCAGCAAAAGTCGTGAAATGTCTTCTTCAGACAGTTTACATGCAACAGATTGTGAGAAACTGAATGTAGTTAATAATATCTTATGCAAAGTAAGAAGCTATTTAGCTGATTGAGAGTGGAAGTTTTTTTTTTTTAATCAAGTGGGTATTTTTTGTCCAGTGTTTGATATCTCCTGGGGCAATGTAAAATGAATAACTGAGATTCTTATAGGTTTTTCTTGGATGAATGAGTTAAGTCTTGAGGATAATATGAGTAAAATATGAAGCTATCACTATCCTAGGCTAAGAATTTCTCCTAAGGCAAGGACAGCGTCTAGTATCTGCTCAAGAATCAGCCACGGCATTTTACCTCCTTGGTGTGCCTTTGAGAACACTGGCTACGCTGTGCTTCTGTCATCAGTCCCTCTTAATGCTGCTCTTGCTGCTACTCCCTGTCTTTCTGCCTTCAGAAATTTTGTAGGGACTGCCATATCAGTTTCTGCCAAACCTAAAATTCAAAACTACACTTTTGTGGGTTTTGTCTTTGAATGTTTGTCACAGGAATCACTTTGAAAGTAACTCTAGAATTTTCTTTTTTTAAAAAAATTATGTATTAAATGCAATACGTTCTTATAATTTGAACACTTTTGAAGGTAGTACACAGTGCACTGAAATAACCTGTGAGGAGATAATTCAGACAAAAGTTTGAAAATGGCCTACAGATTTTAAAATTATTTACATTAATTGAAGCTACTCTAGAAACTGCGCAGATTCTATCAATGATTTTCATTCACTGATTATTTTAGAATTTAATATTACATTAGTTTTTGTCTAATTGAAATTGAGTGTTAAAGTTGTTGGTATAATGATTGTAAAGATTTGTTTCAAACTAAAAAAGGAAATCTGTTATAGAGGGGTTTATTTTGCGCAGAAAGTTAATATGCCGAGACATGAAATGTAACACACAAGGTAGTTGCTTTTGTTGGTTAAACAGATGACTAGTGTGCAGATAGAATGATAATTATAGTAAGAATATCTATTGGGAAACTAGAACATAAACCTAGCTAAAGCTGAGGAAAATATTCAATGGTGAATTTTGACCATTTTTAATCTTTTAAAGGGAGAGACACATTTTGAAGTCATTATCCTGATTAAATAAAAAAAGAATGCAGACTGAGCAAATTATTTTTTCATTGACTTTTCAATACTATATTGTCTATTTAGGCCATCCATTTTGGCATTAAATAGCTCCATGGTGATTAGTTATGAACTTCTGAAAGAGCTCAGAAATAATTCAGAAATGCAAAGTATTATTTTTTAAATTTTCTCCTCATCTGGCTTATAGGTTCCTGGAGGGCAGGTTATCTGACTTATCTCATTGTTTTTCCACCTTTATTCTTTGCCACTTCTCACTCCTCTTCCACTGCCCTCATACCCTGCATTTAGCAGAGTGTTTCATACAGAGCAAAATTATCCAGTTCCTCATTTTGTGATTGTTTTAGGCACTACTTACTTAATTATACAAGTTCAGATATGGCTTGCAAAGAAAATACCAAACAAGTTGGAAAGCTTATAACTCATTTTTTATAACAGTTTTCCCCTGCAGTGTAGTATTAATGAGGTAACCTACTAAAACAATCTAGCATATTTTTTATCTTATGTAGTATTTAATAAATACTATCCTATGCAGTGTTGTGCTGATAAATGTTTAATAGCTACCTCTCAAAATAAAGAAAAAAGAAAGATTGATTTGTTGTGTTTGCTGATTTCCATGTCGTAAATTCTTCCATGGCAGTTGACTTCTAGCTACCATGTAGTGTCATTGAATGGAGACTTGGGGAGAGATGTACACAACCAGCTCTTGAGAATAAAAACAAGGTGGGTCATTGCACCACTGTTTCCCTAGAAGAAGATATTGTTGTCTAGCCCATGTTCCTTTTAACTACCATTTCATTGCACTCTGCCTCAAATTCCAGCTGCGAGTTTATGCATCTCTGTGCCTGAGGGTCCTCTTTGGATGTGGGTTTGGTTTTTGCCTGAGCCAGAAATGCCAAGGAATGATTTCCGTTGGCAGCAGCTATCAAACAATTACTGACAGTAGTTGGTGCATAAATTCACCAGCTCCCTTAGCTCTCTAATTGGATCAATCTGAGGTCTATGTTCTGAAATAGCTCCCATTGTTTTCCAGAAAGCTTAACTTCCAGTTGTCCACAGCAGTGAGTTTCAGGGAAACACATCCCACATTGGTTCTCTCCTCTTCTCTTTGTCACTTTCCTACTTCTTTACAGGTGTTTCCTGGAATAATCTCCCGAAAAAGCGACTTGCATTGAACCCTGTCTCAAGATCTATTTCTGCTGGAGCTCAAACCCATTCAAACTTCTGTACACTTCAATTTTCACCTTTTGCAGATATCTTTGAGTATGAATTGGAGTATGAATGTCTGTTCAAACCCATTTAACTATTCAGTATTTCCCATGCTTACTGTAATAAAGGTGTGATGCTTCAGGAACTTCTCGTTCTGTCTGGTGAAAAATATCGACGTCTCATAGCACTGCACCATTAAATACTTGTAACAGAGAAAATGTGGCTATCAAGTACAACCTACTTGCACACCTAGAAAGACAGGTTCTGACTCTTTTGCTGTCACTTTTTTTTTTTTTTTTTTGAGATGGAGTTTCGTTCTTGTTGCCCTGGCTGGAGTGCAGTGGCATGATCTCGGCTCACTGCAAACTCCATCTCCCGGGTTCAAGGGATTCTCCTGCCTCAGCCTCCTGAGTAGCTGGGATTATAGAAGTCCACCACCATGACTGGCTAATTTTTGTATTTTTAGTAGAGATGAGGTTTCACCATGTTGGCCGGGCTTGTCTCAAACTCCTGACCTCAGGTGATCTGCTTGCCTCGGCCTCCCAAAATGCTGGGATTACAGGTGTGAGCCTCTGTGCCCAGCCTGTCACATATTATTGGAGGAAATGTGAAGAACTCAGGCTGAGCAAAAGGACTGCACCTGGAAGGATGAAGGCTAAAGAACAGAATGAGAGAGGCATGGAAAACATTTTATTGATATAAATGGAACCGTATTTTTTGAGGTGTTTTTAGATATACTTTCCATGTTCTTATTTTTGGTTCCTGCTTTTTTTTTTCTTTTTGTCTTCTACACACAATTATTTCCCTAAATTATTCATATGTATGATTTCATTTCATTTTGTTTAACTTTTCTGCTCAAGTTTCTAAAATGTAAAACCTAGGCAGAAATATATATATATATATATATATATATATATGCTCACAAAATATAATTTTAATGTCTATCTCCATCTTCAAAATGGGAGAAAATATTCACCATGAAACTGAAGAAAAAATCTGGAAGTGTTTGACTTACGAAAATATACCACTCATCTTTCAACTTATCCCTAATAATTATTGCCTTCTCCGCAACGGGTGATGTAAATAAAATAATAATAGGAGAAAAAATTCAAGGGAGAATAAGCAAATAAATATTGTTAAGTTTTTCTTCATCTTATGATGTGCATGATGCTTGAGTATGATAGAAGAGATGCCATCTGTGTGGTGACATTAGAGTGCTGGCTCAGAATTGCCTTGATTCTTCTCACGTGTTATGGGAGCTGTAAATCCAACAGTGAATAGTAGCGACAAGAAGTGACAAGTGCAGTTCAGCTTCCAAGACTGGTTTTCAGTGTTGTCCCTGGTATTAAGTTCTGGATTCACCAGGAACCTGAATGTCACCATGTACCTTGTGAAATTAGTTTACTGATGCACAAAGTGAGGACCCTTCCTAAGGCACTAGGAAAAATCAGACAACTGTATATTTTTGAAGTCAAAATTAAATCTTGAAATAAAGCACTTTTATTAAGGCACAATTTTCTCTGACATGTTAGCTATTCTAATTACAAGTAAAATTAAAATAGCGGTTTTTTTTGTTTGTTTGTTTTTGTTTTTTGTTTTTTTTCACTCAGAGCTCTTGAGGCAGCTTTCAAAAGCACTTAGGCTATGGCAGAATAAGGGCTCGGCTGCTGCAAGAATATATGTTTAATTAGTGAATATCGGATTAAAGGAGAAATTGGCCAAGAAGTACATGAAAGAGTCAGGAACCATATGAATTAGTCAGGTTATTTTTGATATTTTGAGCTGCTGAATAAGCAAGCCATTCAATGCCATCATTTTTATTCTTTTGGCAAAAATTACCCAAAACAGAAAATGGCCAATAGATGATATTGTTGGAACTGAAGTTTTGTAATGGAATTAGAGTAACAGAAAATAAAATCAACTTCTTTTAGGGAATTTTTGTTTATGTTTTCTACATTATGAAGGATGACATTGTTTAGGATTATGTCAGCTGAAATTAAATGCCATTTTATCATTAGATGTTTACCACCTATCCTCATTTATAAATGATGACTGAAGTGGCTCTTGTTTCTTAGGAAATTGTTCTTTTCTATGACTGCAATTATGACCAATTGCCAAATAAAAGGAAGCAGCAGATAATTTATTAGTTGACAGAAAAAAAAAGAAGTTTTCTGCAAGTACTAAGAGTAAGTATTGTGTTATAATGTGGCACTGAGTAAGTAACCCAATTTAATTTTCTACTATTGGATGCATTTTGTTATTTAAGTGTAGTTCACTATCTAGATGTATTTTAGAAGAGATGTTTTAGAGTGACAAAATGACAAATGTTCATGAAAAAGTATGACCATATATATGGCATGTATATTGTACCGTATACATACGTGTGTGTGTATGTGTATGTATGTATGTGTGTGTGTATATATATACACATGTATATATTACATATATATATATTTATATATGAAAAACCCCAGCATAGTACTGTGTCAACTTTGGGGTCCTTCAACTGAAGACAGATGTAGAGCACTTTGAAGATATACAGAAAAGAAGTATCATTAGCGGACTGGCACATTAGGTGACAGTATTGGTCTAGGCAGATTTTTTTCCTTTGGTTCCTTTCCAGTTTCTAGATTTCCCCTGCCTCATCCCATACCTAGCCCCTTGTGCCTTTTTTCTATACAACTATTAACTCCTATTTCCACAACTTAGATATCTCCCAATAGAATTTTAATATCCCTAAAGAAATATTTGTTAGTTGGATATTTGGAAGCATGAGTGTCACATGACCTGAAACTTTGTGAGTAGGAATTTTATTTTCAAATTTATTCAGATCAGTCTCTGATTAGCCAAGTTCAGACAGTCATAGGGAGATCATTCGAGAGTGAGAGGCCCATAAACAATCTCCCAGCCCACTATTATATTTTCATCAAGCCAACATTTGTAGCTTAACCATCCATGAGGAAAGAACCCTGAGGAGTCATAGAAAGGAGCAGATTGAGCTCATGGAATTGCTGAATGGTGAAAAACTGATTTTCATTTCTAATGAAGGCACAAAAACACAAGGGTTTAAAACTAATACCTGAGAGTTTTGAGATTTAAGTTATACGTAGTAAAGGCTTAGAAGAGCCACTTAGAAGTCAACACTCCTAAAATGTATTCGCCTTCTTTTCTTTAGTTTTCTAACCTTATTTATTAGCCTTTAGTCTTTTCTCTTTTGTTCATTTTGAAACCTTGTTCCAAGTAATCACCATCCAGATAATTGCCAATATACCTCTTGCTCAAATATTTTCTCTCTTTAAACAGGTGGCTTGCCAACCAATTTGCTATAGACTTATTTATTTTTTCTGATTTTCTTTCCTTTTTCTTCTGTCTGCCTTACAGCTACAGAAACTTGAAAGGGTCAGAGTTTATGCCTAGTTTTTCCCTTCCATTTCCTTTTTACAAAATTTCATTTCTTTAAACTCATTCTACAAGACATTTCTGTCTTGAAAAATGAGACAGACTGTGTTAAGCACTGTCCATTACTACTGTATTCTTCTGTTTCAGCATTGTAAAATATACTGAATGCCATGTTCTATTGTGGATATGTCAAAACAAAGAGAGATAGCAGTTTAAGCCCTCTGTTCATTTCCTTCCTATTATACTTTGAAGTATTCCATATTTTGAAATAGTTTTCAATTCATGAAAGAAAATTAAAAACCCTTATCCTTTTTTCCCTTTCAGCAAAACAAGGCAGTCACTTTTTGTTTAACCATCTTTACTATAAAAAAAACCCTAAAAATAAAAGCTCTTTGTGTGTGTGTGTACGTGTGTGTTTGTGTATGTGTTAAAGACCAAACAAACATGGTACAATGCCTGCTATTATCTTGGGAAATTAGCTGTACAGCATTCAAAGGCTTTCTTCCAAGTTCTCCAAATTCATTTATTTGGGTTTTGAATAGAAATTTGTCTGGCCAAACAACTGTATGAATCAGAGAGGATATATATATATATATATATATTTTTTTTTTCCCCTCAGAAATGACCCTTGACATCCCCAGTCCTGCTGTCTATCTATACATGTCTGTCTGTGTAACCCTATAGAGACTGGCTTCACGGGACCCAAGTTTTTGTAACAAAGAAAACAATCTAGTTTTACCTTTGGAATCTCATCAAGAACCGTAAAGAAACCACATATTCAGGCAAAATGCAGTTCGTTGGGAAAAGGGTTTTAGGGAATGTTTTCGACAAGGACGGTCTTATTAATAATGTGAATAGCAACTTAGACATGATGTTGTGGTCCACAATAAATCAAGGGAAGGGGTTCAAGCATGACCACAGGCAATGTATTTCAGGGTTATTATGCACAGAATGAGTCAGAGCAATGCTCATGGCTACTTTCAAACTTATCCTAGCCTTGGATGGGAGCTGATATAATGAGCAAATCCAAAGACTTTTTCGATTTTCAGGATGAATGATAAAAAGAGTTTATAGAACAGGCAAAGTGATATATAAGGAGAAAATCTGGCATAGGGTGGGCATCTGCTGATGAGATAGGAAAGATAATTGGGAAACTCCTGAGCATCTCAGATAGTGTAGTGGAAAGTATGCTGATTCAAGCATCAAACAGACAAGATTCTGATGCAGTCTAGCTGTACAGTTTTGGTCAAGTTGCTTAACATCTGTGAATCACAATTTTCTCAACTGTAATATTAATTTGAGGTAGAATTATCTGCTTTTTGTGCTGAATTGGATGTGAAAAGTAGAATAGAAAGGCATAAAAGGGTTTGCGTTTGAGTAACTGTAAACATAAAAGTATCTGTTGGTTAGAATAAAGAACTCTGGAGGAAGACTAGGTTTGATGTGAGAATATTTTGGTACACCGTCCATCTTGTAGTTGGATGACATTGCATCACCCAACTAGAGATATAAAGTCAGTCATTGAATATATAAGTCCCAAACTCAGAGGCGTGGTCAGAGCAGGGCATAAGTATGTGGAAGCCATTGTATTGGTAGTGACTGTAGCTACAGTACAGATGAATGCTCTTTGGAGGAGAGTATAGAATGAGAAGAAAAGACCTTGAGTACTTTGATATTCAAAGGCTAAGTAAAAGAGACTGAGCCAGAAGACAGACTGTCAAAGTTTGGCCAAGAAAGTGGAGTAAACTCAGGAGAATGACATAAAACTCAAAGGAAGAGAAAACTTTAAGAAAAAGACTGTGCTCAACCGTATCTCAATTTATTTCCATGTCTTCCATGAACACATATTAGAAGCTAACACCACTTATCACATGAGCTATTGCAGTAACCTCCAAAATTATATACTTATTTACAATCAATTTTCCACAACATGGCCAATAACACTGCATTTTGAATTCCAAATTTTGTCATGTTATTTATCTGCCTAAAATGCTATAATGCCTCACATTTCTTACAGAACAAAAGTAAATCCTTAATAGGTTCCACCAGGCCCTGCAAGATCTGGCCCTGATCATTTCTACAGACCTGTCTCGTACTGCTATGTCCTCCCCATGTCAGCCTGGGACTCCTTCACTTTCTTAAGTGTTCTGTGCTCTCCTCTGCATACTGGCTTTTCACATGCACTTTCCTGGCCTAGAACGCTAGTCATTTCCCCCCGGGCTTTGGTCTAGGATATCTTACTCACCCTTCAGAATTCAGACAGAAAGTCATTTTTACAGGAATCCTTCCCTGACCTCCAAATTACAAAGCTCTTTGCTTTTTGTTTTTGTTTTCTTTTTTTCTTAACCTTGTAGCCTTTTTTTTTTCGTGGAATATGGGTAATATCTGACTCTTAAGTCAGGCTCTAAAGTCCGTTAGGACAAGGACATTGTATTGTCAACGGCTGTATCCTCAGTTCCTAGCATAGTGCACGGCAAATGCCAGGTTGTTAATAAGTAATAGTTGCACTAATGCTTAAAAGGATATTTCACATTCTATTTATATTTAAGCATTAAAAATGTATTTATTAATGCTTAAATATAGTTACTATGCATTTATTAATGCTTAAATATAGTTAGAAAGTGAAATATCCTGTTAATCATTGATTTTTTTCCATCCACTCTTACACGTTGGAAAAACCTAGAAGATATGTGAAATAATTATTTTTAATGAAGTGCTAGGATGTCATAACTTATTGATACTAAATGAACACATGCATAGGGAAATGGCTATTTATGTACACAGGGATTACTCTGACATTTTAAATACTTCCAACATAATTTGTTACAGAGAAAATAAGGAGGTCAATAAAAGGTCTAATCAAGTTTTCTTATTTATTTTCTTTACTTTTTATTCCTTCCTTCCTTTTCTTTCCTTCTTTTTTTTTTTTTTTTTTTTGTTGCTAGAGAAGGATAGAGTACTATATTTCCCATTATATGGGTGGTATAGACTAGTTATTAATATTACCACTATATTTTAATATTAAAATGTGGAGGAATTAGAAATATTCAAAGTATAGATGTTTAGGGTGCTTATGTGTATGTTCATACATACTATACGTTGTTCACCAAATCATCTTATTTATTCTTAATTAATTGCTTTATTTCCTAGAGTAATGGGAAATGTTGAACACATAACTGAATCCTGTTGCAACAAGCTGAGTTTCAGGGGTCACTAGTCCTGTTATGCAGGCAAGAACAGGCCTTGATTGGATCTGGCAGGCCATCTGTTATACTTCAGGTGTCCTAGCAGCCTCATTTCCTGGTTAGGTGAGTCAACAGATCTAACATATATGTCATACTTTTGAGAAATCAGTTTCCTTTATAAATGACAAGAAGGACATAATTAGTGAATGCTCTACTGGAGAAAAATCACTGACACTAAAATAATATCTTGATTAAAACTTATTATTAATACCTGTTTCTTTTGTCTCTTTGGTTGTCCTGTTTCTTTTGTTTTGTTTTGTTTTAACACCTTAAATCCTAGTGGCATGAAGCAACGACAACTTTATTATACTCACAATTTGGGGAGTCATGAATTTGGGCTGAGAACCAGCAAGAGCAGCGTGTGTCTGTTCCACAATGGCTGAGGAATCAAGTGCTGGCATCTCTCTCTCCATCCAGTCTCCCCTCATGACTGACATGGGAACCTGTCAGGGAGATAGTGGAGTAAGTGGAGTAAACTCTGGAGAATGGCGCTGGCTTTCTCCTGTGAAATCCTTCCAAGAGACCAGAGGAGAAGCTTCAAAGCTGCTTATGACTTTGCAAGTCACACTGCGTCACTTCCACTTTCATATTATGGATACAGGGGTATCCCATTTTCAATGTGGTAGGGTCTGAATACCAGGAGGTGTGATTTTAAAAGGCATCACTTTCGGGACTAAGATACTTTAGTCACATCAATATTTTTGAATTACTACTTTTCTCTCTGTGTGCCTTCATGCATATTAATCCTTACATTTTGCTTGAGATGCAAGGAACAAAGCAATTACTTTGTTCTGCTTGATTTTCACTATTAAAACAATGAATGAATTTAAGGTGCTTCTTTGAAGAAAGCCATAACAATACTGAAAAACTTGGAAATAAAACCAATTACTTATATACTCTTATCTGCTCTCCTGAGAGGTAGATAATCTTTTCCTTTTGATTTAAGTATTATATAGTCTAAGGAGAAACATTAATATTTTACATACTACATACAGTGTTACTACCAAGTTTAGAATTGTTACCAGGCTGAGAAAACCGTGATAATAGAATTCTGAAATGAGTCTGGTATGCCATGTAAACAATACCCTACTGTTGAACATAACCAAGGGCAGCATATTTCCCCAAAATCTTTGTTCTTTCTTGTATTCCGAGTGAGCTATTTTCTTACAAGAAATAGTACATGAACGAAATCAGCAATTAGAATCTATGAATTTATTGTAACAGCCTTTTCAGATGTATAAATGAGGAATTTTATAGGTTATAAATTTTGTATAGAATGTCTTAGAAAAAAGTAGAGGTTTAGCTTTCCTTCACTGGTCACAGTTTTTGCCTTTTTCTTCCCCTGAAACATTATAACAAATTTAAACTTAGACTGTGTTTGCACAACATAAAGACTATGCTTATAATGCAAAACAGAAGAGTTACCATGGTAATTTCTTCACTGTATGTACCAAATCAAAACAGATATATCAGGCCTCACTGTGTAGACTTACTCTAACAGAACTCAACAAGTATTATTGAGTGCTCACTATGTGTCAGGAACAGCACCAAGGCCTGGAAATATTCAGATAAACATGACATAATCCCTTCCATCAAACAACTTACATTCCAGGACAGACAGTCATGTAGACAAATAAATACAATATGCTGTATTAGGTACTCAACAAATGCCATAGCAAACAAGACAAAGGAGTCTTTTTTTTTTTAGCTGGTTGTAGGAGGTGAGGAGGAGTTACAGAAAGGAGGAAACATTTTGGCCTGCTTTTTTATCCCCAAAAGACATTTACAAATGTATAAGCAAATAGAAAAGTTGTTTTAGATTTAAACAGAGTTAAGACTTTTTCTGATATTAGGTTTTAAAATGCAACACTAACTTCTATCCAAATTAGAACTCATAATATATCTAAAAGCAGTTGTGCTATCTCAAAGATAGTGATGAAGTGAATGATAAATGGGGCAATGATAGATTTTCTAATACATTACATATCTTTCCATATGCCAAAAAAATAAAAATTCAATAGTCAACATAAGAGCAGGATCATAATATTCATGAACAGAGAAAACACACCTTGTTAAATATTATCTAGCTTTGATTCAAGAATGTCCACCTAGTACTGATTTAAATTTTCACTTTTATATGAAGATTACTGGATATTTTGAATTTTCAAAAAGTCTTACATAAGATTTTTAATGTATGTAAAATTTAGATGTTTTTGTTTCAGGGAAAAGAACATTCAACTACTTAGTTATTTAGAATGGAACCCATTTTCTTTCTTGCTATTTTCTCTCTCTCTCTTCCTCTCTCACTCTCTCTCTCTTTCTACAAAATTCTGTCACCCTACTTTATACCAAGTCTGGATCTTTTTGTAGTCTTAAACACCTTCTAAAAGTTCCTGGACTATTTGATTTCTCCTTATATATTTTTAGGAAAGAGAAGGTATTTTTTTTTTTTCCTCCAGTATTGGTGGAAATTTATCTTCCCCAAATGGAAATCAGGGTTATTTTTTTTAAAAATGTGGGGAATGAGTCTGAGGAGGCAATCAATAATCATCCACTATACATATATATACACTATCAAACTTTTTATATATATTATTTATGTAATACATAATACTATATATAATATGTAATGTAATACATAATATTATATATATAATATATTTTTTATATATAAAGTTTGATAATTTGAAAGGCTTGAACTTTTTTGATTCTTGGTACTAGATAACAAAGCAAAAACTAAAGGTTCCATCTTATGTGGGTTGTCCCAATGCAATAGTGATGTAACTGATGGAAAGATATGAACACTCAGCCAAAAGATACACAGTCACTTACATTGAGAAAGGATTAACAACAACAACAACAACAACAACAACAACAAAATCTCACTGAGACAGCTGTATAGAGCTGAAAACACAGTAACTTCTGGCAGATTGGAAACATCCCTTTGCTTTAGGTCTCAGCAAGCTGCTACCTCTGCCAATAGGACTACCCGACAGGGCTGAAGACACCATCAGAATCTTCAAAAACTTCCCTTTCCCCTTTTCACGGGGATTTATATATTCTGTTGGCCCCTTTCAAATAATCAGGAAATTGACTGTCAAGTACTTACTCACTGAATGTTTACTGGAGATACGTGAAAGGACAATTTTTCCCTCATTTCAAAGTAACTAAAACTCCAGTGAGAATAAAAGTCTCAGAGTTTCCAATCAGAGATGATTCTTGGATCATTTTCCCACTGTACTATTTTTTCAAATTAAAAACCTGAGTTTTAGCCCTGCCTGAAACCTGTTTCTGCATCATTGTTATTTAGAAACATGCATATTGTTTTCCTTATTTTTGGCACATTAAACATTTTTTTTTTTTTTTTAATAGAGATGGGGTTTCATTATGTTGGCCAGGTTGGTCTTAAACTCCTGACCTCAGGTGATCCGTCCTGCTCAGCCTCCCAAAGTGCTGAGATTACAGGAGTGAGCCACCACTCTCAGCCTTGTATGTGTTTTTATTATTTTTATTATTTTTTGTTTTTTGAGACAGAGTCCTGCTCTGTCGCCCAGGCTGGAGTGCAGTGGCGCGATCTTGGCTCACTGCAAGCTCTGCCTCCTGGATTCAAACGATTCTCCTGCTTCAGCCTCCCGAGTAGCTGGAATTACAGGTGTGTGCCACCACCACGTCTGGGGCACATATTAAAATATAAAATGGATGATAAATATTAACTTATCTATGCCCTCTGATAGATATTAACTTATCTTCACCCCCTTTGGAGTCTTTAGCAGATTGTAAATTATACAACTGGGTATTTTTATATTTTGAAGATTGTAATTTTAACAATAACTCCAAAAAGTAATTGTAGAACATTGGAGTTAAATATATATTTAAAATTACCTGAAATATGACCATCTAAAGATAATCATTATGACATTTTTTAGGACCATAGTACATATATAGGGCTTAGTACTCAGTAAATGCTCAATGAATATATATATTTTTGTATCTGAATGCTGAGTGAACACAAATAGTATATATAATCTCTTATAAAAATATGTTGATATTCATCTTTGAATATGCAAAGCTTAGTTCTTTTGTAAACATTTCCTTTATCAAGCTTGATTAAAATGTAAAACAAACCAAACACGATGTACACTGCAATATTTTATAAATTGTTATCTTCTGACGGGAATTCACACTTTCTCATTCCATTTGTATGATGCAATTTTAATTACATGTCACTGCCTAAGCAATGGGTGCGTGAGTGATTATGCCTACAGGAACACTTGGCAGTGATGGGGGAGGGCAGAAGGAGATTCTCAATTTATTATGACTCACTCAGGCATTAAACATGACATTCCTGGACAAGGACTATATTATCGTCAACTTGTCACAACCACTAATTCCTGATCTATCACAGGAGTTTTCTTGACAAGCCACTTCAGAAAAAAATAACTCTATTCAGAAGGTCAACAGTTTAATTTAGAAAAAGGTGAAGCAATGGAGAGTGGTTCATGCTGAAAAGTCTGACCTGGCTCTTGTATCTTGTGATACAGAGAATATCTAATGGTAGAAAAGAGGGAGTAAGAAAAATTCAGAAACATCCTAGGTATAAATAAGTATCCATCATTTGGGTGTACCTTAAGGTACATTCTGGAAGTTTTCAGGGGAACACTTTATTTTTCAATGGTATTTGGTGAGCTATTGCAACCTTCCCAATATATTAAGAAAGTAAGTATGTTCCTTTTTTTTTTTTTTTTCCTGGGCAAAAGTTTATATGTGTTTTCCTTATATGGGCAACATCCTTGGAATTAATTTTCTTATTCTTCATAGCGAATCTAAGGTATTTAAGTTAAAATGAAATTAGGAGAGAGTAAAGGAAAGAAAAACCCTCTTACAGTCATTAGCCTTGTGTGAATAACAAAAGGGAAGGTCTGTGTAGGGTGCCATGAAGTGCTTGCTAAGAGAAGGATAAACCATCACATTTGCAAAGAAATATGTCTGTAAGTCTCATGTGTTGGACTGAATGGAGGGGAAAAAAGAAAGGGAAATATAGTGAAAGAATGTCAAATGACCGTCTTTCACATAGTCACTTAACATAGTGAAAGAAAGGAATAAGTATGAATGTGTGAGAAAAGTATATGGGTCTAAACTGAGCTCCACTATTTACCAGCTTTGTAACTCAGGACATCTTTGTATTTAATTACCCTTAACCATAATATGTGGTTAGTAATAGTGACTACCACATGGTTTTTTAGGGATCCAATGAGTTAATATATTTAAAGTGCTAAGATCTTTAAATGAATAATTGAATCATACTAAAAGTTCAATTAATGTTACTTTCAATTTGCACATTTTGACATGGCTAACAGGAGTTGGGAGAAAAATAAAGTAGGAAAAGCATGAGACATCTGTAATGTAAGTAAAATCCCAGTAGTCTAGTACATTCATATTAATCTTTTCAAAACAAAACAAAACAAAACAAAAACAAAAGAAAGCTTTTACTTCCACACCACAAAGAAAGAGATATCTGCAGGAGTCAGTGTATACCCATTTTAGACATCTTTCTCTGATTAATCAGCAAAGCTCACAGGTTTAATTTGGTCTCAGAGAAATAGAAATCTTTCCAGATGGGTTAGAATGCCATGTCACTGCTTGGTCACTTGAGTCTTATAATTGACTAGACGTTAGAATTATCAAACAAATCCACGTGCTACTTTGAATCCATGATAAAACCAGAGGAGAGAATTACTGAGGAGGTCTCTGTGATTTTAAGACTGCTTATCTTTTTTAATAGATTCATTTTTCGGGAAATTCACCTTATTCTACTGCATTCTGACGAAGACCAAATGCCTGACCACAGGTGAAGCAGTGACCACGCACCCCAAGGTCTCTAGTGAAATAAGATGTCCATCATGAACTAATTGTTATAGAATCTACCCAGAGGATGTTTAAGGGTATCTTTCAGCATTTGAACATTGAGTAGTATATAGAGGACCAGGATTGCATAAACTGTGAAGTTAGACATCTGGGATTATACCAGTTCTTATATAGAATGAAAAATCTTTAGCCAGATGATAGAGGGCTTGAAATTAGTAATTTGGGACAGAAGTTTTTGAAAGGGTTATGGGGATGAGAACTTTGGAATAAATCCAGAATGAAAAATGTTCATATCCCATATGAATATTTACCCAAATATCATCTCTGTAAAGAGTCTCAAATCAAGTGGGCGGGGTAACCTATTCCACAGAGAACATCCATCTTCTTCCTTCTGTAAACCTGGTGCTCACTCAATGGCCTAATAAACAATGAGGCCTTGAAGTCATTCTTTATTAAAATAGCCTGCATGTCCCACTTGGCTATCATCACTGAGGAGTGTCCAATTTATCAGAAACTACGAGCCCCTGCTATGGCTTATAAATGGTGGGGACTAGACAGCTTCTTAGTGGTGGTGCTATGATGTGGGTACCCTTCTGTCATGAAACCGTCATCATCATAAATCATTATTCTGAATTTGGATTAAATCTACCTCCTTGTCATCCTTCTTCCAACTTCATCATCGGTGGGCTTTTGAGTCTTCATTGTGACCACATATATGTATATATATTGTAAATTATTAAATCATAAACTATATTTTCAACCAACCACAAACCCTTGGCTGCTAAGACATTTCCTCATTTATCGCCAAATTTAGGCCTGGTAAAATACACAGATAGATTACGATGTTTCAGTTCTGCCTAAAGAAATGTGAAAACCGCAAAGAAGATATTCAGATGAAAAGAGAGAAATTCATCCCGTCATTTAAATTTCTGTATATCAAAATATTAAGTGTGATGTCAGTAGAATGTTAAAAGAATGGAAAAATTTGGCTGGACATGATGGCTCACGCCTATAATCCCAGTACTTTGGGAGACCGAGGCTGGCGGATCACCTGAGGTAAGGAGTTGGAGAGGAGCCTGGCCAACATGACTCCATCTCCACTAAAAATACAAAATTAGCCTGTGGTGGTGGTGGATGCTTGTAGTTCCAGCTACCGGAGAGACTGAGGCATGAGAATTGCTTGAACCCGGGAGGTAGAGGTTGCAGTGAGCCGAGATGGTGCCGCTGCACTCCGGCCTTGGCAACAAGAGCAAAACTCTCTCTCTCAAAAAAAAAAAAAAAAAAAAAAAAAAGTGGAAAAATTTGATTTTTAATGGTACATTTATTGTCATAGGTACATAGACACTTGTCTTACCATAATTTAGACAGTGTTAGGTGTTCTAATGATAAGTTATATACACTATAAATAGTATTTTACCCTAGAAATTAATTCTCAAATGCAACGTACATAAGGACACCTGCTTACCTGTTGTTTTTAACTCTGTGGCATGATTCAAAGATGAAATACGATTTTTCATGCTCTGATTTCCCAAACACGCCTGTCCTTGAATGTCACTTTCTAAATGATGATTAAGGAAACAAACACAGTCTTCCACAATAAAAAGGTATTGAAGAAGTGACTTTTACCCATGTTACTTCAAAGCAAAATTGACTAGCTGCAGGACAATGAGTGTTACTGCTCAGTGAAGCCACTATTGAACACAATATATCAAAAGCCCAACATATTTCTCTTCAATCAATGTCTACCCTCCAATATATAATTCCTATTGAGTTTATCATTCACAGACCTATTTACGGGATTTATAGTTTGGCCAAAACTCATCTCTGTGAAAGAGATTATTTTTAGTAACAAAAGACCATGTTTGTATAATAATCTCAAATGTGATACATACCTTCTGAAGTCACATTTATATATGAACTTGGAGTTAACAGTTTATGTCTGATAATTTTAAATGCATAAAACTATAGAATTGTTAGATTGAAATGGACCTTACACGTCACAGATTCCTTTGGCCAGCTTGCTATTTGAACTCTTTCTATACTACCTTTATGAAATAATTTGTCTATGCTATGACTCTTCTAGTTGATTAATCAATTACCTAGGCAGCCTCTCCTATTTTGGAATATTTAAGTATTTGTTTTTATTTTTAACTGGTTGGAAATTTCTCTTTATATAATTTCCATTTATTAGTCCTAATTCTTCCTTCCTCTACAGGAAATTGCTTCAGATATTTGAAAATTGTTGCTATGTTCTTCTAAGTGTTCTCTTTTCAAAATTAATGTTTTGGGTTCTCCAACTTATTCTATTATATTGACTCAAAGAATACATTATTTCTTGATCACTTGACATTTTTATTTCTCTCTTTTGGAGATTTTGTTATATTTTATTCCTAAAGCCATGGATAACTATAAAAGAACAATTGATTTTATCATGTAGTATACACATATAAATCTGGATGCTTGGGGTTTTGTGGACCAGTATTCTATGTAGTGGAAAGGATTATTCACTTTGTTCTTATTTTATGAATGCTATAATGCCATGTCATGTATTATAATTATGTGAATATATCTATGCTCCTTAGTTCCTTTCTCAATACTATTACCTCATGACAAGTTCCAGGAGAGAGGAGATCAGGAACATATATTATACATTTTTCCTGGTTAGTAGGCTCCTGAGTCTCTTTCAAAAAGAGGTTTTAGAGGAGCCATATTTTGTAACACAAAATCAACCTGGAAAAAATCCCAAGCATATCTTAACCTAGGAAACCTTATCTACATGCTCTATTTGAAGTGAACAATGTAACTTTAAAGGCCTCATTTTGAATGGATGCTTCAAGGAAGTCTAGAGCAGAAAGAGGCAGGGTCTCTATTGAATGTAACTCCATTTTGTTTTTTTTTTTTTAAAGAAAAACCCAGACTTCACTATCATGCAATAGATCTATGAAAAAAACAAAACACGAAAAACTCACTAGTACTTCATAAATGTACACAAATAGAAAAAGCAGTGTTATCATGGCAAAATAGACACTAACATGTGTTCCAAATCTTATGAGGATGAAGAGAAATTACCAATAGGAAAAAGAAAGGCTAATGAATTTCAAGTTTAGATTTTTCACTTTCCTTCTTACCCTCATGTTCATCACTCTCAAATACTTTTTGACAAACAAGGGCATTTTTAAAATAATCATTTTATCAACATCAAATCAGAGCATTAATATTGATACATTCCTAGTATTTAATCATCGGACCTTAAATGTTATACTAATAGTCTCAATGATGCACTTTATGGAAAATTGATCCATTGCTAAATCACACATTACAATTAATGCTTGTGTCAAAGTCTGGAAATACTTCCAGGCTTTCCCTGACTTTCCTCATGTTGACACTTTAAAATCCACCATAAAATACTCCTCAGTTTGGGTTTGTCTTATATTTCCTTGTAATCACAAGATTCAGGATATTCATCTGTGGCAGGCATAATCATAGAAAGTATGTGGGGCCTTCCTCATCTGCACCCTATCAGGTGGCACACAATTCTGATTTGTTTCATTGGATATAATGTTCTGTTCAATTATTTGATTAAGATGGTATCAGACTTGTCCAATGTAAATTGCTGTTTTCCCCTTTGTGACTGATATCTATTTTGATGTCAGTTACCTTCAATTCATGCAAATATTTCATTTACTAGAAATTTTAATTAATTAATATCAGTATGAATTTATGATTTTCTATTTTGTTCAGTGTGATTTAACCTGTTACTGTGTGCATTTATTTTCTTATTTATATTGTATCTGATACAACTAATAGTCACTCTTTTTTTTTTTTTTTTTTTTTTGAGATGTGGTCTAGCTCTGTCATTCAAGCTGGAGTGCAGTGGCGTGATCCCGGCTCACTACAACCTCCGCCTCCTGGGCTCAAGTGATTCTCCTGCCTCAGCCTCTTGAGTGGCTGGGATTACAGGCACGCACTACCACGCCCGGCTAATTTTTGTGTGTGTGTGTTTTTAGTAGAGACGGGGTTTCACCATGTTGGTCAGGCTGGTCTTGAGCTCCTGACCTCGTGAGTCACCTGCCTCAGCCTCCCAAAGTGCTGGGATTACAGGCCTAAGCCACCGTGCGCGGCCAATAGTAGCTCTTTCAAGCCAAAACTCATTTCCTTTTAACACGACCTGACTCTGTTGTGTGTGTGTGTGTGTGTGTGTGTGTGTGTGTGTGTTTTATTCTTTATTTTTATTTTTTAGCAAGTCTATTAGAGAAGTAAAGAAACAAAATAACTACTCCTTAGGCAGAGCAGTGACGACCACACTGTTTTTTGAGCACATTTTTGCTTTTTGACACTAGCAGATATTCCAGTTTCCTCCTGTATTTTCTGTGCCTTACCCTAGAACCCAGCATCTCTTCAAGGAGTTCTTGCTCCTTTTAGTGGAAAATTGTATTTAGAAGCCCACACTCAGCACCAGGTACACTCTTTGTTATCGAGATTATGCTGCTCACACGTCATCTCAGTGGAGAGTTAGGGGATAAATATGTGCATATACATATATACATACATACTTAAGTGTAAACATACACTATATCTATTTATATATAAATATAAACATATGTAAACATATATATTTTTACGTTGTATTTATTTTTCCACTTCTCTATCTGTCAAAAACATTGAGTTCACAATATCTCCAATTCTAATCCAAACACGCAAGGTTCATTCTAATTTTCTTCCTCTTCTTATTGTAACTAACTTGCTCCTCTCACAGTGACAAACCTGTGTCTATTGTACTGAGGATATTAATACTTTGATTAATTCTTCTGTATGTAACCAATCTCCTATCTCCACTACCACACTCTTCCCAAAACAGATGCCCTCCTCACTCTGGGGCTCTGGCATCCATATGGTGCCTCCCAGGCAGACACGCTCCTTCCCCTGCTTGGGCTCCAAAACCCCACGCTGGACTGCTCTCCCTGCATGGAAGTGGCTCCTTCATGCTGGGTTGTGTGTACTCGTTTTTTCAGAATGCTCAAGCTCTGCCAGCCTGCACCAGGTCTCCTCCTCAGGGGAATATCCTCTTCATTCACTCTTCTTGGGTTCTAACACTGCAATGGGCAGGCCCACTTCCATCCCTTCTATGTGGTTGTACTCCTCCTCCAGGCATAGACACCCGATGTCAGCTTGTGGGTACGCTCCTTGTCCTGTTTGAGGTATGACCCCCGAGGCCAGGCTGATCCTTGCTCCCACATGGATGCACTCCTCACCCTGCTTAGGTGTTGACGTTCCCAGCAGGCTGACCTCTCTATGAATGCCCTCCTTTTTCTGCTTGCACTCCGGCATCCTATGCCAGATTCGGCCTTGCTATGATGCCTTCTCTCTCCACCCAGGCTCTGACATGCCATGGATTTAATTCTTCCATTCCCTTTTCTGCCTCCTTTCTTCCTCTACTCTGCGGGGCTCTATAGCTAGGCTGACTACCCGCTGTGTGATGTTCTCTTCTCCCTGCTCAGGCTCCGGTGCCCTAAACCAGGCAGCCCCACCACACTGCTTGGCATTCAAATACAACTCGAGGCCACTGTGGCTTCTACGCCCCACTATCGTATGCTTTAGTGCCTGCTTTTCTCAGCTCATCGAATTGCTTTAGAACTGAATTGTTTGGGAAATAACGTGAAGAGGAAGAGGGAGAGAAAACTCTAAAAGAGATTTCTTATTTAGAAGAATTTAGTTAGCAGCCTATATGTAAAACTGATTGCATTTCTCTTCTTCCGTACCAAATTTATCTATCACTCTATTCCATTTCACTTTCATTCCTAAAAAAATCTAAAAAATGTACAAGCTTTGAAATGCTGAAAACTTAACATTAATAGGATGTTGATAGGAGGAGTTGGAGTCTTTCTGAAATGCTGTGTTTTCCAGTTTTCCATGGTTTGATATCAGGCTGAATACACACAAACACACACACACACACACACACACACACACACACACACACACACACAGATTTTCTCTTTTGGTATCAGTAAAAGTGTTAAATTGGACATAGGCATATTTCTAAGCAAACAGACTCTGGAAAGGTAAAATTTTACAAAAAGTCACTAGGTTATTAACGGTTCATCTGTTCATGCCGAGAACATGGCTAAACTAAGATGTACTCTGCAGTTTTGCATTTTAAGGCAAAATCACAGTTCAGAGTCTTGTGCTCAGAAAATTAAGAATCTGTTCATATTGACATACATTTGCAGTGTTAATGTTTTCTGTCCAGCTTCAGGTTTTTACTCTTTACCTATTATGCTATTGTTTTCTACTCAATTAAAAAAAAACCAAAAAAATAAAAAAACAAACAAACAAAAAACCGTACCTGAATGTAGACCACAGAGGGACACTGATGTACAAAAGAAGTTATTTCCAAGCTAGTCGACTGCCAGGGCCTTTATTTTTCTTCCCCTCCTCACTCCCATCCTTTCCTCCTGTTTTTACTTCTTTATTTTCCTTTTGCTTTTCTTGCTTTCCCTTCTTTCTTTCTTATTCTTTTCTTCTAATTTTTCTTTCCTTCCACATCCCTCCTTCCCTTACTCCCTCTCCCTCTCTCCTCTTCCCTCCTTCTCTTTCTTCCTCGTTTACTCTGTCTATCCTGGGTGATCTTTGCTTCTTTCTTCTTCCTCCCTCCCCTCTTCTTCTTCTCCTTTCTTTCCTCTCTTTCCTTTCTTCTTTCCTTCAGTCTGTTCTTCCTTCCTTCCTTCCTTCTTTTTCTGATAGAAAAAGATCCTAACTTTTCTTTTTTACTCTCCATTCTTTTTTTATTTCCTTCCCTCCCTCCCTCCCTCCCTCCCTCCCTCCCTCCCTCCCTCCCTTCCTTCCTTCCTTCCTTCCTTCCTTCCTTCCTTCCTTCCTTCCTTCCTTCCTTCCTTCCTTCCTGTCTTTCTTTTTGCTATCTTTCTGGTTGATCTTTATTGTATATTTCTCTCTTCCCTTTCTTTCCTTCTCCTTTACCTTTTATGCTTTGATTTCGCTTTTCAGTGTCCATTAGTTGACTGATTTATCGATAGTGTGAAATTAGAATTTACAGAGAATTGGCAGTGTCCTTCATGGAATAAAGGTTTCTGAGCCAATTTCATCTGTTTCCCAGAAAGCTGAGAAGGAAGTAGGTAATTAATAATGCAGAAATACATCAGGCTATGCCTATGCCTGTATTTTAAAAACACATATGGACAGGTCAGTGAATTTAGTCAAAACTGCCGTTAATTATCCAGGTGCTTGATTCACATAATGTTAAATACACAGGGAAGTTGAACACTATATTGGCTAAATATATTAATGCTACATGTAGACATAATTATTGGTGAATATTTCATTGAATCATTGCATTTGAATAGAGGTTTTGATGATGGAAAATTTTGTTTTTTGTATGCAAGATTTTTCATGTATTTTAATTAAGATATCCTATATATGCCTCAATATATAAATATGTATCTTGGTAATACACACAATATTTATAATTAAGATCAAGAGTTGGTTTTCAAGGTTTTTTTTGTAATCAGACCTTTTGGTCCATTTAAATTTTATAATGTTGCATTTTCTTCTATATGAAACCAAGCAAGATATGACTGTGCTCACACAATGTCATAGTTTTTAAGGTTTATTTATTTAGTTTTTAATCTATTTTGAGACTGAGTCTTGCTCTGTTGCCCAGGCTGGAGTGCAGTGGCATGATCTCGGCTCAAGGCAACCTCTGCCTCCTGGATTCAAGTGATTCTCCTGCCTCAGGCTCCAGAGTAGCTGGGATTACTGGCACCTGACACCATGCCTGGCTAATTTTTGTATTTTTAGTAGAGATGGGGTTTTGCCATGTTGGCCAAGCTGGTCTTATACTCCTGACCTCAGGTAATCCAACCACTTCGGCCTCCCAAAATGCTGGGGTTACAGGTGTGAGCCACCATGCCTGGCCCATAATTTTTAAGGTTTAGGCCTCATAGATTTTATTTTGATTCATCTACAAGATAACAGTAGCTGAATGACTATTATCAATTATATATGTGCAAATAAAATAAGTATGAGATCAAATTATAAAAGTGAAAATAGTGTCCATGCATTATTCAGGGTAATACAACTGGTATATGGTGGAGATGGAGTTCTTATCCAATTCTGTCTAACTTAAATTGTGGCTTCTTAGCTAATAAAGTGGATGAATTTTGAACAAGGGGCCTCATCTTCCCATTTAGCTACACATTTGAAGTATGTGTGCATGAGTGTGTGTATGTATAAATGAATGTATGTGAATGGTTTCAAATTTAAAACATTTTTATTATTGATAAACATGATGCATGGCTTTTGTATAAACTTCAAACAGTACACGAAAGTTGTAGGAATAGTAAAACTTAACGAGTCAGACAAAACTGCTGACATCTTGATGAAAAACTTGATAGATTTCAATGGTATTTCACACACATAAATATTAATGTGTAATTTTACACTGTCAGGATCATACTATACATTCTTTTCTGTAACCATGGAAAATATATTATGACTGTATATAGTTTTTTTAATGATTGTACAGAATTACATTTCAGAAAAATGCTTAATTTATTAAACTGATTATTTATTGATAATATCTAGCTTATTTACAATTTTATAACCCTTTTTTATACTCTAGAAGAAATTTTTGCAAAATAATTTATTCATGTGAAAGAATATTTGTTATATAATTAAGTGAAAGGTACAGTAAATTGAATATCTACAGAGCCAGTTCCAACTTATGGAAATTCTAGCCAATAAATGGAAATGTTTTGCATGTTCATTCCCAATGGCACATGTCTTTTGTGATCTGGAAAGTTTATCTTATTTTTGCTTTACTTTATGGTTTGATTGTACCTGTACTTATCTTTAAGATACAAATTGTTGGCCGAGTGAGGTGGCTAATGCCTGTAATCCCAGCACTTTGGGAGGTCGAGTCGGGCAGATCAAGAGGTCAAGAGTTCAAAGACCAGCCTGACCACCAGGGTGAAACCCTGCCTCAACTGCAAATACAAAGATTAGCTGGGCATGGTGTCACACGCCTGCAATCCCAGCTACTCAGGAGTCTGAGGCAGGAGAATTGCTTGAACACAGGAGACAGGGGTTGCAGTGAGCTAAAATCATGATACTGCATTCCAGCCTGGGTGACAGAGCAAGACTCTGTCTCACGTGTCAGGAGAGGGGACATACAGATTGTTCATTGGAAAATATTTGTATGTTTTCTAATTATGTACAATGTTATCAATTTTCTATGTGTTCCTCTACAGCTTTTTAAAAGTTTTGTGTGTTGACGGTTTATTCATATTGATGAACATAGTTTTAATTTTTTTCGTTTTCTCTACCGTATATTTCATTCTATAATTAAATGCAATGGAAATTTTAGTTTTTTTATTTTGTTTTATAAACAATGCACTTAAGAATATTTTAAATTATATGTAGAGTATCTCTACCATCTTAGCTAAAGTCATGTTGTTACTTTTAAATAAAATGAGATAATACAAGAAAAAATGTTTTGAACACTTTGTAAAAGACGCATAATATAAAGAATAAATGACATGCTAAATTTTCTAAGCATGGAAGCATTGATTATTATGGTAGGCATATCCCCAAATCTATATGAAGAATGTAAATTTATTTATACAATTGATGTACTAATTTTTACCCAGAATAGCAGAGTATGACTGTACTGTTGTACATATACTTGATATGTACATATTTTGGTAATCTTGTGAGCTTGAAATTGTATCAACTGGAAGATTTAATTCATATGTTCCTAATTTCCAAAGCAATTAATTTTTTGGTTTTCCCCCTTTTTTTTCTTTTTTGTGAAAGGTACATTGATAGAGTTTATCTATTTTTGTATTGGAATTTGTTCCTTCTTATTGATGTGAAGAATTTTAAAAATACTTTCTTTTCTTTTTTTAACTTATATCACCTCATTTATTTTTTATTAAAAAATTTTTTTTCCATAAGTTATCAAGGTGCATGTTGTATTTGGTTACATGAGTAAGTTCTTCAGTTGTAATTTATGAAATTTTAGTGCACCCATCACCTGAGCAGTATACACAGCACCGTATTTGTAGTCTTTTATCCCTCATCCCCTTCACACTCTTCTCCCCAAGTACCCAAGTCCATTATATCATTATTGTGCCTTTGTGTCCTCATAGCTTACATCCCACGTAACAGTGAAAACATATGATGTTTGTTTTTCTATTCTTGATTTACTTCACTTAGAAAAATAGTCTCCAATCTCATCCAGGTCACTGCAAGTACTGCTAATTCATTCCCTTTTATGGCCGAGAGGTATTCCATCATATATATACACACATATATCTATATATATGTGATATATATGTCATATATATCTCTCTATATATCTCTCTCTCACACAGTTTCTTTATCCACTTGTCTATTGATGGGCATTTGGGTTGGTTCCATGATTTTGCAATTGTGAATTGTGCTGCTCTAAACATACCTGTCCAAGTATCTTTTTCGAATAATGCCTTCAATTCCTCTAGGTAGATACCCAGTAGTGGGATTGCTGGATCAAATGGTAGTTCTACTTTTAGTTCTTTAGGGAATCTCCACACTGTTTCCCATAGTGTCTGTACTGGTTTACATCCCACCAGCAGGGTAGAAGTGAAGTGTTCCCTGTTCATGGCATCCATACCAACATCTACTGTTTTTTGATTTATTGGTTATGGCCACTCTTGCAGAAGTAAGGTGGTATTGCATTGTGGTTTTGATTTGCATTTCCCTGATCGTTAGTGATGTTGAACATTTTTTCATGTGTTTGTTGGCCATGTGTATATCTTCTTTTGATTATTGTCTATTCATGCTCTTAGCCCACTTTTTGATGGGATTTTTTTTTTCTTACTGTTTAAGTTCATTGTTAACTTATTGTTTAAGTTCATTGTAGATTCTGGATATTAGCCCTTTGTTAGATGTATAGATTGTGAAGATTTTCTTCCACTCTGTTGGTTGTCTGTTTACTCTGCTGACTGTTCCTTCTGCCATGCAAAAGCTCTGTAGTTTAATTAGGTACCAGCTATTTTCTTTGTTTTATTGCATTTGCTTTTGGGTTCTTGGCATCCTTGCTTATGCCAATGTCTAGAAGCATTTTCCAAAATTGTCTTCTAGTATTTTTAGAGTTTCTGGTCTTAGGTTTAAGTCTTTAATCCATCTTGCATTGATTTTTGAATAAGATGAGAGACGAGGGTCCAGTTTCATTCTCCTACATGTGACTAACCAATTATTACAGCATCAGTTATTGAAAAGGGTGTCCTTTCCCCACTCTATGTTTCTGTTTACTTTGTCAAAGATCAGTTGGCTGTATTTGGGTTTATTTCTGGGTTCTCTATTCTGTTCCACTCGTCTATGTGCCCATTTTTATACCGGTACCATCCTGTTTTGGTGACTGTGGCCTTATAGTATAATTTGAAATCAGGTAGTGTCATGCCTCCAGATTTGTTCTTTTTGCTTAGTCTTGCTTTGGCTATGCGGCCTCCTTTTTGGTTCCATATGAATTTTAGAATTGTTTTTTTCTAATTATGTGAAGAATGATGGTGGTATTTTGATGGGGATTACATTGAATTTCTAGATTGCTTTGGCAGTATGTTTATTTTCACAATATTGATTTTACCAATCCATGAGCATATATGTTTCCATTTGTGTAATCTATAATTTCTTTCAGCAGCATTTCATAGCTTTCCTTGTAGAGGTCTTTTGACTTCTTGGTTAGGTGTATTTCTAAGTATTTTATTTTATTTTATTGTTTTATTTTGCTACTATTATGAAAGGAGTTGAATTCTTGATTTGATTCTTCATTTAGTCACTGTTAATGTATAGAAGAGCTACTGATTTGTTTATATTAATCTTCTATCCAGAAAGTTTGTGGAATTCTTTTATCAGTTAGAGGAACTTTCTGGAGGAGTCTTTAGGGTTTTCACGATAAACAATTATAACATCAGCAGTGACAGTTTGTCTTCCTCTTTACCAATTTGGATGCCCTTTACTTCTTTCTCTCATCTGATTGCTCTGGCTAGGACGTCCAGTACTGTGTTGAAGAAGAGTGGTGAGAGTGGACATCCTTGTCTTTTTCCAGTTCTCAGGGGAATGCATTCAACTTCTCCTCATTCAGTATTATTTTGATTGTGGGTTTGTCATAGATGGCTTTTATTACATCAAGGTGTATCCCTGGCATGTCAATTTTGTTGAGCATTTTAATCATACAGGGATGCTGGATTTTGTTGAATGCTTTTTCTGCATCTATTGAGATGATCATGTGATTTTTTTTTTTTTTTTTTTTTTTTTTTTTTTTGAGATGGAGTCTGGCTCTGTCACCCAGGTTGGAGTGCAGTGGAGCGATCTCGGCTCACTGCAAGCTCCGCCTCCTGGGTTCACTACATTCTCCTGCCTCAGCCTCCCCAGTAGCTGGGACTACAGGCGCCGCCACCACGCCCGCTAATTTGTGTGTGTGTGTGTGTGTGTGTGTGTTTTTAGTAGAGACGAGGCTTCACCGTGGTCTGCATCTCCTGACCTCATGAATTGCCCTCCTCAGCCTCCCAAAGTGTTGGGATTACAGGCGTGAGCCACAGCGCCGGCCGATTTTTGTTTTTAATTCTGTTTATGTGGTGTATCACATTCATTGACTTGCATATGCTAAACCATCCCTGCGTCCCTGGTATGAAATCCATTTGATCATGGTGGATTATCTTTTTGATATTTTGTTAGATTTGGTTAGCTAGTATTTCCTTAAGGATTTTAACTTCTGTGTTCATCAAGGATATCAGTCAGTAGTTTTCTTTTTTGGTTACCGTCTTTCCTGGTTTTGGTATTCGGGTGACGCTGGCTTCATAGAATGAATTAGGGAGGGCTCCTTCTTTCTCATCTATCTTGTGGAATAGTGTCAAAAGGATTGGTATCAAATCTTTGAATGTCTGGTAGAATTCTGCTGTGAATCTGTCTGGTCCTGGACTCTTTTTTGTTGGTAGTTTTTTAATCATCATTTCAATCTCACTGCTTGTTATTGATCTGTTCAGGGTGACGAATTCTTCCTGATTTAAGCTAAGAGGGTTGTGTATTTCCAGAAATATACCCGTCTCTTCTAGGTTTTCTAGTGTATGTGTGTAGAGGTGTTCATAAGAGCCTTGAATGATCTTTTGTATTTCTGTGGAGTCTATTGTATTATCTCCTGTTTCACTTGTTAGTGAGGTTATTTGGATTTTTTCTCTTCTTTTCTTGGTTAATCTTGCTAATGGCCCATCCATTTTATTTATCTTTTCAGGAAACCAACGTTTTGTGTCATTTATATTTTGTAATTTTTTTAATTCAATTTCATGTAGTTCTGCTCTGATCTTGGCTATTTCCTTTCGTCTGCTGGGTTTGGCTTTGGTTTGTTACTGTTTCTCTAGTTCCATGAGGTGCGACCTTAGAATGTCAGTTTGTGTTCTTTCAGTCTTTTTGATACAGGCATTTAGGGCTATGAGCTTTCCTCTTATCTCTGCCTTTGCTATGTCCCAGAGGTTGCGGTAGGTTGTGTCATTATTGTCATTCAGTTGGAATACATTTTTTGTTTCCATCTTGATTTCGTTTTTGACCCGATGCTCATTCAGGAACAGGTTATTTAATTTCCATGTATTTGCATGGTTTTGAAGGTTCCTTTTGGAGTTGATTTCCAGTTTTATTCCTCTGCGGTCTGAGAGAGTGCTTGATATAATTTCAATTTGCTTAAATTTATTGAGGCTCATTTTGTGGTCTATCATATGATATCTTCGAGAAATTTCCATGTACTGTTAAGTATGTGTATTCTGCAGCAGTTGGATTAAATATTTTGTATATATCTGTTAAGTCCACTTGTTCCAAAGGTATAGTTTAAATCCATTGTTTCTTTGTTGAGTTTCTGTCTTGATGACCTGTCTAGTGCTGTCAATGGAGTATTGAAGTCCCCCATTATTATTGTGTTGCTGTCTATCTCATTTCTTAGGTCTATTAGTTATTGTTATAAATTTGGGAACTCCAGTGTTAGGTGCATATATGTTTAGGATCGTGATATTTTCCTGTTGGACAAGGCCTTTTACCATGATATAATGTCACTTTTTGTCTCTTTTAATGCTGTTGCTTTAAATCCACCCCCCCCCCCATATAAGAATAGCTACCCCTGCCTGGTTTGGGTGTCTATTTTCATGAAATGCCTTTTTCCATCCCTTTACTTTTAGTTTATGTGAGTTCTCATGTGTTAGGTGAGTCTCCCAAAGGCAGCAGATAGTTGGTAAGTTTTTATCCATTTTGTGGTTCTGTCTGTTTTAAGTAGAGCATTGAAGTCATTATATTCAATGTTAGTATTGAAATGTGTGGTACCGATACATGCATTATGCTCTTTGTTGCGTGTGTACTTTTGTTTTTTTTTATTTTTGCTTTTTAATTTGTATTTTTGCTTTGTGATTCCTGTGTGATTTATGCTTTAAAGATGTTCTGTTTTTGTGTTTTCTCAGGATTTGTTTCAAGATTTAGAGTTCCTTTTAGCAGTTCTTGTAGTGGTGGTTTGGTAATGGCAAATTCTCTCAGCATTGTTTTTTCTTTTTTTTCTGGAAAAGGAATGTAACTTTCCTTCATATATGATGCTTAGTTTCACTGGATCCAAAATTCTTGGCTGATAATTGTTTTGTTTGAGAAGGCTGAGGATAGGGCCCCAATCCCTTCCAGATTGTAGGGTTTCTGCTGAGAAATCTGCTGTTAATCTGATAGGTTTTCCTTTATGGGTTACCTGGTCCTTCTGTCTCACAACTCTTAAGATTCTTTCCTTCATCTTACCTTTAGATAACCTGATGACAATGTATCTAGGTAATGATCTTTTTGCATTAAATTTCCCAGGTGTTCTTCCTGCTCCTTGTATTTGGATGTCTAGGTCTCTGGAAAGGCCATGAAAGTTTTCCTTTATTATTCCACCAAATATGTTTTACAAGCTTTTAGAATTCTCTTCTTCTTCAAGAACACCAATTATTCTTAGGTTTAGTTGTTTAACATAATCCCAGACTTTTTGAAGGCTTTGTTCATATTTTTTTGTCTTTGTTGAATTGGGTTCATTCGAAGACCTTGTCTGAGCTGTGTATTTCTTTACTATACTTGTTAAATTCTATTGCTGAGACTTTCCAGAGCATTTTGCATGTTTATAAGTGTGTTCAATGTTTCCTGAAGTTTAGATTTTTTTTTAATTTATGCTATCTATTTCCTTGACTATTTCTCCCTTCACTTCTCCTAATATTTTTGGGATTTACCTATATTGGGCTTCATCTTTCTGTGGTGCTTCCCTGATTAGCTTAATACCTAACCTTCTGAATTCTTTTTTAGGTAAATCAGGGATTTCTTCTTGGTTTGAATCCATTGCTGGTGAACTAGTGTGGTTTTTTGCGGGTGTTAAAGAGCCTGGTTTTGTCATATTACCAGAGTTGGTGTTCTGGTTTCTTCTCATTTGGGTAGGCGCTGTTAGAGAGAAGGTCTAGGGCTGAAGGCTGTTCTTCAGATTCCTTTGTCCCATGGGGTGTTCCCTTGATGTAGTACTCTCCCGTTTTCCTATACATGTGGCTTCCTGTGAGCTGAGCTGCAGTGACTGTTGTCTGTCTTCTGGGTCTAGCCACTCAGCAAGTCTGCCCAGCTCCAGGTTGGTACTGGGGATTCTTTGCACAGAGTCCTGTGATATGAACCATCTATGGATCTCTCAGCTGTGGATACCAGAGTCTTTTCTGGTGGAGGTGGCAGGGGGGTGAAATGGACTCTGTGAGGGTTCTTAGCTTTGGTGGTTTAATGCTCTATTTCTGTGCTGATTGGCCTCCTGCCAGGAGGTGCTGCTTTCCAGAGAGCTTCAGCTGTGGTAGTATGGAGAGGAACCAGTGGTGGGCTAGGTGCTAAAACTCCCAAGAATATATGCCCTTTGTCTTCAGCTACCAGGGTGAATTGGAAGGCCCATCAGGTGAGGGCAGGGCTAGGTATGGCCAAGCTCAGACTCTCCTTGCGGGGATCTTGCTTTGGTTGCTGTTGAGGGTAGGGGTGATGTTCCCAGGTCACTGGAGCTGTGTACCTGGGAAGATTATGGCTGCCTCTTCTGAGTCATGCAGGTTGTCAGGGAAGTGAGGGAAAGCATCACATGCCTCACTCAGCTTCCACGCAAATCAAAGGGCTGGTCTCATTCCCACTGTGCCCTCCATCACAGTCCTGAGTCTGTCTCCAGGAGGAGGGAAGATGGGCTTGAAAACTTGCTGCAGGCTATCGGCCTCCCAGCTGCAAAAGAAAAGGGCTTGGTTCTTCCCCTACCTGTGGAATCTGCACACTGGAATTGTGCCCTCCCTGACTTCTGGCCAGGAAGATTCTTGCACCTTTTGAATTGTTACAAAGTTCAACGAGGAATCTCCTTCTCCCTGTTGAGTTTTACCCCAAGGGCCTTTCTACTGCCTCCTCTACCCTTGTATTTTGCTCAGCTCTTTAAATTAACTCAGCTCCAGGTAAAATCAAAAGCTTCTCCTGCAGACAGGCCCTCAGTTTCTCCAGTGAGGGTGTGTGCGCAGGGAGAAGGGTCTCCGTTTCCCACTTCCATAGTTGGATCACTCGCAGTATTTGGGGTGTCTCCTGGGTCCTGTAGGAGCAGTCCATTTCCTTCAGAGGGTTTATGGGTCCTCTTGGGATTGCTCATTTGTTTTTGCAGTCCAACTGGAGCTAAAATTCACAGTACAAGCCTCTACACGCTGCTCTGTCTGGAGCCGCCATCTAGTTCTGCCTCCCATTTACCATAATGACCTCTATCAAAAAATATTCTTCTGAATGCCAATACTTTAAGAAATACTTTTTTATCTGAAGTCACAAGATATTTTCTTCTAATTGTGTCACAGTTATGTTTTTATATATAGCACTTTATTCCACTTAAAATTCATTCTTGTAATGGTAAGGTAGAAATACATTTGTATTTTTTTCAAAAATGTAATAGACTTATTATTCAGATTTCAATAAAATTTCTCCAATATATTTATAATTTTTTTATCTAGCAATATTAAAATTATTCTTAATGTTTCTTCTTCGGATCCTACAATTCTTAAGTTTTTAAATGTACAATGTTTGTTTCATTGCCTGGTTATGTTTCTATTTTAGATAACTGACTTAATTTCATTGTATTTAGCAGTTATAATCTATATGGCAGCAATATTTTAGCTTGTTGAGATTTGCTTTGTGACAAATACATGGGCAACTATTATTAAAATGTTCTACTTATGCTTAAGAAAAATGCATTATCTATATTTAGGGTACAGGGTTTTATATTTTCATTTAATAAAGATTGTTAGTGCATTATTAAAAAACATTTACCACTTTGCTGATGGAAGTGATATCAAAGAATTTATAAACATTATGGCATATATGAATCATCTGAATAGGTATAGGCTATGATAAAATGATGCAGCTGGACTGGTGAACACCAGCAAATGGTCATCCTTGATAAGTAATATTTTGTCTGTTGTCTGATTGATCTTTTAAATGTAATGTGTTAAAGCTCCTGCTATTATGAATGATTTTACAATAATTATTTGAATTCCAAGATTATACTCAATTTATTAGTTTTGTATGTGTTTAAAATTGTGATACGTTCCCATAGAATTTTTTTTTCAATCCTGATTTGGTGATTTCCTTTATCCATTAAAATGGTCCTCTCTGTCTTTGTGGTCTTTCATCAAGTTGGGTCACTAAAACATCTTCACAGGGAGATCTCAGTGTAGCAGGAGAGTGAGAATGGAAACTGCAAGACCTCTTAATTCCTTGCTTAGAAATAACACGTCACTTCAGCTGCAAGTACCAAGGTCAGTCAGATTCAAAAAATAGAGAAGTAAATTCTCTCTCTTAATGGGTAGAGTTAGAAAAAAAATCTGTGTCAAATTTCATTTAACACAAACCCCTTCTGTTTATTGTAATTATGAAACTGTCCCCATAAGCTTTAGAAAAGTATTCAGGGAAGGAAGGTGAAGGAGAAACAAAAATAAACCAAATTTCCAGCACATTCATTGTTAATCATTAGGTCAGCTTGTTCTCTTAGCTGCTTTTTCATAGTAGTTTGGTACCTATTTTTTTAGAATCACGTAGTCCCTAGATTATAGTTCCCCTTAACTGCTCTTTAGATGACAACTTAAACATTATACAACGTTAAGTTTCCCCTTTGAGATATTCCTCAGGTCCTGTGTGTCAGTGAAAAATTAGCTGTTCTGCAAGACCCCATTAGAAGCTGACTCATCAAACAATGCAGTCTCCACATCCTGATGATTTTATGTCCTTTACCTTGACCAATCAATAACCCAAATTGTACAGTTCCTCACCCTCCATGATCTGCTTAAAAATCCCAAGTCCAGAACTATCTGGGGCAATGTATTTGAGGATTTTTCTCTGCTGCAAACCCTGCTGTCTTGGTGTATTGGCATGTTATTATGCAGTGGGCATCCAACTTGTTGGCCTACAACAGGTACTGACAGATGTATTTTTCACTATCATATTTTGAGTTTTGTACATATTAAGCATTATTATTTCTCATTTCTTGTATTTTTTGAATTCAATTTTATTTTCATTTTCTCTATACAACTTTTCAAGATAAATCCTCTATTTCTACTTTTACCAAGATTATTTAACTTTATGCAATAAAAAGTTAATCAGTGTTTTATATTCTAAATGACATAAGGTTTCTGAAAGGTATTAATTCAGATCACAGCAACCTCTCTCTCCTTACCATTCCAAGATGAGGAGGTATTACTATCTAGTATTTACCTCCCCTTCTGAACTCCATTAAATCAAATATTTTTATTATTATTACTTTGTGTAAACAATGTGTAAATATACTAGTATTAAATATTTTATTGATTAGCTTTTTAAAAAATATATTTCTACCAGATTCATTTTCTTAAAATTAGTTTCTTAGTGCTTTCTTTTCTGAGTGTTCATTGACACTCAGATTTCCTCAGGTCATTTATTTATTTATTTATTTAGCCACAAAAGCATGTTTTATTTGCTTTGTTCAGATAGTTGGGATGGGAATTATTTTCAATGAGCTTTCATTTGGATCTCCATGAGAAAGAGGAGAGAATAATAATTTAGAGTCTGGACATTGGTGCTTAACTTTGTTGATACAAATCTAGACTTTTGTTTTAGTATCTGAGGAATGTGGGTAACTTACCAAAGCTTTTCATCATTTACCTTCTTCATTTGTAAAATTAGTATTGTATTAATAATACCTGTTTCATAGGATTAACAAAATTAACGTTTGTACTTGTTACATGCCTTACATATTTTAAGCACTGAATATATTCTATCATTTATTATTTTCTAGTTTTTTTGGAATCACACTTTTGGCTTAATAGTTGTTCCTTTGTTGGTTTTCTGCCGTTCTTATGCATTTGAAGTCTTTATCTTTTCATTTTTTTTTATTATTAGGCATGTAAATAAATTTATGTGGGTTCTTTGTTCTTCATGGAATACAGTATGATTCTTGAATATTATGACTTGTGCTTTTCATAAATTTTTGAAAATTCTCAGCTAGTATTATTTTAAACATTTTCTTTCTCATTCTTTGTGTTCCTTTATTCTGGAACTTCCTTTAAGCTTATGTTTGGCATTCTTACTTCAACTTTCAGATCTCTTTGCTCATGTGCATTTTCCATATTTCTTTTTTGTCTCTCTCTGTTGCACCCTGGATTATATTAAATATGCACCTTTCAAATCATGGTTTATTTCTTCAGACACATCTAATCCTAGGTTTAACTCACTGTTGAGTTTTTATTTTATTTCAACAATTACATGTCTCATTCTTGAAATTCTTTTTTGATTAAATTTAAAAATGTTTCCAGTGTTCCTTGTATGCTTTTTCAAGTGTACTTATGTATCATTTATGTCCTCATAAACAGCCATTTTATATTCTTCATATGATAAGCCTAATAACTAAAGTTTTGAGGTGTTAGTTTTTTGAAAATTTTCATAACTTTTATTTAAGTTCATTTGTTTTCTTATAATTTTAGTAGTGTTGAGTAATTAAATCATATTTACTTGTATTCAATCTGTAGTAATTCAGAGACAGTGATTAAATAAAGATACTTTTCTCCAGAAAGATTTGCATTTGCTTCTGCCAGTTCTGGATGCTGCTATCAAGCTCAGAGAAGCTCAATTTAACTTAGTGCTTTGGACTGAATGATTGTGCTCCAAAATTTGTGTATTGAAGCCCTAGTCCTCAATGTGATGATGTTTGAATGTGGGGCCTTTTAGAGCTAACAAAGTCATGACAGTGAACTCCTTTGGATGAGGTTAGGACTCTTATGAGAAGAAATATGAAAATTATGATTATTACTCTCAGCTCTGTGAAGGTGTGGTGAGAAGGAGGCTATATACAAGGAAGGAAGAGTGCCTCCTCAGATGCCTATCATCTGGTGCTTTAATCCTGGACTTTCTAGCCTCTCGAACTGTAAAAACTGAATATTTGTTCTCTAAGCCATTCAGTCTATTGTATTTTTCTAAAGGAGTCCAAACTGACTAAGATATTTAATGTATATAAATTTTATAAATATGAAAAATTAAGACAGATTTATTGCAAAAAATCCATACACAAATACTTTTTTGGGTTATTTTATTGTTATTATATTGCTACTATCTAATGAGAATCACAGCTGAGATATGTTAAAATTTCTGGTTGTATAAAGTGTAGACACAATGTAAATATTAGGAGAAAAATGTAAGAAAAAATTTAACATTCAATAACAGGAAATTTAAAGATTATTTGAAGACACTTCATAAAATGTTTTGGTAAAAAATCATCATGTAATGCAAAGATAAAATGGAAAAGATAAATGTTAAGAAAGACAATAATCTATAATTATTTGATTCAACATAATTCAATTTAATAAAAATTAAAATATGACCATCAGTCGGGAAAGGAAAACTTTCAAAAGTTAAAAATTATGCAAACATGCAAATGAGTAAATTGTGGGAAAACAGCAATTACAAGACACAAAAAATGAACAAGAACACCTTTCACGTGATTTTAAAGCTTTAATAAATTAAAATTTTGAAGTATATCAACAAAAATATTTAAGAAAGCATAGTTTCTTGATGACTGTGATGGTTAATTTTATGTGTCAACATGACTGGGTACCATTATTTCTTTTTTAAAAAAAATTTTTACTTAAGTTCCAGGATACATGTTCAGAATGTGCAGTTATGTTACATAGGTATAGCTGTTCCATGGTGGTTGCTGCACCTGTTGACCTGTCCTCTAAGTTCACTTCCCTTGCCCCCCACACCCCAGTTGACCTTGGTGTGTGTTGTTCCCCTCCCTGTGTCTATGTGTTCTCATTGTTTAATACAGACTTATGTGTGAAAACGTGTAGTTTTTGGTTTTCTGTTCCTGTGTTTGTTTGCTGAAGACGATGGCTTCCAGTTTCATCCATGTCCCTGCAAAGGAAATTATCTCATTCTTTTTTATGGTTGAATAGTATTCCATGGTGTATATGTACCACATTTTCTTTATCCAGTTTAGCACTGATGGGCATTTGGTTTGGTTCCATGACTTTTCTATTGTAAATAGTGCTGCAACAAACATACATGTGCATGTATCTTTATAGTAGAAAGATTCATATTCCCTTGGGTACATACCCACTAATGGGATTGCTGGGTAAAATGCTATTTCTGGTTGTAGATCCTTGGGGAATCACTATATTGTCTTCTACAATGGTTGAACTAATTTACATTTCCACCAACAGTGTAAAAGCATTCCTATTTCTACACAGCCCCACCAGCATCTATTGTTTCTTGACTTTTTAATGATTGCTGTTTTCACTGACATGAGATGGAATCTCATTGTGGTTTTAATCTGCATTTCTTTAATGATCTGTGATGTTGAATTTCTTTCCTATGTTTGTTGGTCACGTAAATGTCTTCTTTTGAGAAATTTCTGTTCATACCCTTTGCCTACTTTTCAATGGGGTTGTTTGTTTCTTGTAAATTTGTTTAAGTTTCTTGTAAATTCTGGTTATCAGATCTTTGTCAGATGGATAGATTGCAAAAATTTTCTCCCATTCTGTAGGTTGCCTATTCATGCTAATGATAGTTTCTTTTCTTGTGCAGAAACTCTTTAGTTTAATTAGATCCCATTTGTCAACTTTTGCTTTTGTTACAATGCTTTCAGAGTTTTTTTCATGAAGTCTTTGCCCATGTCTATGTCCTGAATGGTATTGCCTAGATTTTCTTGTAGGGTTTTTATCGTTTTGGGTTTTACATTTAAGTCTTTAATGAATACTGAGTTAATTTTTGTATAAGGTATAAGAAACGGATTCAGTATCAGTTTTCTGCATATGGCTAGCCAGTTTTCCCAGCACCACTTATTGAATAGCAGATCCTTTCCCCATTGCTTGTTTTTGTCAGGTTTGTCAAAGATCAGATGATCATAGATGTGTGGTGTTATTTCTGAGGTTTCTGATCTGTTCCATTGGGCTGTCTGTTTTGGTACCAGTACCATGCTGTTTTGGTTACTGTATCCTTGCAGTATAGTTTGAAGTCAGGTAGCGTGATGCCTCCAGCTTTGTTCTTTTAGCTTAGGATTGTCTTGGCTATGTGGGGTTTTCTTTGATTCCATATAAAATTTAAAGAAATTTTTTTCTAATTTTGTCAAGGACTTCAAAGGCAGTTTGATGGGAATAGCATTGAATCTATAAATTCCTGAGCAGTGATTTATAGATAATGGGCAGTATGGCCATTTTCAGAATGTTGATTTTTCCTAACCATGAGAATAGGATGTTTTTCCATTTGTTTGTGTCCTCTCTTATTTTCTTGAGCAGTGGTTTGTAGCTCTCCTTGAAGAGGTTCTTCACATCCTTGTTAGTTGTATTACTAGGCATTTTATTCTTTTTGATCAATTGTAAATGAGAGCTCCTTCATGATTTGGCTCTCTCCTTGTCTATTGTGGGTGTAAAGGAATGCTTGAGATTTTAGCACTTTGATTTTGTGTCCGGAGACTTTGCTGAAATTCCTTATGAGCTTAAGGAGTTTTGAGGCTGAGATAATGAGGTTTTCTAAATGTAGAATCATGTCATCTGCAAACAGAGACAATTTGACTTACTCTTTTCCTATTTGAGTGCTCTTCATTTCTTTCTCTTGCCTGATTGCCCTGGCCAGAACTTCCAATACTATGTCAAATTAGAGTGGTGAGAGACAGCATCCTTGTGTTGTACTAGTTTTCAGTGGGATTGCTTCCAGTTTTGCCCATTCAATATGATGTTGGCTGTGGGTTTGTCATAAGTAGCTCTTATTATTTTGAGTTATGTTCCATCAATGCCTAGTTTATAAAGAGAGTTGTTTAACATAAAGGGATGTTGAATTTTATTGAAGGTCTTTTCTGCATCTATTGAGATAAACATGTGTTTTTTGTCTTCGGTTCTGTTTATGTGATGGATTATGTTTATTGATTTGTGTATGTTGAACCAGCCTCGTATCCTGGGGATGAACCTGACTTGATCATGGTGGACAAAGTTTTTGATGTGCTGCTGGATTCGGTTTGCCAGTATTTCATTGAGGATTTTCATATTGATGTTAATCACGGATATTGGCCTGAACTTTTACTTTTTGTTGTATCTCTGCAAGGTTTTGGTATCAGGATGATGCTGGCCGTATAAAATGAGTTAGGGAGGATTCCCTGTTTTTCAATTGTTTGGAAGAGTTTCAGAAGGAAGGTACCAGCTCCTCTTTGTAACTTTGGTAGAATTCGGCTGTGGATCTGTCTGGTCCTGGACTTTTTTTGATTGGTAGGCTATGAATTAGTGGCTCCATTTCCTAGCTTGTTATTGGTCTATTCAGGGATTTGACTTCTTTCTGATTTAGTCTTGGGAGGGTGTATGTGTCCAGGAATTTATCCATTTCTTCCAGATGTTCTAGTTTATTTTCATAGAGGTGTTTATAGTATTCTCTGATGGTAGTTTGTATTTCTGTGGCATCAGTGGTGATATTCCCTTTATCATTTTTTAATGTGTCTATTTGATTCTTCTCTCTTTTCTTCTTTATTAGTCAAGTCAGCAGTCTATCTATTCTGTTAATTTTTTCAAAAAACAGCTCTTGAATTCACTGATTTTTTGTAGGGCTTTTCGTATTTCTACCTCCTTCAGTTCTGCTCTGATTTTACGTTAATCGCTAAGACAATGGGGAAAATGTCCCCAGGGCATGTCAGAGATCTTCATGGCAGCCCATTCGATTGCAGACCCAGAGTCCTAAGAGAACATGGTTTTGTGGGCCGTGCCAGGGTACCTGAAACGTGTGCAGCCTAGTGACTTGTTGTCCTGCATCCCAGCCACTTGAGTCCTGTCTGAAAGGGGCCAAAGAGCCTGGGCCATGGTTTCTGAGAGTGCAATCCCTAAACCTTGGCACTTTCCATGTGATGTTGAGCCTGCGAGTGCAGAGAAGTCAAGAATTGAGGTTTGGGAACCTCCACCTAGATTTCAGATGTATGGAAATGCCTGGATGGATGCAGAAGTTTGCTGCAGGGGTTAGTGTCTCATGGAGAACTTCTGCTAGGGTAATGCAGAAGGGAAATATGGCGTTAGACCTCCCATACAGAGTCCCTACTGGAGCACCACCTAGTGGAGCTGGAAGATTGCCACCATACTCCATACCCCAAAATGATAGATCTACTGACGGCTTGCATCGTGTGCCTGGAAAAGCCATAGACACTCAATGCCAGCCCATAAAAACAGGTGGGAGGGTGGCTGAACCCTGCAAAGCCACAGGGGAGTAGCTGCCCAAGACCATGGATACCCACCACTTGGTTCAGCATGACCTGCTTGTGAGACATGGAGTCAAAGGAGATCATTTTGGAGCTTTAAGATTTGAATGCCCTGTTGGATTTCAGACTTGCATGGGGCTGTAACCCCTTGGCTTTGGCCTATTTCTCCCATTTGGAATGGCTGTATTTACTCAATACCTGCGTGTACCAGAATTGCATCTAGGAAGTAACTAGCTTGCTTTTGATTTTACAGGCTCCTAGGCATAAGGGAAGTCTCAAATGAGACTTTGGAGTGTGGACTTTTGAGTTAATGCTGAAATGAGTTAAGACTTTGGGGGACTGTTGGCAAGGCATGGTTGGTTTTGAAATGTGAGGGCATGAGATTTGGAGGAGCCAGAAGTAGGATGATATAGTTTGACTCTGTGTCCCCACCCAAATTTTATCTTGAATTACATGCTCATAATTCCCATGTGTTGTGGGAGGGACCCAGTGGAAGATAATTCGAATCATGGGGGTAATTTATCTGATACTCTTCTCGTGGTAGTAAACACATCTCATGAGATCAAATGGTTTTATCAAGGGTTTCTGCTTTTGCATCTTCCTCATTTTCTCTTGCCGCCACCATGTAAGAAGTTCCTTTCAACTTCCACCATGATTCTGAGGCCTCCCCAGCCATGTGGAACTCCAATTAAATTTCTTTTCTTCCCAGTCTCAGGTATTTCTTTATCAGTAGCATGAAAACAGACTAATATAGAGAATCTGATAATTATGTGTCTTGGGGTTGCCCTCCTTGTGGAGTATCTTAATGGTCTTATCTTTATTTCCTGAATTTACTTATTGGCCTGTCTTGCTAGGTTTGGGGAGTTCTCCTGGATAATATCCTGAAGTGTGTTTTCCAGCTTGTTTCCATTCTCCCTGATTCCTTCAGGTACTCCAGTCAACTGTAGGTTCTTTTCACGTAGTCCCATATTTCTCAGAGACTTTGTTTGTTCTTTTGTATTCTTTTATCTCTAATCTTTATGCATGCCTTATTTCAGCAAGGTGGTCTTCAAACTCTGATATCCTTTCTTCCGCTTGGTCGATTTGGCTGTTGATACTTGTGTATGCTTCACCAAGTACTCATGGTGTGTTTTTCAACTTCATCAGGTTAGTTATGTTCCTCTCTAAACTGGTTATTCTAGTTAGCAGCTCCTCTAACCTTTTATTAAGGTTCTTAGCTTCTTTGCATTGGGTTAGAACATTCTCCATTAGCACAGCGGAGTTTTTTAAATTACCCATCTTCTGAAGCCTATGTCTGTCAATTTGTCCATCTCATCCTCCATCCAGTTGTGTGCCCTTGCTGGAGAGACATTGTAGTCATTTGGAGAAGGGATACTCTGGTCTTTTTGGTTTTCACTGTGTTTTCATTTATTCTTTCTCAACTTCATGAGTTTGTCTACTTTTCAATCTTTGAGGTTGCTGACCCTTGGTTGGGATTTTTGTGGGGACATTTTGTTGTCGATGATGCTGTTGTTGTTGCTTTCTGTTTATTTGTTTTTTGTTCAGTAGTCAGATTCCTCTTCTGTAGGGTTGCTGTGGTTTGCTGGGTGTTCACTTCAGGCCCTATTCATCTAGTTCACTCCCATGGCTGGAGATGTCACTCAAGGAGGCTGGAGAACAGCAAAGATGGGTGTCTGTTCCTTCTCCTGGGATCTCTGACCTCCAGGAGCACCAACCTTATGCCAGTAGGATTGCTCCTGTGTAGGGGTGTCTGACAACCTCTGTTGGAACGTCTCACCAGCTGGGTGGCATGGGAAACAGGACCCATTTAATAAAGAAGTTTGTTTCTTGGTGGAGGGGTGTGCTCTGCTTGGGTGAAACCCACTCATCTAGGCTGCCTGAATTTTTCAGAATTACCAGGAGGGAAGGCTAAGTCTACTGGTCTGCAGAGACTGAGACCACCCCTCGCACTAGGGGTTCTAGTGGCTCAGGCCCAGAGATATCAGAGTTTTTTCTCTGAGCCTCTGGTGAAGTTGTTGGAGTTCCCACAGGGAGACCTCACCCAGTGAAGAAAGATGGGTCTTGGTCATGTCTGAAGAGTGCTCTGGCCACAATCTGCTATAGCCTGTGTGTTTGGCTGTGGGAGGTACCTCTTGGGACCAAGCCGCCTAGCTTCCCTGGTTCCCGCAGGGGGAAAACGTGGCTTGGAGCTCTAGAGATGGATACCTCCCTTCCCCACCCGGGGCTTAGAGTATTAGGCAGTTATGAGCCTCAGTGCTGGCTGCTGCCCTTTTCCCAAGGAGCTCAAATGGCTTAGATTGCAGGCAGCTGCAGCCGTGATGCTGGTCACTTCTCTCTCCAGGAACCCAGCAAGCTTAAGCAGATTCTAGATGAGAGGCTATTGAGAATCTGTGCAGCTCTGGGGTTAGAACCCTAGGCCCCAGTGGTATGGGTTTGCCAGTGGGATCTCCCGATTCTTGGGTTGCATGGTTTCATGGAAAAAGCACGGTTTCCCCGGCAGCTTAGAGTGCTCACTCACTGCCTCCCTTGGCTGGCAGGGTGGGGGCTCCCCTGCTCTGTGTGGCTCTCAGGTGGGCCACCACACTGCATTGCTCTTCCTTGCTCTCTGTGAATCAGGCCAGCCGCTTAGTCAGTTCTGATGAGAGAAGCTGGATACCTTGGTTGCCAGTGCAGGATTAGACTGCCCCAGTGTGCTGGGCATCATCCAATTCATTGAAGGACTGAATAGAACAAAAAGGTGGATGAGGGCTGGGTTTGACCTTTCAATGCCTGGCTGCTTGAGCTGGAACATCAGTATTCTCCTGCCCTCGGCATTCCTGGTTCTCAGGTTTTTAGACTGCAACTGGCGTCTATACTATTGGTTCTCCAGTTCCTAGGACCCCTAATTATACCACCAGCTTTCCTGAGTTTCCAGGTTGACTATTGCAAACTGTGGGACTTCTCAACTTTCATACTCATGTAAGCCAATGCTCTCTTTCTCTATCTATCTATCTATCTATCTATCTATCTATCTATCTATCTATCTCTCTATCTATCTATCTATCTATTATCTATCTATTATCATCTATCTATCTATCTATCTATCTATCTATCTATCTATCTATCTATCATCTATCATCTATCTATCTAATCTTACTGGTTCTGTTTCCCTGGGAAACACCAACTAATATAATAATCATTCTACGATGTACTAGATAGGCAGTAGAAAAAAAAAATCACATGGAAAGAGCTATCTGCACCAATCTTTAATCCACATTTCCAATTCCCTTTGGAAAATAAAACAATTCAGAATAGCTTTTTTTTTTCTATTTTTTTCCTGTAATGCTATATTTGCATTGCCTTATCATCCTGACATATATTCTTTCCACTATTATCTAGTCTACATATTCCTCTCAGACTCACATTTCTAAAATACAAAACTGAATGTCTCGCTAATATTTTCTGTATGCCAAAAAACAAATTGCTTAGCCTGGCATTTCACTTCCTCATACCTCTCATTTCTATGATACTGGAAGGCAGTATCTGTATTTCTATTACTGCCTAATTCCTCAAGTATACATACAATGGACTGGTGCATGACTTTGTGCACCTCCCATTTATCTCACCTTTCCCCCATTTCCTTGGTGAAGGTCAATTTGTTGTTCTTTCCATATACAAATTAATTACTTCCTCTGCTTTGAAGAGTTCCTTCATTATTTTCTAGGCATAATTAATTGTTCTTTCTCAGTACTCTCACAACTCTTTATATATGTATTATAATTTTGTATGAATTTGCTGAATACAGTTAGTCATTCTTCTGTTAGAAGTTAAGATTTTGAGTGAACAAACATAAAGCTTTCTCATCTTTGTATTCTCAGAATTCATCACACCACTGGATATATTGAATGAAAGAATGAATGGTGCAGAGAATCCATAAGTCATGAAATCCCAGGAGTTGGACACAATGAATACAGTGTTCTATGAAGATAAATATTAATAATAAAATTGTTAAAATTGAATGCTTTCTCAATGCAATCTGAGAAATAGGGTGAGTTAAAAACTATTGAAAGAGATACTCTGGTGTACATGTTTTTATTCAGTTGGTGAAAAAAGCAGATATAACCAAAGGCAAAACACTTAGATTAGAAAAAGAACTGCAACATCACTCAACCATTCCTTGCTAACAAGCAGAGAGTACCAGTGTTTTTCAGTTTGTAGAAGTGAAAGTTTTAACAGTAGAATTATACAATTGTAATGATATAAATTATTTTTCAAATACATTAATAATATTAAGGATTTTCTGAAGTTTTGGATAAAGCTGTAATCTCAAAATAGATTACTTGTTGAGTGTTATGGCACTACAGGATAGAATTTTAGAGAACAGAGCAGATGACAGGAAAAGAGCATTTCTGAAGAAATCAAGAAATAGAAACTTTTATAGCCATATTCATTAAGACTTTTATTACCACTTTTTTCATTGGAAGACATCAGAGATTTTAATAAAACAATCTAATATATCTTGATGAATTCACAAGTTTCTACAAAAATGGTGCTTTTTAAAAAATTAAGAGGTCCTCACAATTTGGTGTCATTGTGGTGAATTTGTATGCTCTGAAATTCTTGTTCCTTCTCATTGGTGAGTAAGGATATCTGAATTTCATCAAATCCAGTTAAATAATTAAAATATGCATAAAAATAGTAAAAACACATATAGGATAACTGGCAAGACAGTAGTTAATTCTTTCCCCTCACAAATAAAGAATTCAATTTGTATTATTTACAGTTAGAGATACAAATTTCCTTTGAAATTGATTTTTTTTTTTTTTTTTTTTTTTAAGGTAGGAGCTCTTGTATTTCTGGGGCATGAGTGTAACCAGCTCCTGGACTTGTAGTATAACTGCCTTTTTCTGAGATCCCTTTAATTCAGTCTTGGAAGTGGAGAAGATGATTTGCAAAGGAACCTAATACTTTTTGGGACAGGCAGGACTTATACTATGTGTATTGTTAATATTTTTCTGTTTTCTGTATATTATGATGTTTGGGCATCTTAGCCCAGCCTAGAACATGCCTTTGATTTGCAAACGAACCAATCCAGAACCACACTTTCTCTATCAGCCCATGCACCCCACAAGGCAGTATTTCTCGGCCTTAACCATTGCATGACCAGGTTTTAGGTAACTGGGAACCACTCCCATACCTCAAAACTCACTAAACTTATTCAAACTAGCCAATCCTAAACTGTTCATCCTGCCTTGTCTTGACTTTCCCCTGGAAACTCCAATAAAGACCTTCCCTTTATACTTTCTCTAAAACAAATAGAAATCTAAACCTTCCCTTTATACTCCTGTCTTCTTCTTAACCACCCTGATGTCTTTTCCATGTGGACCTGTGTGGTATGGCTTGCCTCCTGTCTTTAAAACCGGTAAGTATAATAAACCTTGTTTTTATTTTCTCCTGAATTTCTCCTCTGCTTCCTCTTGTGGATACACCTGACCATCACATAAGAATAATACTATCGTGTGAAATTAGGAAAATCTGTGAGTAAACTTGAATGGCCTGACCATGTTTCACTGATGGGAAAGGATTTAAGAGCCTAGTGTTTGTGCAGAAATGATCAAAGTCATATCACGAGTGGTTGAAATGGCTACACTGGTTACAGGCAGAACCCCAGTGTATTCATTTATAATTAGAAATATAATTTCTAAATAAATGAAATTCTCAGAACAACTGTACAATTATTTTCTGCAGCTAAACTAGAAAATCATATCATCAGAAATTTGCTAGGTGAGGAATGAAACAGAAATGAAGTATATAAGACTCTAATATGTAATGCTGGAAGCTGCAACACTCACAAGCTATTTACAGTGCACTGAAAAGAACGTCTCCCCTCTGGGCAGAATTGGGAGGATCCCAAGCAGGTGATGTTTGCATCTTTACTGCTATTGTTGACTGCCCTGTGCTGATGAATATTTATTCACACAGTGATTCTTAAACTTTCGGGTCTCAGGACTCCATTATGTTCATTGTGGGCCCCAAAGAGTTTTTGTTTTATATGGGTTCTATGTACCAATATTTGTTTTATTGAAAATTAAAAATGGGAGATGTTTCATATATTTATTTATTTAAAATAAATGACAATAAACCTATTATACGTGAACATAAATAACAATTATTATAACAAACTGTCATTTTCAAGTACACACATGAAAAATCATATTTGAATGAATAGAAGACAGAGGTTTTGTGTCCTTTTTACATTCAATCTGTCACAACATGTTGTTCTGGTTGAAGTATATGAAGAATATCTGGCCTGGCACAGATACAAAAGGGAGTATTTTTAAAACTTTTTTAGTTAGTGTAGATTTTAATACTACACAAAAACTTGACAAGTGGGAGTTCTACAAACAAAACTTGAAATGTTTAATTTGAAACTTATCAACCAGGCATGTTGGGGGATGCCTATCCTCCTCCAAGGCAGGAAGATCCCTTGAGCACAGGATTTGGAGGCTGTAGGGAGCTATGATCATACCACGCTCCCCAGCCTGGGCAATAGAGTGCGAGACTTTCTCTAAAACAAATAGAAAGGGAAATCATAACAATAAACTTGTACTGTTGCAGTGAAACATAGGCGTCCATTAACTGTACTTTAAAAACCATGTTCCATAGAATATATTCTGTCTATAAATGTATTAATATTTAAATCAGCAGATATAATAAGATACAATTTAAAACCTAAGATGTAAGTAATGAATAAAAAAACGAATGTTTTTGAATATTGACCTAAAGAATTACATTTTAGAATATAAGAAATATGCTAAAAATTATTAAGTGCAAAAAAAAAAAATTTGGTCTGTTGGTAGGACTCTATTCCTAGAAGCTGGAAAGAAGTAATTTAATATAGAATAATGAAAATGACTAAACTTTTTGCCAATACATATTATGGTTTTTGCCAATATGTATTATGCTTTATCATTAGATGCCTTATGGAACTTTGCAGAATGCCTGGTGTGTGGTAAATTCTCAGTAATAGCTAAATAATTGGATAACTCAGTAATGAATTAAAAATAAAGTCCTTAGATCATTTTGAGGTTTATATAGTAGCTGATGGGTGACTGGGACTTTTTTTGAACTGCTCCTTAATGGAGACAAAAAACTTGTGTTATTAAGGATCTGACCCAAAGCTATTCTTATTTCAGGATAGGTACAGTCTAAGTTATTTGAGTATCTGCTTTGTTCTCCAGCTTTGGCAGGAAAGTGATAAATTTTGTTGTCCATAACTTAAAAATTAATACTTCCTAGTTTCACTGCTATTTGATTTGTGCTTTATTGTTTGTGACATGAAAAATATGATTTAGTTGGTGCTGACTGCTGTCATGAATTAAGCTGCACTTTGAACCATGTATATAGATTCTGTTTTCAGTGCACTGGGCAGGCAGCAATAGCTTTTCACCAGTTCTAAGTGAAACAAGTGAAGTGACCTACAGCAGAATTCTTATCAGGAATTTTCCAATTTTCAAGCGATTGACTACTAATACCATTTACAAAACAGAACTCTGGGCCGGAAGAATTGTGGCTTTATAATATCATTTTTGCCAAGTTGTCTTTTTATTACCCATTTTTCTATATGAGGATTTCAACTCACACTACTAAGTTTTATTACTATAGTTCAGACATTGTGCCAGACAAAGTAATGATGCCAGGAGGCGTCTGAAGATATATGAAACACAAGATATAATATCAAGTGCTATGGGTTGAAATGTGTCCCCCCAACATTCACACATTGATATTCTAACGTCCAATACCTTTGAATGTAATTTGGTTTAGAAATGGGATTTACAGAGCTAATAAAATTAAAATTATTAAGATGGACTCTCATCTAATATAACTAGTATCCCTACAAAAAGGGGAAATTTGGAGACAGTCACATATAGAAGAATAATGCCACGTGAAGATAAAGACTGAGATTGAGGTGATGGTTTCTACACCAAAGGTTGCTATGGAAACCACCAGAAGTTAGGAATCTAGGAGGAACACACGGAACATATTCCCTCTCACAGGAGCCAATCCTGCTGACAGACTTGCTCTCAGACTTCCAGCACTGAGAGACTGTGCATTTCTAGTGTTCTACATCACCCGGTTTGTGATATATTATTACAGCAGCTCCAGGAACAAATACACTAAGATACTTGGTCCTTTTATGTTGTTCTGAATTAAATTACTTCTCTTCAGTTTCTAGGGATACACCCATTTGGGGCTGAAACCATGCTTTGCTTGTTTGGGAGGATCAAATGTTTTTCACGTGAAGATTGGCATGATGGTATTAGCATTTTGGAGGCTACGGATACCGACACTTCTTTGGTGTTTGAAAAGGTTATTGAGGTTTATGGACAAAACCAACAGATGAAGAAGTACATGTTACAGATAGTATAATCAGTCTGAAATACATTGAGAGTCACCCAGAATTACACCCAGCAGGAAACTGGCTAATTTTGGTGCTTTTCTGATTAAGCCATATTAAAGATACCTAAAATCAATGATTTTCTACCTAGCCAGGTGATTATGTTTCACCATTCTCCCTAAAATAGGTGAACCATATGAGACATGATCAATATACAGAACAGTGATTTAAAACTACCATGAAATGTTTTGGGAACTTTGCAAAAAGAAAATATACAGTATAAAATCATCTCAGCTTTTATGTTTTTAACATCAATGTAGAGGGCAGAATAATGGTCCCCCAAATATGTCCATGCCCAAATCCACAGAGCCTGTGAATATGTTACCTAACATGGCAAAAAAAACTCTGCAGAGGTGATGAAGGGTATGGCCCTTGTAAAGGGAAGATTATCCTAAATTATTCAAGTGGGTCCAATTTAATCACATGGGTTCTTAAAATTGATGGCCCTTTCCAGGATGAGTTCAGAGTCAGAAGAAGATGTGACTAACAAAGAAGGCTCAGACAGATGCCATGTTGCTGGTTGCTGACTTTGAAGATGGAGGAAGTGGCCATGAGCCAAGGAATGTAGGAAGCTTCTAAAAGTTGTAGAAGTAAATAAATGGACGATCTGAAGCCTCCAGAGAAAAATATTGCTCTGCCAGCAACATAATTTTTATCCAGTGAGACCAACCTGTGTTGGACATCTAACCTACCAAACTGTAAGATAGGAAATTTGTTTTGGTTTAAGCTACTAAATTTGTGCCAATTTACTACAGCAGCAATTCAAAACTAATACAATCAATAAATTATCAACAAGTATTTATTGATCATCTAATTGTGCAGGGTGCTTTAAAAATACATGTATCATAGTATGAACAATCATACTTACAACAGTTTCTTGTGAAACATGAGAAGATATGAGACTAATATGTAAAATGTTAGAAGTGAGACTCAGTATTTTTAAACACTTTTGATACCCATAGCAATACTATAAGCCAAAAAAAAAAAAAATTTAAACAATTTGCCCAAGACCACACAATTAGTATTTGTTTAGTTTTGTCTGAATTCATGGCTGAGTTTTCTGAACTCATTCACTCCACTTTTTCTCAGGATTCCTGCTACTCAACAGTTAACTCCCTACATAGAATATTAACTTGTGGGTCACACATTTATTTTTAATAAAAGTGATATTTCAAAGAAAACTTAGAAGTTTCAAGAATAAATATTTCATGTATTATTTTAATTATATATGAATAACATTTTCAATTATTACTTTAATTAAGAAGATGAGAAGTAAAACTTAGAATATACAATACCTTTGGAGTAGCTATGATATTGTTGGGGGGGTGTGGGCAGCATGAAAGGTAGTTTTTAAGCATATATTTTGTATTTACTATTTTTTTAGTTCTATGTTCCCACTTGAACAGAGAAAGAAGTGGCCTCTGAAACACCTCCTCGTTAGGCAGAAAACTTTCTTAGGAATCTATTATTTCTTGATGAAGTTTAAGTTTAGCCTCAATATTCTCTTTTAACTTTCTTTGGTAGGGTAATAAAGATATCAATTGGAGACCCTCCTCTGCTCCTTGAGATGAAAATTACTTTGAGTCTCTTAATATAATTTATGAGAAAGCCCAATAATTTGTCTAGGATTGATGCAAGTTCCCAGGGGACTTATGTACTCATAGCCTTTTCCACCTCTGGGGTTTCCGAGTCCACACATGCTGTTCTACTACCAGTATCAACCCTGAGAGACCCCACAACATCAAAAGAGTAGATTCTCCTGAAGACATCAGTGATGGAGAACAATGGGTTTTGTATCATAAACAATTTTAAATGGAAACATAAGCCTCCTCCTTTTCTTAAAAAAAACATTTTCACATCCTCTCTACTATGACTTTTTTGAAAAATTATCATTTTGCCTTGTACTGTAGTAAAATATACATTCCAGTATTGATATCATGAAGTACATTAACGATACTGTGTAAATATCACCACTATTCATTTCTAGAAAATTTCATTTTCCCAAACTGACTCTGTACCAGTTAAACAATAACTCCCACTCTTTCCTACCTCAGCTCTGACAATCACCATTCTACTTCCTGTCTCTATGTATTTGACTATTTTAGATATTTCATATAAGTGGAATGATACATTTTTATCCAGCAGCTTATTTAATTTAATTTCTTCAAAGTTCATCCATGTTTTAGCATGTGTCACAATGCCATTTATTTATTTATTTATTTGGAGAGATAATCTTACTCTATCCCCCAGGTTGGAGTTTTTTGGCATGATCTCAGCTCACTGCAACCTCTGCCTCCTGGGTTCAAGCGATTCTCCTGCCTCAGCCTCACAAGTAGCTGGGATTACAGGCACGTGCCACCACACCTGGCTACTTTTTGCATTTTTAGTATAGAGGGGGTTTCGCCATGTTGACCAGGCTGGTCTCTAATTCCTGACTTCAGGTGATCTTCCTGCCTTGGCCTCCCAAAGGGCTGGGATTACAGGCGTGAGCCATCAGGTTTGGCTGCCATTTCTTTTTAAGGATGAATAATAGTCCATTGTGTGTGTGTATATATATATAACGTGTATATATATATAATATATGTATATATAATATATAATATATGCATTATAATATATGTATGCTATAATGTATATATTATATATGTTACATGTGTATATGTAATATATAATATATGTACATATTATGTTACATATGTAATATATAATATATCTATATATTATATATGTTACATATGTATATGTAATATATAATATATCTATATATTATATATACATATATATGCACATACATATAAATAATATATATATTTGTTTATCCATTCATCCATTATTGGACATTTGAGTTGCTTTCACCTGTTAGCTATTGTGAACAATGCTTGTATCAACACTTGTGTACAGACTTATTTTAAGTCTCTGCTTTCTGTTCTTTTTTCATTGTTGAGTTTTTGACCTTGCACTTTATGTATAGCACTTATTCTTTTTTGTATCCAGGATCATCTCAACTTATTTTTCTTTCTTACTGCTATGATCTTTCATTTCGCTTCTCTCTCTTTATAACAATCGAGACATTTTCTCTGTCTTAAACAGCGCAATTTGGCCTAAAGCCTTCGTAAGGCCCTTGTCAGTCTTGATTTAAATTCTTACCCTAAGAAGTTGGTCAAAGTATTTTCCCAAACGAATGTAGTTCCCTTTCTAAGATGAATTCCTAGACCGAATACTAAACTAAAGCATTCTGTTTTCATCTCTTTTTCAGGAGTTCATTGTTTCCCACTGTGAAGGCCTGGATAGAAATTGGGAAGGCCAACTCAGAACATTTTTTGGTTTTATACTTTGCAGTTTATTTTTCTGTGTGGATTTAATAGAATAGACAGACATCTCCTAATAACTTGAATTGACCATTTTAATATAAGAAACTATATTTTTAATAATATAAAGTATAGATAACACTTTTTAGTATATAACTATATACTATATAATGTTAATATATTATCTATAGATATATAACATGTTGTATAATATATAATTATATATATATTTTTTCACAAAAAGTAATTGAAAGACTTCAACCTCCAGAATGCATAAATAGCATAGCTATTTTAGTTCATGCCACAGTTTGCATATTTCACAAAATATCCAAAGTAAGACAAGAAAGACTTTCGGGAGGCATGAAAATAAATTTGGCAGAGGCCAAACAGAAAACAACTATTTCCCTGGGTAATAAAGGTCCCAAAAGATGAATCAGGTTTTTATATTACATACTTTGAACTGAAATATTTGTTTTTCCTGAGCAGCACAGTATTTTTCACATACCATAATGTTAGAAAGTTAGTGCTATATCATTACATTCAAATATGGAGTGTAATGTTACATGTTAGCCATCTTTTTGTCATGAGCCACAGAAAATATGTTTGGTTCATACTGACATTTATGATTAGAAAGGAGAGTTAAGCACCTGACTGAATAATTTGGGAGTAGATCTTGCTGAGACATTAATAACTTTAAATTGGAAGAAAGAAATAATTAAATTTATTCTATAATTGCGTTTAGATAGGAAGACAAATAGAAACAATTGTAAAAATTTTCTATATATAGTTTTAAAGTAATTCATGCTAGAAAAGTAAGATTTGATCAGGGAACTCATGATATCTTTAAGCCTGAGGTTGTATGTTTCTGGGATGACAGTATTTGTAACTACTTACATCTTCCACATGGTTTCCTAGAGAATGGATTATTATAAATGCTTATGAGTTCTAAGACAGATAGAAAACAATTACTTAAAATATTAAGATAGAGTCTTAGCAAGTTTCATACTGTATTTTAAGGGGAATCCACAACTATAGCAAACTCCATTTGAATGCTGGACATCTAATTATTTGGAGACTACAAAATATATATAGTTTACTTCCTAAATATTGATAAACTCTGAATTTATTAGTCATTGAGATGTTCTTTTTGTTTTTTACAACAATTATTTTAGTCCTTTAAATGTCATGATTTTATAATTTTTAAATGGTTTAGCATTGTTGAAAAAAATATTAGTTACTTATTTTCTCAAATACATTTCAAATTCTTATAAAAATACTGGTTGAAAATGTTCACTTTATAAGCAAACTAAATGTGGCAACTAATTATTCAGGCTATTTGCCACTTGGTACAAATATTGAAGAATAGCTTTTACTTCTCTCTAGTGTCATTCAGCAATAAGAAAGCATCATCTACTTTCTAAAATGTCAAGTGGATTATTAATTAAAAACTAATTACTTCAATTAAAAGTCCTAAGTAGTTAATTTGTACTCAATAACTTTTTATTTACTAGTATAAGTAGATATCATTTTTTGACTATTGTTAATATTATAGAAATATTCATCATAATATCTGTGGAAAAAAATAAATATCCATTAAAATTAAGAACCCATGTCTTTTCAAGCTTGTATTATAAGCTAGCTAAAATGAATTCCTTTTAACTTGTTAATAAATTAGGCACACTCACAATTAGTTGAGTTCTTTAAATTATTATTATTTTGGCAGTGACAGGGTCTCATTAAGTTGCCTCGCTGGTCTCAAACTCCTGACCTCAAATGAACCCTCTTGTCTTGGCCTCCCAAAGTGCTCAGATCACAGCCACTGTGAGTCACTGCACCTGGTCTAAAGTGTCAATTTATGTAGGAATATATTCTTTAACATAATATGATCCTTTCGTATTACTCTAGATTTTAGTGTTAATTTTCCCAACAGGATCACTGTTGATTTTTCAGATACTTTTTACATCTTGGTATAGATCTCTTTTAGCTTCCATTTTTTTCCACACACACTAATACATTGTAATTTATTTAAAGAAATAAACCTGTTTTATTTTGGGAGAGGGAATTATCTGTCTGCCTTGCATAGAAGCCATGATATTGGGTTATGTTAATTTTGGTGTCTCTGAGGCTTTTACTGTTCATGAAGTGAATCCAAGTGAGCCACCGAATTTGGTTGTTTCTGTGAACTCCACTCCAAATTAGAAGTCTTTGAAACATTCACAACTGTGATACCATTAATTGTGGTCAACCCCTTAACTATGTAGGAACCCCCACTAGAACCCCAGAGTTGGTATGAAGATTACTTTATGCCGAAGATTTTTGGGATTCAACAGATGCAGAAAGAAGCCTTCTCATAGCTTTCCCTATCTGACTAAAAGCAGAAACTTCTGAGAAATGAGGCTGCCATAAATTCCTTTTTTTAGAGCAGGTTTTACTACCAGGAAGGAGACCAAGAATAAGCCTATTATAAATCCCTTCTCTTGGGGAGTTTCATGTCCACGAAGAAGACAGAAAAACTACTTGCACCTGAATGAACAAGCAATATCACAAACTTTCTTATCTCCTATTTGTTCTTCTATAAACTTCCTTGTCCTTCCCAAAGAGTCCCACTTCCTTTTCCCTACTAAGTTAGTATATAAGCCTGTAACTTTAACCATTTATTAAGCTACTTCTTTTGTAAACACCTGTAAGCATAGAAATACATTTTTTGTCTTCTGTTAATCGTTGTCAGTTTAATTTGTAGGCCTCCAGGACTTAACTTAAGAGGGTAGAGAAAAGGGTTTTCTCCCTGTCAACTACCTTTTCTCTTGGAATGAGATTGTGGGTAGGACTTGAGAATGTATAACTTCCTCATGGAATGTAATAACACCTTAGATTAATTCAGTTCCCACAGTTCACAAGGCATTTTATAAATATTCACTTATTTAATCCTTATAATAACAGTGTGAAATAATATTCATTATTTATACAGAATAAACAAATTTAGAAATTTGTGAAATTTCTAAAAATTCACAATAAAGAAATTACAAATTAAAAAATTATTTTGAATAGAATTCAGAGTTCAGATTTTACCTCAATCTTTCAATGTTTCTTAAAATTTTATTGTTTCACTTTCTCAAAAATAGGAATAAGCATCGATAAATTATGACTATTAACCTAATTTTATTAGAAAATATAATAATACTTGCCATTTATCATGAATATTTTGGAGGCCTGTCACTGTGCTGAGAAGTGTTTTATGTTGTGAACCCCCAAAATTTGAGAAAGGTCTCAGTTAATTTAGAACATTCATTTTGCCAAAGTTGAGGATGCACGCCATGACACGACCTCAAGAAGTCCTGATGACATGCGCTCAAGGTGATTGGGGCACAGCTTGGTTTCATACATCTTAGGGAGACATGAGACATCAATCAATATATGTAAAAAGTGCATTGATTCCTTCCAGGAAAGGTGGGGACAACTCCAAGCTGGTAGGGGGCTTCAAGGTCACAGGTAGGGGAGAGACAAATGGTTGCATTCTTTTGAGTTTCTGATAAGCCTCTCCAAAGGAGGCAATCGTCTATCTCAGTGAGCAGAGGGATGACTTTGAATAGAATGGGATGTAGGTTTGTCCTGAGCAGTTTCCAGCTTGAAGGGATGCAAGACATTTTCCTTTCACAATGTCTATTACTTCATTACATTGTCACAACACCCTACGAGGCAAATTATGATAATAGCTTATGTTCTGCTTACCATTGTCTAGGTGCAGTCCTAAGTACTTCCGTATGTTCAATCACTTAATAATCACAAGCTATTGAAAATGAATCATATAGTTTCATTATTATTGAAATGTTATGATGTCAACAGTGGCATGAAGAAGGTAAGAAAGTAACCCAAGGTCACATGGCTTCAGTGAGAGAGCCAAATTTCAAATTTAGGAAGCCTGACTCCATATTCTTCACCAATATGTTTACTGTTTTCTAGTAGATAAACGTTCCAGCAGAGCACTGTAAAAAAAGTTAGTGGTCAATGAAAGCTGCTCTTCTCTCTTCCTTTCCTCCCCAGTGTACAAGTAAAGGAACAACAACAACAACAAAAAGAGGCAACCACATTAAGAAGAGAAGCTGAACTCAAACCAGTCTTATATTCAAGTTTAGTGCTAAGTTCTATTCATTTATTTATTTCCTTGCCTACATCACAGCTGTCTTATGCACACTTATGTGCTAGCTGAAATAAACACTCCTGCTTTGGCAGACAAATTTCTTGATTATACACATTGTAGTTTTTGTGAGGATACTTTAAAATCAGAGCATTTCAAAAACAAATTTCTTTTCATATCTCACATGCATTGGGAAGTCTTCTAAACACATTAAATCCTCCCATCCCAGAAATTCTCCAGGCTAAATGCACACACTCTTTAACAGTAATAGGCTACTTTTCAAGTACCCATGCAAGATATTAATGCTGAGATATTGCAGAAACCTTAAAAAACCTACATATATTTACAAAGCAATGGTTTGGATGATAGCACTCGTCTTAAGTATTAAACTACCATCATATAGAGACTTAATCAAAAACCCATTCTCCAGTTTTTTTTTATTTCCCACAAGAAATAAATGAGCACTATGAGATTGGAAAATAATCGCTTTACTGGGGAGCAGTTGAATTTTTAAATCTTATTAACCTATAACTTGTATTATGGTAGCTTAATTTTTGTCTTCCCCCGCAGTGCCCAGATGGAGGTCCTTGAAAGGAATGATCATGTCTTATTTATTTATTTATGTGTATTTCTAGTGCTGAGCACTTGTAAACCTGTCCTTACCTGCCTCATTCTCGTTTTAGTCATAAACTTAATCCTGCCCACCTGTGTTCTGAAATGTATGCTTTCACACCACTTCAAGGACCACTCTCCATTAAGTATGCCCCGTCTCATGCATTTCTCAGCTGGTTCTACCTTAAAGCTTTAAACACGCTGTGCTCTGTTCATATTTAAAAGCAACAATAGCCAAGCCACAGAACTCCCCTAGCCCTAAGTCTTCATTAATAAACACAAGATTCATTTTCTTTCAAAGCCAAATATTTTATAAAAAATTATCTGTTCTTTTAATCTCTAATTCAAATACATGAATTGTCTAACACATTCTGGTCTGACTTCATTTACTGCAAGTCCAATAAAACTGCTCTAACTATGGTTGTATGGTTATTTAGCAATGTTCTCACTACATTAGATGAAGGAATATTATTCGTTCTTATTGCTGACGTTTGAACTACTCAATACATAACAATTCTCTCCTTCACGGCTGAGTTCTGAAACAGTTGAGAAATAGGATGTGGGTCAGTGGAAATGGAGATTAAAATGTCAGCATATCACTTATAATACTTAAGTCAAAGGACATGGATTCTCTGTGTGGCTAAATAGGCTTTCTTACGCTCCCATGAATGAAATGTATTAGCCAAGCTATAGGCAAGACCCTTTGCCATAGCAGGTGATAGATGGGAAGGCATCGTATCTTCAGGCTCCTTCTTCCAACTCACCCTTCTGATTTGTCACCCTGTGGGTAAAAAGCAGCCAGAAAAATTACTTTAAGAACAATTTCTTTACATGGATTATGAGGCCAGAAATAAAGGAGATTCCTCTGTTGCACTTTTCCTACTTGGTCTCTTTTAACATTTGACACAATTATTATATGCTTACCGTTGAATTTCTTCCTTAGCCTTGGTGATGGTCATTTAATTCTAATTGCTAGCATACATCTTTTATTGTTTCTTATCAAATTCCTTCATGGCTTCTTTTTTTTAAAATTTAACTTTTTAAATGAGTTTTTCTTTAAGGTTCTATTCTTCATTTTCTCTTTTTATGCTGCTCCAATTTGAATGCTTGTCCCTCCAAACCTATGTTGATATTCGACCCCCAGTGTTGAAGATGGGGTTTAATGGGAGGTGTTTGTTCATAGCAGATCTCTTATAAATGCCTTGTTACCATCCTCATGGTAATGAGTAATTTCTTGCCCTATTATTTTCCATGAAAGCTGGTTGTTGAAAAGAGGAAGGCACCTCCACTCTGTCTTTCTCACTTCCTTTCCTGTTATGTAATCTCTGCACATGTTGGCTGCTTCACCTCCTGCCATGACTGGAAGCTTCCTGAAGCCCTCACCAGAAACAGATGCTGATGCCATGTTTCTCATACAACCTGCAGAACCATGAGCCAAATAAATCTCTTCTCTTTATAAATTACCCAATCTTAGGTATTCCTGTATAATAACACTTATGGAGTAAAACATACTATAGACTGACCTTGGGTCATTTTCTCTATATCTGTCAATTTATTTTCCACTTTGGTAATGTTGATTTAGAATAGATGTCTCTAGCTTGGATCTCTAACCATCTATTAGAGTTTTCACAGGATGTCTGATAAGCAATTCAAATTCAGTGTCCATACTTGAACTCATAATCTTTCCTCTCAAATTATTTGCATAAAATTTACATTATTGCTCATTTTAGACACTCCAGCATTGTCCTTTAACTCCCTCTTTTTTACCCTAAAACTCTCATAGTTTCATGGTGTTATAAATTTTTATCTTTCTTTCATGTCTCTTCTCAAACTTTTAATTCATGTCTTCATTTTGACTTTGGTAAGAACAATAGCATCCCAATTTGTATTCCAGACCCAGTAATTTTATTTCCCTGTAATCAATTTTCCAAATGATTGATGGAGTAAGCTTTAAAAAAATGTGAATCTGGCTTTACTGTGATCACACTCAGTGCCTTAGCTCAGATAATTTGACACAAAGAACTTGGTCAATCAGCTGGCAAAAACAAGTTAATTGATTGCATATTTTATTGAAACTAAAATTCAGTTAAAAATAAAGCTTTTTAGACCTTTCTTTTTTCAAGTGCTATACATAAATATCATACCTATTGGTACTGTGAAACAGTTTTTATGTTTTTTATTTGACCTAAGTGTTTTTGTCTTTCTGAAATTGTTCTCCAAGTCAATTAGTTGCGTTTGCCTCTGTACATAATTGCAAATTTGAAAACAATATAAATATTATGAAATGTTAAAAACTGTAGAGAACTTTAGTGGTCAATAATAGGGGATTAGCTGAATACAACTTTTGGTTATAAAATAATATGCATATTATACTTTTTAAAAAGATCAGCATCAAATACACAGAGAGAATATTACATTAAAATGGAATAGGATACTAATAGAGAAATTGTTGTCTTTGGGTTGACAGATGATTCTTTGGACATTTTGCTAGCTTGTCTGATTTATTTATATTTTCTATGATAAATTAAAATTTTGCTTTTAAAAATTACAAATAATTAAGAATAACCCGAAGTAAAGGAAGGAATTTGAATTTTTTGAGGGTTTTCAACATCATTTTTAGGCACTTATTTGTGATCTTACAGTCAATGTTTTTGTAGTTTTAAAAATATTCAAAATGGAAATGTCCAATTTGTTGTTTATTTTTTAAACATTTTTCATATAGCAGTAACTACTGTATAGCTTACCATCATTTACAGCCAGTTTTTCACTGTCAAATAATTAGTTGTTCTCACATTTCTCTGAAAAATACTACAGAGTAAGAATGATTGTTAGAGAATAAATTAAAAATATGAAGGAATTTCTACTAAAGTCAAGAAGAAGCCAAGAATGACCTCTCTTATCATTTCTTCTCAACATCATGCTGAAAGTCTTAGTTAATGCAGTAAAACAAGAAAAGAAAAGAAAAGAAAAGAAAAGCTATTCAGATTGAAATGAAAAAAATTGAAATGATTCTTGCTTACAGATGACATGATTGTCCATGTAGAAAATAGGTACAAGACACAAACTGGATTGTATTAATCTTAAGAGTGAACAAATGAATAAATGAAAGTTTGTTGAACAATTTACTGCCCAAGATTAGTCTGAGGTTCATGCAAAAATATAGCTGTGGGCTGGGCGTGGTGGCTCATGCCTGTAATCTCAGCACTTTGGGAGCCTGAGGCAGGTGGATCACTTGAGGTCAGGATTTTGAGACCAGCCTGGCTAACATGGTGAAACTCCATCTCTACTAAAAAACACAAAAATTAGCAAGGCGTAGTGGCAGGTGACTGTAATACCAGCTACTGGGGAGGCTGAGGGAGGAGAATCACTTGAACCTGGGAGGTGGAGGTTGAAGTGAGCCGAGATCACGCCACTGCACTTTAGCCTGGGAGACAGAGAGATTCTGTCTTAAAAAAAAAAAAAAAATATATATATATATATATATATATATATATATATATATATATAAAATATACACATTTTTTGAGACAGATATATATATAAAAACACACATATATATATAACATAAACTATGTATGTGTGTGTGTATACATGTGTATATATATATATATGGTTGTGGAAACTAAGCTTAGGTCCAAAATCCTCTTCCAGGTACAATTGTTTTTATTTATATTTTATTTGCAAAAGTAAATTCTCCTATTTACCCTTTGTGCAGAGAAAATCTGCTCTCTGTTGGAAAGCTGTTCATTCCTCACTTCTCAAGAGACATTTTAAAAAGCATTTGCTGGTACTGGAGCTTTACTGGTATAGGTGGGTGACAGAAGAGTTTAAACTTCCCAACAATATATGGTACAATTTTTCCTATTTACAAGTAAAATACCTCCATACACTTCTAGTATTATCTGCAATCAAGCATTTAAATAATGAAAGTAATCCTACAACAAACAGCAAATCAAAATGAAATAAAACATATTAAATATTTAATCCTCCAAAAATTACACAGAAGCACAATGTGAACATATGTACTTAATGACTGAGAAGTTGGCATTTGTAATGTAAACTGTGCTAGAGTTCAACCTTAAATTATTTGCTGAATTTTATTCCTTTTCTTGCTCTTTAAAAACATTGGCTTCCCTGAGTTTTTATTCTCTCTTTAGCATGCATGTCAACAGCAGAAACATATACTAACAGCTTGTAATCTCTTTCTCTCCAAATAAAGCTATAATTGCCAAAAAGCATGTGCAATGTCACGGAAAGACCTTGGAACACTAAAACTGCCCATTTCCATATAGGTGTGATTCGCTAGGAAAAAAAAAGAACTTTATCATTGTGTATGTTGTTCAGTGTCACTGTTCTAAGGCAATTCCAAAACTTTGTTTTTTCTCAAGCAGATCAGAACTAAAAAGGGTTTAAACCTTCATCTGGGAAACTAAATGGACACTCTAATGTTATTCTTGTAATGACTGATAGATGAGGTGGCATCTGTCAACCACAAAACTTCCTAATGCTTTAGTGCAGTGTTTATTTAGCAGCTGAATGTAAGACACAGCTTGAAGCTCATAATGGCTGCCACAAGTTTCATTGAGTTGATATTGCCTTTGTCTTTGAAAGAGAGTTTTCTCCAGGCTTGATCAGTAAGAGAAATAGCTTTGTCTTTCTACTGGACAGAATCAGAGCTGGCTCCCTGTGAAATGGACATATTACCCTCCTCACAGAGTGGTGCATCTCAGAAAGACATTCTCATCAAAAGAGAATTACAGTTTTTAATCAAGAACATCAAGGTTGATTATGTCATAGTTACAAGCAATAGTGAAAAAGAACAGGACACATATACTGTATGCCAAAATTTACTTGGGAAAACTATTCAGCTTTTGAGTGTTGGATAATTTTGGTTTTTGTGGTTCTTAAACTGAGGTTTTTATATGTGTTAACAGCTCAGTGTCTCCATTTTTTTCCCTTTTAAGACAATATTGCACATTTGCTTTTCATAGAGGAGGATTATGTTGCCCATACTTAGTCTGAGCCAGCTTTGCACCTTCTAAAATATAATCACAACCATATTTTAACTTTTCTCCTTGAGAATTTTTGGTTCATGTATAAGAGAAACCAAAGTGTGTCCCAGCCTTTCTGTATTTTGTAGAGGAAGCTCTTCATTTTATATTATAAACTTCCTGCCTTTTGGATTAAAAAGTTTGAAGCTTTCCTCTGCAAAAATTTGATTTTGATTACTTTAAAATTTTACCCTTAATCAGAGGAGACAAGGGTATTAAAAGAAAATATTGACAGAATAAGATACTAGGGGGTTGGGGCAATGCGTCCAGCCCCATGCTTGAAAGCAATAATGAGAATGTGGCTGGAGAGAGGACCAGATTGGACGAGATTCTAGTGTCTGCCTTAAAATAAAAACCTTTGGGCTTGTGTTCAGTTATTTGGTGAAGTTTTCCCGATGAAAATTATTTCTTTTATTCATTTGCTAATGATAATCTTTAAATACATTTTAATACCCCATAGTTCTACTCTGCTAAAAAAGAACTATCTCTACATAGTTTTACATCTTCTGAAATTCTCATTCATCTCTGCAGGGTGGGGGGGATGATTTATCTAGAAGCCTTAAGCTCCTGGTTCTATTTTATATTTGTACCTGTCAAGTGGGCTTTGAACATTTTGCTATGACCCAAAGGTTTATGAAAATGAACTGATTGTCCGTCTCTACCCCCCATGATGAGCCCAATTCATCCAAAAGCACAGTCATTTTCATGGATATTTGACTTTAACATAGAGTAAAATAATTTTTAGCTCATTTTTTCCAACACTTATTTCCAAATCCCATCAAATCATTGTAATTTCTGACATTTAGCTGTGACTTGTTCTTTTTCATTGCGACTGTCACTGCTCAAGTCTCACATGCTTCTATTTTTCAGCTGTCTTTCAGCTATCTCTGTTCTCTTGCTCTAAACATTATGCATATTCTTGCTAGACTAACCTTTAAATTTTATGTTCACTAATAACATACAATTTTTCAGTTAAAAATCTTTACTTTCTTTTGCATAGAACTCAGTTAAAAATCTTTAATTACTTTCCTTTGCACAGATGTCAAACTCCAGACCCCCTGAGGGTCATACTAGAGTTATACCAGAAAGTATGAAAGCATGGGGAGAGATTATCAGAGGGAATTGGTTAGGAACAAATTTTTGGAAAAATGTTAACTTTCAAAAATTTGTAAAAATATAGTTTTTGAATATTTTTATATATCTGAACATTTTAAGCATAACGTAGATGATATCACAAATTTGTGCTCTCATCTTAATTTATATCCATTTAGTAGACACTAGATGTTACATTCCAGGTGAGTCATATTTATCATGTTATAGTGGTATATGTTCAAGTTTTAATCAGTATAAAAATCTGGCTGGACATTGTGGCTCACGCCTGTAATCCTAGCACTTTGGGAGGCCGAGGTGGGTGGATCACTTGAGACCAGCAGTGCGAGACCAGCCTGGCCAACATGGTGAAACCCCGTTTCTACTAAAAATATTTAAAAAATTAGCCAGACGTGGTGTTGGGTGCCTGTAACCCCAGCTACTCCGGAGGCTGAGGTAGGAGAATTGCTTCACCCGAGAGGTGGAAGTTGCAGTAAGCCGTGATCACTCCACTGCACTCCAGTCTGGGGGTCAGAGTAAGACACTGTCTCAAAACAAAAAGAAAATAACAAAACAAAACAAGAAAAACAACAACAACAAAAAAAGAAAAAATCATTTTTGGTGTTCTTGGCATTTTTATTAAAGAAATGTGTTCATGCTATAGATATTTGGCTATATTTTCAATAATTTAATTATTTGTAATACCTCAAGAAAATTTACCTAAAGCAAATTGATTTGAGATGACTTTCTAAGTTTCATACAAATGTTAAAGAATACATACATAAGACCTGTTGGGATATCATTCATTAGAAATAACTCACAAAGTTAGAACCAGTAGCAGGCTTAAAGGTCACTCATTTCCCACTGGGCTGTGAGGCTTTTAAACTGCATGAGTAGGAAAGTATATTCTCTTCCTTGGCATGATCAGGGTCTGGGGTCAACTCTTATTCTTGAAACTGTATGACATAACAATTAGTGGCATATTCAAAACAAAAATTCTCATGGTTGGAGATATATCAGTCTATCTTTTTAGTGAAATCATTGGACTGCGGTCCAGTCTTGGAAACTGACCAGAATTGATTAAATTAAGGACAAGGTTATGACGAGTTTCCATAGGTATCTGCAATAGGCCAACTCCTTTTCTGAGGGGCCAGCCTGAGAAGAGAAGTTTTAGCTAGGAGATTGTGTCTTTTACCAGACATTAATTTGAGTTTTAAAGAAGCATAGACCTGGAGGTGGAGCCAAGATGGCTGAATAAAGGCAGCTCCTCTCTAGGGCTCCCATTGAGAAGGACAAAAACTGTGAGTGAATTCTGAATCTTCGATTTAGGTACCAAAGTTCTCTTACTGGGACTGACGAGGTGATTGGCATGACCCACCGAGAGTGAGCAAAAACAGGGCGGAGCAAGACCCCACCCTGGAGCTGCAGGCAACAAAGAGAACTACTTCCCACAGCCAAGGGAGAGGGTGAAGGAATGTGCTTCCCCTCACTGAAAATCATGCTTTTCCCACAGATCCTTGCAACCTGTGGGCTAGAAGGTCCCTTCCTGAGCCCATGCTACCAGAGCCTTGGGTCCCAAGCACAAAGCTGTGGAAAATCACAGCGGCTGTTCAGGTGGGCGGCTGCTTTCAGCAGGCACTGAGGCACAGGAGTATTTGCATACTCCGGCTCTGGCAACTCCCTTGAGGCAGGAGATCTGATCTGTCCATCTTGTGGGGAGGGGACTGAAGTCTGGTAACTGAGAGGCCATGCTCCCATGGAACTGAAAAAGCTAAAATCCACTGACTTGGCATCACCACTGGCCAGCACAGCTGGCTATAAACTGTCTAAGAAGACTGAGTTCCTGGAGGGGAGGGACACCATCATCACTGTGGCTGCATTCCACTGTTTTCCCTTGCCACCAGGGCCAGCAAGATGGGGTGAGACTCGCATCCACTCTTCCTCACTGGGTGGGGCCTCCCTGTAGGAATCTCAGCATCCCCAGCCAAGGATTTATGGACAGAACACTGATAACTCTAAGAGGAGCCCCTAGGAGAAAGGGTAGCTGCAGTATCCTGATTCAGTGATCTTACTCTTTTCTGTCTGCTGGCTCTGGAGAGTCAAGGCAGCCCAGATGACGAGGGAGATTCCCCCCATTGCAGCATAATTGCCCTTCCAAAAGGCACACAGACTGCTTATTGAAGCTAATCTCTGATCCAGCAACTCTTGACAGAGTGAGACCTCTCAACAGGAGTCTCCAGACACCTCATACAGGAGCATTCCAGCTGGCATAAGGCCAGTGCCCCCCCTGGGACAGAGCTCCCAGAAAGAGCAGGCTGCCATCTTTGCTGGTCTGCAGCCTTCGTTGGTTATATCTCCAGGGATGGGAGGGAACCTGGTGAATAGGGGCTAGATTGGACGCCAAGCAAACCTCAGCAGCCCTACAGAAAAGGGGCCGGACTGCTAAAAGAAAAGCAGACTAAATGCAACAACATCAATGAAAATGACACCACAAAAATCCCTTCCAAAAGTCAACAACCTCAAAGATCAAAGATATATAAACCCAAGAAGATGAGAAAGAATCAATGCACAAATGGTGAAAACTCATTTAAAAAGCCAGGGTGCCTTTTCTCCAAAAGACTGCAACATGTCTCTAGCAAGGGCACAAACTGGGTTGAGGCTGAGATGGGTGAATTGACAGAAATAAATAGGCTTCAGAAGATGGATAATGACGAACTTTGTCAAGCTAAAGGATTATGTTCTAACTCACTGCAAAGGAACTGAGAACCATGATAAAACGTTACAGGAGCTGTTAACCAGAATAACCAGTTTAAAGAGGAACATAAATCATCTGATAGAGCTGACACAACACAAAAACTTCATAATGCAAACACAAGTATCCATAGTTAAGAAGACCAAGTGGAAGAAAGGATATCAGAGCTTGAAGCCTATCTTACTGAAATAAGGCAGGCAGATGAGATTATAGTAAAAAGAATAAGAAAGACTGAACAAAATCTCTGAGATCTATGGAATTATGTTAAAAGACCAAATCTATGACTGACAGGGTAACTGAAAGAGATGGGGAGAATGGAACCAAGTTGAAAAACACACTTCAGACTATCATCCTGGAGAACTTTCCGAACTTAGTAAGACAGGCCAACATTCAAATTCAAGAAATCCAGAAAACCCCAATAAAATATACCAGAAGATCAAGCCCAAGACACATAATCATCAGATTCTCCAAGGTCGAAATGAAGGAAAAAATATTAAGGGCAGCCAGAAAGAAGGGACAGATCACCTATAAAGGGAAGCCCATCAGACTAATAGCAAACTTCTCAGCAGAAAACCTACAAGCCAGAAGAGATTAGGAGCCAATTTTCAACTTTCTTAAAGAAAATGATTTTCAACCCAGAATTTCATATCCACCCAAACTAAGCTTCGTAAGTGAAGGAGAAATAAAAATTTTATCAGACAAGCAAATGCTGAGGAATTTTGTCATCACTAGGCCTGCCTTGCAAGAGCTCCTGAAAGAAGCACTAAATAGGGAAAGGAACAACCATTACCAGCCACTACAAAAAACACACTGAAATACACAAACCAATGACACTATGAAGCAATATATACCCAAGTCTGCAAAATAACCACCTAGCATCATGATGTCAGAAGCAAATTTACACATAACAATATTAACTTTTAATGTAAATGGGCTAAATGTCCCAAATAAAAAACTCAGAGTGGTGGTCAGGAGATCGAGACCATCCTGACCAATATGGTGAAACCCTGTCTCCACTAAAAAGTACAAAAAATTAGACGGGTGTGGTGACGGGCACCTGTAGTCCCAGTTACTCGGGAGACTGAGGCAGCAGAATGGCGTGCACCCACGTGGTAGAGGTTGCAGTGAGCAGAGATCGTGCCACTGCACTCCAGCCTAGGCGAGAGAGGGAGACTCCATCTCAAACAAACAAACAAATAAACAAAAAACTCAGAGTGGCAAGCTGTGTTTTGTAAAGAGTCAAAATCCATTGATGTGTTGTATTACGAGACCCAACTTACATGCAAAGACACATGTAGACCTAAAATAAAAGGATAGAGGAAAATTTACCAAGCAAATAGAAACCAGAAAAAAGCAAGGGTTGTAATCCTAGTTTCTGACAAAGTAGACTTTAAACTAACAAAGACAATAAAAAGAGGCAAAGAAGGGCATTACACATTGGTAAAGGCGTCGATTAAACAAGAAGAGTTAACTACCCTAAATATATATGCACCCAATACAGGAGCGGCCAAATTCATAAAACAAGCTCTTAGAGACCTACAAAGAGACACAATAATAGTGGGAGACTTTAACACACCACTGTCTCAATATTAGACAAATAATTGAGACAGAAAATTAACAAAGATATTCAGGACTTGAACTTGTCTTTGGATCAAGTGGACCTGATATTTATCTACAGATATTTCCAACCCAAAACAACAGAATATACATTCTTCTTGGTGCCACGTAGCTCTTACTCTAAAATTGATCACATAATTGGAAGCAGATAACTCCTCAGCAAATGCAAAAGTACTGAAATCATAACAATATCTCAGACCACAGTGCAATCAAATTAGAACTCAAGAGTGAGAAACTCAACTCACTCAAAACCACAGAATTATATGAAAATTGAACAACCTGCTCCTGAATGACTCCTGGGTAAATAATGAAATTAACACAGAAATCAAGAAGTTATTTGAAACCAATGAAAATGAAGAGAGAATGTACCAGAAGCTCTGAGATGCAGCTTGATATGGTTTGGCTGTGTCCCCACCAAATCTCAACTTGAATTGTATCTTCCAGAAATCCCACATGTTGTGGGAGGAATCCAGGGAGAGATAATTGAATCATGGGGGCCCATCTTTCCCAGTGTTATTCTTATGGTAGTGAATAAGTCTCATGAGATCTGATGGGTTTAAAATGGGTTTCTGCTTTTGCTTCTTCCTCATTTTCTCTTGCTGTTGATATGTAAGAAGTGCCTTTCATGCGGGGCCTGTCAGGACGTAAGAAGCCCCTCCATGATTCTGAGGCCTCCCAAGCCATGTGAAACTGTAAGTCCAATTAAACCTCTTTTTCTTCCCAGTCTTGGGTATGTCTTTATCAGCAGTGTGAAAACAAACTAATACACAGCTAAAGCAATGTTAAGAGGGAAATTTATAGCACTAAATGCCCATATCAGAAGGCTAAAATGATCTCAAATAGACACCCTAGCATCATGACAAAAATCACAAGAGAACCAAGAGCAAACTAACCCCAAAGTCAGCAGAAGACAAGAAATAACCAAGATTAGAGCAGAACTGAAGGAGACAGAGACAAAAAAATTTCAAAAAAATCAATGAATCCAGGAGCAGATTTTTTGGGAAAAAAATTAATAAAATAGACCACTAGCTAGACAAATAAAGATGAAAAGAGAGAAGAATCAAATAAACACAATAAAAAATGACAAAGATATCACCACTGACCCCACAGAAATACAAACAGCTATCAGAGAATACTATCACCAGCTCTATGCAAATAGACTAGAAAATCTAGAAGAAATGTATAAATTTCTGGACAGATACACCTTCTCAGGACTGAACCAGGAAGTTGAATCTCCCAATAGACAAATAACAAGTTCCAAAATTGAGGCAGTAAGAACCTATCAACTGAAAAAAGTTCAGGACCAGATGGGTTTACAGCTGAAATCTACCAAAAATGCAAAGAGGAGCTGAAACCATTTCTTCTAAAACTATTCCAAATAATGGAAAAGGAGGGACTCCTCCCTAACTCATTCTATGAGGCCAGTATCATCCTGATACCAAAACCTGGCATAGATACAACATCAACAAAAAAATCTTCAGGCCAATATCCCTCATGAACATTGATACAAAAATTCTCAATACAACACCACAAAACGCCTTTGATAAAATTCAACAATCCTTCACGTTAAAAACTCTCAATAAAATAGGTATTGAAGAAATATAACACAAAGTAATAAAAGCCACTTAGGACAAACACATAGCCAATATTATGTTAAATGACAAAAGCTGAAAGCATTCACCCGAAAACTGGCACAAGACATGGATGCCCTCTCTCACCATTTCTATTCAACATAGTATTGGAAGTTCTGGCTAGGGCAATCTGGCAAGAGAAAGACATAAAGGATAATCAGATAGGAAGGGAGGAAGTCAAACTGTCTTTGTCTGCAGATGGCTTGACTGTACATTTAGAAAACCCAATCATTTTACCCCAAAAGCTCTTTGAGCTGATAAGTAGCTTCGGCAAAGTCTGAGGATACAAAATCAATGTGAATAAGTCACAAGCATTCCTAAACACCAACAACAGGCAAGCAGAGGGCCAAATCATGAATGAATGCCCATTCAAAATTGCTCATAGAAAATCAAATATCCAGGAATAGAGCTAACAAGGCAAGTGAAGGACCTCTTCAAGGAAAACTACAAACTGCCGCTCAAGGAAACCAGAGAGGACACAAACAAATTGAAAATTATTCCATGTTCATAGATAGAAAAAAATCAATATTGTAAAAATGGCCATACTGCCCAAACTAACTTATAGATTCAATTGTATTCCCATTAAACTACCATTGGCATTCTTCACAGAATTAGGAAAAAGAAAACTTTTAAAATTCATACAGAACCAAAAAAGAGCCAGTATAGTGAAGACAATTATTTTATTATTATTATACTTTAGGTTCTAGGATACATGTGCACAACGTGCAGGTTTGTTACATAGGTATACATGTGCCATGTTGGTTTGCTGCACCCATCAACTCGTCATTTACGTTAGGTGCTTCTCCTAATGCTATCCCTTCCCCAGTCCCCACGTCCTGACAGGCCCCGGTGTGTGATGTTCCCCTCCCTGTGTCGAGGTGTTCTCATTGTTCAACTCCCACCTATGAGTGAGAACATGAGGTGTTTGGTTTTCTGTCCTTGTGATAATTTGCTTAGAATGATGGTTTCCAGCTTCATCCATGTCCCCGCAAAGGACATGAACTCATCCTTTGATATGACTGCATAGTATTCCATGGTGTATATGTGCCACATTTTCTTAATCCAGTCTATCACTGATGGACATTTGGGTTGGTTCCAAGTCCTTGCCATTGTAAATAGTGCCACAATAAACATATGTGTGCATGTGTCTTTATAGTAGCATGATTTATAACCCTTTGAGTATATACCCAGTAATGGGATTGCTGGGTCAAATGGTGTTTCTAGTTCTAGATCCTTGACAAATCACCACACTGTCTTTCACAATGGTTGAACTAATTTACACTCCCACCGACAGTGTAAAAGCATTACTATTTCTCCAAAGCCTCTCCAGTGTCTGTTGTTTCCTGACATTTTAAAGATCGCCATTCTAACTAGTATGAGATGACATCTCATTGTGGTTTTAATTTGAATTTCTCTGATGACCAGTGATGACAAGTATTTTTTCATATGTTAACCAAGGCAATTCTAAGCAAAGAGAATGAAGCTGTAGGCATCACACTACCAGACTTCAAACTATACTATAAGGCTACAGTAACTAAAACAGCATACTACTGGTACAAAAACAGACACATTGACCAATGGAAGAGAATAGAGAACTCAGAAATAAGATGACACATCTATAACCATCTGATCTTTCATAAACCTGACAAAAATAACAACGGGGAAAAGATTCCCTATTTAATAAATGGTGCTGGGATAACTGACTTCCCATTTGCAGAAAATTGAAACTGGACCACTTCCTCACACGTTATACAAAAATTAAGTCAATATGGGTTAAAGATTTAAATGTAAAACCCAAAATCATGAAAACCCTAGAATAAAATCTAGGCAATACCATTCAGGACATTGGTATGGGAAAAAATTTTATGATAAAATTGCCAAAAGCAATTTCAATAAAAGGTAAAATTGACAAATGGGATCTAATTAAACCAAAGACCTTCTGCACAGCAAAAGAAACTATCATCAGAGTGAACAGGCAACCTACAAAGTGGGAGAAAACTTTTGTAATCTATCCATCTGACAAAGGTCTAATATCCAGAATCTACAAGGAACTCAAACAAATTTACAAGAAAAAAACAATCCCATTAAAAAGTGGACAAAGGACATAAACAGGCATTTTTCAAAAGAAGATATTCATGCAGCCGACAAACATATGAAAACAAGCTCAACATCACTGATCATCAGGGAAATGCAAATCAAAACCACAATGAAATACCATTTCATGCCAGTTAGAATGACCATTATTAAAAAGTTAAGAAACAACAGATGCTGGCTATGTTACAGAGAAATAGGAATGCTTTTTACACTGTTGGTGGGAATGTAAATTAGTTCAACCATTGTGGAAGACAGTGTGGCAATTTCTCAAATATCTAGAACCAGAAACAGCATTTGACTCAGCCATCGCATTACTAGATATATAGTTACAGAAATATAAATAATTCTATTACAAAGATAAATGCACATGTATGTTTCTTGCAGCACTATTCACAATTGCAAATACAGGGAATCAACCTAAATGCCTATCACTGATAGACTGGATAAAGAAAATGTGGTACATACACCCAATGGAATACTATGCAGTCATAAAAAGGAATGAGATTATGTGCCTTGCAGGGACATGGAGGAAGCTGGAAGCCATTATCCTCTGCAAACTAATGCAGGAACAGAAAACTAAACATTGCATGTTCTCACTTATGAGCGGGACCTGAACAATGAGAACACATCAACGCAGGGAGGGGAACAACAAACACTGGGGCCTATCAGCAGGTGGAGTGGTGGGAGGGAGAGTAGTAGGAAAAATAACTAATGCATGCTGGACTTAATACCTCGGTGATGGGTTGATAAGTGCAGTAAACCATCATGGCACACATTTAACTATGTAGCAAACCTGCAAATCCTGCACATGTACCCCAGAACTAAAAATAAAAATTAAAAAGTAAAAGAAAATCTAAAAAATCATACTGTATTTTCAAAACTGTTAAATTTAAAAAAATCAAGTTTGTGTAACTTGCATCCACATCTTACACTTTGCATGAGTATAAATACAAAATGGACATTATATGTAAAATAAAGTTATAAAAATTCTTATAAAACACATACATGTTCTATAGATTTAGGGATGAGATACGTTTTTCTAATTTTGGCTCAAGATACTACAGCTGTAAAATACATGATTGATAGATTTTCTGAAAAAGAAGAAATAGAATAAAAGGAAAAATAAAGAGGTGGAGGAAGAGGGGGATAGAAGGAGGAGGACAAAAAAGAAGAAGAAAGAGATAAAAAGGAAGAAAGACAACATAAGTAAAGTCAAGGTAAAATAAAAATCTGAGGAAATATTTGAAATTTATGTAAGAGAGAATAGACCAAACCCTATAATATAACAAAATAAATTCACGAAATGGCCAAAAGGGACAAACTATATGAATAGTTCACAGAATAGGGGCTCTTAAACATATAGAAAAATAGGCAATACCACAATAAGAAAATAGAAATAAAACTGCCACTTATTTTTTTATTTTGGCAAGGTCGTGTAGTAACACAAATTCTCAAACATTATTGGTGTGATTCTGAATTTTTTAAGCCCTGTAGAGGGATATTTGGCAATACCTACTCTAATTTCTATTTCGAAGAACTTATTATATGTATCTATGTGAACAGACAAAAATGATATATGTATAATGCTAGTCTTCAAAACGTTGTAATACCAAAAGATTGAAAACCCATCAAGTGTCCATCAATATAGATTGCTTGAATGGATTTTGAGGATTACAGCACAATCATTTAACTCTATAGAGTTGAATGGAAATAGGGTGTCTTTTCTCCAATTTATGCTTTTGTTTGCTTTGTTAAAGATCAGTTGGCTGTTAAGTATTTGGCTTTATTTCTGGGTTCTCTGTTCTGTTCTACTGATCTACGTATGAGTTTTTATACTGCTACCATGCTGTTTTGGTTATTACAACCTTGTAGTATAGTTTGATATCAAGTAATGTGATGCCACCAGTTCATGTAATGTGATGCAACTTTGATATGGAAAGATTTCAAAGTATATATAATTTACTGGATTTGTATTACAAGGAAGTATAATAAGAACCTAAGTTACTATTTTCTTACATATGTTTAAGAGAATCCTACAAAGGTACATATGTCACTAGAACAATGGTTATAATGAAGAATGGTAAGTGGAGGTCAGAAGTTAGTCTGTGGGGATCGGACAAAATGGGAATGGATATTGTTTATTTTATGTTCACCAGTTTATAATTTTCAAACAATATTTCTAGTTTAAAATACTATGTTAAAATGTAAACATATAAAAATAAAGTGACAATGCAAAACTAAAATTTTTTATAACTTATAAAGATGTATAGATGTATACTGTGTGAAAGTTATTTTGCCTTTATCTCTACTATTAAATATTCTTTATTTATTTGGATTTAACCATTAGTCACAGTATATTTTCTTTAACTTAAGCTGTTTAGAGCTTTATTCTGGTGTGTGTGTGTGTGTGTGTGTGTGTGTGTGTACTTGCTTGGGACAAGGTAGGCAGACTCCTACTAAGGGGTTTAAAAAATCTATTCTGTCCCTTTGTGAATTTATCAAGCCAAGAGTTCAGTTTACACACTAAGAAATTTCACTATTTCAGTATACCAAGTGTTAACATATTCAGCCAGGAGCATACCCATATTTTCAAAGATCATAAGATTACAATATAAAATGGGAATAATAATTTATCCTCTTAAAATAAGATGTATTACCACATAGCAATAGAAATGTCTAAGTTAGTATGTACCTCTGTTATGGATTGCATGTATGCCCCAAAATTCATATGTTGGAAACTTAATCCCCAATGCAATAGTGTTGTGATATGGAATCATTAAGGGACAATTGGGTCATGGAAACTCTGCCTTCATGCATAGATTAATGATGTTATTAGGTAGTGGACTCAGTATTATGAAAGTGGGTGCCTGAAATTAGAAAACACAATCCTAAAATTTATATGGAACCAAAAAAGAGCCTGCATAGCCAAAGGAAGACTAAGCAAAAAGAGCATACTTGGTGGCACCACATTACCCAACTTCAAATTATATTACAAGGCTACAATTACCAAAACAGCATGGTACCAGTATAAAAAATGTAGATCAATAGGACAGAACAGAGAACCCAGAAACAAAGCCAAACACTTAGAGCCAACTGGTCCTTGACTAAGCAAATAAAAACATAAATTGGAGAAAAGACACCCTATTTAATAAATTTTGCTGAGAAAACTCACTAGTCACATGTAGAATAATGAAACTGGACCTCTGTCTCTCACCTTATAAAAAATCAACTCAAGATGGATCAAATACTTAAATCTAAGATCTGAAATCATAAAAATTCTAGAAGACAACTTTGGAAATTCTTCTGGACGTTGGCCTAAGGAAATAATTTATAACTAAAGCCCGAAAAGCCAATGCAACTAAAACAAGAATAAATAAATGAAACCTGATTAAACTAAAAGGCTTCTGCACAGCAAAAGAAATAATCAGCAGAGTAAACAGACAACTCACAGAATAGGATAAAATATTTGCAAAGTATGCATCTGACAAAGGACTAGTATCCAGACTCTACAAGGAACTCAGACAAATCAGCCAAAAAAAAAAAAAAAAAAAAAAAAAACCATGAAAAAGTGAGCAAATGACATTAATAAATATTTCTCAAAAGAAGCTATCCAAATGGCCAATAAACATATGAATAAATGCTCAAGAGCAATAATCATTAGGGAAATGAAAACTAAAACCACAATGAGATACAAAGATACAACCTCACTCCTACAAGAATGGCCTTTGTTAAAAAGTCAAAAAACAGTGGAGGTTGGAATGGATGTGATGAAAGTGGAATACTTACACACTGCTAGAATGTAAATTAGTATGACCACTATGAAAAAGATTATGGAGATTTCCTAAAGAATTAAAAATAGATCTGTGATTCGATTCAACTGGGTATCTACTCAAAGGAAAATAAGTCATTATATGAAAAAGACACATGCACACATATGTTTATTGCAGCACAATTCACGGTTGTAAAGATATGGAACCAACCTAAGTGCCCATCAACTAATGAATGGCTAAATAAAATGTGATACACACACACACACACACACATATATATAACATATATGATATCACAGATATATGACATGTGTGTATATCATAGGATATTACTTAGCCATAAAAAAACCCAAAATAATGTTTTGCAGCAACTACAATGAAGTTGGAGGCCATTATTCTAAGTGCAGTAACTCAGGAATGAAAAACCAAGTACTGCTTGTTCTTACTTATCAGTGGGAGCTAAACCATGAGTATATAAAGGCATATAGAGTAATATAATGGGCTTTCGAAACTCAGAAAGGGGAGAGTGGGAGGGGTGTGTGAGATAAAAAACTACATACTGGATACAGTTTACACTACTCAAGTGATGTGTACACTAAAATCTCAGAATTCACCACAATATAATTCCTCCATGTAACCCAAAGTCACTCAAACTGCAAAAGCTATTTAAACAAAAATAAAAAAGAGCAAAAACTAAAATATTAAAATCAAAAGAAATTGTTTCTACATTTGGACCATATTGAAGATGGTTTTCTCTACCTCAAAATCATATAAATATTACCTTCAAGAAAAAAGTATGAGTTTGGTTGCCTTTTTTTCTCTCTCTCTCTCCCCCCTACTATTTCTCTCACTGTCTCTCTTGAGTGTGTACCCTCTCTTTAATTTTTACCTTTCACTGTGGAATAACACAGCTCCAAGGTTCTCATCAAATGCTGATGTTATGCTCTTGGACTTCTCAACCTCCAGAACTGTGAGACAAATTTTTATTCACTATAAATTAACCAGTCTTGGTTTTCTGTTAAAGCAGCACAAAATGAACTAAAATAACTCCTTACATTTAATTGGCCAATTTTTATTGAGTATAGACCCTAAACATCCTTTATATCTTTCAACTTTTGTCTGTCCCTAATGTAAACACTGTAATCTAGGAGGTCACCATCACTGCTCCTTAGCACAGCTTTTACATTTGCATCCTTGAGTCCCTGTTTTTGACAGATTTCCAAATTGAAATTTTATCTATAAATCTCATGATTAGAGACCTTTAATGTATTCACACTGTAATAACAATAATGTCTATGTACCTTAACTTAGTTTTTTCAATATCAGAATGATTTGGTTTCTACCTGCCTCCCTCCCTAGCCTTATTCTGCATAAGTCCCTACCACCCGGACACTCTCTACTTCAAAATACTGATGGTTTCACTGCAAAATTCTATCAAACTTATAAGAAGGAACTAGTACCAATTATCCCCAGTCTATTTAAAAAATAAAGAGAAAGGAATTATTTCTAATTCATTCTATGAGACCAGCATTAGCCTGATACCAAACCCAGATAAGGAGACAACCAAAAAAGAAAACTATAGGCCAATATCTATGATGAACATAGATGCAATTTCCTCAACAAACTACTAGCTAACTGAATGCAACAGCACATCAAAAATATAATAAATTATAATCAGGTGGGATTTATCCTAGGGATGCAAGTATGGTTCAGCACATGTAAATCAATAAATATGATACATCACATCAAGAGAACAAAGAGCAAAAACCATGTAATCATCTCAATAGGCACAGAAAGCATTCGGCAAAATTCAACATTCCTTCATGATAAAAATTCTCAACAAACTAGGCATACAAGAAACATACCTCAATATAATAAAGGCACTCTAGGATAAACCCACAGCTAATATCATACTGAATGGGGAAAAGCTGAAGATATTTTCTCTCAGAACTGGAAAAAGACAACGACACTTACTTTCAACACTCCTATTTAACATAGTACTAGAAGTTCAAGCCAGAGTAATCAGGCAAGAGAAAGAAATGAAAAGTGTTCAATTGGAAAAGAGAAAGTCAAATTGTCTCTCTTTATAGATGACATGGTCTTATATTTAGAGAAACCTAAAGACTTCACCAGAAAACTCTTAATATCTGATAAACAAATTCAGTAAAGTTTCAGGATACAAAATGAACATACAAAAATCAGTATCATTTCTACATTCCAATAATGAACTATCAGAAAAATAAACGAAAGACAATCTTATTTGCAATAGCTTAAGAAAAACAGAATAAATTTAATCACAGATTAAAAGACCTCTATAAAGAAAACTACAGAAGACTAATAAAAGAAATAGAAGAGGACACAAAAGAATGGAAAAACATTCCATGCTCCTGGATCAGAAGAACTAATATCATTAAGATGACCATATTACTCAAAGCAATCTACAGATTTAATGCAATCCTATCAAAATATCAATGACATTTTCACAGAAATTATAAAAGACAATTCTAAAATTTGTATAAATTGACCATAAAAAACCCACACAGTCAAATCAATCCTGAGCAAATATAACAAAGCTAGAAGCATCACACTTCCTGACTTTAAAATATATTACAAGGCTATAGTAACCAAAACAGCATGGTGTTAGTATAAAAACAGATATATAGACAAACGGAATAGAATATGGAACCTGGAAATAAATGAACACACCTACAGTGAACTCATTTTTGATGAAGGTGCCAAGAAGATACACTGGAGAAAAGACAGCCTCTTCAAAAGATGGTTCTGGGAAAACTAGATATCCATATGCAGAAGCATGAAACTATACCCCTGTCTCTTACTATGTATAAAAATCAACTCAAAATGGATTAAAGACTTAAATTTAAGATCCAAAGCCATATATCTACTCAAAGAAAATATTGGGGAAACACTCCAGGACATTGCACTAGACTAAGATTTTGTAACTAAGACCTCCAAAGCAAAGGAAATCAAAGCAAAAATAGATCAATGGGATTATATCAAGCTAAAGAGCTTCTGAACATCAAAGGAAACAGTCAACAGAATGAAATAATCAACTGTTGAATGGGAGAAAATATTTGCAAACTATTCATTTGATAAGATACTAATATCCAGAATATACAATAAGTGCAAACAAATCAACAGCAAATAATAATAATAATAATCCCATTAAAAAGTTAACAAAGGGCATACACACATATTTTTCAAAAGAAGTCATATAAATGGCCAACAGAAATATGACAAAACGCTCAATATCACTAATCAGGGAAATGAAATTGAAAACACAATGAAATATTATCTTACTCCAGTGTGAATGGCTATCAATAAAAGGCAGAATATAATGAATGCTGATGACGGTGTGGAGAAAAGAAAATTTTGTATACTGTTGGTGAGAATGTAAATTTGTACAGTCATTTGGGAAAAAAGTGTGGAGATTTATCAGAAATACTAAAAATTAAACTATGATCCAGCAATCACACTACTTGGTATTTATCTAAAGGAAAGAAATTGGTATATAAAAAAAAATCTGCACTCCCATGTCTACTGCAGCAACATTCATAATAGCCAGGATATAAAACCAACCTAAGTATCCATCAATAGATAAATTGATTTTAAAAAAAAATATTGTATAGATACACAATAAAATACTATTTGGCCACAAAAATAATAAAATTATATAATTTGCAGCAACATAAATACAACCAGAAGTCATTATGTGAAGTGAAAGAAGCCAGGCCCAAAAAGACAAATAGCCCAAGTTCTCATTTATGCATGGGAGCTAAAAACATTAATCTCATGGAGATGAATAGAAAAATAATTAACAGAGACTGGAAAGGATATTGGTCAGGGAAGAGGAGTGAAGGGAAGTTAGTTAATGGATACAAATATACAATTAGAAGAAAGGAATTCTAATGGTCAATGGCAGAGTAGAGTGACTATATTTTGTTATAGCAATAAAATTTATTTTTGTAAAATACATTGCTAACAATATGTATTGTCTGTTTCAAGGTATATACATGAAAGGCCTGGAAATGTTCCCAACACATAGAAATGATAAATGCTCAAGATGATTGATATCCTAAACAACCTGACTTAATCACTGCACATAAATATGTATGAATATTATGTGTCAACAATTTTTAAGAAATATTAATTTCCTTTTAGTTTCTTGAATGTGTTGTGCTCTTTGGCAACTCGGGATCTTCACATAAGTTCTTAGATGAATGACTTTCCACATCCTTCCCCTTCACTTGGATAACTATCTTCTCATTTTAGTTTAATGAAATTTCTTTGAAGAAGTACTCCCTGTTTCCATTTTAAATATATAGATATGTTATGTCCCTGACATACTTTCCCCCATAAGATCTTTAGCTTTCTTGCATAACAGTCATCACACTTTATTACAAGTGCTTCTCTAATTGTCTGTATTCCTCAATAGAGTGTAAACTCGGGGAGGATGGGGGTGATGGCAGTATTTTTTACCTTTTTTTCTTATCATCTAGCATAATTTTGGACAATGTAAAAGGTTCTTAAAATATTGCTGAGTGAGGAAAGAAGTCCTCTTAGTATTGATATCTAATTCTACAATAATAGCTTTAACGGCCCTATGAAGTGGATAACTTGTAGTATAAGAAACACCTTTCCCCTATAGTAATTGATGTTAATTGACCTCCCATGATAATTCATGTCATGATCAGGAATCTAGAGATTGGACAGTTTGTTAGTCCATTTGGGTTGCTATAACAACATACCATGAACCGGGTAATTTATAAATAACAGGAACATATTTGTTGTAGTTCTGGAGGTGAGGAATTCCAATATCAAGGCAATAGTAGATTTGGTTTCTGGTGAGGACCCACCCTCTGGTTCATAGATGGCACCTACAAATTTTAACTGTGTCCTTTCATAGTGGAAGGGGCAAAGGAGCTCTCTGGGGCCTTTTTTCATAAGAGAACTAATCCTATTCACAAGGGCTCCACCTTTACTATCTAATCACTTCCTAAAGATCCCCGCCTTCTGATATCATCACATTGGTGATCAGGTTTCAAAACATGAATCCGGGGGAGACACAGTCAGATCATAGCAGATAGTAAACAGGTCAATGAAATAAATGGATATTTAAAGACATCCAGTAAGATAGTCTGATGCATTTGTCTGACCATAGGGACACTCATGAATCTCCAACATACGAGACCACTGGCGAAAGTGCTTTATTTTCTCAATAGCATTTAGAATGGCCTCAAGAAAGTTTAATTCTGTGATTTTATCTGTCACAAATACTTTATGTTTTAATTATTAATTAAAGTATTTCTGGTTGACATATTATTTCTTTAAATACACTAAAATTAGTTTTATATTATCAGAGGCACCTGCTTTATATTTCAGAGACAGAAACAATACTATATTTGCACTTGAACTTTCCTGACACATACACAAAGTAAATAATTGATTAACAAATTAATTAAAAGAAACATTGTTGAGAATAAGGAAAAAGTTACTTAGATATTAGATGTAAAACATTCTGAAATTCAAGATCATATAGGGAATTTTGTAAAGGTATAAACGCCTAGTGTTCACTCGTAGATATGTTTATTGAGTAAATAAAATAATTTTCAAAAGATTTATGGAAATTAACCAGTTTAAAAAAACAGATCATTTGATTTCTTTCTTTTCTCCTTTTACTTAATGAATATAATACCATGAGAATAGATGTTGGGCATTTTTATTTTTATAATCTTACTGTAAGATTCTATTGATTTGCTGTGTTAGAAAACACAAAACATGTTGGATTTCAATGTTTGAAGTACAATTTATATTTGTATAGGTACAGATTCATTTCTATAAATGCATATGAATAGATATTATTCCCCTGACGTAGAATAGCGAAGTTTGCTATGTCCCTGAAGGCTTGACTCTAATCTCATCTTCACTAGCAACACATTCCTATCAAACATTTAACAAAGTATTTAAGTTTAAAATCTACAAAACAGATGAACACACTGCCTTGATTTGAACACTATCAAAAGTATATTGTGCGAAACTTCTAACTTCATTGAAGACAGATTTGTTTTCTTTTTTTTTCTGAGACAGAGTCTCATTTTGTTGCTCAGGCTGGAGTACAGTGGTGAGATCTCAGATCACTGCAACCTCTGCCTTTTGTGTTCAAGTGATTCTCCTGCCTCAGCCTCCTGAGTAGCTGGGATTACAGATGCTGGTCACCGCACCCGGCTAATTTTTGCATTTTTAGTAGAGACAGGGTTTCACCATGTTGGCCAGGCTTGTCTTGAACTCCTGACTTCAAGGCCTCCCAAAGTGCTGGGATTATGGGTGTGAGCCACTGCACCTGAATCCTGAAGACAGTTTTAATTAAACTTTACTTTATAGCTTTAAGCCACAAGTTCCATAACTTGAATTTTCTTTATGACCAGCACATAGGTATCCATATAAATTTGAAAGTTGGTAAAATTATGTCAATAGCAAAGTGGTAGCTTATTAAAAACATAAATGTCTGTTTTGTTGACTGAAGAGTTTTCTGTTATGTGCAGGGTGTATATACCAATTTTCAGGGGCTTTAAAAATATATATTTAATTGAATATGTACTCATTTTATATGCTCTTTGCATTAGGTACTGTGTAAGATACTAAATATTACAGGAGTAAATAAGGAAAGTAGTCTCCATCCTCAAGAAATTTAGAGTCCAGTGTGTGACACAATTGTTAAACAAAGTCATAAAATATGTGATTTTTCATGATTGGTTTTTTTCACTTAGTAGAATGTTTTCAAGTTTTACTCATGTTGTATCATGTATCAGTTGCATTTTTGCTTTTTATTTACCATTTTGCTATTCCACCGTATGGATATATCACATTTCGTTGCTAGGATTTTTGCTGTGGCCATTCGTAGAACTATCCCTACTATAGAGCGTAAGACATAGACCCAAAGAACAGGGAGTTGTAGGAGAGAGAAGCACAAACTCTCCCAGTAATTTCACTGGGAATGCTAAAGAAATAAGGCCACTCCAACTTCCACTCTGTGGTTCTTTTTAAAAATAATTTGTATCTATGTATTTTTTAAACTGTTATATTAGGTTCAGGTGGATATGTGCAGCCTCGTTACATAGGTAGACTCATGTCATGAGGATTTGTTGTACCACGTGGTTTGTCTCTGTTATAATGGACTTACTTACTTATCTCTTCCCATGAATTCCTTGTTTGAAACTTTCCAATTTTATTTTAACATCACTGACCAATCTGTAAAGATCTTTGCCACTTGCCATTAATTGCTGTATATGTTTGCCTCCTGCTACTTTTTAAAACACAAAGTAGATGACAATGTGCATCTTACAAAGCTCTAGCATTTGGGAAGATTTTACTCTCTGCTGCCTTTCAGGGGCTGTAGTGTTGGAGAAGTTTCCTGTTGTACTCACATCTGAGCAGACTATTCTGTGAACAAAAGCAGCCTTTGTTTCTCCTACATCAGTTGGCCATTAGGGATATCCTTCTTCCTGACATTAGGGATATCCTTCTTCAGCAATAAGCATGAGCCAAAGAACAAATGCGGAAGTGATAATGGCGTGCCCTATGGGCCGTCTGCTCATGCATCTTACTTGTGCCCATTGACCCTGTTCTTGTCAGATCCCAGATGCTCCATGTCCATCTTATGATGGATTGCTGTTGGACCTGCACAAGTTTATGACTCTGTGTATCTGACAAAACCCAAATTACAAAGAATTCTTCTGGCTACGTAGTCACAACACGTCCCATAATCAGGCCCTCCGTCTGTATCATGTCCCAGTAGGAACCTGAGACATATTATTTGAGTGGCCTATTCCGTGCTGGAAAAGGCACTGTCATGCATGTCACTTATTGGGATGGACTCTCAGAAACAATATCTGTAAAAGATGAACAAAGCAACATTGGTCAGGGAAAAGAGTTAAACTGTGATGATGTTACAACAGTAACCTCAGTTCATCTCTCAGGGAACTCTGAGGCTTAAATGGCTTTCCAGATATACCACAAATTGAAGAAAAAGATTTGGTCTTTCTTTGTACCTTGAATCAACCGATTGTCAGAAACAGACCCGAAAGAGAGCTTTACCCTCGAACAAATCATTTTGCTGTGAGACATCCGCAAACAGCTCTCAGCATCTGGAGAGATGAGTTCCTGGATTCTGAGGGAGACCTGCGTGGTCCACCGAAACCTCGGCTGCATGTGTTCTTCCTAACTAGTCGTGTTTTAAAACACCGATAAGCTCAAAGATGAAGAATAAAACTTACTGTTGATATTTGATATTTCTCTCATTTCTATTGCCTTTTAAAATTTCTGGGTATGGTGTAGGCTCTTGTAAAGGTTTCAGTTGTTCTGTCTTTGAAATACTCAAACTTTCCCCACTATTATTAAGGAACTGTTTCCAAGAGAAAGGAGTGAGAAAGCAGAGAAAGCAGGACAAGGAAGAAAAACAATTCCAGCAAGAGTGTGATTCAGACAAAGTTCCACAGATTGTGATTCAGGTAGTTTCTCCTGATCCTGGGGGATGACTTTGGGTAAATTATGCTACAGATGATGGAACTAGACTTTCGAAAATTAACATCCTGCAGTTGTTGGTTAACTGGAGCATAAACTTCCAGGCTTCTTGCTTTTCGCTATGAGGATAAGCAGATCCAGCAATCTTTGTACCATACACTAAAGAAAATTGATGATGTGGGCCAGAAAAGACAACGGTACACACAAATAGGTGAGGGACACACTGCAAGAGTCAAAAAAAAAAAAAAAAAAAAAAAAGATAGAAAGGATTCTGGACTGAAGACAACAGTGTCAGCTACAGGGAATGATGTTGGAGTATACACTAAAAATACATTTTCTTATAACCAAAGCTACCTGTATTTCCTTTCTCTTTTCACTTTCTAGCATTTGGGATTATTAAAACACTCAATTATTCCCACTTTTTTATATTGATCAAGGTGATTACCTGTCTTCTCCTTTTGCTTAGAATGCTTTACTTTTACTTTTTTTCCCCAAGATGATACAGAAAATTAACGTTATTTTGCTATTGATTCAACTTATTGATTTTGGAAATTGGAGAACACACGTGAGATATTTTCTGTGTTAAAATGTCAAGTAAAGGCCTGAACTATTTGGAAACATTTCAGTTTTCATGTTCAATAGATAAGATGCCCAGAACTCACCATAGAAGATGAAACTTTTGCGAACAGTGACCTCTAATTAGGAGAGAATATCTTATTTGTAGGCCGATTTCTTCCATATCTCTTGCTAATATTTTTTTCTGCTTGACTTAGCATGTCTCTTACTATAGTATTTGGAGGATAATGGAAATTGGATTAAGGCAGCAAAATGCTGAAATGGGAGAAAAGTGTGTGTGTGTGTGACTTTTATGTGTTTTAGTAAAAAAGTAGTCCTTTAAACTGTGTGAGAGATTCCACAGCCTTGTTTCCATTAAGTAGCAAACATCAGGGCATATATGAACTGTTCAATAATTTTTCAGTTCAAGCTAAAGCTATCTTCTCTTTCTTATCTTAAAATTCCAAACATTCAAAAAGCCACAAATAAATATGATGGGGTCCTAATGCTTTTATCAGGATAACAAAAGTACAGTTGTCTTTTAAAGCGTTTCACTAACCTGAAGGCACATTTATGGTCATTTCTCAAATCATTTTTCACTTTTTGCCTTTAGCACACAATTGTCATTTAACAAATCAATTAATAAGCTACATAAAACAATACATTTATGCCCTGAATATATATATATTTATTTCATGTATGAGTATGTTGTAATTTTCAATAAATATTTTATAAAAAGCATATCTTAACATATGGATTTTTCAATTAAAATCTTCAATAGGTTTTAATTGCTTTCAGAAAAAAAATGATGACCTTCCATGATATAAGGAGATTTTTCCCCACCTAGACTTTGCCTATTTCTACAACTTCTTTTTACACTTTTTCCTATGTGGCCTAACCATCAGCTAAACCAAGAAACTTTTCCCAAGTATTTCAATGGTCATACTCTCTTCTATGTGTATTTTGTATAACATATTTTCTCAAAATTTTCACTATTTATAGTGTATTACACTTGTGACTCCGGTTTATTCAGAACTTATGCCAATATTTTTCCAAAGCTTTCTTTGTTTTCTTTCCAGGAGGAGTTAGGATTTCTACTCCATTCTTCTCTGTGTAATGTTAACATTGCACATATACTCCACCATATTACATGTGTTGATTTACTTGTTTCTCTCTCATATCATAATTTATCAAAAATTACTTACCAAGTATTTATCATATCTCAGTCCAAATATTAAAGATACAATGATGAATAAAGTAATCCCTATTTTCTAGTAGCTCCCAAAGGAAAAAAAAATGATTTATATGGTGACATAAGTATTACAAATGAGATATGCTTTTTTCTTGAAGGGTTTTTTGTATCTCTATTTCCTTCAGTTCTGCTCTGATCTTAGTTATTTCTTGCCTTCTGCTAGCTTTTGGATGTGTTTGCTCTTGCTTCTCTAGTTCTTTTAATTGTGATGTTAAGGTGTCAATTTTAGATCTTTCCTGCTTTCTCTTGTGGGCATTTAATGCTATAAATTTCCCTCTAAACACTGCTTTAAAAGTGTCCCAGAGATTCTGGTATGTTGTATCTTTGTTCTCATTGGTTTCAAAGAACATCTTTATTTCTGCCTTCATTTTGTTATGTACCCAGTAGTCATTCAGGAGCAGGTTGTTCAGTTTCCATGTAGTTTAGCAGTTTTGATTGAGTTTCTTAGTCCTGAGTTCTAGTTTGATTGCACTGTGGTCTGAGAGACAGTTTGTTATAATTTCTGTTCTTTTACATTTGCTGAGAAGTGCTTTACTTCCAACTATGTGGTCAATTTTGGAATACTGTGTGATGTGGTGCTGAAAAGAATGTATATTCTGTTGATTTGGGGTAGAGAGTTCTGTAGATGTCTATTAGGTCCACTTGGTGCAGAGTTGAGTTCAATTCCTGAATATCCTTGTTAACTTTCTGTCTTGTAGACTTGTCTAATGTTGACAGTGGGGTGTTAAAGTCTCCCATTATCATTTTATGGGAGTCTAAGTCTCTTTTTAAGTCTCTAAGGACTTGCTTTCTGAATCTGGGTACTCCTTTATTGGGTGCATATATATTTAGGATAGTTAGCTCTTCTTGTTGAATTGATCCCTTTACCATTATGTAACAGCCTTCTTTGTCCCTTTTGATCTTTGTTAGTTTAAACTCTGTTTTATCAGAGACTAGGATTGCAACCTCAGCCTTTTTTTGCTCTCCATGTGCTTGGTAGATCTTCCTCTATCCCTTTATTTTGAGCCTATGTGTGTCTCTGCACGTGAGATGGGTCTCCTGAATACAGCAAATTGATGGGTCTTGATCTTTATCCAATTTGCCAGTTGGTGTCTTTTAATTGGTGTTCATTTAGTCCATTTACATTTAAGGTGAATATGGTTATGTGTGAACTTGATCCTGTCATTATGATGTTAACTTGTTATTTTGCTTGTTAGTTGATGCAGTTTCTTCCTAGCATCGATGGTCTTCACATTTTGGCATGGTTTTGCAATGGCTGCTACTAGAATCCAGGAGCTGTTTGTTTGAAATGATCAATAAAATTGATAGACCACTAGCAAGATGAATAAAGAAGAAAAGAGAGAAGAATCAAATAGATATGATAAAGAATGATAAAGGGGATATCATCGCTGACCCCACAGAAATACAAACTGCCAGCAGAGAATACCATAAACACCTCTACACAAATAAACTAGAAAACCTAGAAGAAATGGATAAATTCCTGGAAACACACACTCTCCCAAGACTAAGCCAGGAAGAAGTTGAATCCCTGAATAGACCCATAGCAGGCTCTGAAATTGAGGCAATAATTAATAGCCCTCCAACCAAAAAGAGTCCAGGACCAGACGGATTCATAGCCGAATTCTACCTGAGGTACAAGGGGGAGCTGGTACCATCCATGCTGAAACTCTTCCAATCAATTGAAAAAGAGGGAATCCTCCCTAACTCATTTTATGAGGCCAACATCATCCTGATACCAAAGCCTGGCAGAGACACAACAAAAAAAGAGAATTTTAGACCAATATCCCTGATGAACATTGATGCAAAAATCCTCAGTAAAATACTGGCAAATGGAATCTAGCAGCATATCAAAAAGCTTATCCACCGTGATGAAGTGAGCTTCATCCCTGGGATGCAAGGCTGGTTCAACATACACAAATCAATAAATGGAATACAGCATATAAACAGAACCAAGGACAAAAACCACATGATTATATCAATAGATGCAGAAAAGGCCTTTGACAAAATTCAGCAGCCCTTCATGCTAAAAATGCTCAATAAATTCGGTATTGATGGCACATATCTCAAAATAATAAGAGCTATTTATGGCAAACCGACAGCCAATATCAGTCTGAATGGGCAAAAACTGGAAGCATTCCCCTTAAAAACTAGCACAAGACAGGGATGCCCTCTCTCACCACTGCTATTCAACACAGTATTGGAAGTTCTGGCCAGGGTAATCAGGCAAGAGAAAGAAATAAAGTGTATTCAATTAGGAAAAGAGGAAGTCAAATTATCCCTGTTTGCAGATGACATGATGGTATATTTAGAAAACCCCATTGTCTCAGCCCAAAATCTCCTTAACCTGATAAGCAACTTCAGCAAACTCTCAGGATACAAAATCAATGTGCAAAAATCACAAGCATTCCTACACACCAATAACAGACAAACAGAGAGACAAATCATGAGTGAACTCCCATTCACAATTGCTTCAAAAAGAATAAAATACCTAGGAATCCAACTTACAAGGGATGTGAAGGACCTCTTCAAGGAGAACTACAAACCACTCTCAATGAAATAAAAGAGGACACAAACAAATGGAAGAACTTTCCATGCTCATGGACTGGAAGCATTAGTATCATGAAAATGGCCATACTGCCCAAGGTAATTTATAGATTAAATGCCATCTCCATTAAGCTACCAATGACTTTCTTCACAGAATTGGAAAAAAAGACTTTAAAGTTCATATGGAACCAAAAAAGAGCCCGCATTGCCAAGACAATCCTAAGCCAAAAGAACAAAGCTGGAGGCATCATACTACCTGACTTCAAACTATACTACAAGGCTACAGTAACCAAAACAACATGGTACTGGTACCAAAACAGATATATAGAACAATGGAACAGAACAGAGCTCTCAGAAATAATACCACACATATACAACCATCTGATCTTTGATAAACCTGACAAAAACAAGAAATGGGGAAAAGATTCCCTATTTAATAAATGGTGCTGGGAAAACGAGCTAGCCGTAAGTAGAAAGCTGAAACTGGATCCCTTCCTTACATCTTATACAAAAATTAATTCAAGATGGATTAGAGACTTAAATGTTAGACCTAAAACCATAAAAACCCTAGAAGAAAACCTAGGCAATACCATTCAGGACATAGGCACGGGCAAGGACTTCATGTCTAAAACACCAAAAGCAATGGCAACAAAAGCCAAAATTGAAAAATAGGATCTAATTAACCTAAAGAGCTTCTGCACAGCAAAAGAAACTACCGTCAGAGTGAACAGGTAAACTACAGAATGGGAGAAAAATTTTGCAGTCTACTCATCTGACAAAGGGCTAATATCCAGAACCTACAAAGAACTCAATCAAATTTACAAGAAAAACAAACAAACAAATAAACCCATCAAAAAGTGGGCAAAGGATATGAACAGACACTTCTCAAAAGAAGACATGCATACAGCCAACAGACACATGAAAAAAGGCTCATCATCACCAGCCATAAGAGAAATGCAAATCAAAACCCACAATGAGATACCATCTCACACCAGTTAGAATGGCGATCATTAAAAAGTCAGGAAACAACAGGTGCTGGAGAGGATGTGGAGAAATAGGAACACTTTTACACTGTTAGTGGGACTGTAAACTAGTTCAACCATTGTGGAAAACAGTGTGGCGATTCCTCAAGAATCTAGAACTAGAATTATCACTGACCCAGCCATCCCATTACTGGGTATTTACCCAAAGGATTATAAATCATGCTGCTATAAAGACACATGCACACATATGCTTATTGTGGCACTATTCACAACAGCAAAGACTTGGAATCAAACCAAATATCCATCAATGACAGACTGGATTAACAAAATGTGGCACATATACACCATAGAATACTCTGCAGCCATAAAAAATGATGATTTCATGTCCTTTGTAGGGACATGGATGCAACTGGAAACCATCATTCTCAGTAAACTATCGCAAGAACAGAAAATTAAACGCTGCATGTTCTCACTCATAGGTGGGAATTGAACAGTGAGAACACTTGGACACAGGAAGGGGCATATCACACACCAGGGCCTGTTGTGGGGTGGGGGGAGGGGGTAAGGATAGCTATAGGAGATATACCTAATGTAAATGACGAGTTAATGGGTGTGGCACCCCAACATGGCACATGTATACATATGTAACAAACCTGCACATTGTGCACATGTATCCTAGAACATAAAGTATAATAAAAAAAAGAATTTTTTGTTGTTTATAAGCCAAAAAAGAAATAAAAATGAGATATGCAAAAGAACCATGATAACACAGGTGACTAGTAACTTAGGAGGAAACAGTAGTTAGGGAAGATGATAAGGGAGGGAGGAATAAACTTAATCTGGGCTTTGAGTAATGAACAGAACTTTTCTAGATTGAGTTCAAAGTGGGAGTGCAAATAATATTCCACACAAGATCAGAATAATCAAAGGAAAGTAAGTATAAAATTTTATAATGTTTCTAGAGAAAATAATAACTTGAGTGCATAACGAAATTAAAGCTATGTGCAGTGAATAAGGTTACTTTTTGTTTAATTTTTTCCTTTCTTTTATACTGTTAATACATTTATTTTTTGAAGTAGTGCTTTTTTAAAAAAAAAAAAATTGGTAATTGAGAAAAGCACAAACAAATGGAGTGCATTAAGACAGCACCTATGCTGCCATTCAAAAACAAACATTGGTTACATTTGGTGACCATCATTTACCCTTCTAAATCATAAGAATATTTGCATGGGGGAGGTGGACACAAGGAGTAGGAGGGAGACTTTTATAAGAATGAATAGGCTGGTGGCAGTGGCTCTTGCCTGTAATTCCAGCACTTTGGGAGGCCCAGGCGGGAGGACCACAGGGTCAGGAGATCGAGACCATCCTGGCTAACACGGTGAAACCTCCTCTCTACTAAAAATACAAAGAATTAGCTGGGCATGGTGGCAGGCACCTGTAATCCCAGCTACTGGGGAGGCTGAGGCCGGAGAATGGCGTGAACACGGAAGGCAGAGCTTGCAGTGAGCCAAGATGGCGCCACTGCACTCTAGGCTGTGCAACAGAAAAAAAAGAATAAATAAAATAAAATTTAGGATAATTATAATAAAAAAGTATTAGATTTACTTTATCTAATAGAAAAAAAGTTAAGCATAACAATTTAGATAACTGCTTTTTTGGTCTGATATGCATTAATTTCTTCAGTATCTCTTTGAGATTAATAAAAAATAAATCAAACCTGTGTTTTTTGGTTAAAACAAAAAACTCTTTTTTTTCTAACTTGTTGGGTGTTGTGTAAGAGTCCATGATCATAGTTGTCATTGGCATCAGTTTTGAAAATACCACAGGTTTGAATAACAAGTGGCTGTTTTTCTTTATTCCCTGCCACATCTTTGGCAACTGGAACAGTGCTTAGTACAGTGGATACATTTAATAATTTTATGTTGAGTAAATAAAAAAATACAACCAGCAGAGATTAGTTTATGAGGTAAAGATTGTCTGTTGTGAAATATTTTATTGAGATGTTTTCAAAATGGTAGTGCTTGCTTTATTTTGAATCTTCCACATTTTGTTTGTTTTCTGTCATTTTTATATTTTGTTGAAGAGTTGTCAAATTGCTTTTTCCCTACATTTTCATTTTCAATGTGTCTATAAACCTATAAAAATTTGTTTACTCATTCTTACATAATCTTTCTTTTACTTCATCCAAAAGGATAGAAGTCACAAGACTTGTTTCAGCTTTAACAAGTAAAGAGCATGAGGCAGTCACCTTTATCTTCACAAAAAGGAAAAGCTGGACACACTGAAAATCGATTACTTTTTTTGGACTCATCAGAGAACTGATGTCAGAGTAAGCTACTATACCAAAATCTAGAAAGGTTGAACAGTAGAGCAACCAAGATCTGCTGACCTGGAAGAGAAGTCAATGGAACCATATTCTGAAGTAAGCAAGAAGAAAAAAACAAACCAAACAAAAAACAAAAACAAAGAAAGCTTTGTCTATAGAAGAACAAAGGTAAGAATTAGTCATGTTGCTTGTCAAAAACTATGTAAACAAGTAGGAAGTGGAGTAAACTATTTAAAGAAGAAGCTATCAAGTTAGAATTACACATCTAGAAAAATTATTGTCCAAAAATGAAGGAAAAATAAAGACTTTCTCAGAAAAAAAAATAAAAGAAGAAATTTTTTGACTAGTTCTGCAATAAATATTAAAATAATTTCTCCAAGTGGTAAAATAATAATGTGAGAAATGGATCTACATAAAGGTAGGAAGAGTGTTAGAAAAAAGGAATAAATGAAGGTAACATAATATCTTTTATTTTTCTTATTATTAATTGATCTTTAGAGCGATAGTAATAATGTATTGAAGGACTATAATCGGTTTGATATCAGTTATTAATGTTTGATATTTCTTTCTCACTTAAATGCTTTTGTGCCATATAGTGGGTCTGTTCTTTTTTTTATTATTTATTTATCTACTTTAGATATAAAATAGCACTGTTTTGTTATCTGCAGCTCTAAAATATGTCTTGATAATCAGAAGAGCAAATCCCTTATTCTTATTCTTTTTCTGAAAAATTCTATTATTAGGTAATTATTGGGCTGTCATTAAAAACATTTTCTCTCAAACTTATTTTAAAAATCAGCTTGTTTAACTTTATTTTACAAAAGGTGTTTTGTTTGGAAAGACACTACATTTATAAAGTATTTTGGGGATAAATGATAACTTTATCATGTTGAATAATATTGAAATTCCAACCCTGCTGATCCTCCAAATATTTTTTTTTGTGGAACTGTTTTCTTTTTTTATTTATTTTTGCCCACTCATATATTTATAGTTACTTTTTTATCTGTCTTTCTTAATCTTAAACTGATTTCTTATTCTATATTATTTTATCAGCTACAAGTCTTTGCATTATGGTAAACTGTAGCAGTGATAAAAGCCATACTTCCCTTGCTTCTGATCTTAATGGGAATGATCATAAGAAGTATATTCACTTGAGGTTTTAGTAGATAATTTTTCTCAAGATGAAACACTTTATTCAAGTCTTAGATGCTGTTATTTTTTTAAAAATCAAATATGAGTGCTTAATAGCAAATGACTTTCTGCACTTAATAGCTAATGTTTTTTTCTACACGCGTTGAGTTATCTGCATGTGTGTATCTGTTTCATACTTATACATATATATAAATTATAATACAAATTAAAATAACATTATTTAATATCTATTACATATAATAACTAAATATTTATTATATATAATAGCTAAATATTATATGTAATAGCTATGTATGCTAATGTAACAGATATATATATATATGTTAAATATGTCAATGTGATTTTTTGCATTGTCAGATATTCTAATATGTTATTTCATACTTATTATTCAACTTAACCATCAAATATTTATTTGGACCTACTCTTTGCCAGCCAGTGCCTAAGACAGTCTTTGGGGTACACTGGTGAACAAAATGATACCCTCATATAAGGCATAAAACATACTGGTCATGGTGAATTATGATATGTGTATAGCTCTAGATTCCATTCGCCTGTGTTGTAGTTATGATAGCTTATAGGTTTGTAAATAAGATCATTTTAAACACCATTTTATTTTCTTTTTCTCTTATTTTACTGATGTAAGATCATATTAGCCTCATAAAATTATTTTCTCTTTTTCTCTCTACAATGATTTCTGTAAAACAGAACTTATGTGCTTCTGGAAGATTTTGTAACGCATCTCCTAGATTGCATTTTTGGTATATTTGAGTCTGTGACGTGAATCTTGAATATATTGGCATAAGTTTATTAGGCTCAAGAAATTTCTGTCATCCAGCAAATGAGAACTTTAAGTTGAAAACATGAGATTTTGTTATGGAAAGATAGAACAATTTTTTCCGTATCTGAATGTGCATCTAAGAATCCTATTGCTTCTTGACCTTTTGGCTAAGATCAGGTGAGACTTATTAGCCAAATAGCCATTTTTATTATGATGACCATTATTACTTCAAGAAGGCAGTATAAGGCAATGTAGAAGACAAAAAAAAGTACTGTCTTAGGTGTTGAGGGAGCAAGTTCAAGTCCCAGGACTTCCCTAGGTCAACGATTTGACCAAGACAAAGTCTCAATGGACTCAGCTGCCAAATGGGTGACTACTAGAGTCCTTATCATTTTTCACATGGTTATGTAAAGCAATTTAGAGCCAAAAGTTAAATGCAAATGAGTTTGAAAAGCTATCTGAGCATACCTAAAATTGTGGGGTTGACTGTTTTCTATAATCAAGTGATTATTCACATAAGGAGCTTGATTGAGTTCCTTCACTAGGGCTTTCTGTGATCCACTTAGTTTTTGCATTATATTACTTTAGTATTAATGTAACTGTGATTAAATAAATGACATATAGTAATTTAGATAGCAAATAAAATAGAGACCTTTTAGTCATGATTTTTTAAATGAGCTTCAGAAATATTTTAAGATAAGTGTGAGCGTTTTTAAAGAATTCTAGAATTAAATGCAAATGTTCTCTCTTTTTCCCTAGAACTTGGTTATTTTCTGTTTTTGATCTGTATGATTGTATGAGTTTCCTAGGACTGCTATAACAAAGTACCATAAACTGATCACTTAAAACAAGAAAAATGGATTGTTTCACAGTTCTGAAGTCTAGATGTCCAAAATCGAGGTACTGGCAGGGTCAGGTTCCCTTTGACATCCACAGGGAAGAATCTTACATTGCCCCTTCCAAGGTCTCATGGTGCCCATCAGTCTTCGACATTCTTTGGCTTGCAGTTGCATTACTCTGATCTCTGTCATAATGTATTTTTTTCTTATGTGTTTTTTTTTTCTTTTTTTTTCTTATAAAGATACCAGTCAAATTGCTTTAAGGTTCCACCCTACACCAGTATACATCGGCAATTACCATAGTTCTTTTTGTTTTCCTTCCTTCCTGCCCTTCCTTCCTTCCTTCCTTCCCTTCCTCCTTCTTTTCTTTCTTATCTTTTTTCTTTTCTTTTCTCTTCCTTCCTTCCTTCCTTCCTTCCTTCCTTCCTTCCTTCCTTCCTTCCTTTTCTTCCTTCCTTCCTTCCTTCCTTCCTTCCTTCCTTCCTTCCTTCCTTCCTTCCTTCCTTCCTTCCTTTCTTTCTTTCTTTCTTTCTTTCTTTCTTTCTTTCTTTCTTTCTTTCCTTCCTTCCTTCCTTCCTTCCTTTCTTTCTCTTTTCCTTCCCTCCCTCCCTCCCTCCCTCCCTCCCTCCCTCCCTCCCTCCCTCCCTCCCTTCCTTCCTTCCTTCCTTCCTTCCTTCCTTCCTTCCTTCCTTCCTTCCTTCCTTCCTTCCTTCCTTCTTTCCTTCCTTCTTTCTCTCCTTCTCTCTTTGTTTTTTTGACAGAGACTCACTCTGTTGCCCAGGCTGGAGTTCAGTGGCACAATCTCAGCTCACTGCAACCTTCGCCTCCCAGGTTGAAGCAATTCTTCTGCCTCAGCCTCCCGAGTAGCTGTGACTACAAGCGCATGCTACCACACCTGGCTACTTTTTTGTATTTTTAGTAGTGACAGGGTTTCACCGTGTTAGCCAGTATGGTCTCCATCTCCTGACCTCGTGATTCACCCACCTCAGCCTCCCAAAGTGCTGGGATTACAGGCGTGAACCACTACGCTTGGCCTACCCTATCTCTAAACAAGGTCACATTCTGAGATATTAGAGGTTAGGACTTCAACATGTCTTTTTCAAGGACAAAATTCCACCCATTACAATAATATAATACAGATGAAATAACACAGAAATGTAAGCACAGCTTTATTCTCAAATGCTATTTTAAGTGTCACAAGCATAGTTCATTCGATTGATTGATGCAAGGAGATAGTAATGGAAGCTCAGCATGACTTTAAAATCAAGCAAATACATATTAAACCTGGAAAAAAGTAAAAAGGTTATTTCTAGACAACTAAATATTGTATCACAATTCTTCCTCCCAGGAAGCAGTTATGTATTAGACTCCATTTGAACTCATGAGAAGTAATAGGACATCATTTTGTGTTCTTAGCTTTTCAGAACAAGGCAGGTGGTCTATTTATGTAGTTTCTGCAACTTAGGAGAATGGATGACACCTGTGACATTCAGACAATCAGCATTGGACTCTCATTAAGGCATGCTGTTTGCTGCCGCCCACGGCTGACTTGATGACCGAGTAAATGATTCACTGGCATCCTGTTGGTAATTTCTGATCGACATGCAGTCCCTGACTATTTCAGTACATACCACTAGAATGCGTTAACCTCAAAAACAATTCCTCTTTTTCATTAGCTCTCAGACAGGAACCACTTAATTTACACAAAAGATAAGGTACTGGAAGAATTTAATTATTATTATTTTTAAACACTACTGTGACCTTTATCAGTTTTCCAAGATATAATTTACTTTTTGTAGTGTTTGTTTTTAAAATAACAATTTGTTTAAAGTTTAACACATTTATATTTTTGAAAACATTTTGTTTTAATATATTTTCTTTTTTTACTTTGAGCTGTATTATCTATTAAAATAAAACTCAAAAAGCAACATTTGTAAACTGTTTTAGTATAAAACACATAACATAAAATGTATCATCTTAACTATTTCTAAGTATACAGTTCAGTAATGTTAAGTGTATTTACATTACTGTATAAGCTGGACATGTTATGTTTTATAAATTCTACATTTTCTAACACTAATCTATTTTGTGGGTGTATTTGTGCAAATCATTTTTGATAGATTCTTTAGAAGTCTGTATCAACAGGCCAGGCGTGGTGGCTCACGTCTGTAATCCCAGCACTTTGGGAGGCCAAGGAAGGTGGATCATGAGGTCAAGAGATCAAGACCATCCTAACCAACATGGTGAAACCCTGTCTCTACTAAAAATACAAAAAATTAGCTGGGCGTGGTAGCACACGCCTGTAGTCCCAGCTACTAGGGAGGCTGAGGCAGGATACTCTTTTGAACCCCGGAGGTGGAAGTTGCAGTGAGCTGAGATCGCGCCACTGCACTCCAGTCTGGTGACAGAGCGAGAGCCCGTCTCACAAAGAAAAAGGAAAACAAACAAACAAACAAACAGTTTCTTTGTTAAGTAATATTATATGTGACCATAAGTAATATTTTATGTGACCATTTGAGATATATTTGTATATGAGTATTTTCAAATTTTGACTAGTATAGGTCACTTTCAATAAACAGTGTGCATTAGTTACTCCCATATTTACTAGTACAAAATAAAATCATAAAATCTAATCATCAGATAAAAAGTAGAGAACTCATCTAGTCTTAGCCTTATCTGGTGAATGAATTCTGTCACCATAGCTTTTGTCCTAAATGATACTAGGTGATTTAAGCAACATAGTCCCTCAAAATGTTAGCTTAGTATACTGGTTGAATTTGAAGGCAAAGTCGTGTTCTGTTTGAATGTCTTGGTTCCAGAGACTTTAGTAAATAAGGCAGCTTATTTGTTTGTTTGTTTGTTTGTTTTTGTTTGAGTCAGGGTCTGGTCTTTTGCTCAGGCTGGAGGGCAGTGGTGCGATCTCAGCTACTGCAACCTTGCAATCTCCGCCTCTTGGGCTGAAGAGATCCTCCTGCCTCAGCTTCCTGAGTAGCTGGAGCTGCAGATGCGTGCCACCACACCTGGAGCACTTTGTATTTTTGTAGAGAAGGGGTTTCGCCATGTTGCCCAGGCTGATCTAGAACTCCTGGGCTCAATCGATCTGCCCACCTTGGCCTCTCAAAGTGCTGGGATTACAGGTGTGAGCCACCACGTCCAGCAAAGGCACCTCATTTCTGCTGAAAACTGCCTCCTTTCTTTTTCCTCTGGTTTTACAGTTTAAAAACTATTTCAGTGTGACAGTATTTCCTGGCTTTGAAGACTAATATCATGAGTTCTTTTCACATATCCACATTAAATACCCTTTGTTCCCTCAGTTTTATTTCCAGAGGGGAACAGATCATTTGGCTTTTTTATTGTTCTCCTGTAGACACCGTAAGTTTGTCATTTTTCCATTTAAAGTTTGCTGTCAGCAAGGCAAATATTATTGTTACTATCCAGACACCAAGCAGTAGCCTAGGATAATCATCTCCATTGTTGACATAATTTCATACAGATTCTTGTAATGTAAATCCACATTATCCCATTGAGAACTAATTGAATACCTCTTAGTGACCATTAAGGCTTAGAAGAGAAAGAAAGTTATGAAAAATGTGATAGCTGATATCATCTTGGTCAAAATTATAAATAGAAATTGCTTCAAAAAAGTCTTGCTTCTACTTGGATGGAACTGGAGGCCATTATCCTAAGTGAAGTAACTCAGGAATGGAAAACCAAACACTGCATGTTCTCATTTGTAAGTGGGAGCTAAACTATGGTACGCAAAGGCATACAGAGTGGCATAACAAACTCTGGAGACTGGGAAAGAAGGAGAGTGGGAGAGGAGCAAGGGATAAAGGAGTCATCTATTGGGTACAATGTACACTGTTCAAGTGAGAGGTAAACTAATGGTCCAGACTTCACGACTATGTCATTCATCCATGTAACCAAAAACCACTTGTATCCCTAAATTTATTGAAATTTCTTTTTTAAAAAAGAGAGACTAAAATAAAAATAGAACATCTGGGGTTTGAATGAAGAAAAAAAACTTACTCCTATTTAGTTTACCTTGGAGCTCTCAATTACAGAAATCATCTTGAATGAATACATAATTAAATTAGTGCTTAGAAAATTATCTACATTTAAAAAGATTTCTGAATATAAAATTGAGGTCCATTTATTAAATATTTTCTTATAATACAGGAAAACACAAGACACAAAATAACTTCAAAAATCACTCATAAACATAATCACAACTGACCACTGTTAACACACACAAACATGCACATGCATGCACACACACACAGACACACAGACACACACAGACACACAGACACACACACACTTGTCTATTGTATGAAAGAAAGTATACCTTAGGCTATTTATTCTATAGCCGTGTTGAAATACTGCAGGATTTCTCCAACTTCTTACAATAGAGTTAAAATTACTATATAGTGTAATTTGATTGTGAATTCATTTTATAAAACCCAGGCAGTCTCTCACGTGCTGCCAAATACTACCTGGAAACAGGAAAAAGAAGCAACAACAACTAGAAAGTAGATCCTTGTGGTGTGTGTTGCGCCGTATTTATTTAAATGGAGATTATATTCCCGATTGAGAACTCAACATTAAATCCACCATAGACACAGAACCTGATATTCTAAAGCACAAAAATTGTATATTATTTATCTTACTATACATTTGAACTCTGAGACATAAGACTTAAAAGAAGCTTAAAGGAACAGTATATGTATTGACATATGAGAATTGGGAACTGGTCTTAAATTATGAATGAAGCATGTAGAATATGCCTGAGACTTTTTATAAACATATCATCATGTTTGTAAGAGACACTATTTAAATACATGTTAATGCCTTAGGATAATAGCACCATTTTTTGCCAATTATTTAAATAACCCGTGCCTCTTAAAAAGAGATATATTGAAAACGTGAAGTAATACCACTTTTTCTCTATTATTTCTTTTAGCAAATCAGAGATATGAAAAATGTTTCTTTTAGCCTTAAGGCTTCCTGCAGAATCCTGCAGAATTACTGAAAATATGGAAACATCTCATACTTCACAGGAAAGTTATAAAAATAATTGTTGGTCACCTGCTAGAACTTTTCACTACAAGCGTTAGTTAATGATATGGAAAATGGTTGGAGTTTATACTGATTTTACTGGCTCAGTTTCTGTGTGACTTTGAGCAATTTACTCAAACTTTTGGAGTTTCCTTTACCCTTGTTTGCAAAAAGTAGTCAATCTGAGTCTCTGATATATAAAGTTCTAGACAATTCACACACTTATGAATCTACAAAGTAGAGAAGGAACCTGAAAGGCTAGCTATATACTATACAATATACTAGCTATATACTATACAATATACTATCCTGTCCACGTGTTCAAATTTGTATTCTAACTTGAAGGGTTTAGAAATTTTTGAGAATGGAGAATGTTTGGTTTCTTTGCAAAAGCAAAATGCCTAATGAGAAACTGTTCAATATAGTTTGCAGTTGCTATATATGTTCTTGCTTTTTGGGGGAAGTAGTATTGTCTAAAAAAGTAAGCTGACATGATCAACTCTATCAGATATAATATATGATCCTTAAATTAAGAATATTTTTAACATACAAAATGCATGCATTTTATTTTTGTGTAATGTCTATTCTTGATTTTAAATCCTATTAATAAGTACTAAAGAAGAATGATACAATATCTTCTTTTTATAACATTTTTTACCCAAACAAAACTCCTGTTGTATATATTTGGAGAGTAATTTTAAATGGGAAAAATGATGTCAGTAAATCCCACTGAGGTGAAAACCCTCTTAAACAGTTGATATCCAAACCCACAGACTCTCAGTAATCTAATGTCAATTTGTATCTTTTGAGATATACTGTACAAATTAAATAAGTCAAAATTTTAATGGTGGTTTTATTAAACCTTTCATATCACAAAATTTCTTTAATTTAAAATCGTGGTGCAGTAATGTAAAAATTATTCCTAATATTGCATTTTAGAGAGTTAGCATTTGGTTCAATAACAGAGCTTATTCATGCTTATTTATAATAGAAAACTAGATGATTTTCCATTTGTAGTTTTTGAAGTGTGAACACAAACTGGTATCTGGCAATTGTTCTAAGCTTAATAAAATGACTCTAAAGAAGTATTTTAAAAGACGTGCAATATTAACCATATATTTCCTTGGATTATATTTTCATGTGTTTCATACAGTCAGTATGCATTACTTTGAGCCTGATTTTACAAGATTTTAAAGTTGTAACCTGGGAAAAAATATATATATATTTCATTCTGTACACATGTGGTCAATTGTATTGCTGGCAATTTTCTTAGCAAACAGAACGCCATTAATACAGTGTCTGTCATCTATTGATTTAACTCAGCAAGTAGCTATATTAAGACAGATATGTGAACCCATCAAACTATAAACCTGAAAAGTAGGTGTGACTTTTGTTTGCAATAGTTCTTCTATCAGAGCCCTATTTAGCTTGAACTATTTGTCAAATAATAAAGAAAAAGTGAGAAAAGGACAGAGTTCTCAAACTGATGATCTGTGAGTGGATTCTGTCCATAGATGTGTTTTTTTGGCTGCATGATTTATCCAGAAAGTGATCTTTCAAAAATTTCCTAGTGAAAGGTTAACCATAAATCATCAGCAGCGTGAAGACAGCAGTTGTCACATGCTGAGGTTCCTACACGCAAACAATTGGCTGTAACTGACAACAATTCCCTCCCTTGGAAGACACATGCTTTCTAGACCACCCTACTTAGCTTGATCCACCAGTTATATTATGATACTTTCTGGTCCATGGAGGCATCTGCATCTTCTACTCCATGGTAACAATTTATTCCACTTCTATTACTGCTTTTTGAACATTGCTTATCAACTTCATGATCTCCTAGTTGTTGATCCGATTGCCAAATTACCAGGGGCAGAGCACTGCTTGTCTTACGTTTTTCTTCTCATCTAAGCCCTGATTATTTTTTCTTTTTTCTGACTTCTTTGCATATGCTCCCAAGATAAAATCATGTCTGAATTCCACCAAGTTTTTGTTGTTCTCTCCTAACTTTGAGAATGGAGAAAGGAAGAACAGAACCCCATTTTCACATGGATATCTGTTTGGAGGAGAAACTGATGAGAGTGAAATGAAAGAATAGGCAAGAGTGAAGAGGAAAATGGAAACCTTAAACCTCTTCCTCAACTAACATATCAAAGATACTGTTCAGGTTCCTAATGGGGAACAAGAACCATGGAAATTAGAGCTAGAAACTGAGCTTAAAGAGGCTACAACAAATTAAGTGTGGTGACAAATATGTCACAAATTATCTATCTTCATCTCTCAGAAGTTTACAAAGACAACAAAAAAAAGGTGCAATAATAGAGCTCAACTTTCATCATCCTTCCCCTACTTCTCCATTAAAACAAGACAAAAATTCACTATTGTTTATATATATGAGTGATTTATCTTTCTATGTTTAAAGACAGCTTAATATCAGGCACATTCAGCAAATAATCACAAATTCATTTTCATTTTGTGTATGCAATAGCAATATGAATATATTAATGTTGAATTCAGTTCTCTACATACAAAGTTTCAGTTTCTATATCATTTAAAAGAAGTAAGCTCATATATTTTAGTTGCAGGGAGATCCACTTGGAGGTAAGAGTGATACATTACAGAGGGATATTAAAATTAGCTTCAAGTTTCTTTATTTACTATTATCAGAATAGCAAATTCTTTTTCAAGAAAAGCTAGTTTTCCAATCATAAGATTTACTCCACAGTCTTACACAAACTGAAATCTGAATTTAACTGGCTAGGCAATGTAGAAGAGTTGTCTTAAAATATGCTTAGTTTGGATTTGGAGTATTGGTATAATAATTGAATTAGAATCAATTTTATAACTGAACAAAAAATTATTATAAAATTAAAAAGTTCAATTAAATTAAGCTGTTTTATGATTGAATTTAAGCCAAATGAGTTGGAGATGACTCACAAATAGTGCTTTCATTTTCCTGAATGAATCACTAATAAAAACAATTATTTTGAAAAATGGAGCTCTTCAGTTGTTCAGATAGAGCATATTTAATGTGTTCTAAGGATTTTTAAGCAATATGTACATAACTTCAACTCTGAAAACAGTAAAGTTAGGATAATTTGCAAGTTTAAAATTACCTTCCTTTTACTCTGTGACCATCCTGTGTTCATGTAAAATTGTACATATTTTCCATTTGACCTAATTTTGTCATGTTGTAAATATACCTTTTCTCTACATGGAACAAGCCTTCTGTCCACATGAGAGATTACAGCAGACAAAGCATATTCTGAGAAGGACAACTTACCCTTCTTTGTCTTAAATTTGACAGTATCATCACCTCTGTATGATTCTATACAACTAGAACTAATCACATGGTGCCATTAATTTCTGTCAATGTCAATTACCACACAAAAGCCAAGATTTCCAGGTCACTATTTCTCTTGTTCTAATCTAGTGCTTCTAAAATTTGATCCTGTATAAGCATCACCTGTAGAGTTGTTAAAACACTTATTCCTGAGATCAACCCCGAGAAATCCTGATTCAGGAGAAAATGCTGAGGCTTCCAGTCCAAGGGCTATACTTTGAGATTGCTGTACTCCCTTAAATCTCTGCATATGTCCTATATGACCCTGTTTCACAGCCTTCCTCAACCTCTGATTCCCTTTCACTGTGCTCTTTGAAACTCATGGTCTGTCAACAAAATCTCTAACATTCTCAACATCTTTGAATGTTTCTTCCATCTTCTTGCTCTGATAACCATTAAATACTTCCTTTGTCAATATATTCAGAAAAGTGTTGTGCTTTTTCTGTATGTACTTTAGAGGCTTTTTCAATTTATCTTCTCTTAGTAAAATTTTCCTGAATTAAACAAGTTTATATCTGTTTGGTTATCTTGCTTTTTTTCTTCCTTAGAGATTGATAGTATATGTATCTTGAATCTTCTTCAATTGTTAGCCCTTTTTTTTCATCTGCTTGTCTCTATTTCCTTTCCTTTTTTTCCTAAAAACCAGCTTTGTTGAGAAATAATTTGTGTACCACACACTTCACCTATTTAAAGTATGCAGACTAGTGGATTGTGGCATATTTACAGATGTGTGAAACCATCACTATAGTCCATTTTAGAACATTGTAACCTCTGTAAGGGGAACCCCGGTACCCTTGAGCTATTACTCTCCTGTTGGCTATCCCTTCATCCTAAGCAAACACTAATCTACCTTCTGTCCCTAAAGATTCACCTATTCTGGACTTTATTTTGAGTGAATTATATAATATGTGGACCTTTATGACTAGCTTATTTGACTTAGCAAATGTCTTCGAGGTTCATCCAAGTTGTGGCATGAACCAGTAGTCCATTCCTAGCCCACATAATATTGCATTGTGTAGACATACCACATTTATCTTATCCATTCATCTCTTGAGGAATATCTAGGTTTATTTTACCTTTTTAATATTACGGATAGTTGTGCTATGAACATCGGTACAGGCTTTTGTGTGAATGCTCATTTTTCTTATTATGTTTTTTGATTTTTAAAACTCATCTATTTCATCTTTTATTTCTCTTAAGGCATTATTTCTTATTTACTCTTGTATTCCCTCTAGTTTCAATTTTGTTTCAAAAATGAGTTTTTGTTTTATTTCCAATTCTTTCTTGAGTTCTGTCACTTAATATCTTGCAAGTCTGAATTTTTTTCATTTTGTGTTCTATTTTTAGATGTTGTTTAATGTATTTAAAACGGTAGATTGTAGTTTTGATATGATTTGTGAGTTTTTGTATGTCACTCTGTATGCTATTACTATATGTAGGGGTATGGTTTTCTCTTTTATTCCTATGTAATTTAACCTTTGGAATATTACGAATATTTTAGATTATTTTTTAATTTTTATTTTTAAGTTCCAGGGTACATGTGCAGGATGTTCTATTTTTAATTGTTCAGTGAATTTCGTTTTTCTAAACATTTAGAAGAAAGTGTAGTTCATGCTAACTTTCGCAACTTCACAGAACTCTGTCTTTTTTCATTTCATATACTGTTCAAAAATACGGTAGCTTGCTCTCTGAATTTTCTGGCTCTATTCCCATTCCTCATCTTTATATGAACCTTTCCTTCCTTTTGTCTATTGTCCCTGTCTTGACCAATTTTATTTCAGACCCAGCAGTTTCCCCTTGGTTTGGCCCCCTGTCTGGGAAGGATTTTAGGAGTTTAAAGGAACTTCACCGCTCCAGGCCTTTCAAACTTAACCATAAGATATTTACCCAACTCTTACTAGATTTGGGGCTGGAGAAAGGCTACCGTTCTTTTTCTGTTGTATAGTGCGTTTCACTTATTCAACCTGTGGTTGTTGGGGAGTTCTCCTATTTCCACTTCTGCCAGATGTTCCATTGTGTTCTCAGATTCCTCCTACACAGATAATGAAACTGTACTGGTCTTGGAGTAGTGATATTTGTCCCCACTTGCTTATATTTTAGGATTCATGGTTATACGTTATGGCCAACTTTTGCTGTAGATGTTGTCTACTAATTTTTGGTATCTAGTTTCTCTCTCTGTTGTTTTGTTTTATTATTGTTTGTTTCCTTGGGTTATGAAACATTAAATAACTATGCCATCATTGACTCATTCCATAATCCAGTTGTTAATTTTTGATGTAGGGGCAAGAATAGCCTTTCAAATTACTAGGTAAAAGAGTTGAGTAAGTTGTAGACATAAATATAGATAATTGTAGCTGTAAAGTTAATAATTTTTCAATATAAGAAAAATACAATCATGTTTTATCAGAATTTTGATTAATTTTGAACTTTGCAACATTTTTTATTTTATCTTTTGCTTATAATTAATCTAACAATTCATCAGATTTCATCATATCACGTATTTGTTTAGTACTCTCCATAGCCAGTCTTAACAAAACTAAACTAATTCTACTTTATAATGAGTTATTTTTTCAACATTAGCCATTTCTGATTTAGAATTTAGAATAAATAATTCTCTTTCTTTTTGTTACATGAAACTACGTTTTTGTTCTTTACTAAAATTTATTTAAAATTTTATTTTCAATACTTCTAAAGTAAAACATTTAAGCTAGATTAGTTACTTCCTTAACATCTTTTATTTATTAAATGAAGCTAAAATTCTGCAGTTCTCAACATTTCTTCCCAAATATCACATATGAAGAATAAAATTCCCATGACAGACACAGTCGTTCTCTAGATGGCGTTTGAATGTGAGAGTAATGTTATTTATGGGAATAACCTTGACCAGAGTATAATTCATAAAAAGTGAATCATTCCCACACTGCAGTACCTTAAATATTGTTTATAGCAAATTACCTGTAACTCATCCTCATGACTGATTACAATACACCAATTTGTCACTGCACTGTAGCCAAAAAACCAGTGGATTACAACAAGTTGACCTTTTCAATGGCTTTTCTAAAGGATTTGTGAAAATCTTACATTTTAAAGGAAGCTCCTTCTCTGTGTTATAAAATGTCATCATAATTTGTCTTCACTGCTGTAGGTATATTTATTTACTCAGGGGAATTACCTTGCCTCAGGAAGAAGAGATTTGTTCCTGGCATTCCTTAATTTCACCAGAGAATATACTTTTACAGAACCATTATTTACTTCATAAACATAAACTTATTAACGCACAGTTCTCCGTTGGTACCAGAGCAGTCACATATAACTGATGGAGCTACGAGGGTCTGTTGTCTGAGAAATAATGAGATTATAACTAGGTGATATTTTCAGATACTTGTATTCCCTGACCTCTCTTGACCTTTTAAAAAATGCCTTGAGATATGTTTAGGGCCTCATTCTATCCATTATTTATTAATTGAAAGGTATACTTTCAAGGTAAAAATAATTTTAGAAGAAATTTGAAATGGAGAAAGTCTTATTTCCTGGCTGCCACAGAGCTTGCCATGGGGCAAGGAGAGAATCTATCTGAATGTAGCCTTTTAAAAGCATTTACTAATTGCATGACTTCAGTTGCCAAAAGTGTCATTTTCATTTGTGAGAAACCATTTTTCTTTTGGGGATGATTACCTGTTCATTCTCTGTTAAGGTGCTTTGCTTCATATTTGATCATGTGTCTTCTTTACATTTCTTTATAAAACAGTGTACCTCCCCTCGTAGGCTTTTATAAGTACATACAGCATAGCTACATGGAAATGGAAAAATGTCTGTTATTTTATATAATGAAAACATTGCTATTATAATTATTTGGATTTTATATTAGAAATAACAGCCTGTTTTTTTTAAGCTAATGAAGAAAATAAGGACATGCAAGAGCAAATCCCCGGGTAATAATGAAGCTTCATTTTATCTACAGCAGTGATTTTTTTTTTAAATTACCAAGCCTATAATGGAACTTCCAGTCAGTAGTCGTATTATGTTTATCATCAATTTTTATTGACTGTTTGATGATGGGATAGAGCAGGTAAAAATAATCCAGCATGCAATACTCTATAATTAAAGCAAATTGTCTTGAATTATAAAATTAAGATTTATTTCCCAAATAATTTTTCACATTAAAAAAAAAGAATTTAATTGTCAATCACCATATGACCCATGGTTCCAACTTGCAAACTACCGAAATAACTTTGGCTATATTTACTCAAAAATGAATTTATCAAAAGGATTTTAGGTAGCTCAAATAATTGCTAAGATTTAAGAAACTATAGCAACCTGATTATATCCAAAACTATTCTGCAGCTCTCGTTCAATAAAGGCATCCCTTGACTCTCAGGACCAGGCACCCAAACTTCCAAGTACTTCCACCACCACATTGGACCCCGGGTGCTCTGACAACAGAGTAACCAGTGCTTCCTTTGTAAACTTTTTGCTACTTTCACCTACCTGAACTCTAGGCAGTATTCATCATCTTTCCTAATTCATATACAGGGTGGGCATTTGGATATTATTGGTAAGATCTGAGTTATACATGCATATGAAATTTGTGAAAGATACCGGGAAAGTGAATATTTGGAAATGTCCATCTCTACCATTAATATAAGCTTTATCTCCCATGCAGACTTATCAAGTCCCTAAAATATAGACAGGAGCTTCAGATACTGGTTTACCTAAAAGAAAAAATCTCCCCTACACAATTTCTCATGTTTTCTGCCAGATAATTATTTTAAACAGTGTTTGTTTTCTTTTTTTGTCTGTTTTACTGGTTTGGAGTCTGAAAATACTAATGAAACTGAATGAGATCCACTATTCATTGGTTACCATTCAAAATCTAAAAAATGTCCAAGTAATTTTCTTTAGTATCTCAAACGATTTCTTTGTGTATGTTTGTGTCTCTCTGTGTGTAGTCAAAGGAGAAAAGTGTAATAATTTTCAGAAGTTGAATTCCTTAGACTCTCTTTTGACTTCTTTTTAGGAAATATACAAAGCTCTGCCCCAGTGACAGTTGTCTAGTCATAAAGTAATTATGTTGATTGTGACAGATTAATCATTAATCAATGCACCTTTAACAATTGTGAAGAAAATGCATTAACCTTTTCAAGTTTCTATCCTGAGCTTGGCCTGAGGGTTCAAGTGATTTATACCTTATTTGATTTTCTTTTCTAAAGTTAAAAAACACAAAATTTCTTTGATTTTTGCCTTTTGTATTCTCTATGTTGCTTCCTGGACTCCGATTTCTGACAAAATGTCAAACAACTGAGGAAGAAGGCTTATTAAATGTTGCCTTTAATGCCCTGCCACCTGGAGGTGATTCTGGTTCTGGTTCAAATCCAGACTTCTGCCAGGATTTGGAAATGCTGCTATTTGGCCTTGGGTCATACTCAAGCTGTGTATACTCAAAAGCCTCAGAAAGTTTTGTAAATGGAATATTGGGTTCCATCAGTGACAAATGCCGTCAGCATGTTTCACTGTTGTCTGAGAGAGCCAACTGCAACCATCTCAGTTCACTGTCAAATATTTTAATCTAAAAGATACATACCAAAGAGAAATGTGTTTATTTATCCATAAAATACATTCATAAGAATGTTCATAAGAACGTTCATAATATCCAGAACTGGAGAAAACTCAGGTGTTCATCAACAGTGTAATGGATAAATAAATTATGTTATAGTTAATAAAACAAAACACTAAATAGCAATGAGAATGAATGAATGACTGCTATAACAGGAATGTAGAGTAATAATACAACAATTTTGTTGAAAGAGGCGACGCATAGCGAATATTATTGTTTTGATAGGAAAAACCATCTATCACTAACAGAATTAATAATATCGGTTATTGTTACATGAGGAATAGTGATTTGAAGTTAATACAAGGGAGATTTAGTTACCTGTAATGTTACATTTCATGATATGGGTGCTATTTTCACGGGTGTGCTCGCTAAGTACAAAGTGGTTGAGTTGAACACATAATTTTGTACTTTTTTAGTTGTATGCTATACTTCAGTAAAAGTTAAATATATAATTCACTGAATTCTAAATCATTCACATTGATAAATTTGAATATTGTTTTTACTCTAAAGATGTGTTACTATTTCCTAAATCAGAGTAACTTAAAAGTTCCTGTTTTGTTTTTTTTTTTAAAGAGACTGAATATTGATTTTGATTACCCTGACTGAGCACCATTCCCACACTCTGTTTATGAGAAATTCACTTAGCTTTCTTACTGGGTAGGTATCTAGTAATGAACTGTAAATAAATCACCCGTGAATGGCATTATTTTAATATGAAATAATGTACCATAATCAGTTTTATTTGGATCTCATAGAAGAATGAAAGACATGCTGTTTGAGAAGTAGTTAATAGTATGGTAATGCAAATGTGTATGTCTCCTGCACTTGCTCTTAATTCAGATTTTCTATGTTTACCCATGTAAATGCCTAATATTATCATCGGCCTGTGTAAATAGCCCTTGCTTATATTTTATTTGAATACAAAGAGATACTGAACTCCTAATACGTGTGTTCTTACAACATTCAGCACCTCTCCAATTATATTCCTTTCATATCTCACTGCACTTGATTAACTGCTAGTCTTTTCAGCTGGAACATAAGCTCTATAAGGGGCCATGCAATGCCTATCTTGCCCACTCTTTCGTCTCCAATATCATTCCTACTGAACGATACATGTTAGACACTTAAATAATACTTGTAGGTGAATGAATATATTAATCCAACTAGAATGTTCATGCAGGAACATCTTCCTCGCTTTTCTTCAAAAATGCATATGTTCTTGTAAATTCCAAATCTTGATAACAAATTGAGAAAATAAGAAAGTTATCAGGAATTCTCATGTGAGAACTAAGGCATAAGTATAAATATAGAGACTTTACTGAATTGAAGGAATTAGCTAATAGCAAGTGAATAGCAAGAACAGAAAATACTTATATTCTTTGAAGATGAAGGTCAAGATTTCCAGGAACTGGAACAGAAACATGTAGGGAAGGATCTGTCATGGTTTAAATTACTTGTAGCTGTTACCATGCTGTAAGTGTAAATTTGTGAGATTCTCTGTGGCTAATGGTAAGTCATTCTTGCAAATTGTACACTCATACCTGTTGCTATCTATCTATAATATATATATGCATATAAATTGCACTTGCACTTGTACAAATCATATGAGTGGTTTTCTGAGAAATAATAAGTTTAGGATTCTAAATAAGTACTTAAATTGACAGTTTTGGCACATGATTTTGTATCTTGCTGTTTGTTACTTTGCTAGGATATAGGAACTTTATGTTATTCAAAGACTTCCCCCCTGCCACACCTCTTTTAAACTAGCTTGGGAGACAAGCTAAAAAGCTTTTGCAAGTAATTCAAGAAAAAAATGGTAATGGCTTATTGTAGTTGTCAATTGGTGACGAATGCTCTGATCCTGGGCATTCTTCAGTAGAGCTCACCAGATTGCCAGACATATTAAATATGGGTCAGAAGAAAAGTGAGCATTTTAAGTGTTTCCAAATTTTGAGGAGGATAAGGTTGTGATCATTGTCATTTTGGATATTCAGAATAAAGCAAATATTTAGGGGAAGGTTTACAGTTTAATTTTAAAATGTAAGTTTGGGGTGCCTATTACATTAAAAAAAAAAAAAAAAAAAGGTATGCTTTACTTACCAAACCATGATACTCTGATTTCTTTAGCATTTGTGGTTGTTATGTTGAAAAATTTAGCAGTAAAAATTATTTAAAATTAGATGTGATGTTTTCAAGACTCTCACAGCAGAAAACTGATATTTGGAAGGCTTATAAAGTCATTATTCAATTGATTTTTAAGAATTTTCTTTTTGACAAATTGAGCATCTACAAAATATGATAGTACCCATATCTTCCTTTTTAAAAAAACTAGTCCTAGATATTTAGTGTAAAGTAATACTTGTGAAGTTCAGAAATAACTAATTATGTGGTAAAAATAAAGCAAATATTAATAAAAAAGTTAATACATTTCTATTTTAGAAGCTTTTCTTCATTTTCTTATTTTCCTCAAGTCTTTCAACTTCTCTTTCCTCTTCTTTTTTTTTCCTTCTTTATTTTCTTTTCCATGATACTTTATTTAACTGAATATTTACCATATTCTGGGTATCACAATAGGCATGTTAAAAGATATGAAGAGAAATAAGTTGCTGTGTACTTAAATAATGGAAGGTTTGGAAGAGGATATAAAACATAGCCTTTGCTATGTATAACATAATATTGAAGATGTTAAGTGGAATTAGAAATATATTGATAAAGTTATAAAAAATCTTAAAATTATTATTAATTTTAAAATCACTATTATATTTTTCTTATGTTCCATCTTTTACAAAAGAACTTTGTGTATTCCTTTTCTATAAATATTATGTCATCTTTCCTAATGACAGACCAGGATTTATCATCGTTTTCCATGACTATGAGAATTCAAGAATAGAGAAAAAATAAAGTATAAGGGCAATTAAAATTTTTTTATTTATATAAATATTAAATACATATCATGCTTATCGAGTCTTGGAAGAATTATATAGAAATATTGTATCTCATTTGAACAAATAACCCTTGGAAGTTATTTCACAAGGGCACCTGGAATTTCTGCTAAAAATCTTGTCTGATCGTCACATAAAACTTTTGTGCTTAGCTTTCAGTTTTATCTACCAGCTGCTTATGGAATTATCAAATTCAAAGCCTGAATTTAGCTGTCTGACCTTGAGAAGACAGGATAAGCAAAACTGAGAGATATATTATTAGTTTGAATGAAACATATCTTCCTTGAGAAGGTCAATTTATCTCCATTAAATATAATGATTTCCCAGCTGAAGAAGAATACACAAACTCGTGGATATGAGTATGTTTTTACATAGTAGTTAAGGAAGTGGACCAGATTACTACAGATAAGTAATTCAAGTAACTTAAGGAATTTCCTAATTTTAAGTTATTTGAAAAGTTTGTTATAGCTTCTTATCATGGCAAAATTATATTACAATGATACACTGATATCCTGGAAATTTAGGAATGAAATACTAGTATCTGAGTCACTCTTAGAAACATATATCTGTACTCCATTCTCCTAAGACATAATATAACTTCAAAGAATAAATAAGATAGCTATGAACACAAGAATATGCATCTGCTGATAGGTATGAGATTATGAAGGAAACAGTTAGTATGGAAGTGAAGAATAAAGATCTGAGCCCTCCCGGGTATCAGACAAAGTGTATTTTCTTGTTATTTCAGTATGTTTTATGGAATAGTACATGAAGACCTAAGAACATTTCATTAGTCTTCTAGGACTTCACCATTGGATCATGAACCAGGATTTAGCTTGAACCAAGTACTGGATCCTTCCATATCATTGCAAACATTTTTTTCTGGCAAATTTTGCCAATAATTTCAACCATATAGCACAAGTTCTGCTTTACATTACTGGGATTTACCCAAGATAGATTTCTGGATTCAGCTGTTTCTCATATATCCATACTTTCTCCAATGACAGCTGCCATGGCTCCTTCAGGAAACAAATCCATCTGGCCTTGTGGCATGACTTTTTCCATTTTGAGTGTTTTCACTAGTGCTTATCTTGAAACTACCTATACAGTGATACTTATCTTGAAATAGTCAAAACAAATGAACAATTTTTTTTTTTTTGGTCTTAGAATCACTCTGATGATAACACTCAGTATTTTCATGCTACTTTCACTAAAAGAATAATCAAAATGTTGGAGACAGAAAATCCTTGATATGGCTCTGTGATGAACTGACTCCTTAATTCAATTATAATTTTCTCCAAATTTTGTTCCTTTTTTTCTCAAAAAAGTAAACATTTTAAAGCATATAGTCATGTGTAATGATATAAAAGCTTGTGTTTATGTGGATAATAAGTTTATGTGGATAATAGGACAAAGAATGCTTAGCAATATATAGGTTTCTCTCCCTATTTTCCATGCTCAGTACTGTTTCAAAGATCGTTTACATTTATGTCAAGGATATAATACCACATTCTAGACAAAGGAATGGTGCATAAAAGCAATATAGACTGCTTCAAAGCCTAGACCATACAAATCCTACGTGTAGTCTTACACTTTCTTTTTCCATTGCATGACAATGGTGGAGACAACATCTGAAAAATTGTAGTGTAAATGACAAAAACACCAGGGTTCCTAAGTTACTCTGTGGAACATAGCATTCCTTCCCTAAACAACTGACTCTTTTGGGAAGTTGCTGTATCAAGAGGGTCTACATCTGGACCCAACAGATGTGACTAAATTACACAACATCTGAGATTTCTCTTCTTTCAGCTGGATGCGAAGACTAGATGAAATTTGGTGTCTCATTTGGAGAGGACATTCTATGTGTGGAACTAAAGTAGCATAAGAAAGATCTGAGCAACAGGGAAATCACTGATGAGTCTTGTTACAGAGATTTAGGGGTTTCTTCTTATAATAGCATATCCTTAAAAACTACTAAAATTGGAACCTTGAAGTCAGGTATCATTGTAAAGTAAATGAAATATAGACTATTGGCATAATTGTCTAAAAATAAGCCACAAACATAGATATTGGAGAGTAGAAATATGGTGATATATGATATATAATACCAAAACCCTTGGTGAAAATGTTGCCTGCATTAAATCCAAACTTTTATACCTATTGAGACAGTATCTTTAGGAGAAGTTTGCTGGAAAAAAAAAGTGTTAGCATATATTGATATTGACTATATCTAGCACAATATTTCAACAAAGGATGAACATAAAGACAATTAGGAATTAAATGGTTTGAAAGTATAAATAAAAGAAAAAGGCATAGAATTCATAAATGCATGGCCTAATGGTTTGAAAACTCTGCTGCTTCTATAGATCATAGAGTTGGAATTAGGACGAATCACTCTTTTTGATACTCAAAGTCTAGTAAGACCAAGGCTTGGGTCAAAGATCAGATAAAAGGTGCCTTTATTTTGTTCATACTTGAAAACCACATTGCTGCCTCCAATAAGGTGAGAGGAAGCAGCATGGAGGCCAGGATACAAATATGAAGATTTAAGACTTTTGTCTAAAAAGGACTTTGATTATATTACTGGTCATCAAATGGCCAAAACCAAATAGCTCAAAACTATGTGGAGATTCGAAGAAACAATATTGAACAAGATTTAAAATGCCTGCCAATGTTGTAGCTGTAAAAGAGCTTTCGGAACTCCAGACTTGCTCCAGTAGAAGTTGGTTATAAAAACTTGTACAGCTCTCCAAACAAGGTAGACTCTTCAGTCCACTTTTCAAATATGTTCAAAGCTATTTTATTCCTGACTTGTGCTGAATTTTTAGTGTGGGGTTGAAGAGTGTGACCAGATAACTAACTTCTTAGGCCTTAAATTGCTGGAGTAGGAGGAGCCACATCTGATCTCCAAAATATATGACTGAGTGGCACAACATTTAAAATGTCTGGTCTTGCAGCTGATGCAAAGATGAGATTAAATTTGAAGTTACCTCCTTTCTGGCGATAAAGAGAGCATAATATAGAAATAAGCAAAAATATTTAGTGATGAGAGTGATAGAAGGAGGCAGTGAAAGCTAGTACCTGCTATTATTTTCCCTCTCCTTTAAAGACACACAAGGATACTTCTTGGCTTCCCTTTAGTTAGGTTGGAGCAACATGCCTGAGTTCTGGTCAATGGAATATGGAAAAAAATGAGGTATACCGTTTCCAAGCCAGACACATATAAATCTGCCAGATATGATTTCCTGTGTATTTCCAAAGTTGGAGGTCCGGGGTTGGAGTTGAGAAGGTGTTACCACAAGATAGAATGAATTTGAGTAAAGCTCTCTTTTCTTTACCTCTTCTCTACTACTCAGCTCAGACTGGAATGTGACATGAGAAACAAATAAACCTTTGCTGTGTCAAGCCATTAATATTTGGTGGTTGTTTTTCACTTGGTTAAAAAATTATGTTAAACACACACACACACACACAGAGAGGGAGAAAGACAGAGAGAGAGAGAGAGAGAGAGAGAGAGAAATAGTACATTTAATTTGGGACTGCCTTAAACATTTGGGACCAAAAGTTGTAGTATTGTGTGAAGATTTATTCCAAGAAATTGATTAAAAAGCCCATATTATATTTATTAGCTGGAAAAGTAAAGAGACCAACTCTAGTGGAGATAAATTTACTGGGAATAAATGGTGTATTAGGATGTAGGAGAAAACTTAAAATATCCCCTCTCTTCCACTACTAAAACCCCAGTCTAATCATGAAAAAAAAAAAGAAAAAAAGAAAAAAAACAAAACAGAAAACTTGTGGGCTGAACTTTTGACACTGGCATATTCAATGAGGAATTAGAACTCAGAGTACTTCATAGAAAGGAATTCTTTCTGAATCAAGGTTAAAGGAGCACAGAGACAATGTATATTATGTACACCAAATCTATTATGTGGCCATTGTTGAAATCATGATTTATCTAAAATGATAGTGTCCAGGAATTCTAGGTATTTAAGAAACAAGAGTGAAATTGGCCAGAAAGTAGCACAGTGAGTCCTAGGAAAATGTGGAAGGCTACAACTCAGCAGGGTTGTGGAAATGCCTGAAATCTAGGGAATAGCCCAGATCTACATCCAAACAATGATAGTACATGATATAGTTTGGCTCTGTGTTCCCACCCACATCTCACCTTGAATTGTAATAATCCATACGTGTCATGGGAGGAACATGGTGGGAGGTAATCGAATGATGGAGGCAGGTTTTTCCCATAGATAAGTGAGTAAGTTTCACAAGATATGATGGTTCTATAAAGGAGAGTTCCCCTGCACATGTTCTCTTGCCTGCTGCCATAGAAGATGTGACTGTACTTCTCATTTCACCTTCCGAAATGACTGTGAGTACTCCCCAGCCATGTGGAACTATCAGTCAATTAAACCTCATTTCTTTATAAATTACTCAGTCTCAGGTATGTCTTTATTAGCAATGTGAGAATAGACTAACACAGTACACATGATAGACTGAAAGATAGAAATGTGGGATCGGGGGGGTGCCAGAGCATGAGGATGCCTAAGGGCTCTTTGGTGGCTGCTGAAGTGGAGTCAAGAATAAGGGCTTATATATAGACAGCCGCTTTGGTTGGTTACTGCTTTTCCTTCATTGTTGCTCTTCCAATGAAAAATACTTTGGACAGAGACTATTATCTCTGTCATCTAGAATGATGTTTGACACTTGGAAGTTATTCAAAAAGTATATATTCAAAAACAAATAAATATTTTCTTTTGATAGGTACACCTCAGCATGTAAAAATATTTGTGTTTTCTTTGGGAGGCAGGGGAAGAGTGTCTAAGTGTTGTAAAACAACAGAAATAGGATAATTTTGAGCATTAGAATCTGATATAATCTATGCAGAACTATGATTATCTTAGTATAATTATTAAAAGCCCCAAACCACTCTAATTTCCTCTTTTGTCTTTCACCATGGTATGTAGGTAAGAAATTACGTCAACAAACTTATTTCAGAATTACATTTAGAAAGCATTATTGTTCTATACGTCTCTAAAGAATTCATGTTTTTACTTTAGTTTGAGTCCTAAAAACGACAATTTATTGTGCCTTTCTCTAGTGTTTGATCTTTGAAAAAAAAAATTTTTCTTTAAGGTCTTTACTACCAGAGTCCTATGGAGCTTCCCCTCTCTTACCCCTTCCACCCATGTTTGTAGTTTTCCTTTCCTAAAATAAAAAATGATCAACAGGGCAAATATAGTCACAACTGTTTGAATGTCAGAGCATTTGCTGAGTCAAGACACTGTGGATGTGGCAATATATCTTCCATTGTCTTTCTTTTTATAAATGGGATTCTAATTAGACCAATCATTTTTAATCAGCATGCTGTCATGAAGCAATCTAATAAAATACTGTGATGAAGAAAATTGATCTGGTCTTGATGCTAATTACTCTCCTAGGTTCCAGGCTTCATAAAACTAGAAAGTGAGTGCTTCCAGGCCATCCATGTCCTGTCTCTTCTCCTTTGCTTTTTTACATACACTCTTCTACTTAACTTGTCTCCTTACTTCATATTATGTCATCTTTAATTCATATTGTGTCCTCATTCCCGATTAATTTTAACCACACCTTGGTCTTTGGTGTAACGTGAAAAAGTAGGGCTTTATCAGTTGTCAAAGAAAATATTCCTTAGCTAAATGTTTTCTTTTTTCTTTTTTTTTTTTTTTAAATTTATTTATTATTATTAAACTTCAAGTTGTAAGGTACATGTGCACAACGTGCAGGTTTGCTACATATGTATACTTGTGCCATGTTGGTGTGCTGCACCCATCAACTCGTCATTTACATCAGGTATAACTCCCAATGCAATCCCTCCCCCCTCCCCCCTCCCCATGATAGGCCCCGGTGTGTGATGTTCCCCTTCCCGAGTCCAAGTGATCTCATTGTTCAGTTCCCACCTACGAGTGAGAACATGCGGTGTTTGGTTTTCTGTTCTTGTGATAGTTTGCTAAGAATGATGGTTTCCAGCTGCATCCATGTCCCTACAAAGGACACAAACTCATCCTTTTTTATGGCTGCATAGTATTCCATGGTGTATATGTGCCACATTTTCTTAATCCAATCTGTCACTGATGGACATTTGGGTTGATTCCAAGTCTTTGCTATTGTGAATAGTGCTGCAATAAACATACGTGTGCATGTGTCCTTATAGCAGCATAATTTATAATCCTTTGGGTATATACCCAGTAATGGGATGGCTGGGTCATATGGTACATCTAGTTCTAGATCCTTGAGGAATCGCCATACTGTTTTCCATAATGGTTGAACTAGTTTACAATCCCACCAACAGTGTAAAAGTGTTCCTATTTCTCCACATCCTCTCCAGCACCTGTCTCAGCCCAAAATCTCCTTAAGCTGATCAGCAACTTCAGCAAAGTCTCAGGATACAAAATTAATGTGCAAAAATCACAAGCATTCTTATACACCAGTGACAGTCAAACAGAGAGCCAAATCAAGAATGAACTTCCATTCACAATTGCTTCAAAGAGAATAAAATACCTAGGAATCCAACTTACAAGGGATGTAAAGGACCTCTTCAAGGAGAACTACAAACCACTGCTCAGTGAAATCAAAGAGGACACAAACAAATGGAAGAACATACCATGCTCATGGATAGGAAGAATCAATATCGTGAAAATGGCCATACTGTTCAAGGTAATTTATAGATTCAATGCCATCCCCATCAAGCTACCAATGAGCTTCTTCACAGAATTGGAAAAAACTGCTTTAAAGTTCATATGGAACCAAAAAAGAGCCCGCATCTCCAAGACAATCCTAAGTCAAAAGAACAAAGCTGGAGGCATCATGCTACCTGACTTCAAACTATACTACAAGGCTACAGTAACCAAAACAGCATGGTACTGGTACCAAAACAGAGATATAGACCAATGGAACAGAGCAGAGTCCTCAGAAATAATACCACACATCTACAGCCATCTGATCTTTGACAAACCTGAGAGAAACAAGAAATGGGGAAAGGATTCCCTATTTAATAAATGGTGCTGGGAAAACTGGCTAGCCATAAGTGGAAAGCTGAAACTGGATCCTTTCCTTACTCCTTATACGAAAATTAATTCAAGATGGATTAGAGACTTAAATGTTAGACCTAATACCATAAAAATCCTAGAGGAAAACCTAGGTAGTACCATTCAGGACATAGGCATGGGCAAAGACTTCATGTCTAAAACACCAAAAGCAACGGCAGCAAAAGCCAAAATTGACAAATGGGATCTCATCAAACTAAAGAGCTTCTGCACAGCAAAAGAAACTACCATCAGAGTGAGCAGGCAACCTACAGAATGGGAGAAAATTTTTGCAATCTACTCATCTGACAAAGGGCTAATATCCAGAACCTACAAAGAACTCAAACAAATTTACAAGAAAAAAACAAACAACCCCATCCAAAAGTGGGCAAAGGATATGAACAGACATTTCTCAAAAGAAGACATTCATACAGCCAACAGACACATGAAAAAATGCTCATCATCACTGGCCATCAGAGAAATGCAAATCAAAACCACAATGAGATACCATCTCACACCAGTTAGAATGGCGATCATTAAAAAGTCAGGAAACAGCTAAATGTTTTCTCTAAGAAGTTGATATGGTTAGGTTTTGTGTCCCCACCCAAATCTCATCTTGAATTGTAATCCCCATAATCCCCACATGTCAAGGGGAAAAACAGGTGGAGGTAATTGAATCATGGGGGCAGTTTCCCCAGTGCTGTTCTCACGATACTGAATTCTCACAAGATATGATGGTTTTCTATGGGTCTCTTCCCCTCTTTGCTGGCATTTCTCCTTCCTGCTGCCTTGTAAAGAAGGTTCCTTACTTTGCCTTCTTCCATGATTGTAAATTTCCTGAGGCTTCCCCAGCCATGCGAGCTATGAGTCAATTAAACCTCTTTCCTTCATTAATTATCCAGTTTCAGCAGTTCTTTATAGCAGTGTGAAAACAGACTAATACAGAAGTGTACCAGATCACAGTCCCGTAAACCCAAAGTTTGGCTCAGAGCTAAAGCTGATAGGGTTAGACCCAGGACAGCCTCCACATAATCAAAGTCAGAGGGAGCTGAGACTGTGGCTGGAATCAGAGAGTTAGAAAGACAGTAACATAAACATTACAAAAGAAAATCTGAACAATATTGCGGGATTTGTTTACGTCTGTTTTCTCAAAACAACTTGGCATGTTTAAGGTTAAATAAATAAATTTTTCCAAGAATTGAGTGACTGATTGGTGTTTCCTTTGCTGCTATTTAAATGTTTTTTAAAGTCAGAATAATTTGAGATAATTAATACTTTTTTTAGTCATAAGATATTTGGAATATAAATTTTGATGTCTGACTTAAATTTTTTGATTTATTTTTAGCCCGTTTACTACATATCTAGGCTTTTTATCAAATTGTTATTGGAAAAAAAACTTAAACGTAGCTTCCTGTGGAAAATAAATTTACTTGCATTTTGTTCTTTTTTTCCTTTAAATTTACTTTAGTTTAATAAGGACAGGTAGGAATTACTTCTAAGCAAAAGATGTCTTGATCTCTATAAAAGTTTATTTTTATTGTATTAGCATAACCATTCCTTGTGACATTGAAGATCTTCATTAACTGTCTAAATTTGTTTTTCTGTGTGATCTTCAGAATAGCTACAGATCTAAGCATGTTCAGATGAAGCAGGTGTTGTGACTATATACATTAGTATACGGTGCACTAAAGATTCTTGAAATTTCTGTAAAAAATGTCCTAGGATGTTTGGAACATATTAATAATTCTATGTTAATTTTAAGTCTGCTTCTAGGAATCCATTAAATTTTACCTTTTGTGTGAGGTCAAAAGAAAATCAAAATCAGGTGTTGTTGAATCATGAATCTACTCTTTAGAGAAGTGCTTTTTATGGGTAATCTGACACAGAAAGCAATCCATATTTGTGATGTGTGCACAGTGAAATAGCAACTCATGCCAGGGCCTGACATGGTGGTTCACACCTGTAATCCCAGCACTTTAGGAGGGCCAGGCAGGAGGATCACTTGAGGTTAGGAGGTCAAGACCAGATTGGCCAACATAGGGAGACCCAGGCTGGTCTCAAACTCCTGGTCTCAAAAATTACCTCAGCATGGTGGCATGCACCTGTAGTTCCAGCTACTCAGGAGACTGACACAGGAGGATCACTTGAGCCCAGGAAATTGAGAATGCAGTGAGCTGTGATCACGCCACTGCACTCCAGCCTGGGTGACAAAGCAAAACCCTGTCTCACACAAAGAAACTCATGCAAGTATGAAAATCACCTAAGTTGTTAAGCACCCTGTTTAGGTTGCCTGATATTTGCTTTTCATGACAAGACTTTATCAATAAATAAAGCAGAAAGTTCAATTATATTCTGGCACAAAATCCTTATTTTATTATCTGCTGTCACTTTGAGTAGCCCTAGTATTGAAGCTGGTTATATTAAAAATATAAAACAATTCCTAGATGATAAATACTTTCACAGTTATTAGAATAATGGAGAGGTGAGCTTCAACTATCCTATGTTTACCTGCATATAACTCAGAGTTCTCTAGAGGGACAGAACTAATAGAATGCATATATATAAGAGATTATTAAGTATTAACTCACACGATCACAAGGTCCTACAATAGGCCATCTACAAGCTGAGGAGAAAGGAAAGTCGGTCTGAGTCCCAAAACTGAAGAAGGTGGAGTCCAATGTTTGAGGACAGTAAGGGTCCAGCACAGGAGAAAGAGGTAGACTGGGAAGCTAGGCCAGTCTAGTCTTTTCACATTTTTTTTTTCTGCCTGCTTTATATTATAGCTGTGCTGGCAGCTGATTAGGTGGTGCCCTCCCAGATTAAGGTTGGGTCTGCCTTTCCCAGTCCACTGACTCAAATGTTAATCTCCTTTGGCAACATCCTTACAGACACACCTAAGATACTTCGCATACTTTAATCCAATCAAGTTGACAGTATTAACCATCACAAGTCTATTCTTTGTCAACTTGAACCCACACACATCTCCTGAGATCATACATAATTTTCAAATAAAGACAATAATAAGGTCATAATTACACCAAACTTAGGTCATAATTACACCAACCACCCTTTGTACAACCAGAAGCGCACCAATCCCCAACCAAAATACTATTACATAAAGTTAACGATCCTTACAAGCTGATACAAAGTCAATAAATTTTATGTCACATGATAAAGAAAAAGGAAATTAAATAAAGATATTTTATTAGTACAAGTGTATACATGCACAAACATGTTTTTAATAAAAGAAGAAGGAAATACTCATGACAAATACAGTCCTTATTTCTGCAGCTAGTTACATGGTCGTAGCTGGCGTTGATGACTACCTTCTTCTGCTACCCATTCTGTATTCCCTTTGCCTTCAGCCTGCACCTAAGCAGGTAATGTTTTTTTCCTGGTGGAGTGACCCAGAACTTCATTCCTGAAGGGTCTGGGCCATTTGTAGTCCTGCCTGGATCAGACTGTTGTAGTTTTCCATTGATTTTAATCACAGGACATGGTGATACTAAGAGATGCCATAAGGAATTTCCTGTATTCCATGCATACTCTTCCTTACCTTCATTCTGGAATAGTAGACTAATTTCATCTTGATAGTTCAGGTCAATAACTCCAGCCAACATTGTAACTCCCATCTTAACTCGTTGACTTAAAGGTAGGAGGAACCCAAAGTTTCCAGGTCGCAATCTTAACTTCCAGTTTAATGGAATCATTGTTGTGTCTCTTGGTGGCAGCCTCCCTTCCTCTGGAACTAAGACCTCTAGGACAGCAGAGCATAATGTCATGGGAAAAGAAGGAAAAAAATTTTCTAACGGATCACTAGGGGTGATGCTGACTGGTGCCACTTCTACTTCCACCCCTTGATTCCTGGGACTGTGAACCCTGGCTACGGGAGAAACAGTACCATATATTGGATGCTAGTTCAGAGCATACATGGCCTTCTGGAGAACTTTGCCACAGCCCTGAAAGGATTGTCACCTAGTTGGCATTGTAATTGTGACTTCAAAAGGTCATTCCACCGTTCTATCAATCCAGCTGCTTCAGTGTGATGGGGAACATGGTAAGACCAGTGAATTCCATGAGCATGAGCCCACTGCTGCACTTCTTTAACTGTGAAGTGAGTGTCTCAGTCAGAGGCAACGCTGTGTGGAATAACATGATGGTGGATAAGGCATTCCGTGAGTCCATAGATGGTAATCTTTCCAGAAGCATTGTGTTCAGGATAGGCAAACCCATATCCAGAGTAAGTGTCTATCCAGTGAGGACAAACCTCTGCCCTTTCCATGATGGAAGTGATTGAATATAACTAAGCTGCCACCAGGTAGCAGACTGATTACCCTGAGGAATGGAGCCATATGGAGAGCTCAGTGTTGGTCTCTGCTGCTGGTAAATTGGGCACTCAGCAGTGGCTGTAGCCACGTCAGCCTTGGTGAATGGAAGTCCATGTTGCTGAGCCCATGTGTAACCTCCATCTCTGCCAGCATGGCCACATTGTTCATGGGCCCATTGGGCGACGATAGGGGTAACTGGGGAAAGAGGTGGCTGAGAGGTATCCCTAGAATGAGTCATCCTATCCACTTCATTATTAAAATCTTCCTCTATTGAGGCCACCTGTTGGTGAGCACACACATGAGATACAAATATCTCCAGTTTTTGACCACTCAGAGAGGTCCATTCACATACCTCTTCCAAAATTTCTTTGTCACCAATCTTCCAATCATCCTTCTTCCAAGTCCCTGACCATCAAGATAAATCATTGGGTACAGCCCATTAAGAGTATATAAGGGCCGGGTGTGGTGGCTCACGCCTGTAATCCCAGCACTTTGGGAGGCTGAGGTGGGCGGATCACGAGGTCAGGAGATCGAGACCATCCTGGCTAACACGGTGAAACCCCGTCTCTACTAAAAATACAAAAAATTAGCCGGGCGTGGTGGCGGGCGCCTGTAGTCCCAGCCGCTGAGGAGGCTGAGGCAGGAGAATGGCGTGAACCTGGGAGGCGGAGCTTGCAGTGAGCCGAGATCGCACCACTGCACTCCAGCCTGGGCGACAAAGCTAGACTCCATCTCAAAACAAAACAAAACAAACAAACAAAAACAAAACCAACCAAACAAACAAAAAAATCTCACATCTGGCCGTTTCTCTTTCCATTCAATGTGCACAACCAGGTGAAATGCTCAAAGTTTTGCCCACTGGGAAGATTTCCATCCACCGCTGTCCTTCAGGGTTATCTTTGATAGCGGCTGTAGTGCCACACCTGTCTACTTTAGAGTAGTGCCTGCATATTGTGCAGAATCATCTGTGAACCAGGCCCCAATCTTCTCTTTCTCTGTCACCTAATCATAGGGAAATCCCCATGAGGCCATCGATGTGAGCTGTGGGAGAGAAGGCAGGGTGACAGGAATAGAGACCATGGGCATTTGAGCTACTTCCTCATGTAACTTACTTGTGCCTTCAGGACCTATGTGAGCCTGATCACATATATACCACTTCCATTTGATGGTGGAATGCTGGTGCGCACAACCCACTTTATGGCTAGATTGGTCAGAAAACTCCCAGTTCATGAAAGGCAATCCAGGTTGTATCATGACTTGATGACCCATAGTCAAACGTCCAGTTTCCACCAAAGCTCGGTAACAGGCCAAGAGCTGTCTCTTAAAAGGAGAGTAGTTATCTGCAGAAGGTGGCGGGGACTTACTCCAAAATCCTAGAGGCCTCTACTGTGGTTCACCTTTGGGGGCCTGTCAAAGGCTCCAAACAGCATCACTATCTCCCACTGACACTTCAAGCACCATTGGATTTGCTGGGTCATATGGCCCAAGTGGCAGAGTAGCTTGCACAGCAGCCTGTACCTCTTGCAGAGCCTTCTCCTGTTCTGGACCCTACTCAAAACTTGCAGCGTTTTGGGTCACTTGATACATTGGCCAGAGTAACACACCCAAATGGGGAATGTGTTGCCTCCAAAATCCAAATAAGCCTACGAGATACTGAGATGTCAACTCCAAACTCTTTCAGGATAAAGCCTCTGTCTCATCCACAGATGAATCTCTTTTAGCATCTGGTTCTGCTTGTTCTTATTTCTCATGTAAGCATAGTGGTAGGATCTGAAAAGCAATCCCGCTGGAGAATTTGACCTATAACTCTTGGAGTCTTTGTAAGTCTTGTAAGTCAAATATTAGTCTGAAACCTACGTTCGGAAAGCACAAAGGTGAAAAATGTACTGTTCAGCTGATGGATCAGGGAAAGAGAACAATGTTGTGAATGCTCTGCACTCTCTGAATTTTTTATGAAAGTGAAAGTATTTCTCATAGTTCAGATATGGGTTATTTGGGAAAATAATCAGCTTTGAGTTGTATTCAAGTAGCTTTGACCAAGAGGCCGATTAGAAGAGCGCCGGAATCCCAGTAGAGAGAGCCTTATGGTGAAGACTGCAGACAGCCAGGGCTGAGGAAGGTACTGCACATTTTCAGCCAAAGTAAGTGTCTGAAACAAGGGATTGTAGGGAAGAGATCCCTGGGTAGTAGAAGAGCATATTTTCTGTGGTCATGAAAGCAGATGATCAACTGTGAATGTCCAGAAAGCTCAGGGAGAATCGGGTATAAACAGTAGCCTGGCCAGAGAAAATTTAGTATCAGACAAATATGACTTCTCTTAGCACTGACATTTGTTTTCTTATACAATTTTTCTTCAACTCTAGAAAACGAACAAGATAGCTTACTAATCATGAAATAAAGGAGAAAGAGGAAGCTAAAGGTGAGTCATACAACCCATCGCATTCCTCTTCCCATTGCAGACTTCCAAGACTGAGGCTGTCAGGGACGAAGGAAAGAAAGTTAAACATTATGTAAGTTTTGAAATATTACATGTGTTTGGATATTTTGATTACTAAAATGAGACTACATGGCTTGAAGTAACTAGAGAACATTCTATTATCTAATAGTGACTGAGAAATTATATAAAATGTACCTCAGATTTCAAAAAGAGAAAGAAAAAGAGCTATTTCCACAGAATGGATTTGAATGAGTATTAGGGGAGATAAATACACTTGTGTTCAATTTCACAATCTGTGAAGCCTGTTTATTCAAATTACCAGTCATACAGTTCTTCAAGATATTTACTTTTATTTCCAGGGAACAACTCATGCCAAACTAATCCCAACTGCATTCATGCAATAACGATTTTAGACTCAGCCCCTTTATAGATGCTAAGGATAAAGTACTGAAAAGAGAGGGAAAAAATGTCTAACTTTCATAAAGTCTATTGACTTAGTCTGAGATGTTAAGATGGAATACCATAGACTAGGTGCAATATAAAAAAAAAGTTGTTGTTGTTGTTTTTTTCCCCCTCACAGGCTTATAGGAGAGAGGTCCGTGGTCAGGGTACCAGAATGGCTGGGTTCTGGTGAGGGTTTCTTCCATGTTGCAAACCGCTGACTTCTTGTCTCCTCACATGGCAGAAAGTGAGCTAGCTTTAGTAGCTTCTTCTTATAAGTGTACTAATCCTTTTATTCACAACGGGGCACTTTAGTAGCCTCTTCTTATAAGGGTACTAATCCTAATATTCATGATGGTTCTGTCCTCATGACCAAATTACCTCCCCCAAACTCCACTTTCACATAATTCACTGATGTATGATGGATATGTAGCATTAAAAGGAAAAAAAGTTTTTAAATTGGTAACATTTTTAGTTTGACTCCATCTGTTTATTATTGAGTGACTGTTTGTGGAATATAATCTTCTCTGGGAGTGGAGTCATCAGGTTGTACAAAGAGACTGTCTTTAATCCTAACAGGTGAGAATCCACTGGAAGGATTTTAAGGTGAAAATCAACAATACTTAGTTTCAAATTATAAAAATACATTTGTGACTATTGTGTGGAAGGTGGATTGTTAAACAAAAAAATACAAAAGGAACTGTAAAAAAATGATTAGAAAAATAGTAATACTAATTAGTAACCCGGGGAATAGATACTGCTGTTGATGTCAAAATGAAAATGTAAGATAATAGCAGTGAAGAAAAGTAGAGACAAAATGGAGAAAATTGTAGATATTCAAAATACATTATAGAGATAAAACTAACAGAATTTATTGGAGCTTAAAAAAAGTAAAGAAAGGGCTGGGCATGGTGGCTCACGCCTGTAATCCCAGCACTTTGGGAGGCCGTGGCGGGTGGATCAAAAGGTCAGGAGTTCAAGACCAACCTGGTCAAGATGGTGAAACCCCGTCTTCACTAAAAATACAAAAAGAATTAGATGGGCGTGGTGGCAGAGGCCTGTAATCCCAGCTACTTGGGAGGCTGAGGCAGAGAATTGCTTGAACCCAGGAGGCAGAGGTTGCAGTGAACTGAGATCACTCCATTGCACTCCAGCTGGGGCAACAGAGCAAGACTCCATCAAAAAACAAACAAACAAACAAATGAAAACCCAAGTAAAGAAAGCTATTTCCAATTGTTTATCTGAGAAAATGGATAAAAGGTAGAGCACATTAATAAGAAAGAATAGGTGAGAGATTTCATCTCTCCTTTGCCAGCTGGTTTGATGTTAGACTGTGCCAACAGCAGATTCTAGAGGCATACTGCAAAGTGTGAAGGGGAAGATGGTCTGTTCCCTTCTTCCGTGAAGCAGCAGGGGATTTATAATGCGGAGTCCTGACAGCCTTCGCCACAGCGGTGGGGCTGCTCTTGAGGGTCAGCTGACCGGTCCTGCAGGCAGCTTTGTCATCTCCACATTGGCAGAGGCTCTCAGCTTTCATGACTTTGTAGCCAAAACACTATATCCAGCTTCTTTGTCGCCATAGCAGTGGGCAAAGTGTTCCTGTGAAACACTTAATTTGATATCAAAATGATGATTTCAAGTACAATGTTTGTTTTGGAATATGGAGATGACTCATGATTGAGAGATTACATAGAGAATTATAAGAACATGGATAGAATTTATAGCTATGGGACTTTATGAGTCACCGATGGGAGGCCATAAATTTTTGGCAAAAATTTAGAAGCCAAATAGAAAAGTAGTAGGTAAATAGGAAATCGAAAGAAAAAAAGTAGTCAAAGAAGTAGGAAACAAACAAAAACAAATAAAACAACTGAATGAGCATTTTATGGAAATTAAAATTAAAAATCTTTTCAAGGAGGAAATGCTCAACTGTGTTGAAAGCAGATGAAGAGTGAAAATGTGGCCTGGAATATCATATTAGTATTTGGCAAAATCCTGTGTCTATTATCTAATCAATTGCTTCTTATCATTATTATAGTTTTTCATTATAGTTATATGAAAACCCAATACAGCAATCTTTACCTTATTTTAGACATTTGTAGAATAATCATGAAATAGGTAATAGGTAATGCTGCATACATATTTTTTAATTTTTCCAAAGGTGTCTCTTTCTTAATTGATAGATAACCTTTTTCCTAAAAATTCAGTTTTGTCAATGTTCTCACCAAAATGGCTGATTGGTTCCAATTTTTCAAAGTATTATATAATACATATCTTGCATCTTTGGCAAGAATTGCAATTCTCCTACCAATACATTTGCATATATTGTCATATATAAGCAAAACCATACAATAAAACATACCAAGAAAAGATTTTGACACTTTCAAGTAGAAGAAGGTAAAATAACATAAACAAGGGTATTTAACTGAGAACTCACTTTGTTTCTGTAAGTAGTAATATAACTTAGAGAACTTAGAAAATGAGTATAAAACACTCTCTTTTTACAGAGTATACCATAATATTTGACTTGCTTACTAATTATTTCATTAGATAATATTTGGGTCTTGACTCTATCTTTTAACATAGACACTACTGATAAGTTATAAGGATTGAAATTTTGATAAACAAAAGGTCGAAGAAATGTGAAATGAGAATCTGTGAAAGAAATTGAATATATTTAGCTATGAGCAAAAGGAGACTTGAAGGGCCAAAATACTTGAAAAGTTATTACAGAAAAGAAATTAGACTAGTCAGATACTAATCTCTATCAAGCAGAAATAGATTAGATCAAGCTATGAAACTATAGAAGCCAGAGAACAGAGAACATAAACCATGATGTATTCATATGGTAGATTGGCAGTCAGCTTCCAGTTCAAGGTTTTCCTAGTATGTTTTTCCATATTGAAGATTCTGAAAAGCAAAAACTTACTTTTTTTAGATCCTCTTCCAGATATGGTTCTGAATACAAATTAGATTCAATCAAATAATGTTGTTCTTGTAAAATTTTGAAGGCAGATTTGAAGTGATGGCCATCTTCCTGCTGGAGATACTGGATTTTTTGTTGTTGTTTATTCCTTAACCTTACAAGTGCCTAGAAACCAATGGGTTGCCATTGGCAGTTAGATTAAAAATTTCTGTGTCCAATCACAAGGCCTATGACAGTTAAAGCGCAGCTGCAGAGGAAGCAGGAGTAGCTTCCTGACTCCTGTGTCACAGTTGTGTTACTCGTTAGTACTGCATACCAATATTTTGGACATTGTTCTTCCAAACATGTGGTAGGATTGCATTTCTTCAACTTCTTGAAATAGGTGGGGACATGGTTGCTTTGATCAATGCAATGTGAAGAAAGTCATATGTATCACTTCCAAGTACAAGCATCTAAGTGCTGATACATAATTCTTTAATTTTCTCTTCCCTTAGCCACAGCAAAAGTGGAATTATGCACTGAAAAGAAGTTGCAATGCTGAACCACCACATACATGACAGCTACCCCGGAGAGTCTTCCAGATAGGCAATAGATCTTGTGTGAGGAAAAAATATTCCATCTTTCTGTTGTTTTGCATTCTGTTTTAAGTCACCAAGATTCAGATATTGTTACTTTAGCATGACCTTGACTAATACTAACACTACAAACATTGATAACAGATTTGGAATGTCACTAGAGCAAAGCTTAAAATATGTGACATTGGCTTTGGCAGAAGTGATACAAAAACTAGTATTTGAGTCTAAAAATTAATAGTCCTAACTATTTATTACAAAGTAATTCACAAAAGGAATTCTAAGAGAACATGGAAGGCTGATCATAAACTTAACGAATTTGTAGGGATAGAGGAAGAATATAGCAAAATGAACAGGGGTAGTGTGTAATGATTACTTTTGACTATGGTTGGAAGGTATTATGTGAAAGAAATAAGTTCAAAAAAAAAAAAAGAATTGGACAGTTAAAGGAAAGAAATTAAAAAAAGAGAAATAATACAGAGACCTGGATATTTCTGGGATTGGAAAAGGCAATATTTCTCAGTCTTTCACTAGACATTGAAAAACTAAGAAAGGTTGGGAGTGACAAGAATCAAATTAAGGGAATGACCATCTCAATTGACATTATAATCTCTGAATGGATTAAAGTGTCTTGGACTTAAGATCCAATTATGAGTGTGTCCTGGTAGAGTAAATCTTTTAATTAGTTAAAATGTCTCATAGAAAAGAGATTAAAATATATCTCAATTACAGAGCTACCACAGTACATAGAATGACAAGGAAGTCAAAAGAGAGATGGTGGTTAAAGAGACACTAAGTAATTACTGCAAATTTTCAATGTCCTGAGAGGAAATGTGGCTTTGGATATTGGCACATTACTCATTGACATCACATTGATAAATAGTCTACCAAATTCTTGAAGACGTTTTCTACCAAAATGTGCAAATAGTAAGCTAAAAGTTATTTCCAACTGGAGACTTAAAGTGATTCACAAACTTGCACAAGCAGGAATTGGGCTAAGAAAGCTACCAGCCTCACAGAAAGTTTATTTCTCCAATTCCCAGTTCTGATGTAGCCAAGGAAAAAAATGTCAAAGGAAGAATTTCCCAGGGACCTCAGAGTCAGAGAGAAAAGTTGTTCCTCAAGAGCAGTAAAGGGGCATAATGAAAGAATATTCTCCACCCCCGGTAGAAAGTTCACTGGGATTTCTGAATTGCTGCAGACCAGTGTCTTCTATGTGTCTCCCATTCTCCTCCTCTCACAATCAAAGTGTCCATTCCACTTCCATAAATTGGATGCTAGACACACAATCTTTTAGTTAATGAATCTGTGGATCAAAAGTCACCACATCTGGACCGGATATAGAGACTATCATGTGCCTGAAACTTTACACTCTAGCTCTTCTAATACTTTCCTAAGTATCTACTACTCTGTATTTAACCCCTTTTAATTTAAAATACCCAGAGTGTATTCTGTTTCCTGAAAGTAAATTCTAATGAATATTCTGCCATGGCAGAATGCTACAAATCCAGGGCTGAAATAGACTATTCAATACTTGATACAAAATCTGATAGATCAGTTGGTGGTAGAAGCCAAAAATTAAAGACTTGGATTCAATTGTTAATATTATATAAATAGATGAGTGTTCTGAATTATGGAATGAAAATCTAAGACTAATTTGATTTTATTCCAAAATGATGTGCTTTGGAATTTTAAATTATTCCAATATGAGCCTATGTGGGTTTGGTGAATTAATTAAAGGAAACTACAGTGGTGGTAGACGTAATTTTGCGGAGTCCAGTGGTTGGGAGTTGTGCTGGGATTAAATTGCTATACTTGATATATGAAACTTTAATAAACTCTGTGACCTATAATGTTCAGCACTTCCTGACTTCCCCGTGAGGCAGAGATCCTTAGAAGTATCTAAGCATTTTTTACCTGATATTGGTAAATGATATTGTTGAAAGAATAGCTACGTGATAAAGGGATTAAACTCATGATCCAAAATGGCAAAACAACAAACACTAATTAATGAACGCTTTCATTTAAGTATGTTGAATTTGTAGTAAGTGAATAAACTTAAAATGCATATGTTTATATGCATACATATCTGCACACATACATGTCATGTTATGCTCTAGAAATCAATAGGGCTATTAGATTGATTGTATAGAGTCTCGTGTAGCTTAGGGAACCCTTGCACTTGGATGACTCTAAAATGAGATGAATTGTCAAAGTCTTGGGTGATTTCATGGCCAGAGGGTAGGAATTTGGAGGATGAGCTGGATAATGGTATGTGAGCCTTTGATTCTAAGATTATATAAACAATAGAAATACACTGAAAAGGAAACTATGTGATTTTAGTAAGAACTATGTTTACTGTAATGAGTCTATAGAAAATTACATAATATATGGAAAGCACATGTCTTCTAGAAGTAACTACTAAAAAAAAATAGGAAAAGTGTTATGTTCTTCTGGTTAGAACTAATGTTTAGTTTGCTTTTGCAGGTAAAACTCATTTGATGTTCTTATTAAAATATAAAGCAATTCCTGGCCAGGCGTGGTGACTCACACCTGTAATCCTAGCACTTTGGGAGGTCAAGGTGGGCGGATCACCTGAGGTCGGGAGTTTGAGACCAGCCTGACCAACATGGAGAAATCCCATCTCTACTAAAAATACAAAATTAACCAGGTGTGGAGGTGCATGCCTGTAATCCCAGCTACTCAGGAGGCTGAGGAAGGAGAATCCTTGATCCTGGGAGGCAGAGGTTGCAGTGAGCTGAGATCACTCCATTGCACTCCAGCCTGGGCAGCAAGATAAAAACTCCTCCTCAAAAAAAAAAAAAAAAAAATATATATACACACACACACACACACACACACACACACACACACATACACACACACACATAGCAATTCTTATTCTATGATAAAAATACATACCCTGGAAATACTGGTTCTGAGAAACATCTCATTTTAGATGATTGGGAGTTGAAAAAAAAAGTATTTAGAAACTGATTTCTACTAAAACAATTATAAGAAACATAAATAATATTGAAACCCAAGAGGTTTGTAACATATTAGGAGGAAAATATTAAATGTAGATGAAATTAGCAACAGGATGCTGCCTAGCCAGTTTGAGAACACAAACTATAAAATGCGTAATTTTCCCTTAGGTATTGCAAATTGACCACGTAACAACATCAGAAATTTCACTTGTGAGAAAAATGATATAACACATACAGGCTAATTGCTGAGAAGAGAAACAGTAAAACAAAGTAAAGTGTGTTATTTGAAATTTGTATTATGGTACTTGACAGTTGTTTTATTTTGAAGTTCCACACTTGCTTTTAAAAGCTCTATGATGGAAATCAGGTCAGCGGCACATGGCCAGTTACAGTCGTAAATTGTTTTAAAAAGTATTTTGAATATCCAGTAACCTACTCCCTCCCTCTTTATTTGTCTTATGTATTAGTCAAAGTTCTTCAGAGAAACAGCACTGATTGTGTGTGTGTGTATGTGTGTGTATGGTAGTGAAAGTGGAGAAGAAAAGGTGGATATGAAAACATATACTTGGAAGAAAATTAACAGAAAATTTGACTAAATACATATAGCGATATTGGGATACAAATATTAATCCTGGGTTTATTATAATTTCAAATGTCATAATTCTAATTATTTTAGTGGAAGTCTTTTTACAAGTTATTGGATATATTCTTACAGAGAGAGAGGTAAATAGACATAGAGACAGAGAGATTTACTTTAAGTAATTGGCTTATATGATTATGGATTCTGGAAAGTCCCAAATCTGCAGGATAGGGCAGTGGGCTGGAGCCTGAGGGAAGAGTTGATGTCCCAGCTGGAGTCTGAAGCCAGTCTGGAGACAAAATTACCTCTTCTTCAGGGTACCTCAGTCTTTTTTCTCTCACATCCTTCAACTAATTGATTGAACCATCCCCCACCCCAACACACACACACACACACACACACACACACACACACACACACATTATGGAGGGTAATCTGCTTTTCTCAGTCTACTGATTTCAATGTTCAACCATCTAAAATATACCTTCATAGAAACATCTAGACTGGTGTTTGACCAAATATCTGGGTACTGTGGTCTAGCCAAGTTGACACACCGAATTAACTATCACAACTTGTGAAGGAGCCTAGAGCCCTCTCAATCTTGTTTCTTATCTTTCACTTCAAAACTGCTCCCAGATCTATGACTCTGAGGACTAAACTCCTACTAACAGCGTAACATTTGGCTCTACTTTCAGAGGGATTTGTAATTTAATGAGAAAAAATATTTTTAACCTAAAATGATTAAACACTCAATATAAATATACTTTCAATTTCACTTTATTATCACGGAAGGAGTATTTTGAGTAATAACCTTTCTCTTGGTTCATACGTCTAGCACATAATCTGTTTTCTTTTCTGTGTAGACACGCAATTTGTCGTGATTATAAGCACCCAGACATTGCTGCTTTCCCATGCCAATTGATTTAATTCAATAACATTGATTAAGTGCCCACCTTGTGCCAGGACTGTGTAAATAATCTTAATATAAAAGCAGATAATTTCATAAATGACTTCACAGTCTAGCCAGGGTGATATATATATACACAAATAAATGGAACATAATTGACAAGTACAAAGCTAAATGTACTAACAAACTATTTTAGGAGTAGCAAGGAAGGAATCATGATTTTAATCTTACGTTGTCAAAGACATTTTCAAAAATATAAAATAATTTGCATTTATCTAATAATTAGTAATGATTAGCAGTTTTTCATATATTTGTTGGCTGCATGTATGTCTTCTTTGGAGAAGTATCTGTTCATGTGTTTGCCTATTTTTTAATGGGATTATTTAGTTTTTCTTTGTTGAATTGTTTAAGTTCCTTGTCGGTTCTGAATATTGGACCTTTGTCAGATGCATAGTTTGTAAATATTTTCTCCTATTGTATATGTTGTTTGTTTACACTGTTTATAGTTTCTTTTACTGTGCAGCAGTTGTTTAGCTTAATTATATTCCCTTGTCAATTTTTGTGCTGGTTGCAATTGCTTTTGGGGAAGTATCAATCAAAACCGCATTGAGATACCATCTCACATCAGTTAGATTGACTATTTTTAAAAAGTCAAAAAACAACAGATGTTGGAGAGGTTACAGATAAAAGGTTACAGATAAAACTGGTTCATGCTGATGAGAATGTTAATTAGTTCAGCCACTATGGAAAGCAGTGTGGAGATTCCTCAAAGAACTTCGAACAGAGCTACCATTTGACCCAGCAATCCACTACTGAGTATAAAACCAAAGGAAAATAAATCATTCTAGCAAAAAGACACATGTATTTGTATGTTCATCGCAGCACTACTCACAATAGCAAAGACAGGAATCAACCTAGATGCCAATCAAGAGTGGACTGGATAAAAAAAATGTGGTACATCTACACCACTGAATACTATGCAGAAATAAAATGGGAATAAAGTGGGACAAAATTATGCCCTTTGCAGCAACGTGGATGCAACTAGAGGTCATTATCCTAAGCAAACTAAAGCAGAAACAGAAAACCAAATACCTCGTGTTCTCACTTATGAACAAAAGCTAAACACGGAATACACACGGACACAAAGACAGGAATAATAGAAAATGAGGACACTTGAAGGTTGTAGAGTGGGAGGTGAGTGTGAGATGAAAAATTACCTGTCAAGTACTATGCTTACTACCTGGGTGACAAGACCATCACTACACCACACCTCAGTGACATGGAACTGACCCATGGAACAAACTTGCACATGTACCCCATGAACCTAAAATAAAAGTTGAGGAAAAAAGAAATGGACAGGAAAGAATTCTATGGCAGAGTAACATTTAAGCAAAGACCTAAATGGAGTAAGAGAACATTCCACACAGGACACAAGTGCAAAGGTTGAAGTCCTGTGAAGTTGAAGCATGCTTGGGGTTAATAACAAGATCAGTGTGAATGAAGTGGGGCAAAAGACAGGAGAAGTGACGAGAGATAATGTATCTCAACTAAAGTAGAATGAAAGAATGAAAGAACAGTATCAACCATTTTAAAGCATGTAGAGAAAAAATGTACTTTTTAAAGTTTCTCAGTACACTTTTAAACAGTTTGAAAGTTGGTAGTAATATACAAAGAAATAAAGTTTTTACTTTACTCAAAAATCAACACACAAATACACAAATAATTTGTTAGAAAAAAATACATTAAAGGGACAATTAGCTGTGTGTTGAAAGATGACTCTAGATGAATTACAGACAGTAAAGTAAGGAGTGGAGTTGAGCAGACAAAGGAAAGCATGGCGGTGTGTTTGAGAAGAACTGAAGCTGGCTAGAGCACAGTCTATCAGAGAAGATTAGCAGGCAGCCAAACTGAGAGCTGGATTCCACTAGATGTAGAAAACAGTGCTGGAAAGATTGGACTTGACCCTGTAGACAATGCAGAGCCATTTAACAACAGCATGATCAGATTTTTGCTTTGGAAATTTAATTCTGATAGAGAAGAGGAGGATAAATTTGAGTCGGAGAGAGACTCGAGTCTTAGAAAACAGGTAGCAAACAGTTATCACTGTTCCAACAAGAGAGAGTCTAGAATATGGTGGTAGAAATGGAGAAGAGAAGATGGGTTTAGAAAGACATTGATGAGGCATTTGACTAAATAAATGTAAAAAGTTAAGGATTTAACAATTAGCTCTAGATTTTTTACGACTTCACATATCATAATTGTAATGGAAGTCTTTCTAAAAGTTATAAGACACTTTCTTATCTTTTCAAAAGAGGCTATTAGATTCACCAATAAGAACACTGTTTGACTTTACTGTAATATGTAGCATAGCTTTATTTATATTTGTGATACTTTTATTAACTTATTTATTTTTCTGTTTTTAGTCTACTCTTCTGGGGCTAGTGTAAGAGGACCATTTATTAGAGATTTTCCGTAATTTCTAGTTTACTCCTTGCAATAGGGGATAGATGGATAAATCAGAGAACAAAATCTCAAAGGAGATATACTAGTGGGTGAAAAATTTACAAGGAAGGTTCAAGGAGTGTTTTCTATGAAATAAAGACAAGGTTGTAGTTTTGAGGTTTTCTGACAGGTTTCAAGTGCGTGTCTATGCACAGGCAGGGACTTTATTCACTAACTTTATTTCATGTGTATACCAGAGAGCTTAGATTGACTGTTACCTAACTCTAGATTGGGAAGATTTTATTTTAAATATGTAAATTTCATGTGTTGTAAATAAATAAAAACAATTGTTGGTCAACTTATTGTCTCTAACTCCATTGTTAATAGTAGAATTACACTCATATTGGTATATCAGGCATTGGTGAACTATGACCCATAGGCCAAATTTGTTCTACTGCTTGTTTTCATACTCTGGGAGTTAAAGACAGTTTTTGCATTGCTAAAAGATTGTTAAAAAGAAAAAAAAAAATAGAGTATGAGAAAGAGAGCATCTGGGACCTACTGTGGTTTGAATATTTGTCTCCCTGCAAAAGTCATGTTGAAATTGAATCCCCAAAGTGACAGTATTGAGAGATGGACCTTTTAGGGGTAATTGTACCATGAGGGCTCTGCCACCAGGAATTAAGTAATCCAATCATAGGTTGATGGGTTATTGGGTTAGTTAATTAATGGGTTATCATGGGAGGAGAGTCAGTGGTTTTGTAAGAGAGAAGGAAAGACCTGAGCTAACATGTTAGCATGCAACCCCTCCTCTCCCACCCCACCCTGTGGTGCCTTTTTCCACACTTAAACTTTGCAGAGTCCCTGCCAGCACGAAGGCCCTCACCAGATGTGGTCCTTGGCCTTGGACTCCTCAGCCTCTGTGACTGTAAGAAATAAATTTCTTTATAAATTACCCAGTTTCAGGTATTCTGTCATAAGAAGTAGAAAATTGACTAAGATAGGGCCGATAAACCCTAAAATGTTTAGTATCCAGACCTTTAACAGAACTAATTTGAAGACCCCACCTATGAATAAAGGCTTATTTTTCATATGTGCCTTTTATTGTCACTTTCTTTTAATATATATGTTGTCTTAGTAAATGAATGATAAACTTATTGAAGGCAAGAAGCAGACTGCAGATCTCTGTATCTTCCTCAATATTGGCACAGTACATCATGAACACTCATACCTGTGAATCTGTGATTGTGAAAGTTTGTATAGACAGTTTGTAGAGCTTCCTAAAACTTGTGAGATCCAGTAAAGAGGGAGAATAAATAGTACATTCTGCAGAAAATATTTTAAAAAAGGAAAAAAAAGACATTCTGATAAGAATCCCAGTTTAAGATGTCAAGAACCCATTCAGGTTCATGTCTTATTAATTTTTTTTAATCCTCATACAAATACAAATTAAATAGATTTTTATAAATTACTACCTTGAAAACAGGCAGGTAGTTTAACAACACATACAAACCATCTGAGCTGTGCGACTAACATAATATGACTAATGCTTTTAAAAATAAGGAATGAATTTATGAGGAGCAAAATGGAAGTTTTATTGATCCTCTAAGGAAGAAATCCTGCATTCTAAAAGGATTTATTAATCTTTTGACCACATCAGTTTACCTCATCTGCTTTGAAAGTAAATACGTAATAACATATATGACATTGTTATGAAAGATCCATATTGGTTTTAAGCATATTTTTCTATAATACATTTATCTATTCAATGAAGCAAGTAAGTCAATAAAAAAGCAGACAGGTGACTTGCAAAGCCTAAGTGTGTATTTTCTGTCCTACTATTGCCTTAGCCTGAATGTCATTTTTCCCCTGTCTGGCTGTCACTGCAATATGTAAACCAATTGTGCTTCAGTTTTCCCATCTATAAAATAGTTTTAAGCCTGGGCAACAAAACGAGACCTCATCTGTGCAAAACATAAGATAAAAAATAGCTGGGCATAGTGGTACATGACTGTAGTCCCTGCTACTAGACAGGCTGAGGCAGGAGAATAGCTGGAACCTAGAAGTTCAAGGCTGCAGTGAGCTACAATCATGCCACTGCACTCCAGCCTGGGGAACAGAGCAAGACCTCATCTTTAAACAAAAAAGATAATAAAATAAATAATACTAGGATCAGTTTTATAAAATTTATGTGAGGATGAAAAAGAAGATATGTAGGCATATACAACAGTGCTAAAACATGGTAACTAGCTATAGTGGAAATGATTGATTAATTTTTATTCTTCATTCTGTTAGAAAATATTGACCTGACTACTTCTTATTTCTATTGACTTGACTACTTCTTACTTTTCTATCTATGAAGCAAACATTCTATCTACTCTAGTCATAAAGATAATCTGCTTACTACTTCTCTAACAAGACAGGAGAGTACATTGGGCCAGCTGCAAGCATCCCTTGAGAGAAGTTTATATTAAATGTTTCTAATATTTTCTTAAAAAACTATAACTTTCAAGTTGAAAATAACACTTTCAACTAAGTGTTATTTTCTACATCTACCTATTTGGGTATTCAAATTTGCTCATATTTTTCTTTTTTTCTTCTTCTTTTCTCTCTCTCTTTTTTCCTTTTCTTTTCTTTTTTTTTTTTTTTCACCATCTGTGTGCCAAGTAATGCTTGCCTTGATTCATTATAGGTATGAAATTTACAAGATCTTCTGTTCAAAAGAGCTTTCATTTTTATACCATAAGGGAATACCCATAAGGGAAAAACAGTTTTAGGAATGTGCTTGAGGGAGGAAAATATATATATGTGTGTGTGTGTGTGTGTGTGTGTGTGTGTGTGTGTGTGTATGTCAGTATATGTGTATGTATGTAGAGATGTGTATTTAGTAGAGATGGGGTTTCAACATGTTGGCCAGGCTGGTCTCCAACTCCTGACCTCAGGGAATCCACCTGCCTTGGCGTCACAAAGTGCTAGGATTTCAGGTGTGAGCCACCATGCCCAGCCACATCTTTTTAGTTTGCAAAATCAGATCAATCAGCTCTGAGCCTTCATGTACTTATCTGGTTGACTAATAATTGACTATTAGTAATTTGCAGTGGGAGAGGAGCCTTCTCCATCTCTCTAATATTATACAAGAGTCTCGGCGATTTTAGATAGACCAAAACATCCAGATACTCCCTACTTTCCAATTTAGTTAGGAAAGTGTTGCTACTGCTGGAGCCAGAAGAACAGCTTTCTGTTTCCACACTAAGGCTGGGCACAGAAATGTTTCACCAATTATCTCTAGGTCAGAGCTCTTAATGTTTGGTCCATTGACTTTGCTGTATCACACCTTCAGGTGCCCTTTGTACCTTAGAAATTGATTCCTGAGAAATGGAAGCCATTTCTAAGAACAAGGCTCTATTTTAGGTATTCAACAGGCACCCAGCATAGCCACCAGATCATCTGCCATGGTCCAGGGCAGGGTACTCTCAGAACTCCTCCACTCCCAGCACTAATTTCTGCTCTCCCTTTTCCCTTCTGCCCAGCCCTAGCTTAATTCTCTTCAAAGTGAATATTTCCCCGAAAAGGAGGAGTAAAATAAGGACTAAAAAAATGTACACTAGGATAGAAAAGGCATACTTTAATGTAAGTTGAAATTGAAATAAACTCTTATTCGACCTTGGTGATAGAACTTTATATTATTTATTATCACCAGTGTCATTATACTTCAGGATCATACCTAAGGAAGTAGGTTCTTAAATTTAAGTATCGCATATTATAAAGCACATGCTTTCTGAGATCCTTGACTTTGTATTTTGAGAGGTACAGTGATAAATAAAGCTGGGATGGAGGATCCAGCACTGAAAAGGTAGCATCAATGTGTGAAAATGTTACATATAGTGTGATTCCTACTCTATGTGATATTCTGGAAAAGGAAAAACCTATAGATATGGTAAAAAGATCAGTGATTGCCAGAGAGGGATGAACAGATGGGACACAGGAGATTTTTAGGTCAGTGAAACTATTCCTCCTGAAACTCTAAGGGTGGACACAGGACATTATGCTTTATCAGAACCCGTAGGATTGTACAACACAAAGAGTGATCCCTAATGAAACTATGGGCATCAGTTAACAGTAATTCATCAATATTGATTTACCAATAGTAACAAATGTACCACACTAATGCAGCATATCAATCATAGGAGAAATTTTGCAGAGAATGGGTCAGAGAAGGGGTAAATGGAAGCTCTGTACTTTCTGCTCAGTTTTTCTGTCAACCTAAAACTGCTTTGAAAAAATACTCTATGAATGAGTATAAAAAGTACCACACATGACACATTTTTTTTGGTCAAATGCATTAGATGAAATCTGCTGACATGATCTTCAAGAAATAAATATCACAGACATTCCAGAATCAAAGAGTTATAAAGCTAAAAGATACTCAATGGAAAATGTCTACTCCGGTCTTAATGATTTCTGAAGAGACAGATTCTGTCAGTTTCCTTACTAGCCTATTCTAGGGTTTAGTTTCTTTCTGAGTTCCACAAATTAGCCCGTATTATTCATACTTGTCTTCTGTGAAGAGTGCTTTGATCAAAGCCTCCTTAAATAATCATTCTCTACTAGAATTAATTAATAAGTAAATCACTGATTTGATTTTTTTTTTTTTTGTTCTGATTAAATGGCCTCAATACAAGCTACAGTGAATCAATAGGCAGTGATGGACAAAAATAGTTCCTCCGTAAGATGATTATCATTTAAAATTTACATTTGCAGTGTAGAAGTCATCATTTTATAACTCTAAAAAGTTATAAAACTCTATACTATAGAACAGACAGGTAAAGTTACTTTTTTATATAGACCCTTGCAGCTTTGTACCCACGATGGTTTATGTTCATTTTTTAATGCCACAGGGCAAAATTCTTAACTATCTTAGAAATAGTTTTACTAAACTTGTGTTCAAAACCGAATTTAATTCACTTTTTTGATAATGTCAACATTTAGAACTATAATTTTTCAAGAAAGCTCTCTTTATTGGAATATTAAAATTTCAAATGCCCATTCTCAAGAAGAGTTAAAATCATAAAAGATAGTTACATGTTTAAGTTTATAGTTGCTCAAGGGAAGGTATAATAGAGAATCCACATTGTGTGTAGCTTATTTCTGAAATAAAACTGCAGATGAATTAAAATGTTAATGTTTGAACCTATTTAACTGCCAATTGTTCATGAAATGATAAATATCACTGAAGACATGATAATAAAATGCCCAACAAAATTATGAAGAGCATAATTTCTGTGAGCATGTACTGGAAAGAGCATAATAAATTATATTATCATCATAATTATGGGAGGACAAAGATTATATTTTCTTTTTCTATGAAGAATAAGCACTTTGTCATAACAAATTTCAAATAAATTTTGTATTCTCTAATACTCAGCATTAAGAACTCTTTCATTATGTTATCAGCATAGTTTTAAAAATTAATTTGTATTTCCATTAATTGGAAATTATAAATTCCCATTTGAAACAATTCATGCAATTGAGCTCAAGATCAGAATATATTTCTTCTTCTTTCTGTCATTGTTGGGCTTCCAAATTTGTACATCTCTCAATTTGTAGGTGTTAATTATAAACACTTTTTCCTTTTTAAAAAATCTATTTTACTAGAAGATAGCTGTTGACAGAAGGTGAGGCAATTACGACTTTTTCACTAGGCAAATTGGAAACTAATAGCCTTGTTATTCAGTCATAAATCTTCCTTTTGATATTTTTTATTCTCTGTTGACTATTGTAATCTATCATGAGACTGATGAAAATATCTTACTTTATCATACCTATTATTGATATGTGTGTGTTTGTGTGTATACACACACATCATTTCTATATTAAAATTAGATAACTGCATGTTTAAATTGCCATTCACACATTCACATATGGAATTATTTAATATAGACATTTTACATTAAAAATAACCTACTTGTAAAATAATATATTACTATAATCTTCTGGAAAATCTTTCCTTAATTAAATAAGATGATGCATAGAGTTTGACTGACTGAGGCAGGCCATGTTCTCTGGAAAGCAGATAATAAGAAGTTAGGTGTGTGGAAAGTTTATTGTTAACACCCATGGGAAGAGAGGAGTGGAAGTGGAATTGATTAGGAGGAGTTGTCAGACCTTGATGCTCATTGTATAAAGTCTTTCTGACTTTGAGCAACAGAGTAAAGATTGCCCATTAGAGTCCTGTGTGGGGAGAGATGGTTAGGTTCCTGCACATCACTTTGCAACACCATTGGTCAAAAGCTACCCTGGAAAGGAAAGGAAAGGACTTTGCTTTGGAATCTAAGGTGACTCTTAATGAGTTAACAGCTAGATGGTCAGCTAATCACACTCATCAGAAGTGGGCAGATAGTCCTCTTTCGAGTGGGGATCTGAGAGGCTCATCTCTGTGTCTGTCACAGTCTACCCCTTTGGGCCATGTAGCTTCACTTCATCTTATAGATTCTGAGAGAGACGCTTCTTCAAGGCACCGATGAAGCTTCTCTTCCTGAGGGGAAACAGAAGAGAGATATCACAGACCTCACTGCAGCTGGTCTTGGGGCTCAACTGGTACACAGCACTGGTACACAACAAATTTCTTTTAACTTCTTGTATCACATCTGCTAATCTTGATGACTTACGTCATGGTATGAACCACACCTTCATTCCTTAAGATTCTGAGTACTTGATGACCATAACTATTTCAGATCAGAGTTGCTGCACTTGTTCATTAATTTATAATTGTTCACCTAATTCACACAGGATTAATTCTGAGGTGATGCCTTAGCTATACTTATGTCACATATTCCTATTGCCCTGTCAATCAGGCTTCCATCATGGTGGTAAGTATAAACTTCTGTCATGGGCCCCTTACACTTGTCCTTTACTTAAATTACATTCCCTGGAGATTTATAGCGAGACATTCCAGTATTCTTTCTTTAATGTTTAATCCCTCTACTGACTATTTGGGTAATTTGGCCATGTTAATCTCACTCATCATGGGCTATTCCAAACTATCGTTTGAGTTTAATCTCATTCAAACTTGTTTAATTTTCTAGGGCCAGTCCTAACAGCAAGTTTGTACCATTCTCTGGGGAGCTTGCCAGGATGTTAAATCCTGTATACTGAAATAGTGCACTATGTCTATATATGGTCCTTTAACTAGGCTTCCTTTTTTTTTTTTTTTTTTTTTTTTTTGGTCAAGTACCCTAAGATTCTTGTCTCACTGTTCCTAGTGATAATTACTTCCTTTTTCCAGCAATTATTTTGGAGATAATCTCTTTGCTCTCCAGTTAGTCTCAATATGACATGACTAGATTATGCAGCAGGCCTAGAGAGAAGGTGGAAACATGTCCTGATAGTAGTTACCATAGCCTTGTGAGGAAAGCTCTCTGTATTTTCTTCTTTGGGGGACTATTAATTCTTAACGAGAGTTGGAAACCATGGAATACATCTTTAAGATCAAGTGGTTCAGACAAATGTGAGGCATCAAGATCTTCTGAAACATATACACATATATCCCCAAATCGTGTGTTCAGGTATCAGGCTTTCCCAACTAGGATCTTGAGTTTGGCATGACAGACCTGCCTCAGTTGGATATCTAATGATCTTTGAAGTTCAGCTCCTCTGACTATTAAATCTTTTGCTGATTTTCCATTTTTTTCCTGCTTACCTGCTACTGCACGAGATGATCCTTCTTTGTGTTTCCAGAGACTCAGATTCTCACACTCAGTTTCTAATTCTTAATTGCTGTAATCTCTATATTATCCACTTGTAAGGTGGATAGTGACAACATCTAATATCTTTGCCCTTGTATCTATTTTTTGCTTTGTATATTTCAAACACCTGACACTGACAAGTGTAGTCCTCACCTCCTCCATCAGATCCATTAGGCCACCCCAGCACACAACCAGTGAATGTCTGAACAGCTGAACTGCCACCTGTGCCAAGGGACATCCATTACCATTCTATATCAAGTCCTATCTGAGTGACCCACCTTCTTCTCTGTCACAACAGAGGTTTAAGACAAAATATCTGAATTATTAGTTTCTTTCTTATCTTTCTTTCTACAAAATATAGAACATGAGATTTAAAAAAGGAGATGGAGTTGGAGAACTTTTTTCTTTTCAATTTCAAAGCCCAGCTACCATGGCAATGTATCTCCAGCCAGAGGCTTATAAAGTAAATATTGTATTAGTTTTCTATTTCTGCAGTAACAAATTACCACAAACTTTGCAGCTTAAATAACATCAGGTGATGATCTTACAGTTCTAAAGGTGAGAAGTCCTGAAATCAAAGTGTCAGCAGGGCTGTATGCCTTCTAGAAACTCTAGGGGAGAATCCATTTCCCTGCCTTTCTTCATTTCCAGGGGCCATGGGGATTCTTTGGTTCATGGCTCCATCTTGCATTTTCAAAGTCAGCAGCAGAGTGTCTTCCAATCTCTCTCTGCTTCTGCACTTACATTATCCTTTGTGGCACTGATCCTCCTGCCTTTCCCATATCAGGACTTTGTGATTACACTGAGTCCACTGAGATAATCTGGGATAATCTCCCAATCTTGAGATCCTTTACATTGTAACAAAAAACATTTTGAAATAATACTTCAGATATATTACTGATGACCTTTTTTATGACCAGTTCCTTTCAGGTCTCATTAGGTAGCTACTACACTCTCTTACAGATGGGATAATGAAACAATTTTATGTAAAAACTTTGGGTTTCAGTTCCAATAAATGTTCTTGAACATGCTTTGAGTAAGGTGAATAAGGTGTTTCAGAAAGAAAGCTTTTTTTCTTGTCTTTATTTATAAAATATTCACTTTTAATATCAGGAACTAAATTGAAAGTACTCAAAAGATGAAAAATAATAATGATAATTGAAGAACATAAAATGTCACAAGTAACTTTTTTTCTACTTTTTCGTGTAAATATTATCCAATATGTTGTGAGAGAAAAAAGGATTACAGAAACATAATAAATGTTTAATCTAGTCTTTCTTTTTTTTTTTTTTTTTTTTTTTAAATTTATTTATTATTATTAAACTTCAAGTTGTAGGGTACATGTGCACAACGTGCAGGTTTGCTACATATGTATACTTGTGCCATGTTGGTGTGCTGCACCCATCAACTCGTCATTTACATCAGGTATAACTCCCAATGCAATCCCTCCCCCCTCCCCCCTCCCCATGATAGGCCCCGGTGTGTGATGTTCCCCTTCCCGAGTCCAAGTGATCTCATTGTTCAGTTCCCACCTGCGAGTGAGAACATGCGGTGTTTGGTTTTCTGTTCTTGTGATAGTTTGCTAAGAATGATGGTTTCCAGCTGCATCCATGTCCCTACAAAGGACACAAACTCATCCTTTTTTATGGCTGCATAGTATTCCATGGTGTATATGTGCCACATTTTCTTAATCCAATCTGTCACTGATGGACATTTGGGTTGATTCCAAGTCTTTGCTATTGTGAATAGTGCTGCAATAAACATACGTGTACATGTGTCCTTATAGAAGCATAATTTATAATCCTTTGGGTATATACCCAGTAATGGGATGGCTGGGTCATATGGTACATCTAGTTCTAGATCCTTGAGGAATCGCCATACTGTTTTCCATAATGGTTGAACTAGTTTACAATCCCACCAACAGTGTAAAAGTGTTCCTATTTCTCCACATCCTCTCCAGCACCTGTTGTTTCCTGACTTTTGAATGATCGCCATTCTAACTGGTGTGAGATGGTATCTCATTGTGGTTTTGATTTGCATTTCTCTGATGGCCAGTGATGATGAGCATTTTTTCATGTGTCTGTTGGCTGTATGAATGTCTTCTTTTGAGAAATGTCTGTTCATATCCTTTGCCCACTTTTGGATGGGGTTGTTTGTTTTTTTCTTGTAAATTTGTTTGAGTTCTTTGTAGGTTCTGGATATTAGCCCTTTGTCAGATGAGTAGATTGCAAAAATTTTCTCCCATTCTGTAGGTTGCCTGCTCACTCTGATGGTAGTTTCTTTTGCTGTGCAGAAGCTCTTTAGTTTGATGAGATCCCATTTGTCAATTTTGGCTTTTGTTGCCGTTGCTTTTGGTGTTTTAGACATGAAGTCTTTGCCCATGCCTATGTCCTGAATGGTACTACCTAGGTTTTCCTCTAGGATTTTTATGGTATTAGGTCTAACATTTAAGTCTCTAATCCATCTTGAATTAATTTTCGTATAAGGAGTAAGGAAAGGATCCAGTTTCAGCTTTCTACTTATGGCTAGCCAGTTTTCCCAGCACCATTTATTAAATAGGGAATCCTTTCCCCATTTCTTGTTTCTCTCAGGTTTGTCAAAGATCAGATGGCTGTAGATGTGTGGTATTATTTCTGAGGACTCTGTTCTGTTCCATTGGTCTATATCTCTGTTTTGGTACCAGTACCATGCTGTTTTGGTTACTGTAGCCTTGTAGTATAGTTTGAAGTCAGGTAGCGTGATGCCTCCAGCTTTGTTCTTTTGACTTAGGATTGTCTTGGAGATGCGGGCTCTTTTTTGGTTCCATATGAACTTTAAAGCAGTTTTTTCCAATTCTGTGAAGAAGCTCATTGGTAGCTTGATGGGGATGGCATTGAATCTATAAATTACCTTGGGCAGTATGGTCATTTTCACGATATTGATTCTTCCTATCCATGAGCATGGTATGTTCTTCCATTTGTTTGTGTCCTCTTTGATTTCACTGAGCAGTGGTTTGTAGTTCTCCTTGAAGAGGTCCTTTACATCCCTTGTAAGTTGGATTCCTAGGTATTTTATTCTCTTTGAAGCAATTGTGAATGGAAGTTCATTCCTGATTTGGCTCTCTGTTTGACTGTCACTGGTGTATAAGAATGCTTGTGATTTTTGCACATTAATTTTGTATCCTGAGACTTTGCTGAAGTTGCTGATCAGCTTAAGGAGATTTTGGGCTGAGACAATGGGGTTTTCTAAATATACAATCATGTCGTCTGCAAACAGGGACAATTTGACTTCTTCTTTTCCTAACTGAATCCCCTTGATTTCTTTCTCTTGCCTGATTGCCCTAGCCAGAACTTCCAACACTATGTTGAATAGGAGTGGTGAGAGAGGGCATCCCTGTCTTGTGCCAGTTTTCAAAGGGAATTTTTCAGTTTTTGCCCATTCAGTATGATATTGGCTGTGGGTTTGTCATAAATAGCTCTTATTATTTTGAGGTACGTTCCATCAATACCGAATTTATTGAGCGTTTTTAGCATGAAGGGCTGTTGAATTTTGTCAAAAGCCTTTTCTGCATCTATTGAGATAATGATGTGGTTCTTGTCTTTGGTTCTGTTTATATGCTGGATTATGTTTATTGATTTGCGAATGTTGAACCAGCCTTGCATCCCAGGGATGAAGCCCACTTGATCATGGTGGATAAGCTTTTTGATGTGCTGCTGAATCCGGTTTGCCAGTATTTTATTGAGGATTTTTGCATAGATGTTCATCAGGGATATTGGTCTAAAATTCTCTTTTTTTGTTGTGTCTCTGCCAGGCTTTGGTATCAGGATGATGTTGGCCTCATAAAATGAGTTAGGGAGGATTCCCTCTTTTTCTATTGATTGGAATAGTTTCAGAAGGAATGGTACCAGCTCCTCCTTGTACCTCTGGTAGAATTCAGCTGTGAATCCATCTGGTCCTGGACTTTTTTTGGTTGGTAGGCTATTAATTATTGCCTCAATTTCAGAGCCTACTATTGGTCTATTCAGGGATTCAACTTCTTCCTGGTTTAGTCTTGGAAGAGTGTAAGTGTCCAGGAAATTATCCATTTCTTCTAGATTTTCCAGTTTATTTGCGTAGAGGTGTTTATAGTATTCTCTGATGGTAGTTTGTATTTCTGTGGGGTCGGTGGTGATATCCCCTTTATCATTTTTAATTGCGTCGATTTGATTCTTCTCTCTTTTCTTCTTTATTAGTCTTGCTAGTGGTCTGTCAATTTTGTTGATCTTTTCAAAAAACCAACTCCTGGATTCATTGATTTTTTGGAGGGTTTTTTGTGTCTCTATCTCCTTCAGTTCTGCTCTGATCTTAGTTATTTCTTGCCTTCTGCTAGCTTTCGAATGTGTTTGCTCTTGCTTCTCTAGTTCTTTTAATTGCGATGTTAGAGTGTCAATTTTAGATCTTTCCTGCTTTCTCTTGTGGGCATTTAGTGCTATAAATTTCCCTCTACACACTGCTTTAAATGTGTCCCAGAGATTCTGGTATGTTGTATCTTTGTTCTCATTGGTTTCAAAGAACATCTTTATTTCTGCCTTCATTTCGTTATGTACCCAGTAGTCATTCAGGAGCAGGTTGTTCAGTTTCCATGTAGTTGAGCGGTTTTGATTGAGTTTCTTAGTCCTGAGTTCTAGTTTGATTGCACTGTGGTCTGAGAGACAGTTTGTTATAATTTCTGTTCTTGTACATTTGCTGAGGAGTGCTTTACTTCCAATTACGTGGTCAATTTTGGAGTAAGTACGATGTGGTGCTGAGAAGAATGTATATTCTGTTGATTTGGGGTGGAGAGTTCTATAGATGTCTATTAGGTCTGCTTGCTGCAGAGATGAGTTCAATTCCTGGATATCCTTGTTAACTTTCTGTCTCGTTGATCTGTCTAATGTTGACAGTGGAGTGTTGAAGTCTCCCATTATTATTGTATGGGAGTCTAAGTCTCTTTGTAAGTCTCTAAGGACTTGCTTTATGAATCTGGGTGCTCCTGTATTGGGTGCATATATATTTAGGATAGTTAGCTCTTCCTGTTGAATTGATCCCTTTACCATTATGTAATGGCCTTCTTTGTCTCTTTTGATCTTTGATGGTTTAAAGTCTGTTTTATCAGAGACTAGTATTGCAACCCCCGCTTTTTTGTGTTCTCCATTTGCTTGGTAAATCTTCCTCCATCCCTTTATTTTGAGCCTATGTATGTCTCTGCGTGTGAGATGGGTCTCCTGAATACAGCAGACTGATGGGTCTTGACTCTTTATCCAGTTTGCCAGTCTGTGTCTTTTAATTGGAGCATTTAGTCCATTTACATTTAAGGTTAAGATTGTTATGTGTGAACTTGATCCTGCCATGATGATATTAACTGGTTATTTTGCTCGTTAGTTGATGCAGTTTCTTCCTAGCCTTGATGGTCTTTACATTTTGGCATGTTTTTGCAATGGCTGGTACCGGTTGTTCCTTTCCATGTTTAGTGCTTCCTTCAGGGTCTCTTGTAAGGCAGGCCTAGTGGTGACAAAATCTCTAAGCATTTGCTTATCTGTAAAGGATTTTATTTCTCCTTCACTTATGAAACTTAGTTTGGCTGGATATAAAATTCTGGGTTTAAAATTCTTTTCTTTAAGAATGTTGAATATTGGCCCCCACTCTCTTCTGGCTTGAAGAGTTTCTGCCGAGAGATCTGCTGTTAGTCTGATGGGCTTCCCTTTGTGGGTAACCCGACCTTTCTCTCTGGCTGCCCTTAAGATTTTTTCCTTCATTTCAACTTTGGTGAATCTGGCAATTATGTGTCTTGGAGTTGCTCTTCTCGAGGAGTATCTTTGTGGCGTTCTCTGTATTTCCTGGATTTGAATGTTGGCCTGCCCTACTAGGTTGGGGAAGTTCTCCTGGATGATATCCTGAAGAGTGTTTTCCAACTTGGTTCCATTTTCCCCCTCACTTTCAGGCACCCCAATCAGACGTAGATTTGGTCTTTTTACATAATCCCATACTTCATGCAGGCTTTGTTCATTTCTTTTTCTTCTTTTTTCTTTTGGTTTCTCTTCTCGCTTCATTTCATTCATTTGATCCTCCATCGCTGACATTCTTTCTTCCAGTTGATCGAGACGGTTACTGAAGCTTGTGCATTTGTCACGTATTTCTCGTGCCATGGTTTTCGTCTCTTTCATTTCGTTTGTGAGCTTCTCTGCATTAATTACTCTAGCCATCAATTCTTCCACTTTTTTTTCAAGATTTGTAGTTTCTTTGCGCTGGGTACGTAATTCCTCCTTTAGCTCTGAGAAATTTGATGGACTGAAGCCTTCTTCTCTCATCTCGTCGAAGTCATTCTCCGTCCAGCTTTGATCCGTTGCTGGCGATGAGCTGCGCTCCTTTGCCGGGGGAGATGCGCTCTTATTTTTTGAATTTCCAGCTTTTCTGCCCTGCTTTTTCCCCATCTTTGTGGTTTTATCTGCCTCTGGTCTTTGATGATGGTGATGTACTGATGGGGTTTTGGTGTAGGTGTCCTTCCTGTTTGATAGCTTTCCTTCTAACAGTCAGGATCCTCAGCTGTAGGTTGTAGCTGTAGGAGATTGCTTGAGGTCCACTCCAGACCCTGTTTGCCTGGGTATCAGCAGCAGAGGCTGCAGAAGATAGAATATTTCTGAACAGCGAGTGTACCTGTCTGATTCTTGCTTTGGAATCTTCCTCTCAGGGGTGTACTCCACCCTGTGAGGTGTGGTGTGTCAGACTGCCCCTAGTGGGGGATGTCTCCCAGTTAGGCTACTCAGGGGTCAGGGACCCACTTGAGCAGGGAGTCTGTCCCTTCTCAGATCTCAACCTCCGTGTTGGGAGATCCACTGCTCTCTTCAAAGCTGTCAGACAGAGTCGTTTGCGTCTGCAGAGTTGCTGCGTTTGTTATTATTTACTGTGCCCTGTCCCCAGAGGTGGAGTCTACAGAGACAGGCAGGTTTCCTTGAGCTGCTGTGAGCTCCACCCAGTTCGAGCTTCCCAGCAGCTTTGTTTACCTACTTAAGCCTCAGCAATGGCGGGTGCCCCTCCCCCAGCCTCGCTGCTGCCTTGCCGGTAGATCACAGACTGCTGTGCTAGCAATGAGGGAGGCTCCGTGGGTGTGGGACACTCCCGGCCAGGTGTGGGATATGATCTCCTGGTGTGCCTGTCTGCTTAAAGCGCAGTATTGGGGTGGGAGTTACCCGATTTTCCAGGTGTTGTGTGTCTCAGTTCCCCTGGCTAGGAAAAGGGATTCCCTTCCCCCTTGCGCTTTCCAGGTGAGGCAATGCGTCGCCCTGCTTCAGCTCTCGCTGGTCGGGCTGCAGCAGCTGACCAGCACCGATCGTCTGGCACTCCCCAGTGAGATGAACCCAGTACCTCAGTTGAAAATGCAGAAATCGCCGGTCTTCTGTGTCGCTCGCGCTGGGAGTTGGAGACTGGAGCTGTTCCTATTCGGCCATCTTGCTCCGCCCCCAGTTTTAACTTCTGGAAGCTCTGATTCCGTCAGCAGTCAGCTATAACACAGAGTGGGCCCATGTAACTCATTCTCTTTCTCTCTCTCTCCTTTTTTGCTCTGCAGGACACGATCACAAGGTCCCACAATAGGCCATCTGCAGGCTGAAGAGCAAGGAGAGCCAGTCCAAGTTCCAAAACTGAAGAACTTGGAGTCTGATGTTCAAGGGTAGGAAGCATCCAGCACGGGAGAAAGATGTAGCCTGGGAGGCTAGGCTAGTCTCCAATCTAGTCTTTCAAGGACAGATATAACACTTAATGCTCTGGTCAGAGTCTGGGCTTATAGTCAGGACTCAGGAAGCTATCAGATAAAAAAGCTCAAAATAAGTAAGGTGGGAAAATATGAGGGTAGATGGAATATTTGGTTCACTGAAAGGCTGTAGCAGGGAGGGATTCTAAGCCTTGCAAAGAATCTCCAGGTGTATCATCATACCTGAGGGCCTGTGCAGTAGTGACTGACTACGGGAGCTGGGCAGTTTGGCCAAGGATGGAATTGGGTTTGTGGTTGTATCTAATCAAAAACAACAACAACAACAAAACAAAACAACAACAACAAAAACAACAACAATAACAACAACAAAAGGATGAAAGTGCATAGTTCATATTCTGGAAAAGGAAGATGGAAGAGTGACTTTCACGCATGTTATGTTTAGAAAGGACATGCCAGTGCCTCATCGTGGATCTGTGCGCAGTAGGTTTGGGTACAAGAATAAGTGGAGATTTTACATATTAGTAAGACCCACAGTGAATGAGTATTGGAAACTCTGGGCCAGACACATCTTTCGGATGCCAGAGCTACATGTAAGATCTTAGGGTCTTGATTCATATCTGGGATAGAATAAGGATAAAAAGGGGCAGAGAGGAAGATTTCTGAATTAATGGAGATTTTATACAAGAGAAACACGACAGTTTACTTTCGATGACAAATATTAAAACCATTGAGAAAATGAGAACTGAGAGCTTAGCATTTCTATAAAATTATGCAGAAATTTATTTATTTTTTGCCAAACAGGTTTATTTTTTATCCCTGTAACACTTTATTTAATACACTAAGAAATGCTTTAAGGTAGACATAATTTTTATTTCAATTGTGGTTTCCATTGAAACTTAGAGAACAAAGCAACTAGTAAATAATGTTGGGGAACAAAATATCTTCTGTATTTCTGCACATCTGGTGTAGAGACATTGATAATTTTTGCTCCAGACTATCTATTCAAGGGTATTGGTATCACAAACAGCCTTGGGAAAAAAAAATCACCTTCATTCAAAGCAGAGGGCAGATTTATTTTCAGACTAGAGTAATAAAGATAACGTCTCTCTACAGGGCAAAGGTTGGGCAGGTTTATCAACAACCCGTCAAAAATAGGGGGCTGCCTAAGCTCAGGGCCCCTTGACTGTACCACAAACCCGCTGTGCATGCAGCATCCACTGAGACTTTCTGCCTGGCACCCATGCGACTTGAGGTAAAGAGGAACTGACACAAACAAGAAGCTCATGATGCCTTCTGTGCTATGCTTAATAATCCTCTGTTTCTGACTCACACATTTTTAGTAACATCTATGGCACTGTGATAGGCTTACTTGTTAGCTTACATACAGGGTAAAATTTCATATCCTTCATCATGTTTAAAAATGAAAGAAGTAATATTAGTTAGAACACTGATTCAGTAGCTCTCACTTGAAACCAAAAATTTGAATATTAAACAGTGTCTACTCAGGGAGTCAGCTAAAAATAAACTAGGACAAATATAATGAGGAACCTTGCTGCTTCCCTTAGTAAGATCAAATTCTTGTCTTCCCAAGTTGACAGCAAGATAATTTCTTCCCCTCATAAGCCACATTATCAATATCTTTGTTATTTAAAGTATAATTGGCAATATACTATTTTAGAAGAATGTGCCTCAGTAAATCACGGCCAAATAAGTTGTGAGGAAAACAACTGTGATACAACTTATCCTGCTTAGATATTCTCAATACATTTCCATTTAAACTCTCTGAGAAATCCTCCAATAAAGGAATTTATTTCACTTACCCCCAAATTCTCTAGACTAACTTGATTACAAAACTTCTACTAGCGTCCTATCGATCTAATGTTCCACTGAACACATTTTGAGAATATTGACTGAGATAGATGTGCATGGAAGTTTCAGTTCCCCCTGTGAAGGTTCAATAATTTCAGTTCAAAAACCAAATCAACAGTAGGCAGATTAACAGAAGAAAAAGCTTAAAAATTTAAGCTCACAGGTGTCATACAAAGTATAAAACTCAAAGAAGGGCCAGATGATTGAAGCTTAAATATCTCTTCATAAGGGAGTGGGAAATGGAAATTAGAGGCAATTTTTGAGGAAGAGTAAATTATTTTTAGGAGAAATAAAAGGACTCACAGGACCCATAGTAGCCTGGGACAAAGTTCCTCTGGTCTCTGAGTGAGGTAACAACAAATTTTGGTAAAAGGAGAGGCAAAACTATACTGGGGATAATGTTGTCTTATTATGAAATATCTCTCAGGTAAAAGACCACAAATAATAGATGAAAAGTCTGCCCACGTGGGTGTGGTGACCACCCTTAGATTCTTCTTTGGTGATTGTTCTCCATGGTTAATATGACTTTAGACAGGTTATTGAAGGCAATTGTGTTTGTTTTGGAAAAACTTTCCTCAGTCAAATAAAGGAGCTTCAGAAAAAGTCCCTCCCTATGCGTGGCACACGGGAGAAACAAGGGAAGATGAGAGACCTTCATTTTGAGGCAGCTTCTAAGGCCTTTTAATTTTCTTTAAGTCGAAGTCCTCAGGATGCCAAAGGGCCATGCTTTGGGGTTTTGTTTCCTGAGCCTCAAGATGTGTGTCCTCTGGATCTATCCTCATCCTGTTATGACACAGCCATGAATAACTCCCAGTTTAAATGGTTGTATCTGCACAAAGAGAGACAAGAAAAGATTTGCGAGTCCATACTCATGCTGTAGTAATTATTCAGATTCAAAATAAAATCATCAAAATGATGTTAAAAAGTTGATATTTTTATTTTTTATTTTTTTTTTGCTTTTATAAATGTATCCTCTTTAATTTTTTTATTTTCCCATAAGTTATTAGGGTACAGATGGTATTTAGTTATGTGAGTAAGTTCTGTAGTGGAGATTTGTGAGATTTGTTGCACGCATCACCTGAGCAGTACACACCATACCCTATCTATAGTCTTTTATCCTTGCTCCCCTTCCACCCTTCCCCACTAGTCCCCAAAGTCCATTGTATTATTCTTATGTCTTTGTGTCCTCATAGCTTAGCTCCCACATATCAGGGAGAACATACGATGTTTGGTTTTCTATTCCTGAGTTACTTCATTCAGAATAATAATCTCCAATCTCATCTATATTTTCTAGCGAAAAATGCTGTTAATTCATTCCATTTTATGGCGGAGTATAGTATATCATATATATACTTATATACAGCATATTGACTATATAATATATACTGTATATAATATACAAAACATTATATATACTGTATATAATATATATTATGTATACTGTGATATATAATATATAAAAATACATTTTATATCTATATATTTTATCTCTCTCTCTCTCTCTCTCTCTCTCTCTCACACACAGTTTCTTTATCCACACATTGACTAATGCACATTTGGGTTGGTTCCACAATTTTGAAATCACAAATTGTGATGCTGTAAACATGTTTGTGCAAGTATCTTTTTTGTATAATGACTTCTTTTCCTCTGGGTAGACACCCGATAGTGGGATTGCTGGATCAAATGGTAGTTCTACTTTTAGTTCTTTAAGGAATCTCTACCGTGTTTTTCATAGTGGCTGTGCTAGTTTACATCCCACCAGCAGTGTGGAAGTGTTCCCTGCTCACCGCATCCATGTCAATGTCTACTGTATTTTGATTTTTTGATTACGGCCATTCTTGCAGGAGTAAAGTGGTATCGTATTGCGGTTTAGATTTGCATTTCCTTAATCATTAGTGACATTGAGCACCTTTTCATGTTTGTTGGCCATTTGTATATCTTCTTTTGAGAATTGTCTATTTCTGTGTGTATACCACTTTTGGATGGAATCTTTTATTTTTTCTTGCTGATTTGTTTGAGTTTGTTGTAGATTCTGGATATTAGTCCTTTGTCATATATATATATAGATTTTGAAGATTTTCTCCCAGTCTGTGGGTTGTCTGTTTGCTCTGCTGATTGCTCCTTTTGTTGTGCAAAAGCTTTCTATTTTAATTAAGTCCCAACTAATTATCTTTGTTTTTATTGTGTTTGCTTTTGGGTTCTTGGTCAGGAAATCCTTGCCTAAGCCAATGTCTAGAAGGGGTTTTCTAATGTTACCTTCTAAATTTTTACAGTTTCAGATCTTAGATTTAAGACTTTAATCCATCTTGGGTTGATTTTTGTGTAAGGTGAGAGATGAAGATCCAGGTTTAGTCTCCTACATGTGGTTAGCCAATTATCCCATCACCATTTGTTGAAAAGGGTGTCCTTTCCCCACTTTATATTTTTGTTTGCTTTGTCGAAGATCACTTGGTGGTAGGTATTTGGGTTTACTTTTGGGTTCTTTATTCTGTTCCATTGGCCTATGTGGCTATTTTTATATCAGTACCACACTGTTTTGGTGACTATGGTCTTACAGTATATTTTGAAATCAGGTAATGTGATGCCTCCAGACTTGTTCATTTTGCTTAGTCTTGCTTTGGCTATGCAAGCTCTTTTTTGGTTCCATATGAATTTTAGAATTGTTGTCTCTAATTCTGTGAAGAATGATGGTGATATTTTGATGGGGACTACATTGAACTGTAGATCGCCTTTGGCAGTATGGCCATTTTCACAATATTGATTCTACCCATCCATGAGCATGGAATGTGTTTCAATTTGTTTCTGTCATCTAGGATTTTTTTCAGCAGTGTTTTGTAGTTTTCCTTGTACAGGTCTTTTGCCTCATCGGTTAGGTATATTCCCCAGTATTGTATTGTATTGTATTGTATTGTATTGTATTGTATTGTATTGTATTGCATTGTATTGCATTGTACTGTGTTTTGTAGCTATTGTAAAAGGGGTTGAGTTCTTGATTTGATTACCTGCTTGGTCACTGTTGGTGTATAGAAGAGTTACTGATTTGTGTACATTAATCTGGTATCCAGAAACTTTGCTGAATTCTTTTATCTGTTCTAGGAGCTTTCTGGAGGAATCTTTAGGATTTTCAAGGTAAACAATCATATTTTCAGCAAACAGTGACAGTTTGACTTCCTCTTTGCTGATTTGGATGCTCTTCATTTATTTCTCTTGTCTGATTGCTCTGGCTAGGACTTCCAGTACTATGTTGAAGAGGAGTGGTGAGAGTGGTCATCCTTGTCTTGTTTCAGTTCTCAGAGGGAATGCTTTCAACTTTTCCCCATTTAACATTATTTTGGCTATGGGTTTGTCATAGATGGCTTTTATTGTGTTGAGGTATGTCCCTTGTATGGTGATTTTGCTGAGAGTTTTAATCATAAAGCAATGCTGGATTTTCTCGAATGCTTTTTCAGCATTTATTGGGATGATCATGTGATTTTTTGTTTTTGATTTTGTTTGATTCTGTTTATGTGGTGTATCACATTTTTTGACATGTATATGGTAAACCATCCCTCCATCCCTGGTTTGAAACCGACTTGATCATAGTGGATGAACTTTTTGATATGTCATTGGATTCAGTTAGATAGTATTTTGTTAAGGATTTTAGCATCTATGTTCATCAAGGATATTGGTCTGTAGTTTCTTTTTTGGTTATGTCCTTTCCTGGTTTTGGTATTAGGATGATGTTGGTTTCATAGAATGAATTAGGGAGGGTTCCCTGTTTCCCTGTCTTCTGGAATAGTGTCAAAAGCATTGGTACCAGTTCTTTGAATGTCTGGTAGAATTCTGCTATGAATCGACTAGTCCTGAACTTTTTTTTTTTGGTGATTTTTTAACTACCATTTCAATCTCACTGCTTGTTATTGGTCTGTTCAGGGTGTCTAATTATTCCTGATTTAAGCTAGGAGGGTTGTATTTTTCCAGAAATTTATTTATCTATTCTACATTTTCTAGTTTATAAGAATAAAGGTGTTCATGGTGGTCTTGAATGATCTTTTGTATTTCAGTGATGTCAGTTGTAATATCTCCTGTTTCATTTCTTAATGAGGTTATTTGGATTTTCTCTCCTCTTTTCTCAGTTAATCTTGCTAATGGTCTATCAATTTTATTTATCTTTTCAAAGAACAAGCTTTTTGTGTCATTTATCTTTCGTATTTTTTTTTGTTGTTGTTGCAATTTCATTTACTTCAGCTCTGATCTTGGTTATTTCCTTTCTTCTGCTGGGTTTTGGTTTGGATCATGCTTGTTTCTCCGGTACCTTGAGGTGTGAGATTAGAATTTCACTTTGTGCTCTTTCAGTCTTTTTGATGTAAGCATTATGCACTTTCCTCTTAGTACTGCCTTTGCTTTATCGTAGATGTCTTGATAGGTTGTGTCATTATTGTCATTCAGTTCAAAGAATTTTTAAATTTCTATCTTGATTTCGTGCTTGACTCAATGCTCAATCAGGAGCAGGTTGTTTAATTTCCATGAATTTACATGGTTTTGAAGGTTCTTTTTAGAGTTGATTTCCACTTTTATTCCACTGTGGTCTGAGAGACTGCTTGATATAATTTCAGTTTTCTTAAATTTACTGACGCACGCTTTATGGCCTATCACATGATCTATCTTGGAGAAAGTTCCATGCTCTGTTGAATAGAGTGTGTATTCTGCTTTCATTGGATGCAATGTTCTGTATATATCTGTTAAGTCAATTTGTTGCAAAGTATAGTATAAGTCCATTATATCTTGGTTGACTTTCTGTCTTGATGACCTGTCCAATGCTGTCAGTGGAGTACTGAAGTCTCCTACTATTGTTGTGTTGCTGTCTATCTCATTTCTTCGGCCTATTAGTAATTGTTTTATAAATTTGGGAGCTTCAGTGTTAGGTGGATACATGTTTAGGACTCTGATATTTTCCTGTTGGACAAGGCCTTTTACCATTATACGATGTTCCTCTTTGTCTCTTTTAACTGTTCTTGCTTTAAAGTCTGGTTTTTTCTGACATAAGAACAGCTACCCCTGCTCGCTTTTGTTGTCCATTTGCATGAAATGCCTTTTTCTACCCCTTTACTTTAAGTTTGTGTGCGTCCTTATGTGTTAGATGAGTCTCCTGAAGGCAGTGGATAGCTGGTTGGTGACTTATTATCCATTCTGCAATTGTGAATCTTTTAAGTGGAGAATTTAAGTCATTTACATTCAATGTAAGTATTGAGATGTGAGGTACCATTGCATTCATATGTTATTTGTTGCCTGTGTACCTTGTTTTTGTTTGTTTTTCGTTTTTGCTTTTTAACTTGTATTTTTGTTTTATAGGCTCTATGTGATATATGCTTTAAAGTGGTTCTATTTTGATGTGTTTCCAGGATTTGTTTAAAGATTTAGAGCTCCTTTTAGTAGTTTTTGTAGTGGTGGCTTGGTAGTGGTGAATTCTATCAGCATTTGTTTACCTGAAAAAGACTTTATCTTTCCTTCATATATGATGCTTAGTTTTACTGGATTCAAAATGACTGGCTAATAATAGTTTAGTTCGAGGAGGCTGAAGATAGGGCCCCAATTCTTTCTAGTTTTTAGGGTTTCTGCTGAGAAATCTGCTGTTAATCTGATAGGTTTTCCTTTATAGGTTACCCTAGTAGTTTTTTCACATAGCTCTTAAGATTCTTTCCCTTATCTTAACTTTAGATAACCGGATAACAATGTGCCTAAGCGGTGATCTCTCTGTGATGAAGTTCCCAGGTGTTCTTTGTACTTCTTGTATTTGGATGGCTAGGTCTCTAGCAAGGTCAGGAAAGTTTTCCTCCATTATTTCCCCAAACATGTTTTCCAAACTTTAGATTTCTCTTCTTCCTCAGGAACACCGATTATTCTTAGGTTTGGTCGTTTAACATAACCCCAGACTTCTTGAAGACTTTGTTTATATTTCTTCATCTTTGTTGAATTGGGTTAATTTGAAGACATTGTTTTCGAGGTCTGAATTATTTCTTTCACTTGTTCAATTCTATTGCTGAGACTTTGCAGACCATTTTGCATTTCTATAAGTGTGTCCATTGTATCCTGAAGTTTTGATTGTTTTTTTATTTATTCTATCTATTTCCTTGAATATTTCTCCCTTCACTTCTTATGTTACTTTTTGGATTTCCTTGCACTGGGTTTCACCTTTCTGTAGTGCCTCCCTGATTAGCTTAACACCTAACCTCCTGAATTCTTTTTCAGTTAGTGATGTGAACCGTCTATTGGTCTCTCAGCTGTGGACACCAGCACCTGTTCCAGTGGAGGTAGCAGGGGGGTGAAATGGACTCCGTGAAGGTTCTTAGCTTTGGTGGTTTAATGCTCTATTTTTGTGCTGTTTGGCCTCCTGCCAGAGAACATCAGCTGTGGTAGTATAGAGAGGAACTAGTGGTGAGCAGGGCCCTAAAACTCTCAAGATTACATGCCCTCTGTTTTCAGCTACTAGGGTGAATATGGAAGGCCCATTATGTGGGGACAGGGCTAGGCATGTCCGAGCTCAGACCCTCCTTGGGTAGGTCTTGCTGTGGCTGCTGTGGGGTATGGGGTGAGGCCCCTGGGTCAATGGAATTGTGTACCTAGGAAGATTATGGCTGCCTCTGCTGATTCACGCAGGTTGTCAGGGAAGTGGAGGAAAGTGAACAGTTACAGGCCTCACCCAATTCCCTTGCAAATCAAAGGGCTGGTCTCACTCCCACCATGCCCCCTCTAACAGCCCCAAGTCTGTTTCCAGGCAGTGGGTGAGCGGGGCTTGAGAACTTACCCCAAGCTACCTGCCTCCCATCTGTGAAATAAAAGTGCTCAGTTCTTGAGCTGCCTGTGGAGTCTGCACATCGGATTTACGCCCTACCTGGAGGCCAGGAAGCTTCCTGCCTGGTTCAAATTGCTACTAAGTTCAGCTGGAAACTTCCTTCTCCCTGTGGCATCTTCCCTGCTCCTCTGGCTGCCCTCCCGATGCATCTCTGTGGTGCCAGGCAGGAATAGCTTGCCTGGGGTCCCAGTCAGCTCCCAGGGCCTTTCCTGCTGGTTTCTCTGCCCCTGTATTTCACCTGGCTCTCTGAATTGTGGTAAGGTAAGGTGGGAAACGTCTCCCTTCAGTTTCTCTAGTGGAGTTGTGCATTTGGGAAAGGAGGATCTCTCTTCCTCACTTCTGCGGTTGGGGAACTCACAGTATTTGAGGTATCTCCCAGGTCCTCAAAGAGCAGTTTGTTTCCTTCGGAGGGTCTGTGGATCCTCTTGGGATTGCTGGTTTGTTCTTGCCAAAAGTTGATATTTTTAATGCTCCCCAGACTAATATTATATGCATCCAGTGTTAAAGTAGCACTGTAATACAGCAATAAGGCAGGAACTCTTTCTTGGGGAAATTATGAGGAACAGAAGTCTAGAGTCTAAATTTTATTCTGACAATATAGTGGCTACTCATCACATGTGGCTACATAAATTTTAATTTAAATGAGTGTAACTGAACAAAATTTAAAATTGTATTACTTAATCATTCTGGTCACATCTCGCATACTCGGTAGGCACGTGGAGTTAGTGACTATAATATTGAACAACTTAGATATCTCATATTTCCATCATCACAGAACATTCAACTGGACAGTGCTGGTATGTTAGATATAGAGCTCTGTCCCGGCATGACTAATCAAACTTAAAGGTGTTAGGTTTGTTTTCATTAAGACAGCCAGTGGTTTTCTCTAAGGAGTACAAAGGTGGTGTAGACAGAAATCTGTATTTATATAATTTATGTGCGTGTGTGTGTGTGTGGAGAGAGAGAGAGAATAATGGTGATAGTCTCACATATTATTACAAGGCTGATGTAACACAGAAATTGTCAGGAAGGACTTACTGTCCTTAAAAGCCTATTTGTAGAAATTTTTCCAATTAATCAGTGCTTATTGTTTTTATGTTGCTTCCCAAAAGTACTTTCTCTAATGTCATTACTATTGATTTTCTCCCTGTGGGTCCCTGATTTATCTGGCTTTTGTCCTGGAATGGTTTCATAGCTAAGGAAGAAATCATGACCAAGAGTTTTGTAAACTATTTTCAAAGATGTCACTGTCAACCTCAAAATCTAAACCTATAACGTAGATTTTTCTTCAGCATACTTCCAGCAGAAGGATACAAAAATATTTCAAGGAACAAACACAAATAGTCAAAAGGGAGTTATTTTGTGTCATAAAAAATCTCTGCATTGTTACATAAGAAAAAAATTAAGTTTTTGCAATAGAGATTTTATGATTTAGCTAATCAGTGTAAACTGTGAAGACAACATTTTATGGTTATCAAATATGTAATTTAATGAATGTCATGAAGCATGTGAGAAAAACAACCAAATTCTTTTTAATCATTGCTCTTGTTATTTTAAAGATCAATGCTATCCATGGGGAAGGATGTTTTACTGTTTCCTTTCCGTGGGGTAGCTGAGAAAGGAAGAATCTAAGAAAATAATTTTCTGATTCTAATTTTCTAACTCTGACTCTAATTTTCATTGACTAAAAAATATAAATACTTGTTGATAAAAAAGTATTAAGGACTATTCTGAACACCCTAATGCAATGTTCATCTTGTTTCAGTTTTATGGAACTAAGGAAAGGGACAAAATTTCCAATTTCTTTATCATATTTTGACCTTGGTGTGTTTTTATACATAGAAATTTTGCAAGGTATATGAGACAGAGAACAATATTGACTGAATTTAATAGTGGCCTCAATAATTACAAAAGCTTCCCTAAAACTGAACCTTTTCGAGTGAAATAGAGTAAACATAGAGAAAAAACGCTTTCCTTAATAAGCTAAATGATAATAGCTCTCAGGTACACAGCATTCACACATTAAAAATGCTTTCACAGTGGTTTTCTGTTCAGCATGTAAGAAGCTGGGAAGTCACCACTCTGTCCTAACAAGTGAAAAACTCAACAACTAAAAATTCAACAGCTTCTCTGAACTAGAGAAGTAAAGTCGCAGGAAAAACAACTGCCTCAAAACTGAAGAGATGGGAAAATGCAGAGAATCACAACTTATTGGAGAAGAAATCCACCAGATGAAAACTTTGTGAGAACCAGTACTGGAGCAGGAAAATCTGAACTGGAATTGACAAATCGCTGAAGGTTCGTTGTGGACAATTCTGAGAACCAAATATGCCCGGACAACTGAATCAGAGGGGCCCCCTACTTTTTTGAGTTTTACCTCCAGAAGCTTCACCAGATTCTCACAGTAAATATTATAGAGAAATCTCCTTACGCTTCCAATCGAGAGTGGGGAAAGAGAATAATTTTGAAATTTTCCAGAGCATTCTATTTTCTTAATGAGGCCTGTCTTCGAGAGGTTTTCTTTAACAGAATCTAAACTATTGGAATTTTTGTTTCAGAGTCCAATCAATGTAGAGGAAGAGAAATATCCGACTTCAGGCCATTCTAGCCAGTGTGTTCCATCTAAAGCGGGATGGGAGGATTGAGTAACACTTGTGAATTACACAGCTCGGAGGTAGAGTCTCACTAAAAAACTAAGATCTAATCATGGAACCACAGAATACTTTCCCTTTCCTTACCCTTTACCACCACATCACTAAAGCCTATTTAATACAGATCCTCTTACTCAGTACATAATATTCAGCTATGAAGATGAAATTATAAGGCATACACATACAAAAAAGAAAACAAAGCAGCTGTGGTGGGACGCACTTGTAGTCCCAGCTACTAGGCAGACTGAGAAAGGAGGATCACTCATATCCAGGAGTTCGAGGCGGCAGTGAACAATGACCATGCCACCGCACTCCAGCTTAGTAACAGCAAGACTCTACCTAAAAAAAAATTACAAGTCATACTAAAAGGCAAACAAAACAAGCAAAAAGCCAACACAGTTTGTAGAGATGGAACAAGCATCAGAAGCAGACTCAGATATGGCCGCAATGTTGAAATTATCAGACCAAGAACCTAAAACAACTATTATGAATGTGCTTGAATTGTGTAAAGTAGACAGCATGTAAGGAAAAATGAACAGAGAGATAGAAATTCTAAGAGATATTTTTTAAGTGGTAAAGACCAAGGGGACTCTAACAAAAAAGAGAGTACGTTTGATGAGCAAATCAGTAGACTGGACACAGCTGAGAAAAAAAGAAATCCCGCCTTGAGAATATCTCAGTTAAAACTTCCAAATTAGAAAATCAAAGAGAAGAAAGAATGAAAAAAAAAAAAAAAAAAAAAAAAACTCTCACAGAATACCCAGGAACTGCAAAATATTTACAAAATGTGTTATATACATATAACGAAGATAATAGAAAATAATGGGGAAAGGAAGAAAATAATACTTGAATTAATGATGCCTGAGAATTTCTCCAAACTAATGTCAGATACCAAATCACAGATATAGAAAGCTCAGAGAACACAAAGCAGGATACATTTTTTTTTTTTTAAATCCTACACCTAGGCATCTTCTGCAGTCAAACTGAAGAAAATCAAAAATAAATAAAAAGCCTTAAGCAAAGTCAGGGGGCTTGGGGAACCTTAGAGGAGAAAAAACAAAAATTACATTTTACTTCTCTCCAGAACCCATACAACAAAGAGAAAATGGGGTGAAATATTTAAAAAGTTGAGAGAGAGAGAGAGAAGCAAAACAAAGAAAAAATGCCACCAACCTGGAATTCTGTATCCTATAAAATGATCCTTTAAAAGTAAAAGAGTAATGAAGACATTCTCATACAAACAAATGCTGAGAATTTTTTTACCAATAAAAGTGCCTTGTAAGAAATTTTAAAATAAGTTCTTCAAAAAAAAAAAAAAAAAAAAAAAGAAAAAATCATATAGGTGAGAACCTACATAAAGGAAAGAAGAACATTGGAAAATAAATAAGTGAAAGTAAAATAAAAACACTTATTTTTCTTATTTTCAGTTGATATAACAGATAATTTGTTCAAAATAATAGCCAAAATATATTCATATGTATGTATGCAAATCTATGTGTATATATAATATGTGCTTATGTATATATATACATGTATAATGCATAATAGTAATGATAAAGGAAACATTCCGAGGGAGGAATTAGAAATAATTTTTATTACATAGTACTCACACTACCCAGAATATGGTATAATGTTGTTAGAAAGTGGAGCTGAAAATGTAATTGGATTAATTGTAAATATATATTACAAACTATAAGGTAACCATCTAAAAATCGTAAAAAATAAATAAAACTACGACTCATAGGCTAAGAAACAGGAAATAAAATACTTTAAAATGCTCAATTAAAACCACAAAAGACAAAAACATGGAAGACAAAATCGTAGATATCAATCCAGTTATTTAGATAGTCACTTTAAACCTCAATGGTCTAAATATAGCAGTTAAAATAGAGCAATTGTCAGGGTTGATCAAACAACAAGATGAAACTATGTGTTGTCTACAAGAAACCCACTTAAATTTAAGGCACGTACATATTATAGCGGATGGATAGAGAAAGATATGAAGATATACCATGCTAACACCAATCAAAAGAAAGCAGAACTAGCTATATTAATTTTGTGCAAGCTGACTTTGGAGCAAGGACAATTCTCAGGAACAAAATGGGACATTACATAATGATAAATAGATCAATTATCCATAAATACTTAATCATCTATAATGTGTAAATGTCTGACAATAGAGCATCAATATGTCTGCTATCAGGAGGAATAAACCAAAATGCAATTGAAGACAGACAACTGGAAATTAAACAACACATTCTAAAATAACACTGGAGATTGAACAACACACTCCTAAATAACACATAGCTCAAAGAAGAAATCTAGAAATTTGAATATTTTGGTAATAGTTATATTTTAGTAAGTTTCAAAAATTACTATATAGCCATAGTAATCAAGACATTATGGTACTAGCAGTGTAGTAGACAAATAGATCAATGGAACAAAGAAAAAGGGACCCAAGATATAAATCAACATAAATATAGTCAACTGATCCTTAACAACAACAACAACAAAACCTAAAGAAATACAACTGAGTGAGGAGTTTTTCAGCAAATAGTATAACAACTGGATGTTCACATACAAAACAAATAAAACTAAAAATAGACTTTATACCCTTCACCAAAATTAACTCAAAATTGAATCACAGACCTAAATGTAAAGTACAAAATTATAAAACTCTTAGATGATAACATAGAATAAAACCTTGATGATGTCAGTATGGTGATGACTTTTTAAATACAACACTGAAAGCACAATCTATTAAAGAAAAAATGAAAAATCTGGACTTCATTATCATCTTCTACTCTATGAAAGACATTGTCCAGAAAATTAAAACACAAGTCACAGACTGAGAGAAAATATTTGTTATATACATAACTGATAAAAGATTATCCAGTATATAAAAAGTACTATTAAACTTTGACAACCAAAAAATGAAAAACCCAATTCGAAAAATTGAGTGTAAGACCTCAGTAAAGAAGATATATAGATGGCAAATAATCATATGAAAAGATATGCGACAACGTTTGTCATGAAACAATTGCAAATCAAAACAGCAATGAGATACCATGACAAACCTATTAGAATGGCCAAGATCCCAAACAGTAATAATTTGACATGCTGGCTAGGATATAGAGCAACAAGATCTCTCATTCATTACTGGTGGTAATGCAAGATGGTATAGCCACATTGGAAGACAGCTGGTGCTTTCTTACAGAATTAAACATACTCTTACCGTATGACCAAGTAGTTATGCTTCTTAGTATTTATCCAAATGAGTCAAAATCTGATGTCTACACAAAATCCTGCAAACAGATGTTTGTAGCAGCTTTATTCATAATTGTCAAAACTTGGAAGCAACCCAGGTGTCTTTTACTAGGTGAGTGGCTGGATAAACTGTGATACATCCAGACAATGAAATATTATTCAGAGCTAAAATAAATGAGCTATAAAGTCATAAAAAGACATGGAGGAATACTAAACGCGTATTATTTTGTGGAAGAGGCCAATCTGAATGGCTGTGTACTAGATGATTCCAACAATGTAAAATTCTGCAAAAAGCAAAAGTATGAAGACAGTATAAAGATCAGTGGTTGCCAAGGATTTGGGGTAAGCAGGGGTGAATAGGTAGCGCATGGGATTTTTAGGGTAATGAGACTATTCTATATGGTATTATAGTGGTGGATATATGTTATTACATTTATCAAACCCTTTAAAATGTACAATGAAGAGTGAACACGAATGTCAAGTATGGGCTTCAGGTGATAATGATGCATCAATGTAGGGTTGTCTATTTCAACAAATGTACCACTCTGGTGAGGAATTTTGGTGGTGAAAGAAACTGCATGTGCAGGGAAAGAGAGAATATGGGAAATATCTCTGTACCTTTCTCTCAGGTTTTTAGAGTAGACCTAAAACTACTCTAAAAAGTAAAGTCTGTCCTAAAACGCTCTCACATAATTTTCCTGTTTTAATCCTCATACAAATCACAGAAATTCAGCAAGATTGGAATGGTTCTATTTATTTAACAGAGGAAATTGAAACTTGTATTGGACTATGAAACCGGAAATTACAGTCACTAAACTATAAATGAATTTTCCAATTCTGGTTTAGTGCTGTCTTCATGTAGCATGCTGAAGTTTCTAAAATCTGATATGTCTCAGTGTTTACTGAAATTAGAGAAATTATTGAAACCAATTATAAAATTATATATATATTATTTTAAGTGAATATGTTAACTGGTATTTAAAACACTAAGGTGTGTATACAGTTACATATAAATGTGTGTATATACACACATTTTTCTAGACATCAAGCCAACAAAATTGTGTGAATTTAGGTAGGCTGGTGCCAAAGTAATTTTGGTTTTTGCATTGTTGAAATTTGCCATTTGCTGTTGGAATAGATTCTTAAATTAATGTGGTCATATTATACATCATTTTAATGTGCATTTCTTGCCTTTTTTTTAGTAACTCATTACTTTGCTTTTTATTTTATACTTATTTTAGACTGGAAATGATGCTAGACAAAAAGCGAATTCCAGCGATTTTCTGATTCCAGTTCAAAATGGGTCAGAAAGCAGCGGAGACAACTTGCATCATCAACAACGCATTTGGCCCAGGAACTGCTGATGAATGCACAGTGCAGTAATGGTTCAGAAAGTTTTGCAATGGAGACCAGAGCCTTGAACATGAGGAACATAGTGGCTGGCCATTGAAAGTTGACAGCTATCAATTGGGAGCAATCATCAAAGCTGATCCTCTTAAAACTATATGAGAAGTTGTTGAGGAAGTCACCGTTGACCATTCTATGGGTCATTTGGCATTTGAAGTAAATTGGAGAGATGAAAAGGCTCAAAAAGTGGGTGCCTCATGAGCTGAGCAAAAATTTAAAAAAATTGTCATTTTGAAGTGTTGTCTTCTCTTATTCTGTGCAACAACAATGAACCGTTTCTCGATCAGACAGTGATGTGTGATGACAAGAGGATTTTATACGAGAACTGGCGATGACCAGCTCAGCGGCTGGACCAAGAAGAAGCTGCAAAGCACCTCCCAAAGCGAAGCTTGCATCAAAAAAATGTCACAGACACTGTCTGGTGGTCTGCTGCCTGTTTGATCTACTACAGCTTTCTAAATTCTGGTGAAACCATTACAGCTGAGAGGTATGATCAGCAATTTGATGAGATGCACCAAAAACTGCAATGCCTTCAGCCGACATTGGTCAACAGAAAGGGACCAATTATTTTCCACGACAATGCTTGATCACATGTCACACAACCAATGCTTCAAAAGTTGAATGAATTGGGCTACAAAGTTTTGCCTCATCTGCCATATTCACTTGACCTCTCGCCAACCAACTACCACTTCTTCAAGTATCTCAAGAAGTTTTTGCAAGGAAACTGCTTCCACAACCAGCAGGATGCAGAAAATGCTTTCTAAGAGTTCATGGAGTCCCAAAGCATAAATTTTTATAGTACAGGAATAAACAAACATTTCTCATTGGCAAAAATATGTTGATTGTAATTGTTCCTATTTTGGTTAATAAAGATGTGTTTGAGCCTAGTTATAATTATTTACCATTCATTGTCTGAAACCACAATCACTTTTGTACCAACCTAAATTAAGTGTTATAATGCTTTTTGTTTGGAATACAAACAAAAGTATGCATTTAATAGAATATATAGAAGAATAACAGATTTACATTAAGACAGACCACAAAATGGACATGCGAAGTCAACAATATACTTTAACTATTAACATAAATATTAAAATACAGTGAACGACATCCAAACTCATTACTTTTTAGGAGTTTTCAGATAGAAAGGGCCCCAGATTGAAACCGATGCAGTTGTATTAACCATCTCTCTCATAAGTGCACTTGTAGATACACTTTCCCACCAAAATATTATTGTAAAAACCATGTAGTGAGGAGTAGAATTTTGTGATGTATTAAGTGATGCCAAACTCGAACTTCTAGGCCCAACTCAGAGTAACAATAACACAAAAAAAGATATCTGTGTGTCAAAGGATATAACAAAGTTCCGGTAAAAACAATCCACCTGGCTGAGGCTACCATTCTAAATTTTGTTAATCTATGTATATGTAAATATGCATCTAAAATCCCTATAACTAAAGTTGTTGGAATTTCTTATTATAAATATTTTTGCTCATTGTAACACAATGATCTTGCTGACACTAACAAAAGTGAGACTATCTAACACTGAACAATTTTTGACTCTGTCCTGTTTTCCTTAGCCCAAGAAGTGTAGTTTTGAGGATTATATTTCCTTGCTAGTTGGCATGCAACTGTAGGCATTTGTTGGGTAAACTTGCCCTTCTCTTTCATCCTCCAGTGCCCTGAAAGCCACACCACTTCTCTTATTCAACCCCATACTTCAGCAGGTCAGGCTCATCTCCAAATCCATCCTGGGCCTATCTCCTTAAATAACCTTCTCCTTTACCATCCCCACCCCCACTATGCCACAGGCTTCATTTTTCATAAACACAAAATTCAAAAGGGATGCCTCTCTGTGATTTGCTCCTGCATCAACATTAAGCCCACACATTGAGTGTGGTATAAAGAACTCAGAGTGAATGTATTTATGGTATTATTCTTTTAAAATAGGTCTGTTGCTAACAGGTCTCTGGGTATGCATATGAAATTCACACAGCTATAAAGGGAAAGAAACAAATGCCAGATACACAGCACCAAGCTGAGAAACCAAATGGTAGGCAGAGACAATGAAGGAGCTGAGCTTAGAGGTTAGCATTGAAACCTAGCCCTGACTGCTATTTGGAACATCAAGCATCCTGATGAGTATAGAGCATTATATGATTCTCATGTAATAAAGAAATTTGGCTTCAGTGCCCTCATTTTGACTGTATATGGTCAACAGTTTAAGGAGGTAATGAAATAAGAAAAAAATTGCATTTTGTAGTGTCCATCAAAGAAAGAAATGAGTGGTAATATTTTAGCTCTTCTCCCTACCTCATAAGGTTAATTAATTAATAATATAATTAAAATAGTGCAAAATACAGTAACTGCCCAAGATAGTCAAAAGAAAGAAACTGTTTCTACTAAAGGTGATCTAAGATTGCCAAAAATCCAAAACATTACTGGCATTTGGTCATCTGTGTTGAAGGATAGATATTCTGTAAAAAGTTCAGAGAAACTCTTATCCAGAATTAAAGGAATTGTTCATTTTACTGTGAGAAAATCCTTAAGTGCCTTCAGATATATTGCAAATTGTTACATCTAAAGAATGCTCAGTGACTTAAGTGCGGACCAGTGTGCTTCTAGCTTGGAAGCTGGAGGCCCAGTCTTGGGAAACATCAACTTTTGGGTCAGTTGTTGTGCACACATCCCACAACATCCAGAGCAACAGATTATGTGCTGATCATCTTTTCCAGTCACCAGTTTAGAGCTCATGGAGAAAGACAAGAAAAAAGGAAAGGATCAGAATTCCTGCCTGTCCTCTGGTCTTCAAGCCTCTGCCACAGCTGCTGTATTTTGTCCAAACAAAAAGATTTGAAAATGAACTTTCTAGTTTTATCTGACATTCTTCTTTGTTCCAGATGTGGTCCCCCATCACCATCCCTGTATCTCCAAAGATTTTAATAAGAGTTGTAATTCTTTTGGCAATTTGAAATCACTATTTCTGAAGTAGGTTTGAGTGCTTGTGTAAGTCTCTCAGCAAGATTATTTGTAGTTAGACAGGAAACTTTTTTTTTTATTTAAATGTAAATGGATATTATGAAGCAGATTCACTGTGCATTGGTTAGCACCTTGTCTGAGTCTGACAATGTAGAGCATACTCATACACAACACATTCCACAAAGTGGATTTATTATTTACAGATTGGCAGTAAGGGACAAAAAAGGCATCAAATTCATTGGGAGCCAGTTCCTCAAAGCTCAAGAAAGCTGCCTGGGGCATATAGAGTCTACACTGCATGTGGCCCAATTTGCACCACAACTAAGGGAGCCCCACAGGCAGCCTGCCAGGGTTATATACATTAGGGGCACCAGGACTCACTGGCAAAGCCTTGAAGGATATCCCTCTTCCAGAGGAGAGAGGAGCAAAGCTTAAGCTGTCTCAGGCAGTTGCTCCCTAACTCAAGATGTTACATTTCCTAAGAGTAACAGGAACAAGATCCCAACTGTTTGAGGCAGCTCCTCCCTATCTCAGTTCTTGCATTCTGGGCATATCCTAGTTATTCTTGAGAACTACAGGCAAGAAAGTGGAGAGAGCTGGGTCAGTCCGAGGCCACCGGAGAACTGCTCTGCATATATTTAGTGACTAACGGGTTTGGCTGATAATATATCTTTAAGTACTAATGATCAGAAAAGATCTGTTTTAATTATTGCTATATTTTTCATTATTGTTTATCTTCTTTTCATCCCATGTAATTCTAAATACAAATCTCTGAAAAATTAAGGGTAAGATAATTTTTTCTTGACTAATTTTTATGGTTGCTTACAATTAGGAAATACGTCAAATTCACATTTTGGGATACATTTTGGGATAATACAAAATAAATTCACCATAAATAAATCGACATACATCAACAAAACATCCCAAACTCAGTTGTATTAATATTCTTAAGACACAATTGTTTATGAGGAGCTGAGCCTTTGCTACCTTTTTAAGCTCCGAATCTTGTGAATAGGCCAAAAAGTCACTTCCACAAACATTTATAGAGAACTTATTAAAATTGAGTCAATGGTAAGTGTGAGATTCAAAAATGAAAAGTGAAGTATACCTTCAAGAAATATACAATATTCACTGTAACACAGTGCAGAATAAGCTAGTGCAGTTAAAGCATAAACAAAATGCTCACGGAAACTAGAGTGGGGACCGATGAGGAGAAGGAAGAGCTTGATGGAATAAATGTTAAATAATGTGAATTTTTAATAATAAATGTAGGTAGGCAAAGAAGAGAGGAATTTACTATAGGCACAAGTTTGTATGGAGATTAACAAAACGTAGTCCCTATGCACAAAACCAAGATCAAAACTAGCAATATGGTGAATAGAATTTTGCTCCCCAATGTTGAGTCTAACAAGGATTAGACATTCCCATTCTCTTCTCAGCTTTGTTTTTCTCCATAACACATTTTATACTCTCATATGCTGTATAGCTTAATACATTCATATTTATTGCCCAACTCTCAGTGGCAGAGTGCTAGCTGTGCACACACATATTTCCTATTCTTGCTTGATTTATAGCTAAATACATTTTCCATTCTCCCTTCTAATTAGGTATATCCATGTGAATGAGGTTTAGCTATAGTCACCCTTGGAGTGTGTGGGGATCCCAGAAAATACATTCTGTAAGTCTCTCATCTATTTAAGAAATTTGATCAAAAATGTATTACAGAGGTTATGCACTCATGCAAGTTATAATCAGTGAAATTTAGAATTAGCAGTGAAAATTTAATTGAGAACATGTACTTACGTTTGATTTATCATCCAATACATGAAAAGGTTCTCTTTAGCATCCATTTACCATGTCTTCCTATTCAGGTGAAGGAACTTCTCTGGGTTTCTAATTATCAAACATACCATTTCTGGCTAATTTCTTATTTCCCACTGTGAGAAAAAGATAGCAATGCTGTTATTACTCACAATGCCATGAATTTTTGGAACTGCTTTGTATTTAAACCACATATATCCTCTTGCCTCTGCAGATCCCTAATAACATTTATTTAATGCTGGTTGTATCATTGCTCAAGACATTGCATCATCCATTATGTGCCCAAGACTACCGGCTTTCAATGACTTTCCCAGAGATTCTTATTCTGCTTTACTGATGATGACCACAAATGCAAGAACTATTCAGTGTGCAGGATAGTGTGAAAGATGATTCATTTTCTGATCATTTGAGAGTTACTACTTGGAAAGCACAATGGCACATCTTTCAACCATATCTCATCTGGAACTCTTTAGGCAAAAAAAAAAAAAAAAGAAAAAAAAATCACTCTATTTCCAGAATGTGAACTCTTTCAATGTTGGTTGCATAGCTGCCTTCTACACATTGCCACCGTTGGAAAAGATAGAGATGGGGCCTTTAGATGGAGCAAAAAAGACAGTTACAGTCACACAAGAAATGACTGTCTGTCCTCTAACTTGGATGAGCACTATAACACTGCACCTATTGGAGATAAAAATATATTATTCAGAGGCCCCTGTGGCATTGTGAAGCAATAATCTAGAAGTCTTTTGGAGGAGATAGGTGTAGCCACAAATGAAGGATGGCCTGATGCATGGTGTTCTTGGAGTCTTTGGCTGGAGGGCACAAAGACAACATTTACGATATAGATACTTTATTCATTTATAGAATATGAACATTTTAAACATTGATTCAATAAATCTTGGCTATTTGAAGGCTTTTAAAAGTTTTGTCTAGAGTCACTTCAATTTTTACTTCTGTCTCAAAGACAGTAAAATACATGAACAAAAATGTCTGTAGTTGAATCTAATTCTCTAAGCTAACAGCAGGTTTGTGTGCACTTTTTGCATGTGATATTACTGTTATTCATTACATTTCTGTTATAAATAAGATTCATTCTTTGACTTGGTGGGGGCTGGTTTTCCTGAGGCATTTGTTCCCCTTTTGTTCCTTCAGATTTATGAGCCTGGCAAGCCTTTCTGTCTGCTGCTGAAAAGACTATTGTACCCATGTACACACAGTCCCAGCAAATAATTTATTTCAGACCTCTGAGAACATTCTTTTTCTCACTCTCAAAACAGGGATTTTTCATTTCAGTCATCGGTCCCAATCTTAGCAGTGATTCTACAAAGTCAGTATTCATTTTCAATAAAAAAAGAAAAGAAAAAGTTATACCTGAGAAGGCTTTGACATAGAAAAATGGAACAATGGTGAAAATGGTCCTGGATTTTATGCTGCTATCAAAAAAATTTTGGTCAAGCACAAAGTCTTAATTTTTAAATACTTTATTTTCCTCCTTCATTTTCTGGTTCTTTCATCCTTATCTCAAATACTAGAAAAATAAATCTATTTCAGTTTAGCAACAAAACATTTGATTGGGAGGTAGTGATTCAATTAATTCAAAGAACAGATTTTATTTTAGTTACAAGAATTATTCTTTCTCTTGGCTTATTTTGGATGATTATCTCATTAGTTTTTCTAGAGACATAACTTTATTGATATAATGATATTTTTTCTCCATTTGCTTTTATAATTTTTATAACTATGTCTGAGATTTTATAAGATTTATAAGATACTATTATCTATTAATTTTATTCATTACAAAATTTTCTGATCTGTGTGTAAGTACATGTCTTGTTACATCACTATGTTATAAGGCTATGTGAGACTTTGGGAATTTGTGTAGCTCATTTTTTAGGTACAGAAAAAAATGTGGCTACAACTGTCCCTAAAATTAGTCTTTCTTAAAATTCCCTAAAGAAGAAGATATTTCTTCACCTTTCACTCTGAAAAGAAACCTGACTTTTAAAGAAATGACCAAAGAGATCTTGACCATAATCCATAACAACTTAACAAAGGTATACATTTATCATTCGCTTCTGAAAGTCTCATACGAAACCCTGGGATACATTTCATAAAGTCAATGGATGTCATATTTTCTTTTTCCCTCTCCTGATCATCCTTTTGTCTATTTTAACATAAACTATACGGGAATCAAGTGCCTAGATTGTTAAACAGGAAAAGATGAGTCTCGTTTTAGCTACTCTGTTGGCAGCAGAACTATTTCTAAACCATTCCTTTTTCAACCTTTATGAAAGCCAGCTGCAGGACTTATATATGGGCAAAAATTAGCCTGGATTCAGCAGGATTTGTATTCCCATTTTCATCAGCTAAGAAATAACATTTGATTACAATATATAATCAAAACTGTTTAGAAACAGTTTTGTCAACATTTATAAAAAATGATATATTACTCATCAAGTATTCTTTATTGGTGATATTGGGAAAATTACTCAGTCTCTCTCTTGCTTGTTTTTTTTTTCAATCTTGAAGTTGATAATATTTACTTCTTTTAATACAACTCACAAAAAACATGTGTTGACATTGAGCTAAACACTCCCATTATGTAAATTTTTAGGAAATAATTCAACATTTTAGGAAAAAAAAAAACCAAAACAGAAAAATCATCAGCATGCTGTGAACCAGGGAGTACCTTGTCCTGTAACATTTTCAAATAGCGAAAGTAGTACTTCTCACACACATTACAAAAAGTAAAATATACCGCATCACTAGTGCTGATAAATTGAAATATATTTTCATAGACATTTATTAGTAAGGAGCCTTTTTATACTTAGCATTTAATAACCACTTTCCTGATTCCTTGGTTTCCTATATTAATATATATTATTTTATTTTGGCATTAGACAACAGAACTTCTCATATACTTTTTATGAAGACAAATGTGTCTTATCTTGAAAACTTATCTTCTTTGATCGTGAAGACTTGGTAAGAATGTGTCTATATGTGGTGACCAAAATTTACAATTAATGCTGAGGTATGAGGCCCGAATAACAGGAAGGCATAATTAAAAATTTTAAAATAAGGTTACTCCTGAAAATCCAAGGTTTATGATTGCTTTAAATTAAAAAGGGTAAGCATCATCCAGATAAGTTATGAAATTATGTAGATACAGGATGTATGTTGCATTTTCAGTGTGATCATATTTGTGCATAACTAATTAAAAATTAATTTAAAAATTAACCTCAGCTGGGTGCAGTGGCTCACGCCTGTAATCCCAGCACTTTGGGAGGCTGAGGTAGGTGGATCACCTGAGGTCGAGAGTTCAAGACCAGCCTGACCAACATGGAGAAATCTCATCTCTACTGAAAATACAAAAGTAGCTGGATGTGGTGGCACATGCTTGTAATCCCAGCTACTCGGGAGGCTGAGGTAGGAGAATAGCTTGAACCTGGGAGGTGGAGGTTACGGTGAGATGAGATTTTGCCATTGCACTCCAGCCTGGGCAACGAGAGCAAAACTCTGTCTCAAATAAATAAATAAATAAATAAATAAATAACCTCTAATATTTCTTTAAGTCATCTCTGGACTTTCAGAATTATTACAGAATTAAGATATATTACAGAATGCTGGTTGATTCTTTTATTTCACAGAGGATGACAATAAGACTCAGAAAAGCTATAAAGGACTAGAACCTGAATTTATTTTAATTCTACACCTGTTCTTTCCAACAGTAGGTTCCTTTTCTTTATTTCCTCTCAACTTTAACAATATTTTTTGCATTATTTGTTTCAAGTAGATGATTTATACCAACTATGTGATCTTATTTTATTTATTTATTTTTATAGCTGAAGTAGCTATCAGGAACTGTCAAATCCAAGGGAAATGCTTCATCAGAAGCATCTCCACTTCCTCCAATGCCCACCACCACTTCCAAAGTTCAAGCGAAGAGGCACAAATGGTTTCTTACTTTTCCACGTAATGCTGATACTCTCAGCCTTCCAACATCCACTTGGTTATGTATTTTTCATACTGACATGGCTGGAATTTCTGCCTCTCTCCATGCAGAAATAATCCCAGACAAAAGACTGGCCAAAACTCCAAAAGGAGTTATTAGGACTGGGTGTTGTGCCTCGCGCTTGTAATCCCAGAACTTTGTGAGGCTGAGGTGGGAGGATCACATGAGCCCAGGAGTTCAAGACCATACTGGCCAACATAGTAAGTCTCCAACTCTGTATTAAAAAGAAACAACAACAAAAGGAGTTACTCGTAGTAATATCCATATTATGGATATCCAAGTTATCCATAATAATATCTATAATAAAATCCAAAATAAAATAACCATATCCATAGTAAAATTTATGTTAAATTATTTTCATGTCATATATTAAGTAATATTCAAATTGTTCTCATCAAGCTAATCTTGCATTTTCTCCTATTCTATGTCTTATAAATAAGAGCATTGTGAAGGTGTTTGCAACTGAAACATGTTTGTAGCTGGTGTTTGATCTCTTTGCATTAATTTCAATCCAAGATCAAGTCACCAACAGGCCAAGTGTCTGGTGAAGGAGTACTTCTTGGCTTGTAGATGGCTGCCTACTCATTGTAACCTTACATGGCAAACAGCAAAGAGCTCTCTGGGATCTCCTTTACAGGGGCACTTAATCACATTCATGACGGCTCTACCTCCATAATATAATTACCTCCAAAGGCCTCATCTCCTAATACCGTCATGGAAGGGGCTTAGGATTTCAATATTTGGAGAGGAAAAGAAACATTCAGTCTGTATAGCAGGTGACTTGTTTTTTCCCCAATAGAATGTCAGAATATGATTTGATTCCCAAACTACTTTAACAGAAAGCTAAAGTAGAGGGTATTGGCTTGGGGACAAGGTAAAGGATATAAGCTAGGTGGATGAAGAGGTAACTAATTCACAAATGGAAACAGCTCTTTGTGCCTTACTCTGAGCTAAAATCATAATGCTTGTTGCTCTTGAATATCATGCAAATTTCTCTATGGTCAACCTAACCTGGAACAACACAGTGTAAGGAATTTTGAAAAATGTTATTTCTGCTTAATTAAACTGATTTGAAACCACCACTCTATTTGACATGACAAATATAGCCACAGCTGTAATTAAGGCTTATTATAATCATTCCAAAACTGTATTGAAGTCCTGCCTTCTGGTCTGCTTGTTTTCACTGTCCCTCTACTATAAGCTATATCTAGAACAACTAGCATCAACTTTCAAAATAATTGAACAAATTATGAGAGTTCTTCTAAATAAAAGTTTTTAGATTCTTACATTGACTATTCCATGGATTAAAAATCCACAGTCGTCATCATCATATGCAAGTATATTTACAATTTGGCTCTAAACACTTTGTATACTATTATAGAGTCCCAGGTTTCCTGGAAATTTGTGTTCCTAGTGTTTTTTGAACACACTATGTACTTTCATGCTTTTATATTTATCTCTTATGCAAATCCCTGCTTATTTTTAAAAATTAGACTCAAAGAATGCCCTTGGTGTTTCTAACCAACTCTGCTCCATTCCCTACCAGCCAGTGAAAGTCATTTTTCTATGAACCTCTTAAAGTACTGGTCCCAGCTTCCATTACAGTAGTTATATTTGCTATATATTTTTTAAACGGCTTGTCCTAGGACCCAGAAGTCTTTGAAATCTTTGAAGTCTTTAAATTCAGGACTTTGCCTTATATTCACTTATGTATCCTCAGCATTTTCGAAAGGACTGATAGTTACTAAGAGCTTAACAAGCATTTGTTTAAACAAAATTCCCTTAGTCAGTGAAAATATAATCAAAGAAACTTGAATTTTTGGTGATTTTTGATGAATCACTCTATCTTCTGTTGAAACACCCATTCAAAGTTTCAACAATTTGGAGGTATGAATTATCTGTCAGATATTGCCTTAGGAGTATAGAAAATGTACATTTTATGTTAAATGTAGTCTCTGACCTATCGAAATGTAATAACCTCTGCAGTAAACATAATGCTATAGTTTTTATAATATTAATTTATTTTGTTTATTTTGGTTTTGTTATTGGCATTGTTTTTATTTTTACAAATTATCCTACCACTTCAACTGCACAAAAATAATCAGTTAATTTTGTCTACTTCTTTTAGTATTTATGAGAATTGACTCTCCAAGCCTTATTAACATTTGTCCAATCCTTTACATTACTAATTAGATTTTGGAATCCTGAGCAACTGTAATATTTACTGCTTTTGTTTTTAAAAACTTTGCAGCAAAAGTTTTCCACAATGTTTTGAAAAGCATATCTTACACCTTCTTTTGCTACATATGAACTTTGCCTATCAAGAAATGTTACCATGCAGCAATATACATCTTCGTTTTAGTTTTTAGCCTCTTCTGACTTTCTGGAAATGTAAATGTTCAACTGGTAATATCTAAGTTAAGTAATAGGCTAAAATTTACTAGTTGATTGTAATGACTTATATATGTCTGTGTTTTAGTATAATAGATATAGAGGGAAAAGAGTATTTATTTCACTTAGCATTTGTATGCTCAAATAGACTCACATTTACAGCTTCAGTCATTAATTCAATACAGTTAAAACTTTTGCAGCAACTACACAAATGTTTGTCTTACAGTTCCTTAACTTTTCCTTTAAATTATTATATAAATAAATAAATAAATGACTTATGCTACTGTATTAGACTTAGTCTACTTTATTTGCTTTGTTACTGAATAACGTTATAATAATTTTTCATGAGTAATGTAATATTTATAAATAAAAGTAGTTCTAGCTGAAGTTCAAAATATAATCAAATTATTCATACAAAATATGATAATCTTTTAGATATTTTCTTTCAATCTTCATTTCTGGAATGAAAACTAGAATCAAGGGATTTCAGTCTATAAACAACTTCAATGCCTAGGACATCTATCACCATTTAGAGAGTAAATTTGCAAAGATTTAGCATGAAAAGTAAAGACTTTTTTACTACCCTTGAAAATTTACGCCCAGATTATTCTGGGATATCCAATGACACTGAAATAACAGCTTATCACTTCACCTACTCTGCGGCAGCAATGACTATTATAATTATTTTTCTTTAAACTATATTAAAAGCCTGTTTTGTTCCAACCACTGGCATACAACATAAATCTAATCTTTTCCCACAGAACAGCTCTGAAATTCTTTTAAGACAGCTACTTGGATCCCAAAGTATTGTCTATGCGAGGAAATTTAGTTTTATTAATTCTATAAGAAAATATGTTGAGTACCTACTCTATGTCAGGTATTGTGCTAGATATTTGAGATACAATCTCAAACTTGACAGATCTTGGTCTGTGCTCATGAACTCACTGTCTCGTGGAGGGGTCTGATCATACACAAATAAGTAATATAAAACTTATTTTCCCCCAGTTTTCACTATGCTCATGCCACTTCTCTAAATATATGCAGCTTTCATTATATTCTTTTAAAATCGTTGTTCGCAAACTAAATGGAATATTTGGATTAGTAATGACTTTAAGCAATTTACTCAGCCATTTAAGCAATTTACTCAGCCACTCATTACCTCAGTTTCCTTAATGATAAAAGGAGTTGTTGGAATTGCTACATTCTAAATTGTAAGTTTTAAATAAAATATCATATGTAAATAATTTAGCATAGTGTTTGTAACTTGGAAAGTACTACATAAATGTTAGTGATTATTATTGCACCCAGGAAAATCATAATTATTCTCCTTCATTTTTCTAAATGCAGTCTAAATCACATTAGTTTTTTTGATGAACACATTGTACTACTATTGAGAATTTGCCAGTCATCCTAATTCTTAGTTATGACTGAAACATAATGCAATTTAAATTTTATTTCCCAAATATACTTTTCATTTATTTTGAGTTTTATCTTCATAGAAAGACTCACCATTCCAAATAATGTCTATATTTCTATATCTTAAATATATTGCAGTGTATTTCTTACTCACCAATTTTGTGCAATCTGCATTTAATTTCCATAGCTACTATTTTGAACACTGAATAGTACAATACTAAATCCAAAATCCTGTGACAATTCATTGACCCATTTGGAAGAAAGATATTGTGCAAATAATTACCTTTTAAATATTTAAGCACAGATATTATATATAATAATAAGGGGATAAAACTCCAAAGTTTCCTTGTAAGATTAAGTACATTGTAAGATCTTCATAAATCTTTCCCTGATTAATTAAAGATGAGGCTTGGGCTATACTGAACTTTGCTTTACTCTGTGAGTGATGGCTGAGATTTATCACACAAATACAGATTCAAATAAAGTCACCAATGTACAGACCAGAGGGATAATTTTTAGGTACTCATAATTATAATCATATCCATGACAATAATAATATTTATGTAATTGGTTAATTGAGACTTCCCTTGGTGAATACAAAAAAAAAAAAAAAAAAAAAAAAAACCCAGCAAGGAAGAGCAAATACAGACTTAAACAAATCAGCAGATGCCTCTATTACAGCTGCCAAGAGGCACAACTCGTTTTCATGCAGACTCTCTGAAATTTATTGTAAAACTTTTCATTGGCTGAAAGCCATCCACACCTACCAGACATGCCGTTAAGGGAGAAATGCCATCTCTTTTACATAAATGATACAATGCCCAGAACAAGTCATCTGTGGGATAATGGTATTACTCTTGATATCCCTGAAAATGATATCAAATAAGTGGTAGACAGATTTATTTTACTTGTAAATGCATCCCTGTCTAGCACCCACTCACACACTGATATTTGTTTAAAGAGTTCTACCTTATTGCGCTCTCCTGAAGTACTGCATAGGCATTTCATACCATCTGCAATGAGGAGACAAGACTAGAATCACCACTAATTCACATATTTTTGAATAGCTGTCCATTTAGATCCTCAGGACAGTGTCTTCTTTGTGTCACATTGCAAGCATTTGATTATGCTGCAAGCTGGTTATAATTATATCAAAATCCACTTCAATCCCAACCTCCTTTATTATGGGAATTTATTATTCATTTTCAAATATATTTATTGCAGATTTTCTGAGTAGTGTCTCATCAATTGTGACAGAAAAAGAAAAAAATAATGTTATCTGAACAGAAAAAGAAAAAAAAAATGTTATCTGGAAAATTTCAGCTGTTATTAAAGGACTTATTCACTTGGTTTTTAGGAAGAACCTTGACTACAATTTTTATTACCATTAGTAGCAACTCCAGATTACTAACTCCAAAGGATATCAGTTTACTGAGCAAACAGTCAGTGGGCCAGCAAAAGGATGGCATGTTGTTTTTCATTTCTGGCCTGTGTAGTCACTCAACTGATGAAATTAAATCCCCTAATGACTCAAACTCAGTAGTGTCTTGTGTATGTATATGTGTGTGTATGGGAGGGGAGTGTTAGCCAAAGACAATACATAATTTGTCTTAATGTTTCCAGAAATTGACACCTCTTCTTTGACCTCATCACTGTCTTAATTCAACTCCTTAGCCTATCATTTTGGTTATTGAAGCAGCCTTCCTGCTATTCTCTTTGCCTGGAGTCTGATCTGATTAGCTTTGAAGGTAACCAACGAGATTCTGGAAAGAATACTGACTTTGTGGTAAGGAGAACTGATATCTGAGCAAGGCACCTAGAGTCACAGAATATTGGATCTGAAGGGCAAAGAGCACCTAAGAGTGAAGGCCAATGACAACAGAAAACGGGAATCTGTAATTAGATCTAAACAGAAGTACAGTATAGCTTATGTAATTAGATCTAAACAGAAGTACAGTATAGCTTATGCTTAAAGCAGCTGTTCTTTTTTTTTTTTAATGTGTGGAGTCTGAGCACACAAGTTTTTACTACTTCAATTTTTTTTCAACTCAGAAGTAAGTCATGACAGCTTTCTGCTAAATTATACTAACTGCTTTCTCACATTTCTCTCAAATGTATGATGACATACATTTTGTATTGAGTCTCTAGGAGAGTGTCCTGTGTGTAATATGCATTTAGTCAATGATTTTTAAATGACATCTGTGAGAAAATAAACAAAAGACATCCTCGGTTTCTTCACTTACAAAAATAAAAAGGCCAAAGTAAAAAATTTCGGAAAGCCTTACGTTGTAGCCATTTAAAATTTTATAATCGTAAAGGTAGAATAGGAAATATCAATCTAATAATTGGTTCTTGAATCAAAATTAGTCATTGTTTCTCTAGATGGTGCTGTTTCTCATTTTGGCTAGCAATACTTTTATTTCTGTTAAAAAAAAAAAAAATCCTTCCAGATTTCTTTTTATCATGTTCCAAAGGCTTAGAGTAGAAAAAAAAAAAAAATTCAAGGTTTAAGGAAATGACAACTAGAAGCTTGTGTCTTCCCTAATGGTGCTGAATATTCCAGGAAAACAAATAACGAGCAGGAAGGGGGACAGGGTATTTTGGACATCACATTTGAGACATATTTTGGCTGGAGTTCAAGTTTTCTTGGTAACTAACAGAGAGACATGGAATTCCATCCAACTATTCCAAATGAAAGCACTGGCAGTAGCTAAACAACTTAAAAGGTAAAGAAAAAAAAGTAGGAAATTTGTATTGCTGAATCTCTACTTAATTTTTTTCCCAACACTGTGCATACCAAGTTTATAGAGTTATGAGGAAGGAAAGCCATACGTACGAATGGAAATAATAATTTAGCTTTCACAAGACATGTGCTTTATAACTTCCAGGACTCTAAAACTCCAATGATTAACAACATTCCAATTATATTTGAATTATATTTCATTGAGATTCTATTTTTAATCTCCTTACAATTTATAATAAGTATCAATGTGATATTGAGTGCACAAACATTAGAGCAGTTGATTAAATAGCTATGCAATAAAGTGAGTGGGAAATACAAAATGTGCTCCTGGGACAGGAGAAAATAAAAGAATAGTGCTATGTGAATTCTGACAGTCTAATGCACATTTTTCCTGACTACATATAGCAAAATTTTCAGTGCTGTGTTCCACCATAGCAAGAAGTAGACAAGGTGAAAATTTATTTTTATAAAGTAAATGAACTGATTTTTATAAATTAAATGAACTGGAGAGGATATATAACCTAAAATATTAATTACTACCCAATACAATTATTGCTGACAATTTTCAATAGGAAGATTAAATATATACAAAGCAATTAATATTAGCATATTAATATTTGCTGTGAATTAGACCTTCCTCTGTAGTGAGTGGAGGTAAACTTTTTCATGTCAAATATTACCTGGAGTCCACTAGCTACCTGTCAAATTCATTTTCTTTTTTGAGGCATGATTATATTTGAAATACATTTAGATAATATAGACTTTTAATAAAGTAATAAGGAAGAGTCTGAGGCCAGCTCAACTACTTAGGAAGTGTTTTCTTATGAAGGAGATGCCCTGTCCCTCATTTCCCAGAAACTTTTTAGAATATATTACTTTAGATCCTGAAAATAGAAATACACAAAGAAAAGGACTTACTTGATCTTCTGTCTTCTGCTGAAAAACAGACTTTAAAATGTATTATGTTTTCAGTTATAATGGAATACCTACTCAAATCATGAGTAAGGATTTTATCTATTATTGCATCTCTTTGTTCCTAAACATAAGGAAAAAATTCTAATTACAGCTGTTCTGATTCATTTACACTAAGCCATCAAGTTTTTATGTTGCTAAATGTTTTTAATGCATAAAAGTTATAGTGACATTTTAATAGTATTTTTGTCTCTACATCATAAGACCATATTTTCTTGATATATTATAAGTCTTATTTATTAAGAAAACAAAGGAGAAATGTAAATGAGGAAATGTTTTTACTTGATTTTGGCTACTTCTATGTAATGTTAATCATTTTAAAATGAAAAAGCCCATGTAAAATACAACTAGATTTTGCATCCATATGATGACAAATCAATGATCAATATTATTGAAGACTCTGTGTATATAATATAAAACCTAAGTGAGAATTGGAGTTACGGTAATTTTTAAGCCTCTCAAAGAAATCCATTTTGATTTGACCATGCACAATTCTACCATTTTCTCCAATTTTCTGAAGCCATGCTAAGATAGCAAAACAAATTTAATTATGTTCTTGCTAAACATTAGGTTGATAATACTAAACTGGCTTCTATGAAAAATGTGAATGAATTACTATTAGTATCAGGATCCAGTGGTTTCCTGAAAGAGATTTAGTCTAAGTTACTTTGAAAAATGATGGTATGCCATCCTGAACTGCGTATTGCCATCCTGAGCTGACCCAGGAAATAATCAGCCACTTGACTGAGACAGACATAGGATTCTGGTGAAGAATCACAAGTCATATGTCATATTTTGCATCATAGTGTCACAGCTATTTGCATTAACAATGCACAAATAATAATGACAAAAGAATTAAAAGCAATAAAACATATTTTTCATTTTTGCTAGACTACAAATCCTATATTATTTTTTCTATCAGCAGTGTAGATTGTTTAACTTAGCAACTTCATTGATTTGGGATAGCTTGATGGGAACTTGGAAGCATTCAATTTATTCATTTGCTTATTCATTTATCTTTCACTCATTCATTTAACAAATGTTCAGTGAGTGCCTACTGTGGCATGATAGTGACTGTTCCAGTACCCACCAAAGATAGAACAAAAACCAAACAGAAATGGTTTCTGCCTTCTTAGAGTTTTTATTTTGATTGGGGAAGGACAGAACTAACAGATAATAAACATACCATGTGCTACATGATGAAAACTGTTATGAAGAAAAACAAGGCAAGATAAATATTAAGCAATTTAAGGAGAGTCATTGGGAAGGCCTCTCTGTTAATGTGGTGTTTCAGTAGCTCCTTCAAACCATCTGGCTATTTGGCGGAAGATTGTGCTAGGCAGAGAGAAGAGTAAGGGCAGTGGCTCTGAGAAAGGATCATGCTTTTCATAAGTAAGGGTTAGCAGAAAGGTCAGTGTGCCTGGAGCAGAGAGAGGAAAGGTCATAAGATGGGAGACCTGAGATGCAATATTCAGAGCCTTCTATACACTCAGCCTGCATCTATCTTGCAGGGAATGTAGAAATATGAGCTGTAGTTTCTATTCTCATAGAGCTTTTATTCTGAAAGGGTCATTAGGACTAATTTATATAGAGAACAACATAATGCTTAACATACTGAAATTAATTGTGTAGTATGGATTTTATAATAACTAATTGTTCTAAAAGTAGGTAAAATATCCTGACCTTGCAGGGGCAGTGTTAACTTATAATTACCTTCAAAGTGCTTTTTGTTATACTTGAAACATTTTACAAAATGATTTGAAATGCACAGCTACAGTTTTCAAAAATAACCCTAATTATATTCTATAAAATGAAGACTGGCAAATTTAACGTAGATGAGACACAAATTTATCAACCTATTTACTTTGCTCTTCTTTAGAAGCATTTAAAATAAAAACAAAGATCACCAGGCGTCAATATTGGTTCACTTAAAACAAACTGTGTTTGACTTTTTCTTTTTTTCTGTTTTTTTATTGTTGTTGTGGTTGTTGCTTTTATTTACATATTTTAGGATTTTTATTCTGGCAGACTAAAGAAATGTGTTAGGCATTGATATTCATCAGTGTTATTTGAATGAGAATAATATATTGAGCACAAGTGAGAAACATGAATGTGAGTATTCAGGCTGCACTTCCTTGCTGCTAAAAGTCACATAGCACTAGATACCCACTACCCACCATTTGCATTACCCTTTTTCCTGTAGGTAGGATTTCTGACATTACGGTCATAAGACCATTTAAGAATTGAATTGCATCCCCCTTGTTCTATAGACAAAATCTCTGACATTAGAATCATAAAGCTTTTGTTTAAGGACCACTTAAGATGTTTTTCAGACTATGAGTTTTAGCAATGTTAGTTGAAGACTCCCATAGGGGAATGGCATCAGCATGAGAGTACAGTTTCTCCCTGTTCCGTGATGTCATCCTGCACTCTTCAACCAATCAGCAGTCTCCACACTTCGATCCACTTCAAAACCCTTGAAAACCCTAGTCCCAAACTCCTCAGAGAGGTGGATTTGAAGTTCCTTTCCATCTTCTCTTTGGTGGTCCTATGATTAAACCTCTTCTGCTGCTGCAACCCAATGCCATGGTATATTGACTTGACGTGTGCATCAGGCAACAGACCTCTTATGGTTATAGCAGTTATATCATTGTGTGGATTATCAACTGGTTGAATAACTTTATTGTAGGATGTCTATTAGCTTATATAACTCTCATTATGATCATGAAATTAATTTTGGAACAAAATGCCAAATGAAGTACTACTACACATTGAAAATATGAAAAAGGAAAAAACATTTTTTCTCCTTTCATACAGCTTACAATCTTTGGAAGACAGAAAGTAAATAACGATTTCAAGTATATCATAATATTTACAGAAGTATCCATAAGACCATACAAATGAAAGTGCCAACTAAACTTAGGGATTAGGCATAGCAAACGCCCACGTGAGGTTGTGATTTGAACTGTATCTAGAGGATAAGTAGTTGTAGCTAAATGATTCAGGAGACGATTGCAGTGGAAAGTACTCTAGGAAGAAGAAACAATGAGTGTGAAGCTATTCTGAGGCTGAGATCATCATGTTAGAGAAAAAAACTAAAAAAGAGAAGTATAAATGGAACAAAAAGGGCACAGTGGTATTAAAAGAGACTGGAGCTCTAGGATAGAGGGTTTTGTTGTATATGTTGATATTTTGGATCTTCAATTGTAATGGAGAGCCAATATTATTATATAATAAAGTAAAAAAAAAAAAAAACTATGAGAAACAGAAAATACATTTGGTGTTTATTATGGGTTGAATCGCTTCCCCTCAAAGTTTATATGCTGATGTTCTAACACCCAGTTCTCAGAATGTGACCTTGTTTGGAAAGAAGGTCATTACAGATTGAATTAGTTAAGAGAAGGTTGTACTGGAGCAGTGTGGGCCCCTAGTACCGTATGTCTGGTGTCTTTATAAAATGAGAATTTTGGACACAGACACATGTATACACACAGGGAGAAAACCATGTGACGGTGAAGATAGAGACTGATGCAGAAGAAAACACAGATTGACAGCAAACCACCAGAAGCTAGGAGAGAGCCTGAAACATACTCTCCGTCACAGTCCTCACGCAGAAGGAACCAATCCTGCCAACATCTTGATCTCGGACTTCTAGCATCTAAAACTGTGAGATAATAAATTCTATTGTTTAAGACACCACTTGTGGGACTTATTCCAGCAGCCCTAACACACTGTCAGAATTAGGATTCACGATGATGACAAAGGCTGTAGCCAAGGGTTGAATCTAAAAAGATAAAATAATGTAGGGTTAAATGTGAAGTCTTCCCTGGGTCAGATCTTATTTGTGCAAGGGAATGGTCCCAGAGATATGGTCTAGCAGTTGCATGAGATTAACAAAAGATACACTTTTTTAGTTTGAAGTATACTTAATACGATTCATTGGTATACTTTGCAGCTCACTTATGTTTCAAAGTGCATTTTAAAATACAATATTTTGTTTAGTAATAAAATATTTCAAAACATTTATCAGTCTTGGAAATTTCCTTCCTACTTGACCCTTGTCAAGCAACATGCAAATTGCCTTAAGAATTAGTTTTGTGATACTAATTAGTTTACAAGATTACAAAGATAAAGGACATTTCTTTCATTTTTAAAGTCTGAAAAATGCTCTTTAAGTTTTTGTTAGAAATAATAATTTCAAAATCTAAGCCTTTTAATTTGTAAAACTAAAAGTTTTATAGTGGTGTGTTTTCAATGTTTGTTTTGGAAAAAAAAATAACAGAAAAGGAAAGAATACAGAACATAGTCTTATGCTCTAAATTTGCAGACTTTATTAAATTCTGCAAATTTAAAATTTTTTTGCAAATTTCTTTTCAAAAAAACCCACTTTCTGTCCTTTACATTTTTTTCTCATTTCTTAACATGGAAGCATAAGTCATTTACTGGATAATTTTCTTCTCTAATAAAAGGATTTGATGATATCTGTTTTTCCGTATGCACCACTTTTGTTGCTTTTCCAACATTTTGATGTGTAGGGTTCTTATTTTTATTCAGTTCAAACTGTTTTCTAATTTCACTTCAGATGTCTTCTTTGTACCTTGGTTTACTTAGAAATGCATTGTTTAGTCTCCAAGTATTTGAGGAATTTTCCAGATATTTTCCTGTTATAAATTTCAAGTTATTGTAATCAGGTAATACACTTTGCATGATACTAATCCTTTTAAATATAATTAGAATATTTTTGTGGCCCAGTATCCTAACTCAGTTGATGTTTTATGTGCAACTGAAAGAAATGTGTATTTCACTCTTGCATAGTCATTTAAGTCAGGTTACATCGATAGGTCACATTGTTTGGTAGCATTGTTCGAGCATTTTACATGCTTTCGGATTTCCTCTCCATATATTCAATATTGCAAGTAGAATGGTTGGCCAGGCTCGGTGGCTCACGCCTATAATCCTAACATTTTACGAGGCTGAGGTTGGGGAATCATCTGAGGTCAGGGATTCGAGACTAGCCTGGCCAGTATGGTGAAACAATGTCTCTATTAAAAATACAAAATTCAGCTGGGCATGGTGGTGCACGACTGCAACCCCAGCTACTCGGGAGGCAGGAGAATTGCTTGAACCCAGGAGGCAAAAGTGGCAGTGAGCCAAGATTGCACCACTGCACTCCAGCCTGGGTGACAGAGTAAGACTCTGTCTCAAAAAAAAAAAAAAAAAAAGAGAGAGAGAGAGAATAGAATGGTAAAGTCTTCTATTTTATTAAATACTGTGGCTCTGTGTATTAATTCAATTATATTAATTATTGCTTCAAGTATTTTGAAGTTCTGTTACTAAGTGCATACACATTTAGAATTGCTATGTTTTCTTAATGAATTGACACCATTATCACTGTAATGTCCCTCTTTATTCATGGTAATATACGTTGTTCTGAAGGTTACTTTACCTGATATTAATTTAGTAACTACAACTTTGCTACTGGTGGCAAATCTACACAGGTCTGCAGCAACCTCAATTCTTGCCTCTTCAGAAGAAAGAATTCAACAAAGGGACATAAGGCAGAGTGAGATACTGCGGCAAGTTTTAGAGCTGGAGTGAAAGTTTATGAAAAGGCTTCAAATAGAAACAAAAGGAAGGAAAGTACACTTAGAAGAAAGTCAAGTGGGCAACCTGAAAGACAAGTATCTGGTTTGACCTATCGATGTAGGGTTTTATACATTGGCATACTTTCAGGGTCTTACATCCCTTGTCCCCTGATTCTTCCCTTGAGGTGGGCGTCCACATGCGCAGTGGCCTGCTAACACTGGGGAGATGAGCGTTCACAATGTATTTACTGGAGTTGTATACACACTCAGTTGGAGCATTCTTCCCTTACCAGGAAAAATGTCCCTGGAAAGTTTTATACACCAGTTAAACACCACCATTTTCCCTCTTAATTTACAGGCATGAGCCCACTTGTCCAACTCCTGAGATCTTATTGAGAAGACGATCTCAATTTCAGGTTTTTTTCTATCTATTGGGAGACTGCCTTTCCCTGGGACCGGCTTCAGTCTAATTATTTTTTAGAGAGGCAGCTTAACAACTGCCTGACTGCCTCTGAGTGGTTGCTAGCACTCTTTGGTATGGGGAGGCCCTCTTCCACCCTGTTCATGTCTGACTAGCTGCCTACTATCACAGCTTTCTTTTGAATGTTTCAGAGTAGATCTCTTTCTTCATCCTTTATCTCTTTTAACCTACTGTAAATTTATTTACAATTCTATTTATATATTTGTATTATGTGTCATATTTGTAAGAAATTTTTATACATGCTGTATTTATCTTCAAAGTAGTTTTCTTCCATAAAGCATTTAATTGAGTTTTGTTATTTTATCTGATTTACAAACTCTATCTTATAATTGGAGTGTTTAGACAATTTACTTAGAGTTAACTATTGATATGGTTGTATTTAAATCTCACTTGATTATCTCGTTTGTATTTGTGCCATCTGTTCCTGTTCCTTTTTAAAAACTTTTCCTGCCTTCTTTTAGATGAATTGATGACTTTTGTGATGCTATTTTCATATTCAGTCATCACTATTTAGGTAGCACAGTTCACTTTTTAGCAGTTGCACTAGCTGATGTTTTTAAATTTCAGCATGTATCACCTAGAGAACTTATACAAACAGAAATTGCTGAGCACCACATCCAGAGTTTCTGGGCCAGGTGCAGTGGTTCATGCCGGTAATCCCAGCGCTTTAGGAGGCATAGGCAGGCTGCTCACTTGAGCCCAGGAGTTCCAGAACAGCCTGGGCAACATAGAGACACCATGTCTCTACAGAAAATACAAAAACTTACCCAGGCATGGTGATGCACACCTGAAGTCCCAGCTACTCAGGAGGCTGAGATAGGGGATTGCCTCAGCCTGGGAGTCTGAGGCTGGCTGCAATGAGCCATGATCCCGCCATTGCACTCTGGCCTGGGCAACAGAGTAAGACCCTGTCACACACAAGCACACAACCACAAAAAAATAAAATAAACTGTTTCTGAACAGTTTAGTACACATATGTGTCAGTTAAAATTCCTGAAATACTATTCTGATATACTAGTTTTACTTATAAGGCAAAGGGATATTACACTTTTAAAATTATGTTTTATTTAATTAATTAATTGCATTTGCTTATTTTTAATTGCCTTCAAAAGCAATCATTAAGGACCAGTCTCCTGGTTATATGTGCCTTAATCAGATTCAATTCAGGTTTATTTTATAATGAGATTAATGATGAAGTTAAAGAAATTTAGTGTAAAATTAGACTTTTACCCCCCCCCTTAAAGATAGGATCTCCCTCTTTCACCCAAACTGGAATACAGTAGCACCTTCAGAGCTCACTCACTGCAGTCTCTAACTCCTGGGCTCAAGTGACCCTCCTGCTTCAGCTCTGCGAACAGCCAGGACTACTGGCACATGCCACCATGCCTGGCTAATATTTTTACATTTTTTTGGTACCGACAGGGTCTCACTATGTTGGCCAGGTTGGTCTTGAACTCCTGGGCTGAAGCTATCCTCATGCATTGGCCTCCCAAAACATTGGGAATATAGTGTGAGCCACTGCACCTGGCCTAGACTTGACTAAGAGTGAAGCACTCTCCACGCTGGAGTTCACCTCAACAAATGTTCCGTGAAATCAAAAAGATAAGTTTTAGTTCACCTTAAAAATCATAGATGTATAATATACATTTATTAAAATAAGCTAGTTAAACCATATGTACCAAACATACATCACAGACCTTAAATATATACAGTCACACCTTGAAGATATTCCAATTCAGTTCCAGAACTCAACAATAAAGCGAGTATCATCATAAAGTTAGTCACACATATTTTTTTTGGTTTCTGAGTGCATATAAAAGTTGAGTTTACACTGTTCTGTAGTTTATTAAGTGTGCAACAGCATTATATCTAAAAAATGTATATACCTTAATGTAAAGACACTTTATTGCTGTAAAATGCTAACAGTCATCCGAGACTTCAGTGAGTCATCATCATTTTGCTGATGGAGTTTCTTGCTTCCATGTTGATGGCTGCTGACTGATCAGGGTGGTGGTTGCTGAAGGTTGGGCTGGCTGTGTCAATTCTTAAAAGAAGGCAACAATGAAGTTTGCCATACTGATTGATCCTTTCACAAAAGATTTATCTGTAGCACATAGTGCTATTTGATGGTGTGTTATCCACTGTAGACCTTCTTTCAAAATTGTAGTCAAATCTCTCAAATCCTGCTGCTGCTTTATCAACTAAGTTAATGTAATATTCTATATTATTTGTTGTCATTTCAGCATTGTGCATAGCATCTTCACCAGAAGTACATTTCATCTCAAGAAACCATATTCTTTGCTCATCCATGAGAAAGAACTCCTCATCCACTCAGGTTTTAGGATGAGGTTGCAGCCATTCAGTGACATGTTTAGGCTCCACTTCTAATTCTAATTATCTTGCTATTTCCACCATAACTCCACTCCAGTCTTAAACTCCTAAAAGTCACTCATGAAGGTTGGAACCAGCTTCTTTCCAACTTCTGTTAATGTAAATATTTTGACCTTCTCCCATGAATTATGAATGGTCTTAATAACATTTAGAATTATGAATCCTTTAAGATGATTTTCAATTTACTTTGCCCAGATCCATCAGGGGATTCTCTACCTCTGGAGATTACAGCAAAATGTATTTTTTAGATAATAAGACTTGAAATTTACATTATATCTAAATAATCTAAACTTGAAAGTTTAGATAATAAGATTTGAAAATTACTCCTGGATTCATGGGCTATAGAATAGATGTCATGTTAGTAGACATAAAAACAACACCAATATTTTTGTACATCTCTATCAGTCCTCTTGGGTGAGCAGTAATATTTTAGAAGAAGGTTTCTTATTTATGAAAAGTAGATTTTAACAGTGGGTTTAAAATACTCAGTAAATTACGTTATAAACAGATGTGCTGTCATCTAGGCATTGTTGTTCCATTCAACAGGAAGAGTAACTTTAGCACAATTCTTAATAGCTCTAGGATTATTGAACATCAAATGAGCATTGGCTGCTACTTAAAGTCACTAGTTGCTTTAGTTCTTATCAAGAGAGCTGAGCTGTTTTTTTAAAACTTTGAAACCAGGCATCGACTTATCTTCTCTAGCTATGAAAGTCCTAGATGGCATCTTTCTCCAGTAGAAGGCTACTTCACCTACACTGAAAATCTGTTATTTAGTGTAGTCACCTTCATAAATCTCTTAGCTAGATCTTCTGGATAACTTGCTGCAGCTTCTACATTGCCACTTGCTGCTTTATCTTGTACTTTTATGTTATAGATAGGACTTCTTTCCTTAAACCTCATCGACTAACCTCTACCAGATTCCAACTTTCTTTTTTCTGCAGCTTCCTCACCTCTCTCACCCTTCGTAGAACATGAAGAGAGTTAGGGCTTTGCTCTGAATTAGGCTTTGGCTTAAGGACATATTGTGGGTGGTCGGTTCTTCTATCCAAATCACTCAAACTTTCTCCATATCGTCAGTAAGGCTGTTTCACTTTCTTTATATTTATGTTTTCACAGGAGTAGCACTTTCAGTTTCCTCAAGAACTTTTCCATTGCATTCACAACTTGACTGTTTTGCACAAGAGGCCTAGCTTTTGGCTCACCTTGGCTTTCAACATACCTTCCTCACTAAGCTTAATCATTTCTAGCTTTTGACTTGAAATGAGAGATATGTGACTCTTCCTTTTACTTAAACACATAGAGGTTATTGTAAAGTTGTTAGTTGGCCTAATTTCAAAATTTGTGTCTTGGGGGATAGTGAGGCTTGAGGAGAGAGAGAGAGAGAGACAGACAGACAGAGAGAGAGAGAGAATGAGAGAAAGAGAGAGAGAGAGACAGAGAGAGAGACCATAGAACAGCTGGTTGGTGGAGCAGTCAGAACATGTGCATTCATCAATTAAGTTTACCATCATGGCTGGGAGTGGTGGCTCAAGCCTGTAATCCCAGCACTTTGGGAGGCCGAGGTGGGTGGATCACGAGGTCAGGAGATCGAGACCATCCTGGCTAACACGGTGAAACCCCGTCTCTAATAAAAAATACAAAAAAACTAGCCGGGCGAGGTGGCGGGCACCTGTAGTCCTAGCTACTTGGGAGGCTGAGGCAGGAGAATGGCGTGAACCCGGGAGGCGGAGCTTGCAGTGAGCTGAGATCCAGCCACTGCACTCCAGCCTGGGCAACAGAGCGAGACTCCCTCTCCAAAAAAAAAAAAAAAAAAAAAAGTTCACCATTGTACATGAGTGGTGGGGTTGATAATGCACCACAACAATTACTCTAGTAGTAACAGAGATCACTGATTAATTACAGATCACCGTAACAGTTGTAATAATAATGAAAACATTTTAAATGTTGCAAGACTTACCAAAATGTGACACAGGGACAAGAAGTGAGCTCATACCACCAGAAAAGTGGCACCAAGAGACTTGTTCAATGCAAGGTTGCCACAAGCCTTCAATTTGTAAAAGGTGCAATATCCATGAAACACACAAAGGGAAGTAAAATAGAAAGAGTTATGCCTCTATATTTTCAATTGAGTTAACAGCTTTAATAATTTCATCGACAGACTTATTCCCAGTCTTTGGAAAAGACAATCAGGGAACAGGATAAAAATAATTTCTGAAATATTTTTATACCCCTGTCTGACATTGTCCTCTTTTATTTAACTCTAGTCAAAGGCATGTATTTTTGGGTATAATTTTATTGAGGATCTGTCCCATGAGAAAATCGAAGAAGGTTAAAATATCCTTGTACTAAATCCTCATTTAGCTATGCAGGAATATCTATTTGGAATATAATTATACTGCAAAAATGAGACAGAAATAAGAGATAATTACATAAAAGTCACTGTGATAATTTCTTTACTTTTATCAACAGACTAATAATAGCTCCATATCAATGTAGGTGTTTTAAGTCAGGGTTCACAAGAGAAACAGAACCAATGGGATGTATATTTGTGCTTGTGTATGTGTGTGTATATATAGAGAGAGACAGAGAGAGAGATAGAGAGAGTGAGAGAGAGAAAGACAGGGACAGAGAGATAGGTAGATGAAGATTTATAAGTAATTGGTTCACATGATTGTGAAGGCTGTCAACTCCAAATCTTCAATGTGGGCCAGGAGGCTGGGGACCCAGAGAATCAGTAGTAGTGCAGTTCCAGTATGAAGGTTGGCAGGCAGAGACCCAGGAGAGCCAATAGTGTGGATAAAGTCCAAAGGCAGTCTTCTGGAGACTTTCCTCTTGCATGTGAAGGCAGTACTTTTTGTTTTATTAAGTTATTTGAGTCATTGGGTAAGGCCTAGGCACATTACGAAGGCCAATCTGCTTTACCCAGAGTTGACTGATACAAATGTTCATCTCATTCTAAAACACCCTCTGGGTTGTCATACAAAATTGACTATCACAACAAGTATGTATTCTATTTCCTTGAGTCTTAAGTTGCAAGAAAAAATCAACATTAAAATACAGTAATAAGGAAACACATTTGCAAATACTCCAAAAATCTCCATTATATGGTTGAAGTATGCAAGTTTCCCTGTAAAATGTCTATATGAATAGCTGTTGTGGAATAGAATCCATGGTTATAAATAACTAGTGTTTTCTGAAGGACTTTTGTTTGTATTATTTATCTACATAGAGACTCAGTGAATGCTGTTTCCTGCACCGCCTCCTCCCTTCAGGACCAAGGCATCAGTTGCTCCAGCTAGTACAAGTATTGCCTCTTGGCAGCTAATAGCTGTCTCTCCCCGGAAGTTGCCTTAGATTTAAGGGAGCTGTTTCCCCCAAGGTTAAGCCTTCTCCTCAGGGCAATTTGGATCCAAAAGCTGGTGAAAATGGTGGTACTAAAACAAAAATAGTGCTACCCTTGCTTCAATGGGTGGAGGGTTAGACAACTTAGAGGGCATGTCCTAGCTTCAAAGCTGCTCAGGGTAATAATTGAAGTCTTTGTTGAAAATACTTTGCAGTCTACTCCCTGTACCCTATTCTGTTTATCTCACTCCCTCACAGGTGTTTATTCCTTCCCCAATAAACCATTCTATATGCAAATTTCTTCTGAGCTAACATAAGGGTATTGAAATATTACTTATAGAGCAATTGACTGTTAGTGACAGGAGTGGTAATTAGTAAAATTAGTGATATTCATTTTTAGTAGCACTTATTTATTTTTAACTGGAGAAGGACTTTATAAGAAATCCTGTCTTATCACCGTTATGAACTCATTATTAACTATACATGTGTATTTGGATGTGGATTACTGCTTATGCTTTGATTATGTTATTCTTCACTATTATTATTGATCAGTGTCAATTATTGAGGCATGTTTAATTATTTATTCAAAGTATTATTATCCAATGATCTTATTCAAAAATATGATTAAGGTAAGGATATTACCGTGCTTTACTTTCATTCAGTGGAAATAATGGCATTTTAGATCTTAACTGCATGCTTTATTTCTGTCATTATTTTTCAAATCCTTTCACTAAATGTTGAGCTCTCATCTTGCTTGGTGACCTTGTGTTTTAGCACTTGGCATTTGAGAAAGATCCACGGATTTCATACACCTGGATTGCAAATTAAATCATCTTATTTTTGAGTGGCTGTCTAGTTTATGCAACATCACAGTATCAAGAAAGACTATGTGGGCACATGCAGACTGACAGAATATCATGGAAGGAGAGATTTATAAGTGCTTTGTATCACACATCCATGTAAAATCAAGTACACACTAGATGGAAGAGTTGACTGAGTTTGTGGTTATAGTCTTACAAATTTTTCAATTTCTTCACAATGAAACCCAATAGAATGCCTAACATAAACATAGGACTATACTAACTCTTAAATGAGAAATAGTGAGACATTCATTAACTTAACAATCATTTATCAAATAGAGGAAACACACATTACTACGTTCTGGGACAGTTACAAACAAGAAGTAGTTCACCTGGTTTCTGATTTTCAAAAGATCTCCAATAGCAATTTCCCCCTATGTCTTGGCGTTCAATTATATGTTTCTAATATGTTCTTGAGAAAAGTCAGAGATGATTTACATTTGACAACTACTTCACACAAGTATTTGGGGCATGGTGAAAGTTTATTTAGATGGTGTGTATATATAGACCACTCCTATAAAGACTGATTGTATTTTTTGTTTCAAATACCATACTTTTGTTCTTAAGGGAAGTTTGAGTTATATTATACTCAAAACTATTATTCTTCCCTGCTTTAGTTTTACCATGACAAGATTTTAATACCATGTAGGACACCCACCCACACAAAGTATGTTAAACTTTATGATTTTAAATATAATTTTAATTTTATAATTGCATCATTTTATGTTAATTGTTTTGCATTATTTTTAAAAGAATTTAAATTGATACATTTATGTCTCAGGGGAGCAGAATGTCCCCGGTACTTTCACTAATTGCTAAGTTTGCAAAATATAATAAAATTTATTTATTTTGCACAGCATTTCCATTACATTTTTAAATACCCTGGTGTATGACATATTCATCAGGAAAACAACACAGCAAATTAGAGCAATTGCAATAATGAAGCTAAACCATGCCATTGAAAAGCTCTTCACTGTAAGAGACAGGATTTTATGTATGTTCAAATCATATTTATTGGAATAATCTCTGTGTATTTGTTGAAAAAAATACAAATACTGGAGTATATATAGATAGATTTGAGGAAGGGGCAAATACTTTCCTCAATGCTTTTCCTTCTCTTTCCCAAACCTTCATCCCACAGCTTGGCATTTTATCTCTTAGGCAAATTATTTATTGTCTCACCACCAGCTCCCATTACTTCAAATGACTTTCTTGTCCATCCCAGTAATGGTTTAGAAAAAATGATGAGAAATGGGTGTTCAATGAATTTTATTCTTTTACAGGGGAGATGCTCTCAGCAAAGAAAGGAAAGAAGGGGACTGTTCAATCTCCTTTGTAAACTTACTAAAGACAGACTTACTGGAAAACTATCTAGTGGTATTTGTTAACCCAGAAGTCTCTAACTATGTAATCTTTTTAGCAGAATGGACTTAGTACGTCCAGGGTTGTGTATTTTAAACAAATGTCACCTAAGCTATTTAACTGAGCATAAAATAAAGATATTTCATACTAAAATGACTTCATTTTGTGTAAAAATGTAGCCACATGCATTATGAAGAGTTTTCTGATGTTAATTTGAGCCAGAGTGCATCCTGATAAGACCAGAAAGGTTCTAGATCTCCTTCTGCTTTATCTAGAACCTATGATCAATTTGTATCATTGAAGTATTCGTAGTAATGTTTAGTATCGGGTAAGATCTCTGATTCTTGTAAGTCTGATTTGCCAATTGGATCATCGTGTCACATCACCATTCTAAATGAAGCTTCCTTCCAGGATGCATGTCATCTTGAGAACTGCCATCTTAGAGTTACATAATTATATAAATTGACCACAGGGTAACACGAAATATAAAATGGTTATTAATGCAATAGCCCAAAAAAAGGGCTATAAACATTTGACTCCAATAAAGAAAATATTAAAGACTCTTGGACAATCCAAACACATTAGCCAGAAAACGAGTCTGTGACTACACTTCAAATTACATTTATTGGAATAATCTTTGCATATTTGTTGGAAGAAAATTGAACTATAATTCAAAAAAACATATTTTAATAGTTTATCCCCTTAAAAGAATCAATTATCAGCGGATACACAAACAGAGGAAGGAGAGCAGCTTGGAGAAACCTGTACTAAACCTAGTAAAATTTACTTTCACTCCTAAGTAAACTATTTGATAGAAATTTTCAGGAAGGGTTTAGTAGGTATTCCCCGAAAGCACACATAAATAGGAGTCTTGCCTACTTATTAATGCATGTTTGAACAAATTTAAGGAAAGATGAAAATACTTTCTGTTATACCAATTAGAGGGTTTTCTTTTTGTTGTCGTTCAATGGAAGTAGAAAGGTTGAATTGACAAAGTAATAGCAGATATATGTTTAATTATGAAGAGTTTTTTCCAGTTCAAATTCAATATAAAAAAGAAAGTCTGTGAAATAAAATATGTTTCATTGAGGCATTTTTCATGAACTATATTATTTTAGACAAACTTCCATGGGACTAAATATATTTCATCTTCCTCAGGTGTAAACAAATCTTCCAAGAAGCACTATTTCCTAACAAATGAAAATATTTCCATCTCCAACCAGCCTAGAAATGTTACCCCTAGGAATAAAAAACTTTGCTATGATTCTGGGCCCTTGTTCAGGACTCATTATGTCAAAAGCAGATGAAAATATTTCATTTATCCCATCTGTGAGTTTAGTATTTCACTGCTTGTGGTAACTCTTTTCTCCTTGAAGACAGAGATATTTTATTTCAATGATGATTATAGCCTATTATAATCCTCATGTGACTAAAAAGGTAATAAAATGAATGTTGCATTTATCATTCAAAAATTATCCTCAGAACATATCAGTGTGTGCTTACAGTAGTAAAACACAACTATATTGTTGCTAAAATTAATTATAAAATTGTTAAATTTTGTATATACTAAAACTCAATTAACTATGTTTGTCATTGCTTAGATGAATCATGTCAAATTATGTCCCTTGATGTATATAATGATAATACTTAACAAAAGTCTGAATACTATGTCCTATTAAATGAATGTTTATTCTGCCCGTGTATATGATGCAAAAGTAATGCTAGTTAAAATAAAAAAAAGTAACTACAGCTTTTTAAATTAAAGATGACTTCATTTCTTTAATTGATATTAACAATACATAGCAAAATGTGAGCAAAGGTTAGAAAGAAGGTATACACATTTGCATTGTGAACAACCAGTTTTTAAAATAATGCCATTGAACAATATACAGAAGAAATCAGACAGCAAAGTACAGTGATTAAAATTTACTCAGAAATAATCTAAATATTTGGAGAAACTTATGTGTTATATAAGCACACACAAGCTTGTGCACACATGCAAATGTACCTAATGTAGAGCTGAGTGTGGTATATTTAACTCTGAATGTTAGTAAGTAGAAAAATAATGAATCACAACAGCCTTTATGTACAACATAGTATCTTTTTATAAAATTAAAGCTAATAAGTCTACATATTTCTAAAACTAATCTTTAGGAATATATAGAAATGCAATAAAACTACATAAAAAGGAATGATGAAATAGGTTCTAGTTGACAAATACCTCAGCTAGTGAGAAGCAGAAATATAGACTGGAAATATTTAAAGAAAAGTACACTCTACACAAATGTCTAGGCCACTGAGCTTTCACAAACTGAATATACCCTTGTAACCAATATTCAGATCAAGAGATAAAACATTAAGAGTAACCTAGGAATCCCTTTTTGTTTTTGTTTTGTTTTTAGTCATTATCTCCACTCTTGTCAAGGGTAACCACTTCTCCTGCTCCTAACATTATAGATTAGTTTTTGCCTGTGTTTTTTATAGTATGCATTCTAGTGTCTAGTTTATTTTACTCAGCACTAGGTTTGTGAGATTAATCCATATTCTCAAGGTGTAGTTATAAAGGGTTAATTGTTCCTACTGTATGGTTTCATTCTGTGACTGTATCACAATTTATTTAACTGATCTACTGTGAATATGTCTTTACATAGCTTCAAATTTAGATACTTACAAATAATACCAGTATAAACAAGGCTGTGCTTGCCTTTTGGTAAATATGTGTCCATATTTGTGTTAGGTATATGTCTATAAGAGCAATTGCTGGGTCATAGGATTTACTTATAATCAACTTTAGTAGATCCTGCCAAACAGTTTTAATTTACATTATTACACTCCACTATCTTGCTCCATATCTTTGCCAAAATTTGTTATTTTCCGTCTTTTTTATGGCATCTGCATTTAGCCATTCTCATTGGTGTCTAATGGGTACCATTATGTGGTTCAATTTGCATTCCCTTTAATACTGATGAAATTAAATTGCATGTAACTTTTATTGTCCGTTTGATAGACTCTTTTATGTATTGCATGTGCAAATCTTCTGCCCATTTTTCTCTTGGGTTTCTGTCTTTTTCTTGTTTATTTGTCTTTCTGTAACCAAATACAAATCCTATGTCATATGTATAAAAATATATATATGTATGTGTATGTATATGATACATCTGTATGTACATATATATTAATATGTGTATCTATCACAAATACTTTCACTCTATGTAGTCTATTCACACTATTAATGGTACTTTAAGCATTCAAAAAATTTATATTTAACATAGTCCGACTTGCAACATTTTCTTTTATGTTTATTTATCTCTCTTTCTTGTTTAAGAAACATTTTTCTCTTTTAAAGTCTCCTGTATAGTTGCTATTATTTTCTTTAGAATATATGATCTACCAATATCATTACTGGATGTATATCCAAAGGAAATGAAATCACATGCTGAAGATGTATCTGCATGCTTATTGTGATGATATCTAAGATATAGTATCAACCTAAATGCCCATCTGTATAAATGGAAAAAATATGATACATAGACACACACACACGCGCGCGCGCACACACACACACACACGGTATACTCTAAAACAAAACAAAATTCTGTTATTTGCAACAATGTGGATAGACCTGGAAGACATTATAGAGAACATAATGTTAAGTGAAATAAGCCAGGCACAGAGCAACAAATATGTGATAGCACTTATATTTGGAATATAAAAACGTTAATTTCCTAGAAGAAGAGAGTTAAATAGCGGTAACCAGAGGCTGAAGAACAGAGGGATGAAAGGGACTGGATAGACTGGTCAGTAAATACAAAGTTACAGTTAGACAGGGAGAATAAGTTTTGGGGCTCTATCACACAGTAGGATATCCATAACAAATAACATATAATGTATATTTCAAGATAGCTAGAAGAGAAAACTTTGAATGTTGTTACCACAAAGAAATGATAAATGTTCAAGGTGATAGATATGGTAATTACTCTGATTTGATCATTATACCTTCTATACAGGCATTGAAACATCACATTGTGCCCCATAAAAATGTCCAATTATTAGGTCAACTAAAAATAAATCTTTTTTTTTTTTTTTTACAAAGCTAAGAAATATTACCTTTTACTTTAGACCTACGTCTGTCATTGTGTATACTGTAGAGTAAGAGGTAAACTTTTTCTCTTATCAATATCCAACTGGCCTGGCAGTATTTTTCGAAAAGGACAATCATTCAGCTACCACACAATACCATTCTTTGTTTTGAATGGTGAGTTATAAGTGCTAATTACATTGTCCAAAATAATGAAACTTTAAAATTAACTAAATGAATATAGACTATGAATGAATCAATGGAAAATATATAGAGAATTATGTTTAATCGAATTCTGGTTATCTTATGTATAATAAATAAATGAAAAATACAACTAAAAATAAAGAACATATGTGAGTCAGAATCACAAAAGCCTAATTCTTATGTAGGACAGTAACTAGTCAGAAAAACAGAACTGATAGATGAAATTATTTTGAATCAAGGGAGTTTAATGTAGGGAATTCTTTCCACAAATTATGGAGAAGTGAAATGACAAAGAGACTCTTGCTTTCTGGGGTTTTATTGCATGCAGAATTATTAACTACAGAAAGCAGCTTCCACCCATAGGACTGGGGAACAAAGAAACTAGAATTCAGACTGATTAGTGGGGCTACGACTGGCACCTTATAAGCACAACGAGTCTGGTTCTATGTGTGTCAATAGAACCTGGAAACTGTAGGAACTTCTGAAATTCTGGTAAAGTTAGAATTGCAGTCAGCAAACAGAAATACAGAAGTTTCTACTTCTTCTCTCCTGCCTTCCAATCTGCCTTTGATGTCCCTTATTGGCAGAAAATAACAGAAAGCCGACCGCAAACAGCTAACGTTTGTGTAGCTGTCAGCTTCAGCACAAGAAAGCAAGGCACAGCAGAGCAGGCATGGAGCTGAGAAACTATAGATTAGTAATGACACAATGATAAAACAAACTTGAATATTAAAGAAATAGTTTATTTTATTCACATTTAGATTTAAATTTAAATTTAACACAATGTCTCTTAAGGCTTAAGTCAAAATGGTAAGGTGTTGCATTCAGATTGTATTTATATTTATATGACATGAAATGTTGCATATTTTCCAAGGTTACATTAGTGAGACATTTTTAATTTTCAAAAATTTTATGGATTCCTATAACACATGCTTAATATTTAAGTCCGATGAACTGTCTTAGTTAATGTTCATAATTTGCAAGTCATTCCAGTTTGTAAGTACATTATTTTTTATTATTTAAATATCACTCTGTCTCCATCTTCTTCTTTGTAACTACTAGCATTTAGACTTCATAAAATGATCACAAATGTCATTCCAATCTGTCAAAATAATTTCAGCCACTTCCTTTAAAGCTTACTTACTTCTTTAAAATGATATTCTCATGCATATTTCTCATTAGAGATAAACAAAATACAAAACTTTGTGATGATTTGCAAATCAAAAAATTTACATCTCAACCCTTTCAGAGAAGAATATAGGAAAAAATAAAATCCCTCATGTGCATTTGTATGTGTTTATTCCCCCAAAATTGATTAAGAATTTATTTTAGAAGGTATTTCAATCTTATGGAGACTACACGTAGTCAACTGGGTGAAATATAAAAGCATAACAGAAAAGCATAGTTCCTTCCTGTATTTACATATTTGTTATTTTAAATTAGCTTACTAACTCATGAGTTAATTCTTATGGTGAACCTCACGCTTCCATCATAAGAATGAGCTAACACAATTAAAAAAAATCCATAAAAGTCGGTGCTTGGCCTCATGTAGTTCAAGAAAATATGATCAGTTAATCATACTTTCTTCTCCATTTATTGATTTGCTGTGTCATAGAAAAGTATAGGCACAAATTAAGCTTTAAATAGAGAGGAATAAAAGAAAAGAAGAGAGAGCATAACTTATAGAAAGAAAGTTCATTTTTCAGATCTCCTCCCCTAAACCTGTTTCAAAAGGTGGCAGCTCTCAAAATATTATGGAATAAAATAAGCTCTAATTGGAATTTCCTAAACATTTCAGATCTCATTAAGAGAAGTAATATAATGAGAACTAATCTCAGTCATTGTAAAAAATTTTAAAAATCAACATTGTTAGAAAAATATTAGTTTTTCTTTCTCTTTGTTTTTATAAAAATTTTGTGAACACTTTTTCTAAAAAGAGATTTATTTAAAAGTAAATATATTAAACTAATTGATGTTTTCTGATGTAGATAAAACAAAATAAGATTTATCCAATGTATTTTAACATTTAAATTGTTGAATTTGTGTTGTTGCATCAGATAATATTGATAACCAAAGTCCTAGTTAAGATTATAAATTAAGATTAATTATAAATTCTAGTGATTTTACCAAAAAAGCACTTATCAATAAGACTAATAAGCCAATAAGTAAAATTTCCTTTTCCTTTTTTTTTTTTTTTCTGCTTCTTTTTCTTCACTGTTGAAATGACTATTAACAGTCAAAGGTTGAAAAAAGTAGGAAGAAGTGAGATCAAATTACTGTGAAGTTAGATCGCACCTGCCAAGCAGGAGCCCATGGTAGCTGACTACAAGGGAGAGTTCTCAGGTATAGAACACCACAAAGCTGCTACCTTGACATCCTTCCCAGTTTGGAAAGGAATGAAAACGCAGGTAACACAATATAATTTCCAGAAATAGATAGATCAATTCCTGGGACAAGTCAAAACTTGAGAAAAAAGGAAGTGGACTTCATTTTTTTGTAAAAGTTTCTACTGGAAACTGTTAAACATGAGATTAGGTAGTAAAGAGAGAGTTGTAATAAACCCATGACACACAAACACACATATATACACATTTACATATAAAGAAGTGTGTGTATATAATATATAATGTGTATAAATAATAAATAAATTCAAGGCAACATAGATCGGAGAAGAGAAAGGATCAGGAAAAATAACTAATGGGTACCAGGCTTAATACCTGGATGATGAAATCATATGTACAACAAACCCCCCAAGACACAAGTTTACCTATGTAACAAAGCTGCACTTGTACCCCTCAACTTAAAATAAAAATTAAAATAAAGAAACTTGCCTTTATTACAGGCTTTTAAATTTCAGATGATTGCTACATCAAGTGTTATCAGACTATTTCTTGACTAGTTGAAGTAAACAGCCATCTCACAAATGGTGCAGAACACTTTGACTTCATCAGTTTCTTCCCTGGTTATTTTCTTCTTTGGTTGAGCAGCCATACCCTCAAACTATATCACTTAACTATGTACATACCTTAATAAACTCACTGACAGGAAATAATGTTAGAACTTAGGATATGAAATAGCAAGAAATGAGAAACGAAAGACTAAAAAGAAGAGAAAACAAATATATTAACTAAGAATAAATGATGAGAGATTCCAGGAGAACTGAGATAAGGAGTTTGCAATTCTTCAGACCTTCAAGGTCCCTAAGACATCACTTAATTGAACATAGCATAGTAATATATTTGAATGACAAATATGTTTGAATCATTCAATCCATTACATCTGTACAAAAATAATAATACTAGTTAACATTTATTGACTGATTACAAGATGTCAGGTACTGTTCTGAATGCTACTTGCATTAGAAATTCAGGAGTATTTAAAAGAACACAGGGATTTTGGATTGAGTGTTCTTCAACCATAGTAACAACTATTTTGTGAGGATTATTAACATTCCTACTTATAGTTGAGGAAACTAATATAAATAAAGCTTAAGTAAATTGTCCAAGACCACACAGGTTTTAGGTGGGAAAGCCAGGTTTTGAATCAAAGGAATGTGGATTGAAATACAGAATATTTAATCCCTACATTAAACTGGAGATTGAGAGGCAGTGAAAATAAAATGCAGAATTTATTTTATTTTCTGAAAATTAATTGCAGTGGAAGTTCTCATATATCACAAAAGATACATTACTCTATTTGCACTGTTGGCATGCTCACACAAACAAACACAAAATCAGCTACCTTGAAGTACTTTAAAAAGGAAAGTTATAAAATATATTATGGTTATAGATACGATCTTAATTAGAGTCATGGAGCTCGTTTTAGATGTTTTCAGTCTATGATTCTAGTCTATTCAAGCATTCAAAGTGATACATATTATCACTTCTGCTCTTACCATTTATTCATTGAGATATTCTTTCATATACTCATTATTTAATTATGAAACAATTATATGCACCAGGTACTGGGCTAAGAACTGTTTGGATGAAAAATTTAATGCCACAGACCTTTATCCTCAAAGAATTCAGAGTTTATTTGAGACAGGGAAATTAACAGACAAATTTAATGCTGTGAGGGCAATGCACTAGTAGGTATGGAATAGATATTAAGGGGAATGTGAAAAAGAATACATCATCAAGCCTGAAAATGTGGTGGGGGCAGGACATCAAGAAAGTCTTTTCCTAGGACCTGGTATTTGATCTGAGTCATAAAGAATAAATAAGAGTTTGTTATACCAAATATGATTGGGAAGAAGAAAATACTTTCTAGGAAGAGGGAGATAAAAGGCATGGAATAAAACAATAAAATGTGCTTGGAGTATGTGGCTTGAAGTGGAGAATTGCGAGAAATAGAGTTCAGACGCAAGAAGAATCCTTGAAAATCATGTGAAATTGTTTGCCGTTAGGTGAGAAGCAGTCTTTGGCTTCTCATAGACACAGAAATGATACAGGCTGTTTTGAAATGAGAAGGATTCACTTTGAAACTTACATGGAGAATGAATTTGAGGAAGACAAACCAGGAAGCAGAGATAAAGAGGTTTTTACAGATGTTCTAGAAACACCCATGAGGAAATAAATGATCATGGTGGTAGTAGGACTAAACAACAAATAAATTAAAATAATTTAGAAGATATATAGACTTTTAAGATTAATTGGATATGTATGAGGGAAGAAAGCTGAAGTCAAGATTAAGTTTCAGGTATATAACTTCAGTGCCTGGGTGGAAGATGATAACAAGGAGGTGCAAAATACACTAGAAGCAAGGTGAAAGGGATGATGTATTCAGATTTGAGCACTTTGAGTTTGAAAAGCCCACAACTTACACATACAGAAAAATCTAGCAAGTGGTTTGATAGATGTATTTGAAGGCCAGTCAAAAGAAGGAAACTAGAGATAATACATTTAGGTGATTCAACACAAAAGGCTGCTTAATGCATGAGAGGGGATAAGATTTTCCCCAGCAAAGTTTGAATGAAATGTGAGATCAGTGGTCCAAGATAAGAACCCTGGAAAATACAGATACTGTCAGGTCACTGTAGATACCAAGATGTAATGTTAGCTTTAAAAAATAATAATTCAGATGAAATCTTAGGGTAACTTAGATTAAGATAAAGATATTCCAGCTAAAAAGTCATGGATGATTGCAATGAGTTAGTGAATTTCATCATTCTGTAAAAGTTAAATAATGTCTTATTTCAAAACTAACAAAAAGAAAATGTCCCACAAGATTCTAAAAGCCATCACAACAATCTCTTATAAATTCTTTCTGCCTCCCATAATCATGGCAGCCCACATAGAAAATGTAGGAAATGTAAGATAATATGTTTCTGATCATATCTTATGCAGAGTCCTTGCTTATTCTTTTAAGTTCTATAATTTCCAACACCACTGACATATTCAGTGTGATATTTTGAATATTCCAAGTTTTATATATTTTGATGGAGCAACTTCCCATTGGAAGAATAAGAAATATAATATTCTATGTGATATTGTGTATATACATATACACAAAAAATACAGAAACACACACATACACAGACAATGAACACACACACACACACACACACAAAGTTTTCCAGCCATTCTTCATGTGTCTAGTAGAAACAAGAGGATAAGGCCACATGGGATAAGCATGTCATGGCCTCCAAAAGGCTCAATAGGGTCAACACATGCTGATTCCCCCATTTGTTTGTACTTTGCCTCAACCCATTCCACATCTCACAATTGTCTCATCTTTCTTCTTACAATTTCTTATTTTGCACATGACTTTTAAAAATTGTATTTGCCACTCTTTCTCCATTGGCCTTAGTACACTGCTTAAATATGTGATTCTGCAAACTCTTCTTTGAGTGGCTGGCACTTCTTGCTCTAAGTCTCCTGCCCTCAGCTGCCTCAAGTGTGCCAATGTTTGTTTCTTCTAGATAAATCTTAGTGATAAATTATATGTCACGAAGTTTCTAAATTATTTCACTAAGCTTCTTGTTTAATCTAATTTGATCCATTTCAAATATATATCCTGTCAATGGTTATGTCTAGAACTAAATACCAAAGAAGAGAAGTAATCAAAATGATATATATTGAGAAATCATCTCCCTCATTCTTATCAGTATATAGGTTTTATCTCTGTCCAGACACTTTTCAGTAGTGCCTTTCCTTTCAGACCACCTCACCTCTGAGAATAAAGTATCTCGATTTCTGTTAATTAAAAAAAAAATAGTTTAAATAGAGCAAAGCAGAGTCTCAAAGCAGAGAAAGGCTTCACTTCTTCTGCTGAGCAAAGTTGAAATAAAACATCACCAGAGAGCAATAAGAAAAATAGCCAAGCATCTCAACATTGGAAACAAATGACATCCAAGAAAAGAAAATCTTTGGTCCTCGTAGCTCACTGTAACTAGGTATGGACTTTCAAATTTAATCTGTAGATTGTGTGTGTGTGTGTGTGTGTGTGTGTGTGTTTTGTCATGTTATCCTCCCAAGAATTTTGTCCTCAGTTACATTTACTTAGTCTTAGATCTCAGTTACTACCTCCAATATCGCACTCACTTCCCACTCTTTTTCACTGAAATAAATCAATAAAAATGACAATGATCTAACCAATTGGTCAAGGTAACAAAAGGAGAAGACACAATTTATTAGTATCAGAAATATAAAGGGGGCATCAATACAAATCTTCCAGCCACTAAAAGGATGGTAGTAAATATTCTTGGGCTAATCAACTCAACAACTGGAATTCAAGAATACATTCTAAATATTAACTAATAGTAAGTATTTATTATTATCTTCAACAATATGAAGTGGAAAAATTCCTCAAAAATATACCATGTCAAAACTCACTCAAGAAAATAGTGGAGAATGTGGATAGCCTTATGTCTACTACAGAAATTAAATCTGTAGCCAAACATGTTTCTACTAAGAGAATTTCATGCGTAGACAGCTTCACTGGTGAATTCTCCAAAAACCTTTCCAAAAGCAGAAGATAAAGAAACACTTCTTAATAGATTTAGGAGACCAGCATTACCCTCATACAAAAGCCAAAAAAAAAAAAAAAAGACATAAAACAAAATATTGTTACATAATAGTATCCATCATAAAAATATAAAAATAAACATAAAAATATTTAATATAAAGTTGGCAAATAAAATCAAGTCATATATAAAAAAGTTAATACATATGATCATGTATGGTTTATTCCAGGAATAAAAGTTTGGTGTAATATCTAAAAAACCATTGTAATCATTATATTAATAAGGTAAAAGAAAAAAACGTAACCTCAAGAAGTACAAAACAAGTATTGGAAAATTCAACAACTTAGAATTAAAAAAAAATAATAATTACACTCAGCACACAAGGAATAAAAGGCAGCATTCTCATTTTTTAGATTTTCTTCACCAAACAGAGCTACAAAAATCCTCCAGCTAACATCACATCTATAGGTAAAGGATTGAATGCTTCCGTCCCTAATACCAGGAACAAGGCAAGGATGTCTGATCTTATCACTTCCAATCAATTTTGTATGGAGAATCCTGGTCTGTGAAAAGATGTAAGAAAAAGAAATAAATGTCATACACAATTTCTGTGCAAAATCCCAAGAAAATCTATCAAAATCTTGTTCTTATTTTAAGTAATAAGTGAGTTTAGCAACCAACATTTAAAAATTGTGCTCTCTAAAGGATGCCACTAAGAAATAAAAAAAGGAAAGGAAAAACTGAGAGAAAACAATTTTAAAAACACATATTTGATCATAGACCTGCATCCAGAATGTATACAGAATTCTTAAAACTAAACATAATAAAACAAACATTAAAAATTACTTAAAAAATCTATTAAAATTTATTAAAAGTTATACAAATACTTAAAGAAACATGTTATGCAAGGATACATAATCATGTGAAAACATGCTCAACATGATTAATCATTAAGAAAATATAAATTAACAACTATGATGAGATACAACTGAATACTCACTGGAATGCTGAAACGATGACTGGCAATACCAAGTGTTAGAGAAAATGTAGAGCAACTGGAACCCTCATATGTTGCTGACAGGAATGCAATATGATCCAGGAATGCTGGAAAATAGTTTGGCAGTTTCATTTAAAGTTAAACACACATTTGCCCAACAATCCCAGTCTGAGGTATTTACTCAAGAAAAATGACAATGTATGTGTCAAAAAGGGGCTTATACATGAAGGCTCATAGTCACTTTACTTATTTTGTGCCTCCAAGTTGGAAAAATGCAAATGTTCATTGACTAGTAAGCCCTTCAACAAATTCTGGTGTACCATAACATGGACCACTCTTCCACAGTATAAAGTTGGGGCCAGGAACAGTGGCTCATGCTTGTAATCCCAACACTTTGGGAGTCTGAGGCAGGTGTTCAAGACCAACCTGGCCAACATGGCAAAACCCCGTCTCTACTGAAAATACAAAATTAGTCAGATATGGTGGTGTATGCCTGCAATCCCAACTACTCAAGAGGGTGAGGAAGGAGAATTGCTTGAATCCAGGAAGCAGAGGTTGCAGTGAGCCAAGTAAATATACACACACACACACACACACACACACACTATATATATAGAGAGAGAAAGAGTAATTATGTAGATACAGGTAAAATCTAAATATAGCCTTGATATTTGATAATATGAATAAATTACTTTTAATTATTTTAGGTCTGATAATGAGAAACATTAAAAATGTATGATGGACTAAAATTATGTCTGAAATTTGCTTTGAAAAAACAGTATATGTTAGGGGTAAATGCTTACCAATTTGATCATAAATCTGTAATTGCTGAAGGTTAGTGAGAGTATATTCAGTTCGTCATCCACTCTCTCTACTACTGCAAATGCTTGACATTTTGCATAATAAAATGTAAAATAAATAAAATTTATTACAATTGTCCCTCAGTGTCCTTGGGGATTTGGTTCTAGAAGCCACCATCAATATAAAAACACATGGATGCTCAAGTACCTCATATAAAATAGTGTTCTATTTGCATATAGCCTATAAACCTAATCATGTATTCATTAAATCATCTCTGAATTACTTCTAATACTTAATATTATTGTAAATGCTGTGTAAATAGTTATTATACCATAATTGGTTTTATTTGAATTATTTTTATTATTGTGCTACTCTTATTTATTTACCTATTCAAATATTTTCTATATGTGGTTGGGTGAATCTGTGGATGCTGAACCTGTGAATACAGAGCACTGACTATATATCCTGTAAAAAATTATTCTTAAAATATTACATGAGAATACTTGTCTCAAGATACCCTACCTAGAATGAACTACTTAATTATTTAATTTTTACCCTTGTAATTGTTAAAAATGGTATTATATGGTTGTGTTATTTTGTAACTATTTGATTATTACATTTATCGTTTATTTTTATTTCTCATTTGGGATTTATATCTTCATGTAAATAGTCCTTGATTCTTCTTTGTTTATTGTTTTTTTTTTTTTTTGGTTTTTTTTTTTTGTATTTACCATCTTCCCAAATTTTAATGGGAAAAATAACAATAGTATTACCAGGAAATTTTTTTTGGTACTATTTACAAAGCATTTACTATTTATAAAATATTTACAAAAATATTTTTGTCAGAAAAAGTTGGTGTACTTTAGCTCAAAGCAATAGAGCAATTCTGTGGATTAGACGTTATTACTATGTATGTTTTTTAGTTGAAGAAACTAAAGTTTAGGATGATTATGTGACTTACTAAAGGTAGTACAGCTAAAAAGAAGTCAAGGAACCAAGGAACCATAGAAAAAAACCCTGACATGCACATGTATGTTTATTGCAGCACTATTTACAATTGCAAAGTCATGGAACCAACCCAAATGCCAATGACAGACTGGATAAAGAAAACATGGTACATATACACCACAGAATACTATGCAGCCATAAACATGAATGAGATCATGTCCTTTGCAGGGACATGGATGAAGCTGGAAGCCATCATCCTCAGCAAACTAACACAGAAACAGAAAATCAAACATCACATGTTCTCACTCATAAGTGGGAGCTGAACATTGAGAACACATAGACACAGAGAGAGAAACAACACATCCAGGACCTATTGGGAGGTGCAGGGTGAGGGGAGGGAACTTAGAGAACTGATCAATAGGTGCAGCAAACCACCAAGGCACACATATACCTACGTAACAGACTTGAATGTTCTGTTCATGTATCCCATTTTCTTTTCTTTTTTTTTTAGAAGAAATAAGAAAAAAAAAAAAGTTGAGGATTTAAAGTTTTTTTGACTCCATTCAGAAATATTGACCATTTTAAGTTTTCTTTTTAACATTTTCATACTTGCTGCATCTTATCCAACTCACTTTAATATCCCAGTTGAGGATCTAATTATTTTTCTTTGAAGAAAAGCCTCTTCTTCTTTTTTTATGTTCCTAATTTGATTGTCTTCTACCCTTCTTTTTCTGGTGAAGTCATAGTATGAATGCAAACTTTTTAATAAAATTGTATAATATAACATTAATAACATTGATTGTGTAATCATTATCTGGGTTTAAATATTGAATGTGTTATTTATGGGCTATACACTTCAGTAAATTAATAAATATGTCTGTTTTAATCTTTCTCATTTATAATATGGGACAATAACACACACATTACATTGTCCTGGAAGAATAAATTGGAAAAGTTCAACCACGTTTTTAGTTCAGTGATCGATACAAAAGTAATCATTAAGAAGTATAGAAATTCTTTCCAAGAAATATTACAACTAGAATTCATCATCATGGGTAAAAAAAAAAAAAAAAATCTCTTCATTATGAACTCTTCTAGGCTCCTGTGGCGAGTAGCCCGTAAAATAGACCCAATGATCCTCACTTCCTGATATCAACAGTGTTGTCTAAGCCCCTCCCCTTATGTAACTTGCTTCTCAGCAATGTCATGTGGCAAAATTGAGGGTATCAAATTATCATGACTAAGTTACAAAGAAATGGCTATTTTTACCTTGCAAGTTTTCTCTGCCATGTTGGAGGTTTTTATGTGGCAGAAAACTCAGAGAAATCTCCAGCCAACAGCCAGTAACTGAAGCCCTCAGTCTGAGAGGTGTAAAGGAATCAAATTCAGCCAGTGCCCACAGAGGCTGAGATTGGCAGATCATTCCCCTCTTGATTCTTCAGGAGAAACTCCAGCCACTGGTTGGCATCTGGACTACAGTCTGATGAAAGACTATGAAGCAGAGTGCCAAGCTATACTGTACCCAGATTTCTGACTCACAGAAACTGTGAGATAATAAATATATCTCTTGTTTTAAGTGAAATTTTAGGATGTTATTATCTAGTAATAGTTAAACAAGTTCTTTAAATGTGTACTCTTGTGATAATATCATTTATCAGGTATATTTATTTTATCTACCTTACAAATCTCTAAACAACTAAAGTGCATACTCTACCTAGTATCTATTTTTGTCTAGGTCAATTTTTTTGTTCTATTAATATTTGTTTGATGGATTATGCCTAAACGGTTGCTCTGACATTGGCTTAGTCTACCTTCGCCTAGAGAACCTAAACTACCCTTAGGTATATCATATAGTTCAATTTCCAAAGCGTTTTTCATTAGCATGATGTTTCACAAGACGTCTGTTATGGAGACATGCCATGAAAAATGTTTATTACTTACACTAATTGCATTCACAGTGAACAAGATACGGTGAGCCAGATGGCTTGCAACTTAACTTGAATTAATATACAATTTTGTTCAGTGTGTCTTAAATATTTTTGCTCAATAGTAATTAAGTTCACCTACTATTGTAAAAAATCAATCCCTCATGCACATAGGTTACACACATAGGTTATATACATAAGGTAAATAGATACATTAAATCTCAATTTTTATAAGACATTGCTTACAGAAATTAAAATCACAAGCTTAGTTCTGAAAAATTTGCTGGACAAACACAAGAAATGACTTTTGATAAAATTATTGCACATAAAACTTGAATTTCAGTTTAAAATTTTGACATTCTCAAGACGTTCGATATTTTGATGGAAAATGTTCAGCAGTAGCTATAGAATTTAGCACATTTCATTTAGCTATAGCATTTAGCACACTCATTTAGCACATTATGGATATATCTGCTGAATTCAAACACATTATCTTCTTTCACATATTCTTTTTTCAATAATTTTCCCTCCTAAAAGAATAAGCCACTTCACTGAGCTAATAACAAATTATCTTAATAGAATATAAGAAACATTTCCATTTCAACAATGCCAACACATATAATATTATATTTTAGTACAATATCGAGAAGGAAATATTTCACTAGTGAACTAAAATACTAAAACAGTATTATACTAAAATAATAATGTCCTAATGAAAAATAGAATTATAAATATAAGATTTATGAGCTTATAAATGATTAGAAAGCTTACTTTCTTAATTATTACTGATTATTGTAAATTTAAATGTATTTCTTATTTGCATTTGGTTACATTGACAAAACAACTTCAGCCCAAGAGCCCTAGTATTTTCAGTGAAAGCATGTATCCCTTCCTCACTTCCATAAGTTTGAGATTGGGGTTTTCTCCCAGTTCTTTTAACTTCTCCACTAAAATAGAATTCACCTCTAAATTACTTTCTCACTTTAAACAAATAATATTCAGGTTCACATCTATGAAAATGGTGTGCCCCACTGGAAAAAAAAATTGGCTGAGGAGTAACAGGTGACTAGCCCTATATCAAGCCCTTGGCCAACATGTTTCAGTATGCATCACTTTTCAAATTTGTATTTCTCCTGAATTCATAATACTGAATCATTGTTTTCTTCAAGTGTTAGAGATTTAGTCCTTCTTATTTGTCTCCATGTATTATTTACCAGTGTTGTGGGCCACATACTATTCACCAGTGTTGTGGGGAAACATACTTTTTTTTTCAGACATTACCAGCTGTACTCCCTGTGGAAAATAATCTTTTTTCCTGGTTGAAGTCTTCTTTTTCATTTGAACTTTGTGAAATGTTTAGTGATAGCTATGAAGAACTTGGAAATGCTCGTAGAGAACAATTAGCAAATCAATGTAATGTGTCAGGATAGAGTATTTAGCATTGGTTCCTAATGCTGTGAAAGAGTAAAATTTACCAACATATACATATTTTACTAAATAAAATAATTCAAACCTGAATAAGTTTTCATTTTTTGTCCACTATTATAACCAAATTATTTTACTGTAATTTTTACCTATGAGTAGACTTGTGAAATGTAACAGAAAAATAGTATATATGAACACTACCAGATCCAATTTCATAAAAACCATAGTAAATATTCTCTTTAAGACTGGATATGACTAAACTTTATTAGACTTGAACTGTATTCTGGGTAATTGTCCAGTAATAGCCTTTTTTACTAAATTATACAAAGCCTTTACTTTACTTAACAGGGAACACGAACTCCCCAACCTCTAATATTATCATCATTCAAGATAATGAGCAACACAAACCATTCTATTACCAATCTAAAAGCAATAAATGTCAAAGTAAAGAAGTATGCAATACTCTAGCCTGAAAGAACAAAGGACAAAAGTAATGATAATACCTCTTTATATTTGCAGTCTATTATATCATGCATAACAAATGATGCCATAATTGTAGACAGTGTTATTTTAACAGGTTATAAGAAGAAGATAGTGGGGGAGGTGAGAGTGTTTTGATGATTGCTGTGAAAAATGCTTCAAGCGTCTTAATTTAAAATAGCCAGTAAGAGGAGGATATCATTTTTAGAATGAATTTGATTTTAGTGCTTTCAGTCATAGAAGCTGAAAATTTTAGTGTTTGATTATCTAATATCTTGTATTAGTGACTTCAAGGCAGTTGGAACACAGGACCTAATACAATATATCCCTTTCCAACTAAGTAATCGTCAGAAAAAACAGGGAGTGGATCAACAGTTTCTCAACTAGTGATTTCCAATAGTTCAATGGAAGCCCATGTTGGAAAGGTAAAGTGTATCAAGCAAACAAAACCACATTTCCCTAGTGAACACTGAACAATAAAATAAAACTGATGCTCTATCCTAAAGCAGTATAGTTCATTGTGTTTGCATCTTTGTGAGTTACACAGGTTTCAGGACTGCAGAGATAGGCCACTAACACTATAAATGAGATCTGGCTCAAGCATAGAATCCTCCCTTGACTAATATATGAAACTAGTTTTAAAAATACATTTTCTGAGTAAAAGAAACAAGAAGTTTTTGTAGTCTGCATAAATCACACAAAATATAAGGAGAGCTATGTGGCTCTGACCTATGTGAAGTTTTTCCATGTAAATTTTGCTCTTTAAATATATCCTCTAAAATGTATCCACAGACATACATCTCATTACATAGGGCTGTCGTATGGATCTTTTGTAGACTAAGTCTATGGATATTTGATGGAAATGCTCACTTTCTTTATAGACTTTGAGGGTGTTTTGTGGTATTACGCTGTTAAAATACTACTTTCATTTATAGGTTCCTGCCCTTCCTCTGGACAACATACCATCGATAATCAAGACAATAGAAATCTTAAAATTTATGACATTCTGGCATAGTTAAAATTCTTAAAGATTTTTTTTTCTTTTTGGCTCACAAGTATAACCTTTGTTATCTGCATCAATAATGAAAAGCATCCACAAACTGTTTTTCTGAACAGCAAAAGAGATATTTTTTTTGAACACATACAAATAGCTATAATTTACAAAAGAGTAATTAAATTCAGCTTATAAGTAACTGATCATAACTGGAAATCTAAGAGAATAAAAACATGTTGCTTATAAGGATTTCATTTGCTCAAATTCAAAGAGTAGAGAAAATACAATAATTATAACCCGCTGAAGCTGAATTAGTACATAGGTTCATGTCTCACAACTTGGTAAATACTCTATATATTGAGTCAGCCAATCTCTGCCTATCTTGCTCCCAAGTGTTCTGGTTCATAGGTGAGATTAATTTCACATTGTACAGCAGTCCTTTCTTTAGAAAATCATGAGTGAATAATGTGTCTTCACAGAGCTGGTATACAAATGAACAATATGAAGACTCTACTCATTCTTGTCTTGATATAGGTGATACACAGGCATACCTCAATGATAGTGCAGGTTGGTTCTGGGCAACAACAATAAAGCAAATTTTCCAATAAAGCAAGTCACATGAACTTTTTGGTTTCCCAGTGCATATAAAATTATGTTTATACTCTTAAGTGTACAGTAGCATTATATCTAAAAATAATAAACATTTCTTAATTAAAAATACTGTAGAGATAAAAGGTGCTATTGACCATATAAGCTTTCAGCAAATCATAATTTTTTGCTAGTGGAGGATCCGACCTCAATGTTGATGGCTGTTTACTAATCAGGGTGGTGGTGGCTGAAGGTTGAGGTGGCTTTTTCAATTTCTTAAGAACCCAGTGAAGTTTGCTTTACCTACTGACTTTTCCTTTCACGAAAGATTTCTTTGTCGCATATGATGTTTGATAGTGTTTTATCAACGAAATATTTCTTTCAAAATTGGAGTCAATCCTCTCAAACTCTGCCACTGCTTTATCATCTAAGTTTATGTAATGTCCTAAATCCTTTGTAGTCATTTCAACAATATTCACAGCATCCATCTCAAGAAATCACCTTTTCATTTTGCTCATTTACTAGAAGCAACTCCTTACTGTTCAGGTTTTATCATAAGATTGTAGCCATTCAGTCACATGTTTAGGCCCCACTGCTAATTCTAGTTCTCTTGCTATTTTCTCCACTGAAATTATTTCCACATCTGTCGTTACTTCCTTCACTGAAGTTGAGAGTTCCTTATAATAGGAATCAGTTTTTTAGCAACTCTTGTAAATGTTGATATTTTAACTTTCTCTCATGAAGCATGAATGTTAATGTCATCTAGAATAATTAATCCTTTTCAAAAGGTTTTCAATTTACTTTGCCCAGATCCATCAGAGGAATCACTATCTATGAAAAGCATAACCTTACAAAATGTATTTTATAAATAGTAAGATTTGAAAGCCTTATTTTTTATTTCATTTGAAAGTTTAAATTAATCTTTAACCTATGATCTGCAGAATGGATATTATGTTAGCAGGCATAAAACCAACATTAATCCCCTTGTGTATCTCCATTAGAACTCTTGGGTGACTGCTTCCTTGTTGATAATCAGTAATGTTTTAAAATATTTTTTTCTTTCTGAGTAGTAGTAGGTCTCAACAGTGATCTTAAAATATTGAGTAAACCGTGCTATACACAGATGTGTTGTCATCCAGACTTCGTTGTTCGGTTTATAAAGCACAGGAAGAGTGGATTTAGTGTAATTCATGGAAGCCCTCAGATATTCAGAATGGTAGATAAACATTGGCTTCAACTTAAAGTCACTATTAGCTCATCACAAGAAAGTCAGCCTGTCCTTTGAAGATTTGAAGCCAGGCATTTTCAATACTCCTAGATGTTTGTTTACACAAGGCAGTTTTGCTTATATTGAAAATCTGTTTAGTGTAGCCACTTTCATCAGTCATCTTAACTAGTTCTTCTGGATAACTTGCTACAGCTTCTACATTAACACTTGCTGTTCCATCTAGCACTTTAAAGTTACGGAGTCAGTTTCTTTCCTTAAACCTCATGAATCAACCTTTGTTAGAGTCCATCTTCTTCTTGTAGCTTTCTTGCCTGTCTTGGTTCTCATAGAATTGAAGAGAATTAGAACTTTGCTCTGGATTAGGCTTTGATTTATTTTTTCAAAATAAATCAAATGTTGTGGCCGGTTTGATCTTCTATCCAGATCACTAAAACTTTCTCCATATCAGCAGTAATGATGTTTTACTTTATTAATCATGTTTTTACTGGAATAGCACTTTTAATATCCTTCGAGAACATTCACAACTTGGCAAATTGTTTGACACAAGAGGCCTAGCTTTTGGCCTAACTTGGCTTTTACATGTCTTCTTCACTGAACTTAATCCTTTCTAGCTTTGGATTTAAAAAGGGAGATGTATGATTCTATCTTTCACTTGAACACTTAGAGGCCACTGTAGAGTTATTAATCAGCCTAGTTTTAATATTGTTGTGTCTCAGGGAATAGTAGGGTCTGAGGAAAGGGTGAGAGACAGAAAAAAAAAACAAAAAACAGTTGGTTAAACAGTCAGAGCACACGTAACATTTACCAGTTAAGTGTTGGCATGGTTTGTGACACTCGAAAACAGCAACAATCATAAAAACAAAGATCACTGATCACTGTAACAGATGTTGTAATAATGAAAAATTTCAATTACTAAACTTAGACACAGAGACATGAAAAGCGTACATGCTGTTGAAAAAGTGGCATTGACAGACATATTCAAGGTAAGGTTGCCATGTACCTGCAACTTGTGAAAAACACTGTATGTGCAAAGTACAATGAAGTGAAGCACAATAAAACTAGGTATACTTATATTTTAATACCTAATATATAGTATAATTTCATTATGATCAGAATATCTTAAAAGTATCTTTGCATGCATAATTCTTTTCCGATTAGATTTACTTCAAAATGCAGCTTCCTTGGGTTCTTTTACTCTTTTACTCCTTTTAAAAGAGATGTTTCTTATGAATTAACTGGAAGAAGTTTATTAGCAGTATTCATCTCTAGGCAATTACAGTATAAATTTGAGCTGATGATGTTTCCCTTTGAAGTTATCAGACCCTTATTTATTCATCTGTGGGGTCTTTCTCAGTAGGCTTGCTTTAATCTACAAGTCGTTTGAGAAATGGTCTGATAAACTGGTTCTTCTTTAAATATTGATGATTGAAATATTGATTAATATTTTAAAACTAATCTCTTAATTAACATTTTAGCAAATTTCTGGAAGTATAAAACTTTTATGACTCCATCTTCTTAGAAAACAACCTTTGTGGTAGAATTTCTGGGTACTAACTTAAAATCTGTGAGATATTATGGTTTGTACATAAGAATTTTCCTTTTTTAGGGCCCTAAAAATATGCCACACAGATGGCCTACTTATAGTATAGTTTTTTCTTTTACTGAAAAATTTTCACTTGGCTCTGAGTTCCTTAATGGCAAGAAACTGTGTCATTTACATGTTTGTATCTAGTATTTGGAACTTAATAAATACCCTGTATATTTCTCTATTAAAAAAACAAGATCAAGGAAAATCTTATTCTAAATTAATAAGGTCATTTTGCCCAGGCAATGAGTTAAATTCTGAACCAAACAACATATTTTTGGTTATAAAAATTTTGTAGTATTTAATTCAATTTTTAGGTAGGAAATTTGGATCAGAAATATTATTATAAACTAAACACTATATCTGAACTAAAACTAAACTTTTTGCCCATTACTTTTTTATGATAAAATTGTCAATATAATTTTTCTAATAGCAAAGAAAAAAATTTAAAATGTATATATTCAAGCAAAGTTATCTGTGATTACTGTAGAATTTCAGAATAAGTTACTAACAAAATTTAGCCCCCTTTATTAAATTAAAATTAATAACCCATTATGGAGCAGTTATTATTTGGAAGGAAGGATGTAAGATCACTAAACCAGATTTTAGTAAGATAGTCAAACAAGAAAGGATAGATTTGGTAATAAAATCATTCACTGATGATGCTACTTTAAGTGATTTTTTTTGTTTTATTTTTGAGAAGGAGTCTCACTCTGTTGCCCAGGCTGGAGGACAGTATTGTGGTCTCAGCTCACTGCAACCTCTGCCTCTGAGGTTCAAGAGATTCTCCTGTCTGAGCCTCCCAAGTAACTGGGATTACAGGCACGCACCACCATGACCTCTGGTGATCCGCCCTCCTCAACTTCCCAAAGTGCTGAGATTGCAGGCATGAGCCATCATGCCTGGCCTAAGTGATTTTTAAATCCACTTTTTAATGTACCCAAAGAAATAGAATAAGTTACAGCTTTCTTTTCTACCTGAAGCTACCAATTAATATGGTGATTGCATTTTGATTTAGCACAAAACTTCCCCTTTCCAACATCAAAAATACATTAATGTTTAAGGCAATTTTAATCATATTCTCAATGTTTTCATAAAAACTGTGTATCTGGCACTTATTATTGTCCTTTTCATTTGGCTCTAGATTTTGTCACAAAAGTAGAAAATTGATTAAATGTTAATAGTGGGATTCATTCTAAAATACTCATGACATTGTTGCAGCTTCTTCACTCCTGTTGTTCAGGTGAGTGAGAGGGAATGGTAAAGCTCTTTTACTCCCACCACCAGTGAGCTTCAGGTTCTTGTCCCCTAATTAAGAAGAATAAGGCATGCAGATGCCAGAGAGTCAGTAAGGCAGAGTTGGATTTATTAAGCAACAGAAAGGAGAAAGGACCCAAAAGAGAGTTGCTAAATGTGAGAGTGAGTCTGGGGTTTTTATGGGCTTAGAAAGAGGAAATACATGCTGATTGGTTTATGGTTAAGCTTGGGAAAAGTGCCATTCAGAAAGAGGTATGATAGTGTAAGGAACCAATTAGGGGCTGAAGTGAAGGCTTGGACTGTGACCAATCAGGGCTAGAGTGATATTATAGTTCATGCAAGTGAAGATTCAACCTACAATCAATCACAGAAAGATAGGTATACATAAAATAGTAAAAGGCAAGGACCAATCCAGAGGCCGTGCATAAAATCAGACAAAGGTGAACCAAGGAGAGGGAAATTTGTTCAAAAACGGAATGGAATTTGTTCACCTGGGTTCACAGAGTAGGCATGTTTATTCAAGGATGCAGATATTTTCTTATCTGCGGCCCGCAGATTGTTTTTTAGTCTGTTTTTGGTTTGAAGAAGTTTTACTGAGGACCCATCCTCACTGCCTGCATGACTGGTTTCTTCCTTCCTCCACTTTCAACATATTCAAAAGTGCATTTGCTTCAGGCCATTTAGAAAAGAGATTTTTAAAACAAACCTAGTCTCCCATGTATTTCCTCAAAAACGACCATGCATGTTTTGAAAAAAATGACCAATTTGCTGGAAAAAAATGAACAGATTTGTAATTTCTAAACCCAAACAAACAAAACAGTTGAATATTTATTGTTATTGTGTAGCTGATTAATAGCAGCTAAAATGTAAGAAACACCTACTTGGCAATAAACAGTTACTATACCCACAACCTGGAAATGTGGGAACTACTTTTCCTGTTTTACAGATGTGGAAATTGAAACATAAAGGTTGTATTAGTCAGTGTTCTCTAGAGGGACAGAACTAATGGAATATATATCTATATATCTATATCTATATCTATCTATCTATCTATCTATCTATCTATCTATCTATCTATGTGGGTAGTTTATTAAGTATTAACTCACATGATCACAAGGTCCCACAATATGCCATCTACAGGCTGAGAAGGAAGGAGAGCCAGTCAGTTCCAAAACGGAACAACTTGGAGTCCAATGTGTGAGGGCAGGAAGCATCCAGCATGGGAGAAAGATATAGGCTGGGAGGCTAGGGTTGTCTCTCTTTTCATACTATTCTGCCTGCTTATATTATACCTGCACTGGTAGCTGATTAGACTGTGCCCACCCAGACAAGGGTGGGTTTAGCTCTCCCAGCCCACTCACTCAAATGTTAAATTCCTTTGGCAACACCTACACAGACACACCCAGGGTCTAAACTTTGTATCCTTCAGTCCAATCATGTTGAAACTCAGTATTATCATCAGAAAGATGTTTAAAAATTGCCCAAGATCAAACACTTGAAATAGAATCCAGTTTTGTCAAAAGCCAACATCTTCTAAGAAGGACCCCATAGTGCCTCAAACCATACTGCGTACAATTTTTTTTATATTCCTGAAAGATATGAGTCACCAAACATGGGGAGAACACAGTAGTTGAGGGGCAAAAAACTCTAAGATAGAGATGTTCCTAATAAATTGCTTGAAATGGATGTAAATTTCGTTTTAAGATAGGATATGAAAATCTATTCAGAGGAAGAAGAAATTTGCTTTTTGCCCCTCCTCTCCATGTTTAGTAGAAGCGGGATCTAGGCTGGTTTTTCTTGAAGCTAAAAGACATTGAGCTTGTTACATGCAGTAAATACAAGACAAAACATTTTTCACAATGAAAAGTTTTTAAAAAGTTAAGAATTAATGCCTATATAATAAATATAAAGAATACATAGGTTTTTTTCTGGATAATAAACAGGAGACTATTGGCATCAATTTAACATATATCATTTTCAAATTTTGTATGCCAAGGAACTCTTTACAAAAATTAAATGGCATGTATCAAACCTAATACATACAACAATTTAAAGTGCAGTTTTGTTTAAATGGTGGGAGGAGGAATATGAAGAGGAGAGTGTCTCTACAGAATTACTTGGTGCTTCACTTGAAGAGTTAAGAGTTTTGGGCCATGTTTTAAAATTATAAATTTGTAATATCTGAAAGGTCTGTAAGTTCCATCCTAATTTTCTATAATAGGAAGAAATAAAAATGGCTAAGACAGTCAAGCAGAACTTATGTATTCCACTAAAATCAATGAAGTCTTGCAGATTATGTTCAATAATTAGCAGGTAGATTAGGGTTAATAGTTTCAAACATGTGAAATCTGCATAAATTCTCAAGACTGGGAGAAGAAGAGGCTATGAAAGAAAGGTTTTAAGAGACAAGAGCACATCTTTGGAGTTAAGATGATGATTCTACAGGAAGATAAGAATAAAACAAAGTAGTAGACCACTTACTCATCTTTCTTTAATGGCTTGAACTTGAAATTGACCACAGATTTGGCAGGTTAAGAAAATACAATCTTGCTTTCATACAGTTCTGGAGGCCAGAATCAGATATCTGTTTCACTGGGCCAAAGTCAGGCACTGCTGATTTTTTTTTTTTTTTTTTTTTTTTTAGGTTCTCAGGAAGAATCTTGTGTCTCGAAGTCATCTGCATTCCCTGGCTCATGACATCTTCCTCATATAACTCCAAACTCTTACTACCTTTACCACATCCCCTACTTGTTGTTTTGTAGTCAAATTTTTCTCTGTCTGCCTCTTTTAAGAACACTGTGATTGCATTTTGAGCCCTTCTCAATAATTTAATAATGTGTTCATCTCAAGATCTTTTATCATAAGATCGTTAAATAAACCATATCTACAAAGTTCCTTTTGCCATTTAAGGTAATATTCACAAGTTCTGATTATTAAAGCATGAACATATTTGGAATCCATTATGCACCTGTTACAATGATTTTACCAAAGATTTTTATGTGGTTGTGTGAGCATCTTAATTAAACAAATTTTCATGTGAAGATAGCAAAAGAAGGTCATGATTAATTAGAAAATTAGGATAAAATAACATCAAAAATCTACACTTTTGTTTAGTCAGATATTTCAAGTAATATTTTTCAAGTTAAATTATTCAGAATATCTTAGTTTCAAATTTTACCATTTGTCTGAGAGAGATATTATTAGCTTCTGTGGTGTAAGAAATAAAATTGTAAATGATATAGATTGTGCTCTATTTCCTGTCTTCTTCATATTCCTTTATGGTGTCTTGTTTGTTGAATTAGTATCTTTCACATAAGCAATATTTTTATTTTCTTTTCCTTCTATCCATAATTACTATGTAAAAAAGTTGCCTTGTATACTGGTGCTACAATTTACTATAAGAAAAAGCAATAAAAAAAGTGTGTGTGTATGTTATATACATCATCAAATATTAACATTTCCTTTTATTTTTGCTCAGAATGTGGCTAATTCACATAATTATAGATTTTATCTTGTTAAAATATTAACATTAACATGTTAACACTGAGAGGGAGAAAATTAGAAGGGAAAATACATATAAAAGATCCTTGCAGCTACAAATATTCAGAAAAAAACAAACAAACAAACAAAAAGTCCTAGCCAGAGCAATCAGACAAGAGAAAGAAATAAAGGGCATCCAAAGAGAAAGAAAGTAAGTCAAGCTATCTCTGTTTGAGGATGACACGATCCTATATCTAGAAAAATCTATAGTCTGGGCTCAAAAGCTCTGTCAGCTGATAAAAAAAAAACTTTAGCAATATTTCACAATACAAAATCTACCCACAAAAATCAATGGCATTCCTATAAACCAACAGCCACGCTGAGAGCCAAATCAGCAAGGCAATCCCATTCACAACTGCCAGAAAAGAAAAAAAAAAAAAAAAAACCCTAGAAATAAAGGTAACCAGGGAGGTGAAAGATCTCTACAATGAGAATTGCAAAACACTTGCAAATTAGAGATGACACAGACAGATGGGAAAACATTCCATGCTCAGGGATAGGAAGACTCAATATCATTAAAACGGTCATACTGCCCAAAGCTATTCACAGATTCAATGCTATGATGTTCTTCACAGTACTAGAAAAAAAAAACTATTTTAAAGTATATATGGAATCAGAAAAGATCCCAAATAGCAAAGGCAAATCTCAGCAAAATAAAAAAACTGGAGGCATCACATTACCCAATTTCATACTGTATACCACAGGGCTACCGTAAGCAACACAGCATGGTAGTGGTACAAAACTAGGAATATAGATCTATGGAACAGAATAGAGAGCACAGAAACAAGGCCACATGTCTATGACCATCTCATCTTTGACAAAGCTGACAAAAACAAGTCATGGGGAAAATACTCCCTATTCAAATGGTGCTGGGAAATAAATGTTACATGGTTAACCAAAAATATTCACAATGAGAGCTCCACAAATGGGGGGTATTCCAATGAAGACACTTGTTAGAAGTCATAGCTAAAAAGACAAAAGAAAAGAAAAAGGAAAGGTAAAACTGATTTAATATCCCAGTAGAATCTAATACTGTAATATGTAAAATATCTAATGTATGTCAATAGCTGCAGAGAGTACCTCTGTAACCATGTTAAGTGAACTTTTCAAATCTGTCAATGACATAAAGAAAAAGAGAGAAGGAAAGAGATAGAGACAGATGGAGAGAGAGATTATGGGTAATTACATAATAAAAACGTGTTTATGGTAAATAGCAAGGGAATATACCACATTTTTTAAAAGTTATTTCAAAATTCAAGTTAAGCCTATATTGACAACATAGCACATTTTAAAATTAACCAAAGTTTAGGGTCATTTGAATAGCAGGCACTAAATAGCTCAAAGTAACAATGTATGATTTTCGATTTTTGACTTTTTTCAGTGAGAAATATTCCTCAAATCAATAGAAAATGGAATATTTCTATCTTATTTTATTAAAGCAAGAATTATGATTAAATCTACTGTGTTAATCCATTTTGCATTGCTATAAAGGAATACCTGTGTGTTTTTGTTCATTTTCACACTGCTATTAAGAAATACTTGAGGCTGAATAATTTATAAAGAAAGAGCTGGTACTTCACATGGCCACAGCATGAACAAGAGAGAGAGGGGCTGCCACGCACTTTCAAACAACCAGATCTCATAAGAACTCGGTCACTACCATGAGAACAGCACCAAGGAGATGGTGCTAAACCATTTATAAGAAACTTCCCTCATGATTCGATTACTTCCCACCAGGCCCCACCTCCAGTATTGGGGATTACATTGCAACATGAGATTTGGGTAAGGATACAGATACAAACTGGATCAGTGGGACTGAGTAAGTTATAAAGAAAAGAGGTTTATTGGACTCATGGTTCTGCATGCTGTGCAAGCATGGCAGCAGCATTTGCTTACCTTCCGGCGAGACCTTAGGAAGCTTATACTCATGGTGGAAGGTGAAGAGGGGGAGGCATGCCATGTGGTGCGGGAGGGAGAAAGGGAGATGCTAGGTTCTTTTAAACAACCAGCTCCCATGTAAACCAACAGAGAGAACTCACTCATTGCCACAGAGAGGACACTACGCCATTCATGAGGGCTCTGTCTCCAGGACCCAAACACCTCCTACTAGGCCCTACCTCAAACATTGGGAATTACATTTAGACATGAGATTTACAGTGGAAAAATACAAAACTACTCACTTACCATTTAGTTTGTTCCTATGCAACAACTGAACACATTTATTTAGAAAGTCAAATCTGTTTTTTGGTGAGAAGTCTACAGTGACCAGTTTTCTGTATAACTTTTCATTTTTAAACGGTTATTCCAGTTTTGTGTAGACACAGCCCAGTTGTGACATTTAATGGTCATATCTCTCTGTGTATTATTGATTTGACATCATCAAATACTACGATGTTATAAAAAAGATTGAAATGACTGTGTTGATTTATTTTCATAAAAAATTAAGCTTACAATCTCATAAATTACTATAGTTTATTGAGGAGTAAATATAAACTGAAGCATTCAGATTTCTTGTATTTTTTATGTTAATATGTATAGCTATCATTTATATTGGAAAAAGGAGGAAAGAAAAATAATTTTCATCATAAAAGTTTTTCAAATATATATATATACATAAATATATTTGTAATATTTCATTGCAAGACCTAAATTAGTGAATCTCTGCCTCAAGCAGGAAAAAATCTTTATTAATGACCTAGTAGAAAAATCAGAGAATGATAAACCATAAAGCATTCAGACCCATCAAAATCCTCAGCTCAGCAAGTTATTTTCTGCTGACTTAAAAACTTCTAAAAACAGGAAAGCTCCCAAATGTCATTACCTATGGCACAGATGTGTTAGAATGACCATTTTAATATAAAAACTAACATGATTTATGAACTGAGATCTAATCAAATTTAGTTTAAGTGTAATGTAGTCATTTCTACTGCTGATTTCAAATAGCTTTTTTAACCTAGAATACTCATGTATGCATACTTCAAGGTATAACAAATTTGCTTGTCTTTAAATTGGATTTTTGTTTGTTTTCATGCTCCATGTGCTTGTTCTAGAAAGAACAGAGGTACATTTAAACTTTTACAAAAATTTGACAGGAATAATTAAAATCACACTTCAAAACAGTTTCTGGTCATGAATACAAATTTATTGGTATATTTGAAAATTAAGCTGTCTTGTGGTAGACACACCCTAAGGTTGCCAATGATGATTTCTGTCTTTTTGTAATCTCCTAGTGAGTGTGGGCAGATCCTGTGACTTGCTTCTAACCAATACAATATGGCAAAAATGATGAGATGCCACTCTCTAGATTATATTATGTGTCAAAGGGGATGAGCTATAAGTCTCATTATTATATTTCGCTATATAAAATGATTTTTAGGAGACAGGGAGAAAGTGTGTCTTGCTGGTCTTGAAGGAATAAACTACAATGTTTTATAGAAGGTCCTTATGGAAAGGGTCACATGACAAGGAACTCTGGCAGCTTCTAGAAGGATAAGAATATCATCAGATTTCTTATCAGAAACTTCATAGGTCACGAAACAGTGGGCTGATATATTCAAAGTGCTAAAATGGAAAAAAGCTAGCAACCAACAATTCTTTATTTGGCAAAACTGTTATTTAAACTGAGGAACAGCTGACCAGCTGACTTCCAGGAAGAAAACATGCACCTGATTTCTACAGTCACAAAGAAATAAATTTTACAAACTTTCTGAGGGAGCTTGGAAGCAGAGAATTTCTTCAGTTAAGCCTCTGGTGAGACACACAGTTAAATACCTGAATTATAGCTTGGTGAAACCATGAGCAGAGGATATAGCTAATATGTGCCTAGATTTGACTTATGAAAACTAAGATTAAAAATGGGTGCCATTTCAAGTCACTCAATTTGTGGAAATTTGTTACACAACAATAGAAAACTAACACATTTCTCTAGATCTTTATCTTCCCTCTTTTTATTCTTTGAATTTTAGTAAAAGGTTATTCAATATTAAATTCTTGGTATACATACCAATAGAAATTTAATAGAAGTTATATATTCTAAAATTTTGTTTTATGATTTTTAAACTTTAAAAAGTTTTAGATACTTTGTTTTACCTAAATGCTAGGATGGGGCGTGGAGTTGCATGATGGTGAAATAACCAGTCCCAATCCTTGTTATCTTACAGAGACACCAAAGTAACAAAAACATATGGGCTAAAATACTTTTGTGAGAATTCAAGAAATTAGTTAAGAAATTTCAGTACAACAGGTGAGCACAAAGTCAAAAACAGACACATTGAAATGTGTAAAAAGAGCTGTTTTATGATCTCTTTGACTGACCCATCCTGAAGCCAGCACAGCTCAGCTCAGCTGGCAGCTTTTCCCTTGGAGGAATTTTTTTTAGTGGATCATGCATCCAATGTTCCAGCTTTTGGGAGGGATATCCAAAGGACTGGTTTCTGCCTTTCTTGATTCAGAGCATTAATGGAATTAGCATAGTTTGGATACCTGAGGACCTCTGAAAATGAGGGAATAAGAGTGGCTTGCTACAACACCAGATGGTTTGTGGAGCTGAAGACAGAGGCTATCATAAATTGGCACAATCAGGAGAAGGCACCCAATTCATATTTTCTCCCTAATTATAATAAATTTGTCAAATGTCAAAGACAAAGATAAATAAGAAAGCAGGAAAAGTGATTTGTCACATACAAGGGAACTTCTTTGAGACTATTAGCAGATTTTTTCAGTGGAAACTATACAGGCCTGAGGGGAGTGAGATGATATATTCAAAACACTAAAGTAAAAAACAAAAACAAAAACAAAAAAAACTACCATCCAAGAATAACACATCTGGCAAAATAATTCTAATTTTTTTTTAAAAAAAAGAAGTGATACTTACTAGACGGCAGAGTAAGAAACACAAGAAACACGTCTTCTCACTTAGATAAAAATTGCACTAGCAGAATCAATCTCATGTAACTTTTGGAACTAGGAAGTCAATTGAAGGCTTGAAACTTTCTGCAGAAGGCTTGGGTAATAAACTGTGAATTTGGGTCAATTTTAACTCAGGACAGTTGCAGATACTCAGCCACCACTCCTCATTTCTATGGCAGCAAGCTGTGCATGCTTTTTAGAAGTAGCTTACACACAGCTTCTGAGAGCCAGTGTGAGCTAAAATGATCCTTTTCTCCAAATATTGACAATCAGTGCTGTGATTGCTAATTGCAGCATCTGGTGCACACAGGTGTAGACACATTTTTTACATCCCAGCAATAAGGCAAATTCTTCTTGTCAAAGTGACTTCCAGTGCATTTAAAAGACCAGCACTTTTTCTCTCCCTTCATTTTTTTTTTCTTTTCTTCTCTTTTGGGTGTTAGCCATTGAAGACTATGGTATTCAAAAACAACTGTGTGTGTATATAATTATAAAGTCATGTGATGTATGCCCAAATGTGATGAAAGACATAAACATAAACATCCAGCAGGCTCAACAAATTCCAAGTATGATTAACTGAAAAAGACATATACTGTGACACATTAATATCAAACTGCAGAATGTCAAAGACACAGATAATACTTTGAAAGCAGCAAAAGAAAAGTGATTTGTCACATACAAGGAATCCTCAATAAGAACACCAGCAGATTTCTCATCAGAAATTTTGTAGGCCAAGAAGCAGTGGGCTGATATATTCAAAGTACCAAAAGAAAAAAAAAGCTAGCAACCAAGAATTCTTTATTTGGCAAAACTGTTCTTTAATAGTGAGGAAAAAATTATGACATTCCCAGATAAACACAAGATGAGGGTGTGTAGAGCTTCCTCGCAAGAAATCTTTAAGTGAATCTTTCAGGTGACATGAAAGGATGCTACACAGTAACTGAAAGCCATATAAAAATATAAAGCTATCACCAAAGACAAATACACTGAGAATTATGAAAGCTAGTATTATTTTAAATTTGGTATGTGACTCCACATTTTATTTTATAAATTACTTAATAAATTAATGCATTAAAATTACGCATTTTTGTATACAGAATGTGTAAATAAGTAATTTTATGACACAAACAACTAAAAATGGTAAGATGAAGCTGTTAAAAGAGAATTTTTTACATGACTGAAATTAAACTGGTATAAATTTGAATTAACATATTCTAACTTTGAGATATGTTATCCATTGCAATCACAAAGAAAGTAGATAAAGAATACATACAAGAGGAAATTAGAAAAGAATTTAGTGTTTCACTGCAAAAAGTCAATGAAACACAAAAGAAGATAGTCATATAGGAAAATACGACAAAAAAAGTCAAAAAGCCTATTAAAAACAAATAACAAAATGACAGAAGTAACTTCCTCCTTATCAGTCATTACTTTAAATGTGCTATACTCTGAACATGTTTCTCCAACATTTTTTTTTGTAGAATAATTTATTTTCCTTTGAGTATATACCCAGTAGAAGAATTCCTGAGTCTAATGGTAGTTCTGTTTTACATTATTTGAAAAATATCCAAACTGCTTTTCCCGGTGGTTAAACTAATTTACATTCCTACCAAGACATTATAAGCATTCCCTTTTCTCCACAGCCTCTTCATCATCTCTTTTTTGTCTTTTTAGTAATACCATTCGGACTTGTGTGAGATAGCGTTTATTTATGGTTTAGATTTGTCTTCCTCTGATGATTAGTGATATTGAGCATTTTTTCCCATGTCTATGGGTCACTTGTATGTCTTCTTTTGAAAAGTTTCTATCTCTATCCTTTCCCACTTTTTTTTTTAACTTTTATTTTAGGTTTGGGGTTCCATGTGAAGTTTTGTTGCATAGATAAACATGTATCACAAAGGTTTGTTGTACATATTATTTCATCACCCAGGTATTAAGCCCAATACTGAATAGTTAGCTTTTCTGCTCCACTTCCTCTTCCCAGTCTCCACCCTTAAGTAGACCACAGAGTCTGTTGTTTCCTTCTTTGCATTCATAAGTTCTTATCATTTAGCTCTCACTTATAAGTGAGAACATGTGATATTTGGTTTTCTTTTCCTGTGTTAGTTTTCTAAGGAAAATAGCCTCCAGCTACATCCATGTTCCCACAAAAGACATGATTTCATTCTCTTTTATGGCTTCATAGTATTCCATGGTGTATATGTACCACATTTTCTTTATCCAGCCTGTCACTGATGGACATTTAGGTTGATTCCATGTCTTTGCTATTATGAACAGGGCTGCAGTGAACATACATGTGCATGTGTTTTTATGGTAGAATGAGTTATGTTTCTCTGGATATATACCCCATAATGGGATTGGTGGGTTGAATGGTAGTTCTCTCTTTAGGTCTCTGAGGAATCACCATAATTGTTTCAACAGTGGTTGAACTAATTTACATACCCATCAACAGTGTGTGTGTTCCCTTTTCTCCATAACTTCATCAGTATCTGTTATTTATTCACTTTTTAATAGTAGCCATTCTGTTTGATGAGAGATGGTATCTCATTGTGATTTTGATTTGCATTTCTCTAATGATCAGTGATATTGAGCTTTTTTTTGTATGCTTGTTCACTGGATGTATGTCTTCTTTTGAAAATTGTCTGCTCATGTCCTTTGCCCACTTTTTAATGTTGTTACTTGTTTTTATCTTGTTAATTTTTTAATTCCTTATAGATGCTGGCTAGTAGACCTTTGTCAGATGCATAATTTGTAAAATTTTTTCCCATTCTGTACGTCGTCTGTTTATCCTTTTGATAGTTTATTTTGCTGTGCAGAAGCTCTTAAGTTTAATTAGGTCCCACTTGTCAATTTTTGCTTTTTGAGGGATTGATTTTGGTGTGCTTGTCATTAAATTTTTGCCCATTACTGTGTCCAAGATGGTGTTGCCTTGGTCGTCTTCCAGGGTTGTTATAGCTTTGGATTTTACATTTACATATTTAATCCATCTTTTTGACATTTTTTAATAGTGGTATTCATTTTTTGCTTGTTGAGGTGATTAAGTTACTTATAGATTCTGGATATTAGGCATTTGTCAAATGCATAGTTGGCAAATATTTTTACCCATTCCGTACATTGTCTGTTTACTCTGTTGATAGTTTATTCTTTCGTGCTAAAATTCTTTAGTTTCTTTTGCTATGCAGATGCTCTTTAATTTAATTAGGTTCCACTTATTAATTTTTCTGGTTTTTTGCAATTACTTTTGAAGACTTAGTCATAAATTACTTGCCAAAGCCAATATCCAGAATGGTATTTCCTAGGTTTTCTTACTTAGTCATAAATTACTTGCCAAAGCCAATATCCAGAATGGTATTTCCTAGGTTTTCTTACAGGATTTTTAGTTAGAGTTTTTATGTGTAAACCTTTAATCTATCTTCAGTTAATTTTTTTATATGGTGAAAAGTAGGGGTCCAGTTTTATTCTTCTGCGTACAGCTAGCCAGTTGTCTCAGAACCATTTATTGAATAGGGAGTCCTTTCCCCATTGATTGATTTTATCAGCTTTGTCAAAGATCAGATGGTTGTAAGTGTGCAACTTTATTTCTGGGTCCTCCATTCTGTCCTATTGGGGTATGTCTGTTTTTCTACCAGTACTATGCTGTTTTGATTATTGTAGCCTTAAGGTATCGGGTACATGCATAATGTGACACTTCCAGCTTTCCTATTTTTGCTTAGGATTGTGTTGGGTATTTGGGCTGTTTGTTTTTTGGTTCCATATGAATTTTAGAATAGCTTTTCTAATTCAGTGAAAAAAGACATTGGTAGTTTGGTAAGAAGAACATTGAATCTGTAGATCGCTTTGGGCATTATGGCTACTTTAACAATATTGATTCTTGCAATTCATGAGCATGGAAAGTTTTTCTGTTTGTTTGTGTCATCGATGATTTTTTTCAGCAGATTTTGGTAGTTCTCCTTATAGAGATCTTTCACTTCCTATGTTAGATATATTCCTAAGTGTTTTATTTCTGTGTGTTTGTGGCTATTGCAAATGGCGCTGTATTCTTGGCTTGGAACTCAGCTTGAACATCATTGTTGTATAGAAATGCTGCTGATTTTCGTACATTGATTTTGTTTCTTAAAATTTTACTGAAGTCATTTATCAGATTTGGGAGGCTTTTGGTGGAGTCTTTATTGTTTTCTAGATATGTAATCATATTGTCAGCATACAGAAATAATTTGACTTATTTTTCCATTTAGGTACTTTTTATTTCTTTCTATTGCCTGATTGTTCTGGCTCAGACTTCCAGTACTATGTTGAACAAGAGTAGAGAGAGTGGGCACACTTATCTTTTTCCTTTTCTTAAAGGGAATGCTTCCAGTTTTTGACCATTCAGTATGATGTCGGCTGTGGGTTTGTCATGAATGACACATTATTTCCAGGCATGTTCCCTCAATGTCTAGGTTGTTCAGGGTTTTATCATGAAGGGATGTTGAATTTCAACAAAAAAACTTTCTCTGAATCTATTATGATAACGATATAGTTTTTGTTATTACTTATATTTGTGAGGTGAATCACATTTATTTATTCGCACATGTAGAACCAAACTTGCATTCCAGGAATATAGCCTACCTGATCATGGTGAATTAACTTTTGATGTGCTGCTGGATTCAGTTTGCTAGTATTTTGTTGATAATATTTTGGTCTGTTTATTAAGAATATTGACCTGCAGTTTCCAATTTTTGTTGTTTGTTTTCTTTTGCCAGATTTTGGTTCCAGAGTGATGCTCACTTCACAGAATGAGTTAAGGAGGAGTCCATCCTCCTCGAGTTTTTGAAATAGTATCAGTAGAATTAGCACCATCTCTTCTCTGTACATCTGATCGTATTCAGCTGTTAATCCATCTGGTCCAGGGCTTTTTTCAGTTTGTAGGTTTTTATGACAGATTCAGTTTCAGAATTCAATATTGGTCTGTTCAGAGTTTCAATTTCTTCCTGATTCAATCTTGAGAAGTTGTGTGTTTCCAGGATTTATCATTTCCTCTAGATTTTCTAGTTTGTATTTATAGAAAGGTTCATAATAGTCTCTGAGAATCTTTTGTATCTGTGGGATTAGATGTAGCATCACCCTTGTCATCTCCGCTTATTATTATTTTCTTTGTTAATCTAGCTAGAAATCTGTCTGATTTTTAGTTATTTCTTTTCTTCTGCTAGCTTTAGGGTTAGTATGTTCTTATTTTTTTTGGTTCCTCTAGGTGTGATGTTAGATTGTAAATTTAAGATCTTTCTAACCTCTGGATATAGGCATTTAGAGCTATAAACTTTCCTCTTAACACTGTTTTTGCTGCATCCTAGAGGTTTTTGTATGTTGTGTTTCTGTTTTTATTTATTTCCATTTTTTAAAAAAACTGCTTTAATTTATTTTTTTACTTAGTAATTCAGAAACAAGTTGTCTAATTTCCACATAATTGTTTGGTTTTGAGAGACTTTCTTTGTATTGATTTCTATTTTTATTCCACAGTTGTCTGAGAGGATGATTGGTATGACTTCAATTTTTTAAAATTTATTGAGACTTGCTTTATGGCCAAGCATATGGTCAATCCTTGAGTATGTCCTGTATGCAGATGAGAAGAATGTATATTTTGTGATTGATGAGTGGAGTAATCTTTAGATGTCTAGTAGGTTCAATTGATTAAGTATCAAATTGAAGTCCAAAATTTTTTGGTTCATTTTCTGCTTCAATTATCTAATACTGGCAGTGGGTTGTCGAAGTCCCCCACAATTATTGTGGTGCTGTTTAAGTCTTATCATAGATCTAGAAGTACCTGTTTCCTGAATCTGAGTGCTCCAATGTTGGATACATACATATTTAGGATAGTTACATCATCTTGTTTAACTGACTCCTTTATTATTATATAATGCCCTTCTGTGTCCCTTTTGACTGTTGTTTGTTTAAGTATATTTTATCTGATATAAGAACAGTAATCCTGCTCTCCTTTTTTGTTTTGTTTTGTTTTGTATTTTCACGATAGATATTTCTTCACTCTTTTACTTTGAGTCTATTGGTGTTATTACATGTGAGACAGGTCTCTTAAAGTCAGTGGACTGATGATCTTTTTTTCTCCAACTTGCCACTCTGTGCCTTTTAAGTGGGGCATTTAGATCATTTACATTTTTACATTCAAGGTTTCTATTGACAAGTGTGGTTTTGATCCTATTGTGGAGTTGTTAGCTGATTGCTTTGTAGTTTCTATTGTATAGTTGCTTTATAAGGACTGTAGATTGTGCATTTAAGTATGTTTTTGTTGTAACAGGTACTGTTCTTCAGTTTTCATGTTTAGAACTTCCTTGAAGGCCTCTTGTAAGGCTGGTCTAATGGCAACATATTCCCTTAGCAATCATTTGTCTGGAAAATATTTTATTTATCCTATCTTATCAGAATATATAATTCTAGGTTGGAAATTCTTTTCCTTAAGAATGCTGAAAATAGGACCCCACCCTTTTCTGTTTTGCAAGGTTTCTACTGAGAAGTCTGCTGTTAGCCTGATGAGTTCCCTTTGCATGTGGTCTGACTTTTTTCTCTATCTACCATTAAGGTTTTTTATTTAGTGTTGACCTTGGAAAGTCTGGTGACTATATGCCTTGGTGATTTTCAGTTTTTAAAAAGTATCTCATAGGTACTCTCTGGATTTCTTGTACCTGGATATCTACCTCTCTAACAAGACCAGAAAATTTTTCTTAAATTATTCTCTCAAATATGTTTTCCAGATTGTTTATGTTTTCTCCTCTCTCAGGAATGCCAATAATTTGTAGACTTGGTCTCTTTACATGTCCAATATTTATAGAAGACCTTGTTAATTAAAAAAAAAAATTTAGGTACATTTTTGTCTGGCTGGGTTAATTCAAAATACTTGTCTTCAAGCTTTGAAATTCTTTCGTCTGCTTTGTTTGTTCTATTGTTAAGGATTTAAATTGTATTTTGGAATTCTTTAAGTTAATTTCTTAATTTCAGAAGCTCTAATTGATTTCTTTTTAAAATGTTTTTCTTTTCCTTCATTTCCTAGATTGCCTTAGAAGTTTCTATGTGTTATTTTACACCTTCTCCTGGATCCCATTGAGTTTCCTTGCAACCCATGCTTTGAAGAGCTAGTGTAATCCTTTGGTGATTTGAAAACATTCAGATTTTTCATGAAGTCAAAATTTTTGTGCTGGTTCCTTCTTATCTGGAGATGTTAAAACCTCTAATTTTTGTGATCATTTTCATGTAGATAAAATTGCTTCCTTTCTTTTATTCCCAGTTTTATTATTATTATTATTAATTATTTTCTTCCCCTTTGTCCCTGTGTATGCTATTAGAGAATGTTGGCTAGGGTATTTTGGTTTCGCTGCTATAGCCCTATTCATTTCTGTCAGCGGGCTTTTTATTGGCCTGTACAGTTCAACCTACAGGCCAGTAGATGGCAATGATAGTTAAAATCCAGATGCTGCCAATATGGATGGGTATATATTTCATCCTTGTTTACTGGGAGGTCTCTGTTGCCACACTCAACGGGCTGATGCAATGCATTGCACGATCTGAGCTCTCTGCTCAACCCTCAGTGATGTGGGGTGGTAGGGGGCAAGATGGGTGTGGCTGGACCAGGCAAGCCTGCCTACAAGTCACCCAATGGCAGTCACAAAAAGCAGCACTGAAGGGTGTCTGGTAGGTGACCACCAAGCCCCTAGAGGTGTGCCTAGGCGTGGATTTGGGACACCTCCTCAGGCCCAATTTCTCTGCATGGTGCAGGGAGGTCACTGAAACTCCTAATCCAGGAGACTAGGCGCTACAAATCCCTGAGATCTGCCTGGGCATGAAGTGTAGGGAGCCCCAATCACCACAATCTGCACAAGAAGGGTGGGGCAGCTCAGGCTACTGATTCAGGTTAGGAAGTGCTCCAACTGCCTGAGATCTGCCGGGTCATGGAGTGGACAGGACTCCACTATACCATGATCTATGCACAGGAAAGGTAGGATGGCTCAGGCTACTGATCCAGATAAGGATGTGCTCTGTCTGAAGATCAGCCTGAGGGGAAGTGGATAGGGTTCCTCTGCACCATGATCTATGCACAAAGAGCATGGGGTGACTCAGGCTGCTAACTCATGTGAGTGGGCACTCTGAATGCCTAAAGATCTACCTGGGAGTAGACTGGAGAGGGGAGGGCCCTGCTGTGCCAAGATCTCAGTGGAGCAGACTGGGATACTCACCAATGTCACACACAGACCAGTTCCAGGTCTCCAAGCTGCCTCTGGCTGCAAGTGTTATCACCGAGAAGAAACTATAGTTGCAGCAGCTCTCCTCCCACTCCAGACCTGCGACAGAGGAAAGTATTGTTGCAGTGTCACGCTTGCCCTCAATTCTGGCTGCAGAGGTCGCCACCTGACTCCAGAGTGAGTGCAGCAATCTCTGGACTAAAATGCCTGCAGAGCCACACTGCCAGATCACCAAAGAATAACTGACTTTGTATGAACCTGGATTAAAAATGGCAGTCTGCTCTCCATCCTAAGTCTGGGAAAGTGCCTGCAGTTTTTCCCATTGTCATTCCCTCTTAGTGTCTCCAAGCCTCTTCCCAAGTTAGCTCTAAAGCTTGGGAGCAACAAAGTGCTTTCTCTTGGTCTTGGTTGCATGAATCCCCACTAGAAATATAAGTCACAGAGACAGACACTGCCCCTCGCTCATCTGGGGACTTCACTAACTTTCATCAGTCAAAGGCCATCACAGGGACTGGTTACCTACCTTTTCCTTCTTGGGATTTGGGGTTAAACGTATTTGTAAACATTTTTTTTTCTATAATGTGCATGTTTCCCACACCCTCTTACATTGGCTCTACTTGGTCTTTGACAAGTTTATCTCCCACAGCATTAAATTTTTAGCTTTCTAAAAATTCAATTCTGACTTCCACTATTTTCTGCATAGTTTCCCTGACAATTCATTCATTTTTTTTTTGTTAGCCATATGGTGATTGTTTCAATACTTTTATTTTAACTCCAGATTTTCTATGCTCATAATCCATGTATAAATGCTGAGTTTAAGAAGCCCGTAGGATGACAGTAGATCCCCTTCTGATGTTATCATCTTCTTCCAAATCTGAACCAATTTCTGTACTCTCAAATCTCAGTGAATGGTAAAACGTTAATATAATTGTTCGTTCATTTCTCAAAGAGTACATATAATCTCCTACTAGGTACTGTTTATCCTATTTCTATATATGTCTCTTATATATCTACTTTCAGGCAATGTATTAGACCACCATTATATTTCTCCTGAATTAGAAAAGCTTCCAAAATTTCTTATTCCTTACATAAATCCATTCACTATGTCACTGCCAGGATAATTATTCTGAAAGTAAAACACACTCCTTTGTCTCTCCTACTTAACAAGTCAGTAGTTTTTCTTTCTTATTTTTTTTATCTTTTAAGTTCAAGACCACGAGTGCAGGTTTTTTACATAGGTAAACTTGTCTTGTGGGAATTGGTTGTACAGATTATTTTATTACCCAGGTATTAAACTTAGCAACCATTAGTTATTTTTCCTGATCTTCTGCCTCCTTCCACTCTCCACCCTCTGATAGGACCCAGTGTATGTTGTTCCTGTATATGTTTCCATGTGTTTTCATTGTTTAGCGCCTACTTATAAGTGAAGACATATGGTATTTGGTTTTCTATTCCAGTGTTAGCTTGCTGAGGATAATGGCCTCCAGTTCCATCCATGTCCCTGTAAAAGACATGTCCTCTTCATGGCTATGTAGTAATCCGTGGTGTGTCTGTATCACATTCTCATTATCCACTCTATTATTGATGGACACTTAGTTGATTCCATGTCTTAGCTACTGTGAATAGTGCTGCAATGAACATATGCGTGCATGTTTTTTAATAACAGAATGATTTATATTCCTTTGGGTGTATACCCAGCAATGTAATTTCTGGTTTGAATGATAATTCTGTCTTTAAGTTTTTGAGGAATGGCCACTCTGTCTTTCACCATGGTTGAACTAATTTACAGTCCCACCAACAGTGTATAGGAGCTTCTTTTTCTCCACAATCTTACCAGCGTCTGTTACTTTTTGACTTTTTAATAATAGCCATTCTTACAGGTGTAAGATGGTATCTCATTGTGGTTTTGTTTTGCATTTCTCTAATGAACACTGATATTGAGCTTTGTTCCATAAGATTGTTGGCGATAGGTATGTCTTCTTTCAAAAAATGTCTTTTCAAGTCCTTGGACCACTTTTTAGTAAGTGTGTGTGTGTGTGTGTGTGTGTGTGTGTGTGTATGAATTTGTTTATATTCCTAATAGATGCTGGATATTAGGCCTTTCTTGGATGTATAGTTTTCAAAAATATTCTCCCATTCTGCAGGCTGTCTGTTTACTCTGTTGGTAGTTTATTTTGCTATGCATTCTTAAGTTTAGTTGGATATCTTTTGTACATTTTTGCTTCTGCTGCAATTGCTTTTGGCCTCTCCATCATGAAATCTTTGCCAGTGCCTTCGTCCTGCATGGTATTGCATAGGTTGTCTTCCAAGGTTTTTATAGTTTTGAGTTTTACATTTAAATATATTATTCATCCTGAGTTGATTTTTATATGTGGTATAAGGAAGGGGTCCAGTTTCAATCTTCAGCACACATTATTGAATAGGGAATCCTTCTTCCATTGCTTGTTTTTGTCAGGTTTGTTGAAGATCAGATAGTTGTATGTGTGCAGTTTTATTTCTGAGTTCTGTATTTTATTACATCAGTTTATGTATTTGTTTTTGTACCAGTACCGTGCTGTTTTGGTTACTGTAGCCCTGTAGTATAGTTCGAAGTTGAGTAGCATGATGCCTTCAGCTTTGTTATATTTTAACAAATTCAAATTTTTTGAATAAGGGATTTTGAAAATTTGAAGTACTCATTAGTAACCTAAAATTATCAATAACATACCAAAAATTTTAAATAATATTCAAATACAATCTGATGTTCTTCATTAAAAGTTTATCTGAGTCATATATGAGAATATGGTTCTCATAGTTGAATAAGATATATAAAATTTTATAAAAATTATTGTTTACAAAATGTAAAAGTTTGTCTTCTATTGTCTTTTATCCAAATATGCTTCTCCCAAGTAGTTCATAACTTGCTTACATAACAGAAGTAGCTTGTCCAGAATGTGTTCATTATAATGTATGCAAGTTTTCACGAGTGATAATAGAGTTCTTGTGGACTATTTTTATGTGCCATTGAGGAGAAAATGAATGATTCTTGTTTCCTGAGTAAATAATGTAATATAAGTTTAAAGTAAAATTAAAATACATCTTTTATAATAAAAATATATTCGATAATATAATTTTTCTACACTAACTAATATTAAAGAAAAAAGTATTTGGACTAAGCAAAACTATAAATATATAAATGTCACCATTTGACAGAGTCAAAATGTGCTGGTTAGATGCTATTTCTTGTAACTCAAAGAAAAATGAATTTCAAAAAGCTAGTACATAATTATACTTTTATCCTCTTTATATTCAACATAAAACAGTATTGCTTAACCAACAATAGGGCATTTAGAATTTGGGAAACTTTATAAAATTATATATGAAATAAAAGTGTTTTGAATATAAGTCCAAAAAGTATATTTAGAAAGTAAATTTTCTTATATCAAAGTAAGTGTTTGGAAAATATCAAATCCCAGATAAATAAAAATATGGTATGATGCAACTTTTGAATAAGCTGCCATTTAGTAACAATGTGAAGCAAGCAGGATTTTTTGGATAAGCATTCTCTTCCCTCACATAACTTCTATTTTATTATTCAGAAACCAAGGTGATTTATAAAATTTTATTTGAATTAATTGTGTAATTGTTGAAATCCTTTTATCTATTTTAGCTTTTCTATTGATTCCTATTAAGAAACAATTGCATGTAGCGTCAATTGATACAAAAAGTGTGTGTAGACTGCCCTTCCCAAATTCTGTTGTTATTTGGAAAAATGTGTTTATCAGCAGGAAATCAGTTCAACCTGCATGAGTCACAAATTAATGTTACTTGATTCTGCTTTTTGTTATCGAAACTGTGCAATTTTTTTCTATGCTGGAGAAATATGCAAGATTACATCTAAAACACTCACTTTACAAATATATAAATATAATCCTCAAATTATAATATAAATCAATTCCTTAACATATCCAGTGAAAGGCTAGGCTTAAATGCCAAATAAACATTTTGTTGTTGTTGTTTATAGATGCCTTTGTACTAAGTTGAATGAGATTCAGAAAGCCTATATGATGATAATATAATTAAACTTCAATATTATTCCTTTCTTATTAAAAAGCCCTCTAAAATAGATACATTAACTCAAGCTTTATTGTAAATTAAAAAAAAATCTATAAAAACATTTCACTTCTGGTGAACTTTCTTTCCTACAATAAACCTATTTTGGTTTTTATTTTTCTATAGTTTCGTGATAGCTCCATTATTGGTAGATCAAATGTTCATAGCACTTATATTACCCATAAATATACTATTTTGAGTACAAGTAAAATAAGTTTTATGTAGTTAGTTGTTTGTTCACATTTCATGACTTTGATTTCTCTTCAAAGAGAGAGAGAGCTGTCTTTGGAGCTAGTGCTTTTCAGAGCTGGAGCAAGTTAAACTGCCAGTGACCAGGAAGTTTATAGAACACCTGTCTATTATGCTGACAGGTCTTCTCTAGCACGAATAGCATTTCTCTTTAGGGGAGTCTAAAATTTACAATCCTGTTATGAGGTAGAATATGAAGGTGTTCCCATATGCCTTTTTTTTATATCTCAGTCATACATAACTTCATCATTATTTCTTTGCTGAACCATCCCAAATATTGACAGCATGGGTAACACAAGAAGGGTTTAGCAGTCAGAGTAGTTAAATGGCTCAAAAATTTTAAAAGTGAATTATTTCAAAAGAAAATTTAAACCTTTTATAAATAAGCTGCAATCAAGCTCTTCACTGTTGCTTATACATGTTAATTCGGGGAGACAAAACCCCAAACATATCTTCAACTATAAGAACCCTCTGGTCTATATTAATTAGCTGGATGAATATGAACCTCCTCTTTTCAATCAAACATCCAATAGTAATTCCTCATCATTTTATGGACATACAATAGGTGTTGTTGTTGTTGTTGTTTTTGAGATGGTGTCTCGCTCTGTCACCCACGTTGGAGTGCAGTGGCGCGATCTCGGCTCCCTGCAAGCGCCACCTCCCGGGTTCCCGCCATTCTCCTGCCTCAGCCTCGGGAGTAGCTGGGACTACAGGCGCCGCCACCGCACCCGGCTAATTTTTTGTATTTTTAGTAGAGATGGGGTTTCACTGAGTTAGCCAGGATGGTCTCGATCTCCTGACCTCGTGATCCGCCTGCCTCGGCCTCCCAAAGTGCTGGGATTACAGACGTGAGCCACCGTGCCTGGCCTGTAATAGTATTTTTAAAGAACTTATTTTATCTCTTTTTAAAAAAATCCATTTTATTTGATAGTGATCTTGAAAAGTCTGAGTAAAAAATATTAGCCTTTACAAAATAGGTAGTCAAATTAAGGTATTTTTTCTTTCAGTTTTCTGTTGCTATACCTCCTGGGCAAATGTTTAGTTTCTTATCATATATAAATATATGTTATTTTCACCTATTGCTTATACCCACAGCCCACCCCCACAATCACACACAGCATGTGACTCATTGAAGCAATGGGCCATGCTGGGGAACACTTGATACAGAAATATTAAAGTCATGGCATGTAGTTCATCCTGTTACAAATGTGTAGTATAAACAGGTGGGTTTACTTTTTTTTTTATAACCCCAACCTGTAATCTATACACGAATGAGGTTAATGTTTTTTATCTTACTTAACCCTTCTTAGTTATGATAAGGATATTTAACAGTGGTAAGAGAGTATACATATAGGGAAAGCAAATACATTAAAAGTATAAGATGCAGAACATGCAGCTAATATCATTTAAAAATAATTTTGGATGACTCAGATCAAACACTGTTTTCAGATTAAAATAGCTATATGTAGTAAGAACCTGATACTCTATCTTGATGTATTATGAAGTACTAATTTTTTCCCAAATCAGTGCCACCTGACCATGATGTCCTTAACTTTGCTTCATCTTGACTAAATTTTAGGCAAGGTTCTTCCGGACTCGAGGCCTCTGACCTACTCACCTTTTCTTAGCGCATTTATTTCAAAAACTTGTATTGATAAATTCGGTCTATGCCCCTTTGAAATAACAGATCTTTAAAAAACATTTCTGCCAGTCCTTACAACCCAGGAACATCGTTCTAAGAATTTGGGAGCCATCTCTTTGACATATAATCATCAAACAAGACAGGGTCCTGTATCTCATCTTCTGCGGCTCTCCAGGAGCCTAACTTTACTGGTGCCTTGCTACCTGTAACACTACCTGGTATCACGAAGATGAGAGAATCTTGAGTAAATTAGTGGACACAGATGGCCTATGATATTCTCATTCCAATTCCTAAAAACTCTCTAGCTCTTTGCTTCAGTAGAGTTGAGTGCAGACTTGAGATCTTACCTCTAGTCCCTCTTACAAAAGCCTTGAACAACTAAAATTCATATTTATTACCCAGTCTAATGAATGTACAAACCTATAGTAGTCATTTTAGTGCCTAGCAATTTTGAGCTATAGTGAATATAGTGAATCATATTTACAACACTAGTTAGAAGTTTTGAGTTTTTGTCTCATTACATTAATACTAAATTTGTTATTTATACTATAAAATAGTTTTTTTAAAAAAGATTATGTCAATTTCTTTTGTTAGCCCTATATTTAAATGTACGTTTCTGGTTCACAGCACGTATGAATTATAAATGAATTCATTAATTAAAGTCTTTGTCATGTGTCATTTTTGTAATCGCTATTGCCTTAGATTGTTTTTCGGCCTTTTATTAAATGTAATATGCTTACATTCTACTTTCATGTTGAATCTGAAAGGGTCTTAATGATTATCCAATCATAGTTCTTATTTTGCAGATGAAGAAAACTGAATCTTGTAAGAGTTAGAATACATATTCAGGGCTATATATAGTAACTCATATGCAGAGCTATATTTTTTTTCAATTCCTAGGCCAATAGAAATAATTCAGTAATATCAAATATTCAATGATTAATGAATTTATATGGCTAGTGCTTAGTGCATAAAGTTACCAGGATATTTGTTCAAAGACATCCGTATATTTAATTTACTCTCTTTAAATCTATATTGTTATACTTACTGCTATTGCTAAAAGGATTGGTCGTGTCAAAAAAGTCCTTAACTAGACATGAACTCATTTGTAAAATTGTTGTTTGATCATACTAAATTCTTAGGCCACCTGCCATTTTTGTTTTAATGTCCAGGTCGTGATGAAAATGTACGCCTTGTTTAAAGCCTTTTAAGGGGTCTTTAGCCCTATTAATTCAAGGACCTGCTATGTAATAATGGTCGATCTAAGAAAACAATTCACATTGCAGCCTTAAGTTATATTGCCCAAAATAGAATACCAAGTATCCCTTATAATGTGCTCCTACAGGCCTTCAAATCTCACCCCATTCACTGCTATTTACTTTAAGAAAGTGAAGAGTTAGTAGTGAGTGAGACGTTCATCCCACTCTAAGACTGAGCAAACATTAAGGATGAATGGAAATAAGAGTTTGCTTTTAAATTAAACATAATCAGTGACATGCCACTTAATTTTCTGGAACTGACTGGTTCTCATTCTGTAATGTCATACTACCAGAAAATGATCTATAATTTAAAATTATGAATGTTGGATACTAACAGTCATTTATTATGTCTTTTATAAAGGTTGTATCTGTTAAAGTTTATTATCTAAATGACAGTGGTACTGAGTATTGGTTGGAGGAAAGGCAAATAAAAATATTTTGAACTTTCATTTTTTTGAGAGGACACTGAGAGTAGTCATATGTAATATTTTAAAGTACCCAGTATGCATAGAAATAGCAAAAGCTAATTATTTTCAATTTTAAAATATGTCATTAAATTTATACTATAACATTATGAATAAAGTATCTGTTTTATAATAAGCACCATTTTAATAGAATCAAACAACATTTACAACAGAGCAATAGTTGAGACCATGCCTATGATTTTAGTATAACTAGCATTTCCTTTAATTTGTCCCAGCATGTCTTTTTCACACCTAATATAATTTGTCTACTTCCTTACTGATGAAACCAAGTGAAAGAACTAATACACATGTATTTGTGTCACAGGATCCTTGATGTGTCACTTCACCAACCGGAAAGCCCTGTGGTCCACAGCACCTTCTGTCTGAGTATTGCTTGTGCCCACTGGGCTCATTCCACCCATTCAGCATGACCGGCTGTGCTCAGCTCACGCTATCAGCCGGGATTCCACACCTGCCAAGGGCCAGTTAAGTGTGGAGTGGTGAGGGATGTGTGAGCAAGTGAGTGCAGGATCTGGCCAGTATGCACAGCCAAGCATGTTGCCTACTACTGTGGGGCGGGCAGCTCTAAGCGCTGGCATAGGTGTCGGCTCCATGTGAGGCTGTGCTGGACCAGATGTATTGCACATGGCTTCTGCTGCAGACACACATGTGGAGGGAAACGCAGTGGTTCCCAGAAGCTTGGAGATACCAGGAACTGCAGAGACCCAAAAAGGATGTCACACCCCTAGCTTGGGGAGCCCCTAGGTCTTGGCTCCTCAAAGGGCTGTAGCACTTTTCTCCTTCTCGTTGCCTACAACAGAGCTAATAGTGGTAGTTGGTGGGGGAGTGTTTCAGCCCTGTTTGTGTTACTGCTTTTTCAGTCCTGCCATTTGTTGGGTCCCGAGTTTTTGTCCCGTGTACAGGAAGAATTAGGTATGCAGACAACTGGAGGGTGAGCAAGGCAGAGAAGAGCTTCATTGAGTGACAGAACAGTTCTCAGGAGATCTGCAGTGGGTAACTCTTTTCCACAGATAGTGAGTGTCCAGCTGTCAGTGGAGAGAAGATCTTCAGGGGGTAGCTCCTTTCTGAAGGCAAGTTGTCTCAAAGAGTGTCCAGCTCTCAGCAGGAAGGGGACCTGCAGTTGGTAGCTCCTTTCTGCAAACAGGTCGTCTGGAAATCTGTTTGAGCCTGGCTGAGTGGCAGGTGGCAGGGGTGTTAATGAGCTCAGAAGGGAGGAAGTGTGTGCTGATTGGTCCATGGGCAGCCATGGGTGGGCCCAGATAAAGAACCATAAATTCTCACTCCAGGCTGCAGAATCCCCTTGGAACTGACACTCCAGCCTCCATGCTTCAGGACATCCCTGGTTGGAAGGTGGGACTCACTGGGGACCCATCTCTTTTCACCCAGTAGCCCGTCTGACTCCTGCCAATCATGTCATCCATGGCACATTCCTGCTGAAAGGCACCTGCAGGCCCACCATGAACCGCCCTCAGCACCCCCTCAGCCTCCCTCCCATGCTTGTCAGTGCCCAAAGTCTGGAAGATGCCAAGGTGGCAGGGTCCTGGTGCGTCAGCGCCACCCTGAGCACCTCACACCCGGCTGGGTTGTGACAGCAGTCTGCCTCAGCCTCAACTTTACTGTGAGTTCCCAGCAGGTTCTGGAAGCAGGGAGAGGCCAGGCATCAGGGGCAGGCACTTCTGAGCCTGCTGGGGCAGGGAGACCTTCTGAGCCCCCAGGAGTGCAGGGATGACAGTGTCCACAGCCCCAGCTGGGCAGCTGCAGCTGCAACCGGGAGGACAGGGCTCCTACCTCACCAACTCCGAAGGGGCCAGGGCTCCCACTTGTTCATGTCTCCTGCTGGTTCCAGTGAGTGCTCAGCTCTGGCCACATCTCGCCCGCTGCAGCTGGAGTCCTTGCAGCAGCTGCTCCAGATGGGCCACTGCTGCCATCAGTTGTATTGATCTCATAATTCAGGCAAGATATTTTCAGCAGGAAGAATTTGGTAACTAATTTCTTGTCACTACTGTTAGGATAAAACATGAAGAATCTGGATGAAAAAGGTTTTTCAAAGAGTTGGAAAAATAAGAAAATCTGCAAAGATTTTGAAAGGAGTCAAAAATTAGTCATCAGAGTCTTAATCATAGTGATGATGCTTTCCTAATTATTCGTACTACTCACTGTCCCATTCCCCCATTAAGATAATTTTACATTTCATCTATAAATCCTTTTATATTCAATTTTTGTTCTGAATTTTCCTTTTGACACAAACTTTCTGCTAATTGGATATATTAGGGTTGACAAGAGATACTCAGAGGCAGTCACTTTTCCTTAGTTTTTTTTTTTTTTTAAATAGCAATTTTGTATACTGTTCCCTTTACTAACCCAGAAGGTTGTTTTTACTTGGAGGTAAATTGAATGATAAAACAGAATAAACTGACCCCAAAGAAGTATTAGAATTTTTTTCATTCCCATGAGCATATTTTATAGGTCATCTCTTATTTTTGAAATAAACTTAACATCTTTGGATCCATGGGTAATTCTAGGCTTTCAGTAAAGATGGGAATTGACCCTTGCTTTTAACACATAGTCCATTTTTCAGTTCTCCCTGGGTCCAGATCTGTGGCTTCACCCAGTTCTGAAGCTCTATAAGTAGGTTAGAGATGATTTTAATTTCTCTTCTTTTTTTATTTTATTTTTTTGGTCACTTGAAGGTATTCTTCTGAATATAAGTGAAATCTCTCTGAGGGGTTCAAAGTATTGTTAAAATATACAAGTTTCTTTAATTTCATGCCTCTCTCAGGGTGTATCTTTGTTGGAATGAGAACTAAAAAAGCTTTGTTAACTCCCAACAAAAAAAGTCACTTAAAAAAGTGATTGCAACATCAGGAAATTGAACACATTAAACAGAAGTTTTAGATACTATCAGAACAAAGGTGCACTGGACAAACTTTAATAGGCAAGCAAGAGCTTTTTCAAGGCTTCTGTGATAGGGAAGATAGGCCATAGCTGAGTCTGAACTCAATCTATTGAAATAAAGGACTGGAGAAGTTTTAAGTGCCAGGCTGAGTTACCTGAAGAATACTGGAGGACTTCAGAGAGGAAGCTGATCCTTGGCGTGTGTGGAGCACCTTGAGTTATTCTTGAGTTTGGAAATGTTTTTCTCTGATTCGGTTATCTGTGTTTTCTCATTGGAGTTAGGCTTCTACCTTCCCATAACAACTGAGAGATACTGGCACTGTTTTCCTTCTGACCACATTTAGACAAGATGGTCTCTAGGGTCTTGAGAAAGGTATTTATTGGTTGTAAAACTGCCAAGAAACTTTTTAAAAATTTACATCTTAAAGGGATAGAGAAAAAATTACAAATAATCTAAAATAAATGCTTTAAGAAAAAAAAAAAATATATGGGCCAGGAGAAGGAAGAAGACTGTCTAAAGTTTAGTAAAGCTGAGGCAGACATTAAGGCCTTCTGAGTCAGTACATTTAAGTTCCATAAGGGAGAAAGACCCATTGGAGTATTTGAAGATATGGACTATTCATTTCGAGATAAAAATCAAGAAAGATAATTTGTCTCTTCATGAACTATACTTTTTTACAATTATTATCAACAAAATCTTAAACTGGCTCAGTTCACTTGTAAGATTCCTCTGCTGTAATCAAATTCTATGGCTTTATTAAGGACACATATTAGCTTTTCACATTAGAATAGAGACTGGAGACACTTGCTAGTCAAAATGCAGCTGCTGGTTATAAAAGCTCAAAGGGCAATTTATTTCAACTAAAGGTAAGATAACAAGGAGCTATTAAATCAAGCAAAATAATTTACTTTTCTGTTATTCCTCTGTACACATGATTACCTATAAAAAAACCACCTTACATTTATTTTCAAACAAAATGAACATTAAGCAGCTAGATATATTTAAAATTTGTAAAAACAGTTCACCAGCAAAGGACCGGTAAATGTTTCTCCTTATTAAAAATGAGAGTCAGATAGCACTTTCCTTCAAAAGTCTTATACATCTTCAAGCAAGTTTATCTTTTTTTTAAGAAAAGGCTAATTTCCTTCTATTTTTTGTCTAACTGATGAGTCTATTGCCCCATTGGTTACATTATGGTCCTCATGTGGACATAGTTTTAGAGATGGTTTGGACATAGTGAAGGAAACCAAGTTATTTCACCTCAAAACATACCTGTTTGACAAATTTCAAGATGGTTATTCAGAAAAGCTGGAAATGTTAGAACATCTAAAAAACCTTGTTTTGTGGAGGAGATTTGCATTTGTAGAGAAAATTTGCCTTGATGCAGCTCAGCTTTCTCTGAGGGCCTTTCCTTGTTCTGGTCTAGAAAAGATAAACTGAGAAACTGACACCTTTAAGTTCTCAAAGAATCACTTACCATCCATTCTCTCTGTGGGCTGCTACTTGTGAGGTTTCATCTGTATAATAAGACTGTCTTTGCTCCCCAGGCCTCCTCTTCTCTCCTTCTCCTAACCTGCCTTTGCCACTATAACCTGATTTACTACAGTAACATATTTTTGTCCATTCTCCAAGCCCCCATTAATTCTGTAACCTGAAGATATTATAAAATCATCAACTCCTACAACCATTTCTTTTAAATCTTTGTTAAGACTCCCATGCACATTAATAAATTTGTATGCCACTTCTCCTATTAATCTTTCTTTCACCAGTTTATTTTCAGTAAACCTTCCGAAGTCAAAGGGAATGTTTTCCCTTGGCCCCTACAGAAGGATAGAAGGTACACCTAATTGTTGCATTGATTTGAAATATCTTAAAGCCAAATGGCATGAAATAGTCCTAATCTTTCTTTATTTTCTTTTGGTATAAAGAGGTAAATTTTCTAGGTTTATGTTCAGTGGATACAAGGAAGCAAGATTTTACTACAAAGAAATAAAGGCCAAACATACATATACAATAGCAATCCTGTAACTGGTAGAGCCAGCTTGTTAGCTTACCTTAAGAAACAAGTAAGTACCCATTGCTTTATTTCTTCTTACACATACATCTAACTACCTGTTTTCTTAGGAATTCTAAAGGTTGATCTCGAAACAATCCAGGCATGAAGTGAAATGGTGGTTACAATGTTCTTTCTTCTAAGAAGAAGTTGATGTGCAGTTAATTCATAACATGATCCTGCCAGAATCACAGCAACTAAACCTCCAGATGGTCCATTACTCAGGATAGGCTTTGAACAGTAACAAGCAGATCTGCACTCTACACCACTCTTGCACATGTATATTCTAGATAATTCACAAAATGTTTCCCTAGCCCTCCAAGACATGCATAAATGAATTAATGTCCAACCTTATGATGTCACTATGCCAATGGTTATCTTACTGGTTTGCGTCAGGACCCTCCTGGCGGAGAAAATTGTCGGTAATCTTTGCTATGATTATAAGAATAGGCGTTCTTTGCTGTGGATTGTACTCTTGCTGTACAATATGCATGAGTTGCAAGACTGTTTTTCTCAGAAACTCTTAGATCCTCATGCAATGATTCAACACATTGCTTCTATGGGTCCAAGACCTCACGATTATTTCTAACTCCAGGTAAATAAATCGCATTATTTAGCTCCCTAACTAGGCCCTCTGTCAGCAGGAAGCAGTCTGAATGAAGTCTATGCCCCCATATCCCATAGACATGGAATAGATATTGACAGAGGGGAGTCTGGAATCAGTAGAGCCAGTCAACTAGCCTACTTTTTTAAAAAAAGTAACACATCCCTTGCTTTGTTTCTTGTTGCACATACATCTAACTACCTGTTTCTTTCCTTAGAAATTCCAAAGGCTCATCTTCAAACCATCCAAGCATGAAGTAGAGATGGTGATTACAATTTTCTCTTGTTTGAGAAGAAGTCAGTGCATGGTTAATCCACAACCTGACCCCACCTGAATGATGCCGCGTAGACCTCCAGATGGTCCACTACTCAAGATAACCACTGGAAAATGACAAGCAGACCTGCACCCTGCACACTACTCCTGCATGTCACTTCCATGCCACCTTCTCCCTTAAATTCCTGTAGCCAGCCTGAAAGTTTGAGACTTTTGTTTTGTTTTGTTTTTTGAGACTTGAGTCTTCCAGCTGCTGATCCTTGGAAAAACCTGCTTTCTCTCCACCAAACTTGTTTCTCATGCCTGGCTTTTTGAGAAGCTGGCAGCCAAACCTGAGTTTGGCTACAATCCTAGCATTTTAGAGAAAATCTTGAGTAAAGTATTTTTTTTGAGAACCAGAAAGCTAAAAATGATTCAACTGAATAGGGTTAAACGGAGGAGAATTCAAATGAAACAATAAAAGAGCACGATAAATACCAAATTCTCAGGGGATTTGGTGTTTTCCCCATGTTTGTCTAGAATTCTAAATCTGAGTCAACAAAAACACAAGAACATTTCAAATGAAGCATCTCAGAGAATATGATGAACTTTCTTTAAAAATTCCAGATTTGGGAGATAATATAGACGTATAAATTATGGTCTAATTTATAAAAGTTGTTCTTCAAGTTTTTTTTTTTTTAATTTAGCCAACTGGGAATATTTTAATTTCACAGTACTACAAAACAGAATTATTATTATTATTAAACCAAACTTATTTGGCAGAGTATTGTTCAATTGAATTTTTTTTCTTTATAATTTAGTGAGAAAAAAATTTTACTTAGTAGCCCTATATCTCTCTGGATTTGAAAATAGAAATCACTCTTCTGAATCATGTTTAAAATTTCCAAAACATTATTGTGATTTAAAAGAGGTTACTTGAAGAGAAAGTACTTCTTCAAGTAGTTCACATAACGACTCAAAAATATAATCATGAAGTAAGATATTTAAGCAATGAGACTATTTTAATCAATCTAAATTGAAAAGGTCAAAGGATCCTTTACTTAATAAGGAGCACTGAGCAGACTTTCTGAATATTCAAAAATGATCACGCAGAAAAGGGCAAAGATTTAGATGTAAGAAAATGCATCTTGGCAGGTACAGTGGCTCATGCCTATAATTCTAGCACTTTAGGAGGCCGAGGTGGGTGGATCACTGGAGCCCAGGAGTGCAAGACTAGCATGGGCAACATGGTAAAATCCTGTCTCTATAAAACATGCAAAAATTGGCTGGGCATGGTGGCACACACCTGTAGTCCAGCTACTGGGGAGGCTGAGGTGGGAAGATCTTTTGATCCCGGGGAGGTCAAGGTTGTTATGAGCTGCGATCTTGCCACTGCACTCCAGCCTGGATGACAGAGTGAGAACCCATCTCAACAATAAGAAAAGAAAGGACATCTTACTACTTAAATTTATGAACAAATGAAATGGGACATGAAGGGATCATTTTTTTTTTTTTTTGCTATAATTAGCTGATTCAAAAGAATATGTTGCAATTTATTTGGGTATACTTTTCAGTATGTACAGAAAGAATCCATCTTTTTCTATATGCCTAAATCCTGCTTGGATGGAAAAAACTTCAGAGCTCCTTAATATGGATAAAGAGTTCTAATTTTATTTGTACTTGGAAGTCCAGAATTTCCAAGTAGTTTTCCTAAACTCACATAAGATTACCAAATACAGTCTCCCACCAATAGGTCTAGTCATCACTGTATACAGTGTATCAGAAAATTCACTTGGCTTGGTATCAAAAGACTGGGACCAAATCTCTGATTTATACCTTGTTACTATGTAATTAAATAATTCAAACTTAAAATTGTTGGAACTTTAAATTATTCTGAGCCTTGAAATAAATGTGGCTATCTCTCACATGGCATACTACTACAGCTCCTGCCTTTTTTTTTTTTTTCCTGTAAATAATGAGGAATACCAAGCAGGACCAGATATAAGACACTATAAGACACACCCTCCCTATCATATTCCTCCTTATGAAATAACAAAGTAATAATCTTTGAAATGTAGCAATCTGTAACCAATCAAATCACTGTAACATATGCACTGGTCTGAGTATGAAAAATGTTGTAATCCTGCTAAAACTACTTTGTTTCTGCGTACATAAGTGAAACCTTAACTTTTCTCCTTCAGAATGCTGACCTCATTTATTTAGAGTTGTTTTCCAGGTGGCTATCCTTAAGTTTTGTGCTCAAATAAAAGCTGTACTAAATCATATTTTCTGCATGTCATTTAAAGTGGACATTTTGACAACCACGAAAATACTGGAAATGGACCTCCAGTGATCTTCATCACTTTGCAGACAATAGATGCTGTGGTACCAGCATGAATGGCTTTGTTCATCTAAGCTTGCTAGAGTCAATGCGACTCTCTGGTAAGACCCCTCAGGTTCAAATCTCCTGCTTTGGTTGAGACACAGATTTTATTCAAGCAGTACACATCTCAAACTCAATGAGGTTGGAATTTAAGCTGTACTGCAAGGTAGGAATTACATTTGTTATTCTCTAGAGATTTTGGTAGTTGTGGATTTGTGATTTTTGCTTTTCTATGAGGTTAAGGTTTTGTTTAAAATTACTCCTTAGAGTTTTCAGTCTTTTCTCTCATCTGAAAGCTTGGTCAGGGGAAAAAACAATTTCTCTTTGAAAAAAGGAAGTAAATCTTTGTTGCTTAAGTGAAAAATCTGCAATCTTTAAAGCTAGACAGATTCTGAAGCTTGGTTCAATGGACAAATCTAATGTTTCTTCCTAAGTGAACAAATTTGTAAAAGGCTCTCTGTAAGTATGAGATAAATTCAGAAGATAAGAAATACCATTTCTTCTGGCCAAAAGGCACCTCAGATAACTAAGATCTTATAGGTGTGTTAAAGTTTATCACTTGTGATATGAAACAGTCTCACAAGGAATATCTTAAGAAGAACTTACAAGTAACCTTGCTTAACTTGGTGGGCATACATAAAGGTTGCTCACCTAGTGGCTTAGGCACCAAGTCTCTTGGCACCAACAAAACATGTTAAAAGGAAGAATAGACTCAAGGGTGACACCTTGAGTAGCTATTTCCACAAGCAGTACACACAATCCAAAACACCTCCAATTAGTTCATTTTGATTGTTCAAAAGGAAAGTCTAAATTATGACCAATCATACTTCTACAACTGAGTCTTCCTCCTTAAGGAGAGATATATCACTAGAAACACCAACAAGATTCATGTTTAACACCATAGCCCCTCTACATGAAAATATTTTTTTAAATGATGTCACATAATTTATGATGGCCCCAAATTACAGTGGTCAAAATGGAGTATCTTTGAATTACCTAAAGAGGTTTATCTGCATGCTCAATCAAAAAAAAAAAAAAAAAACAAAAACAAAAACTGGCTCTAAAATAAAATAAAATTCCTGGGAGAGCTATTTTAAGTAGTGCATAGAATAGAAACCTCTACAAGGGCTTCTGATAAAGTCATTTCTTTGCAAAAGAGAGACAAAAGATTATCTAAAACAATTTCTGAATTGAAAAACACTGCTGTAATTTCTCCTCCTTCTTAAGTTCTCTTTTCTCTTTTGTCAGAATATTCTTGTCCAGACTTACCTCCTTTCTCCTCCTCATCTTCCTTTTTCTGATAATCCAGGTACATTTGGGTAAAATCCTGTGTCTGGTAGAGGAGAACCTGACTTGGTTTATCAACCATGATGAAAAGTAGAATTTAAAGACATAATTAAAAATTTCCCAGTTCCTCTTTTTTTTTTTTTTTTTGAGACGGAGTCTCGCTGTCTCCCAGACTGGAGTGCAGTGGCCGGATCTCAGCTCACTGCAAGCTCCGCCTCCCGGGTTTACGCCATTCTCCTGCCTCAGCCTCCCGAGTAGCTGGGACTACAGGCACCCGCCACCTCGCCCAGCTAATTTTTTGTATTTTTAGTAGAGACGGGGTTTCACCGTGTTCGCCAGGATGGTCTCGATCTCCTGACCTCGTGATCCGCCCGTCTCGGCCTCCCAAAGCCCACCAAGCCCTATTGGATTTGCTAGAGAATTCACATTAAATTCTCACTGGACTCACTGGTGTATATTTGGTTTACATGTTTGTGTCAGAATGTAAAACCAAATATTGGATAGCAAAGATAAATTGGAGATATCCTTTAGAAAGCTTCCACAACTTTTCTGAAGTGGATTGTGAAGAGGCTTGCAGTTCTGCCAAAGCTTTACTAGAGGGTGTCTCCTTAGTTTTCCAAAGAGTCATTGTTTGGAACAAATACAATAATGTCAATAAAATCTTAATGAGCCTGTCAAGACACACTGTGAAATATTTGAAAAAACATCTAAACAATATTCAGACCTATAACCAGCAAAATAATACTATCCTTTGCTTGAACTTTATAAGTCAACTACATAAAGAATTGGCAATAATAATAAAGAGGCAATACCCTAGCTGGGTTACCCGTCAAACTCATGATGTAGTTAATTTTGCCAGTCAGACATTATAACCTAATCAAAGAGGAAAGGGAAAGGGAAAGGGAAACTAAACACGTAGGAAAAGTAAACAAGATTATGCATTTACAACGAAAACAATTGTTCAATATGTAAGCCTTCAGCTACCTAATATGCTCCAAAAGCAACCCAATCTATCAGTTTGCAGTTACTGCAAACCTGTATGAGATGATTGTATGAAGTTAAAATAGAAATAACATCTATAGGTCAAAAATGATTGTATGAAATTGAAATAAAAATAACATCTACAGGCCAAAGAAAAAATAAAAATAGGAATGCTCTGAGGAAATCAAAGATATCTCCTCTTTTCACTAATACCTTAGGTGACATTAAAATTACTTAAATAAGAAAGAAACACGAAACCATAATGACACTGGGCTAAACTACTAGTGATACTGTAAGTGTTAAATGGAAAGAACTGACTCCAGGATGACACCTTGATGAGTTATTTCCACAAGTGGCACATGCAATGCAAACCATCTTTCACTAGTTTATTTTAATAATTCAAAAACAAAGTCTAAATTATGGCTAATCATACTTCTGAAACTAATCATACTTCCTTTTTAAGGAGAGATTCTTTATGTAATCTATTTATAAAATTTGAGTTAAAGAGAGTATTATGTTGCTGGTTATAGGTCTGAATATTGCTTAGATGTTTTTTCAGCACTAGAAATACATTACTACAAGGTCCCATTTCTTGGAATAAAATAATTAATAATAATATAAGTGGTTTGTATAACAAAATACTTCCATATTAGTATATAAATAAAAACCTACAGTGTTCCAGTTAGGCCTCCTATATGGAGCACAGGTTTTCTGCTTGATTTCCTCAGCCTCCATTTATTATTTTTATTACTATTATTATACTTTAAGTTCTGGGATACATGTGCAGAACGTGCAGGTTTGTTACATGTGTATACACATGCCATGGTGGTTTGCTGCACCCATCAACTTGTCATCTACCTTAGGTATTTCTCCTAATGCTCTCCCTCTCCTAGCCCCTCACCCCCAACAGGCCTTGGTGTGTGATGTTCCCGTCCCTGTGTCCCTGTGTTCTCATTGTTTAACTCCCACTTATGAGTGAGAACATGCAATGTCTGACTTTTTGTTCCTGTGTGACTTTACTGAGAATGATGGTTTTCAGTTTCATCCATGTCCCTGCAAAGGACATGAATTCATCCTTTTTTGTGACTGCATAGTATTCTATGGTGTATAGGTGCCATATTTTCTTTATCCAGTTTATCATTGATGGACGTTTGGGTTGGTTCCAAATCTTTGCTATTGTGAACAGTGCTGCGATAAACATACGTGTGCATGTGTCTTTATAGTAGCATGATTTATAATCCTTTGGGTATATACCCAGTAATGGGATTGCTGGGTCAAATAGTATTTCTGGTTCTAGATCCTTCAGGAATCACCACACTGTCTTCCACAATGGTTGAACTAATTTACACTCCCACCAACAGTGTAAAAGCACATTTATTTCTCCACATCCTCTCCAGATTATCCCCATTTATTTGATAGTGAAAGACCTTCTAGTACTATACAAGAACCACACCCCTTTCCTCAAAAGGGGGAAATATGTTTAGAATTTGAAGATAAAATAGAATCATTAGGTCCAATATGTTTTTCTTTTTTTATCCTTTTTTTAAAAACATAGGTTCAGTACCTATAAAATGTTTTCAAAATATGCTCCTTTTAGTTTACAGATTGCAATTCATATTGTCATGGAGGAAATTAAATTGTTAAATAATTAATAATTATAAGAACTGTTAAAAATAGTACCTGATCAATGGTGGTTAAATTCCTCCACTCATATTGAGGTAATATATTGGCTGACTCAATTAAAATTCAGATAAATCCATCAAATCATCTTTTGGACCTTAAATAATACCCTGTAATATCAGGGGCTTCAGAAGTAATAAGACCTAAAATTTTGGATCATATAGGAAGAATGTTAACTATTAGTTGTACAACCCCGTGTAACCAAATGGTAGAGAATGGAGATTTGTATAGGCTCTGAGAGCAATTAATAACATAGTCATTCCTCAACATTCAGTAGTACCAAACCCCACATGTTGTTGAATGCCATCCGAAATAATGATATGTTCTTTATCATGACAGACCTATGCAGTAAAATCTTTAGTATTCCTGGGAATAAAGATAGTCAATTTCTCTCTGCCTTGGGAAGATAAGCAGTACACATGGACAGTTATGTCTCAGGCATGTGGTGAGAGCACAATTTGCTTTTCACAAATATTAAAAAGAGACTTTTCAAGTGTTAAATTCTCTAATAAATCTACCTTGGTGCAGTATGTAGATGATGTGCTTCTCTTCTCAGTGGATAAGCAAGCATCCATAGACGATAAAATTCACTTATTATGATTAGCTTGAATGGTATACAAGGTCTCAAAAGAGAAAACTTCAATTCTGTCAAAAGAAAGTAAGATATTTACATCACCTAACATCAAAGGAAGCCTTTGTTATCAACTTGATGAAATAAAAGGAATATTGTACTTCCCTATCCCCCAAACTAAGAAACAACTGAGAAGATTTGGGGGTTTGGCAGAATACTGCTGAAACTTCTCCTTAAAAAATGCAAATTTCATATGCTCTTTTAAAACGACATAAGCCAGGAACCTTGAAATGGACAGAGGAAAATCAGACACTTTAGAAACAATTAGAAAGAATCTTGTAGATGCCCCTGCCATTAGAACATCTGTGATGGTTAATACTGAGTGACAACTTGATTGAAGGATTCAGAGTATTGATCCTGGGTTTGTCTGTGAGGGTGCTCTCAAAGGAGACTAACATTTGATTAAGTGGGCTGGGAGAGGTAGACCCACCCTTAATCTGGGCGGGCACCATCTAATTAGCTACCAGCACAGCTGATTATAATAGAAAAATCAGGCTAGAATATAAAAGCAGGCAGAAAAATGTGACTAGGTTACACTGGTTTAGCCTCCCAGCCTACATCTTCTTCTCATGCTGGATGCATCCTGCCCTCAAACATTAGACTCCAAATTCCTCAGCTTTGGGACTTGGACTGGCTTCCTCGCCCCTCAGCTTGCAGGTGGCCTATTGTTAGACTTTGTAATTGTGTGAGTTGATACTACTTAATAAACTCCAATTTTATATATACATACCTCCTGTTAGTTCTCTCCCTCTAAAGAATCCTGACTAATACAGGTTTGGGTACCAGGAGTAGTTCTGGAGGAAAAAAAAATATTAAAGATAAAGTTCTTTTGTTGGTTTTGGGGTTTCTGGAGTTGGCTGCTTAATATGATTAGACCCAAAAATGGCAAGGACTCTACTTCTCGTAGTAAGGAGAACACTGATAGTCCTTAAAATAAACTGTTTAGAGAGTTATGCAAAATGAGTGCATATGACACTCCTGATTCACCCCTCATAAGAGGCAAAGACTTTAGTGACTCTATACGTAATACTTTTGACTACATGTGGAGAACCAAAGAAAATAATGGACGTAGTTGGTTGCTCCTAAGTTCAGTGGACAAAGTTATGAAAAAAAAATGATGAAATCAAGGTCATTAACTCATCCTGGCCTCAGAAGCAGATATTGAGCCTCAAATCTTCTAAGAATGCCCTAAGTCAGTGTCTTATCTCCTATAGAGAAAGAACTGAAATTCTACAAAAACAGACACAAGCTCTTATGCAAGTGGCTGACCTGCAATGAAAGGTGCATGCACAGTCTCGCCAGCTGTCTACTGTAAAGTGAGGGCACTGATTGGAAAAGAACAGGACCCTGCAACTTGGAATGGGGACATTTGGGAGGACTATGATTGAACTGGGGACACTGAGCTTGTAAGCTCTGATAAACCTTTCTTGCCAGTAAAAAGAGTTTCCCAATCCCCAGTAGTGGTAACATCCCCTCCACGACTCACATTGCCATCACCCTTTTCACCTTTGTGTGAGGAAATAAACCCTTTGCTGCTTGAGGCAATAGTGGTGGCCTCCCGTAATGCAGTTGCCAGGCAAGATAATGTTGCTTCTCCTCCGAAGCCACCCCCAATACCCTGTTTACTTCTAGGCCTATAAGTAGACGAAAGTTCTGGTGAGTCCCTAGAGGTGAGGTTGAGAATGTGACCCATGAGGAGGTACACTACACTCAAAAACTGCTTGAGTTTTATGACTTTTATAAGCAGAAATCTGGAGAACAGGCATGGAAATGGACATTGAGGGTGGATAATGGTGGAAAGAACATAGAGTTGATTAGGCTGAGTGTATTGATTTGGTCCCATTAAGTAGGGATGCTGCATTTAATGTTGCAGCTCAGGGAGTTTTAAAAAGTTCTAATAGCTTATTTGCTTGGTTAGCTAAAATATGAATTAAAAGACGGCCCACTGTGAGGAAGCTGAAAATGCCTGATCTCTCTTGGAGTAATGCAGAGGAAGGGATTCACAGGCTTAGGGAGATTGAGATGGTAGAGAGCATTCATCACTTTAGACCTGCACATCACAGCTGGGAGGGTCCAGAACATATACCTTCGACCAATGTTTGCAAAATAGATTTGTGAGGGCAGCACCTGCATCTTTGAAGAACCTTGTAATTGCTCTTCTCTGTATGTCAGATCTAACAATGGGAACCACAGTTGCTCAATTACAAAATTTAAATACAAGGGTAATAATTGGACCCCAAAGTGGCACAGGCCAAGTGGGGGTACTCAACCATCAAAGGCAAGGTGGCCATAGCTACCATAATGGACAGCAGAGGAAAAGCAGCAATCAGAATAGTCTGAGTCGTGTGGATCTCTGGCATTGGCTAATTAATCATGCTGTTCCTAGAAGTGAAATTGATAGGAAGCCTACTACATTCCTACTTAATTTATGTAAGTAGAAAACTTACAGGTAGAATGGACAAAACACTAATTTGAATTATTATTAGTTAATAGGCTAAGAAGCGAGTTAGAGTGTTGGCTGGGGTGATTTACCCAGACTGTCAAGAGGAAATCAGTCTACTACTCCACAACGGAGGTAACGAAGAGTTTGCATGGTATACAGGAGATCCATTAGGGCGTCTCTTAGTATTACCATGATCTGTGATTAAGGTCAATGGGAAACTACAATAGCCCAATCCAAGTGGGACTACAAGTGTTCCAGACCCTTCAGAAATGAAGGTTTGGGTCACTGCACCAGGAAAGAAACCACGACCTGCTGAGGTGCTTGCTGAAGGCAAAGGAAATACAGAATGTGTAGTAGAAGAAGGTAGTCATCAGTACCGGCTGTGTGACCAGTTGCAGCAAAGAGGACTGTAATTGTCATGAATATTTTCTCCTTCTTTTGTTAAAAAACATGTTTGTACATGTATGTACTTGCACTAGGAAAATATCTTCATTTTATTTCCTTTTTCCTTTATTATGTGATGTGAGATTTATTGACTTCACATCAGCATTTCAGTATTGTTAACTTTATGTAATAGCATTTATTTTGGGGATTGGTGCCTTTCTGGTTGCACAAATGATAGTAGTATTATGTTAGGCGTAATTACGACCTTATTACTGTTTTTATTTGAAGGTTATGTATGATCTCAGGAGAGGTGTGTGGGTTCAAGTTGACAAGGGATGGACTTGTGATGGTTGATACTGAGTGTCAACTTGATTAGATTGAAGAATGTAAAGTATTGATCCTGGGTGTGTATGGGAGGGTGTTGCCAAATGAGATTAACCTTTGAGTCAGTGGGCTCGGAAAGGTAGACCTATCCTTAATCTGGGTAGGAACCATCTAGTCAGCTGCCAGTGTGGCTAGAATATAAAAGAAGGCAGAAAAATGTGAAACGGGTAGACTGGCTAAGCCTCCTAGCCTACATATTTCTCCCATTCTGGATGCTTCTTGCCCTTGAACATTGGACTCCAGTTTCTTCAGCTTTGGGACTCAGACTGGTTTCCTTGCCCCGAAGCTTGCAGATGGTCTATTGTGGGACCTTGTGATCATGTGAGTTGATACTACCTAATAAACTCCCCTTTATATGTTTAGATCCGATTAGTTCTGTCCCATCAGAGAACCCCGACTAATACAACATCCAAATCATGTTTCATTTTCATTGATTGTTCATGAAATTCAGGGAAATGCCTTGGACATTTTGACTCAAAAACATTCAGATCAAAATAGACCCGTAGGGTACTATAATGAACACCTGGATCTTGTGGCTAAAGGACTGTCACCTTTTATAACAGCAATAACTGCTACTTCCCTGTTAATAAGAGCAACCAAGTGATAGGATCTCTCATTACTATTTTAGTCTGCATTCTGTGGAAGTGCTTCTAAACTTGTACCACACTCGGTGTTATTCAGTTTGTAAACTAGTTTCTTATGATGTTCTTCCTTCTGCTCCCCATTTTACTATATCCAGATGAAATAATCTAAATTCTGATACTCTTCTGTCCCTGCCTTCAGAATAAATGCCACATAATTGTATAATCTTAACCAACCACCTCCTCTCTCCTAGAATAAACGTGTAAGAAGCCTCCCTTGCTAATTCTGATGTCACTTGGTGTATAGACGGATTTTACTTAAAGGGTGAATGTGAAATTTATCATGCAGGTTATGCTATAGCATACTTGACTGAAGAAATAAAACATGCTTATCTTTCAGGAATGACCTGAACTCAACAAGCAGAGTTAATAGAGCCTGCAAATTGTTAAAAAGAATAACTTATAATATTTATATGATACCAGATATGGTTTTGTGGTAGTTCATAACTCTGAAATGCTTTGGAAATAATTAGAATTTTTTAATTATTTTAGTCAATCCATAAAAATGAACACATTGCTGAAGGATTACTGGAATTATTGGAAGCCATACTATTAACCAAATCTTTAGACATTATCAAGATTCCAAGCCATTCAAAGTCAGACACTCCAAAACACAAGGGAAATTAATTAGCAGATAGTACAGCAAAAAGAGTGCCCTTAATGTATTAGAACAAGAAAACCAACCCACTTTTATCTTTTTAGAAAGCACTTGATTTTGATACAATAATTTCAATAATTCCAACAATTAACACCATCAAAAGTTCCAAAAACAGAACAAGAAAATTGGGGAAAAAAAGGGCGGATGTATTCCTCCACAACTGATATATGGTATGGACCAAATGGTTTATTACACTTCCAACCAAATTACAGTCATCTTTCTTAAATTATATATTTACATAATTAAACCCAGTAGGGCCCCAAAAAGATGGTTTGTTGGGGGAAAACAATATTATTAGGAACATTCTCTAGTGGTTGTTCATAAGGTGTTGCTATATCTTTCTAAAACATAATCCAAGAGAAACTTTACACAGTTCTCAAGGTAATTTTTCTTTACCAGAAGGCCCTTTCAAAGGATGACAACTAGATTTTATTTGGCTACCACTATCACAAGAATACAAGTACATTCTAGTGGTGGCTTGTATGCTTTCTCCTTGAGCAGAAGCATTTCTATGTAGAAGAGAAAGAGCCTTAACACTAAGTAAAATTATCTTAGAAAAATTATTACAACTTTTAGAGTTCCCTTAGTACTTCATAGTGACAGAGGCACTCATCTTACTGGACAAATAATGCAGTCAGTATGTAAAATCTGGCCTATTCTCCAGCATTTCCAGCGTACCTGTCATGCCCAGTCACTATCATTCTGTTAGTGCAATGCACAAAGAGAATGATCAAAACTTAGTTGGCAAAATTAACTAAGATTTAAAAAAATTCCTTGACCACAAGCTCTTCCATTCATTTCATTTGGCTTAAGATCAGCCCCTTTTTGTAAATACCAACTGTCTTCTTTTGAAATCCTAACAAGCACACCTATAAAACTGTTTCCTGAAAATTGCTAATCTATGATATTAAAAGGGAATTTGTTGTATTATTGCTGCAGCCTTATGAGGCAGCTAACACAAAACTGAATTTCAGAAGACTCTTTCCATGGTGAGTGCCCATGATATGAAATCTCGAGGACCACAGAATTCAACCAGGAGATTCTGTCTGTTAGAAATGATATCTTTTAAAAGATTCCCTTCAACCACGGGAGAAAAGACCTTATCAGGTGTTCCTAACCAATGCCCGTGCTGCTAAACAGAAAAAAAAAAAAATCAATTTCAGGATTGATATCACCAATTTAAAGACAACTGCTTCACCAATTTGGACTTCATCTCATACCAATGATCTAAAATTGAAATTCATCAAAACCAGCAAGAATGAGAAAAAGACGTCTGTGATAGCTTTCTCAAGATACTAGACCAGTCTTGTATCTAAAGGAATGCTTAATATTGGTAATCATTCATGGATGGAAAATGTCTTCCTTTGCAAGTTACCACTAAAATTTTTTTCATCCCTAGTTTTCATGTTTTGTTGCTACTATCATTAGCTGCTGCCCATGAAGAAAACATCTTCTTGCAGTGAGCTCAGGACTATGCTAATAGATTATAGAAAAACACTTGTTGTGTATCTGGTCTCATGCTCTTTCCAATGATCTTCTTTCCAAGGACAAAATCTTGTCCTTAGAAAGGAAATATATACATATTTGTGTTTTCAAGAACAATCATTAGTGCTTAACACTAGTAAGACCAAGTATAATGTGCATTACTTGGCTATTAATAGAACTTTACAAAGTAAAGGACATGAAAAGAACTACTTTTTGGTAGATAAAATAAACTTTTTAGCCTTAATGCTGGCACTGCCCCAGTTGAAAGATAAGACAACTCAATTACGGGATGTATGGCATAAATTTGGAATAGTTTTTATCTGGTTTACTTCCCTTTTGTCTAGCTTAGTCAGCTTGCTCTTTTATGTTGGAAACAAAACAATCACACAAAAGGTACACGCCCCAGGAGCACTAGAAATAGGGGTTGGATATCCAAGGAGTAGTGTATCCACATTATTAGATGATGAGGTAATAATTGGCATGCCACTCAATGACCACAGCAATCAGATATTTATTGGCTAGCTCTGAATGGAATGTCTTGTCTACGGTCATGTTTACCGCTAGACTAGAACAGTGTTCTCTGGGCTATGACTGAGCACCAAGTCGTGTAGTTCATGCCCTCTCAAAGCCTGTGTATCTTCCTCATTTACAATCTCGTTGGGTTAGTTCCGTATTCTATTGGTGTGATCCTTTCGCTTCCATCTTTCTGCCACAACTGAGGATGGAAGAAGTCATTTGGCATGTAGAAGCCATAATGAATTACACACAAAAAAGGCCTTAAATGGTATCTCCATGAATATCTCGTTGTTAAGCAATGAAGCTGCTCTTATGAGAAAAGCAATGTTACAGAACTGCATGGCTTTAGACATTCTCACTGCAGCCCAAGTGAGGACCTGCACTGCCATAAAAGCTGAGTGTTGTTTCTATATCCCAGATGAATCAGAAAACATCACTTTATTAACAGATAATATGAAAACCCAAATAACTAAACTTTCAGATCCTATCTCCTCTCTAAACAAATGGCTAGAGAGCTGGTTTGAATCTTAGGGGACTTAGTGGAAGACAATGATACTCACTGGAGAAATCATTCGTGTCTTGTCCTGTTTTTGTCTTTACTGCTGCTGTGATATTTGTTTGCAATGGAGTCAATACACAACCAAAAACAAAACTAAAATATTGGTTGCTCAAAAATTGTATTAATTGAAGATGAAGCCTTGTAGCCTGACTGAAACCACAAAATAATTTCCTTCATGTTGCTTTAAATTTGGCTATAGCCCATCAGCTTTATAGCCTCAAAATGTATCTCTGCTGTGGGACATGATACTCTAGGAATGAGCCTTCCTGGTGATAGCAGACTAAACTCTTGAACATAAAATGAGTCAAAATCATTTGAGTTCATTTATGATGGTTTATTTGAAAGATCTTCATGAAAAAGGGGAAATATGAAGTTAAACAGTTGAAACTCAAAGCTGTTAAAAAGTAAAATTACTCTAAGCCTTCAAAGGAATGTGTCTATATGGTCTGAGTACTGTGGCATGCAGTTGCAGCTTCTGCCTTCTGCCTTTTTTTTTTTTTTTCCCCCCTGTAAATAGTTAAGAAGACCAAGTATTTCCAGAGATAAGACTCCTTTAGGTCATTACTCCTTCTAATAGAGTAATCATCTTCCTCAGAATGTAGCATCTCTAACCAATCAAATCACTGTAATATGTGCACTTGTCTTGTATGGAAAATGTTGCAACACCACTAAAACTTCTGTGCTTCTGCCTGTAAAAGTGAAACTTTCACATTTCTGCTTTGGAGCACTGACCCCATTCATTTGGAGTTGCTGTCTTCCAGTCAGCTATCCTCAAGCTTTGTGGGCAAATAAGCTCGATACTTAATTATATTCTTTCTTTCTTTCTTTCTTTCTTTCTTTCTTTCTTTCTTTCTTTCTTTCTTTCTTTCTTTCTTTCTTTCTTTCTTTCTTTCTTTCTTTTCTTTTCTTTCTTTCTTTCTTTTTCTTTCTTTCTTTCTTCTTTCTTTCTTTCTTCTTTCTTTCTTTTTCTTTCTTTCTTTTTCTTTTTTTCTTTCTTTCTTTCTTTCTTCCTTTCTTCCTTCCTTTCTTTTCTTTCTTCCTTTCTTCCTTCCTTCCTTTCTTCCTTCCTTCCTTTCTTCCTTTCTTTTCTTTCTTTTCTTTCCTTTCTTCCCTTTCTTCCCTTTCTTCTCTTCCTTTCCTTCTTTCTCTCTTTCTCTCTCTCTCTTTCTCTCTTTCTCTCTTTCTCTCTCTCTCTCTCTCTCTCTCTCTCTCTCTCTCTCTTCTCTCTTTCTCTCTTCTCTCTCTTTCTCTCTCTTCTCTCTTTCTCCTCTTTCTCTCTTTCTCTCTTTCTCTCTTTCTCTCTTTCTTTCTTTCTTTCTTTCTTTCTTTCTTTCTTTCTTCTTTCTTCTCCCCTTCTGAGACGGAGTCTCACTCTGTCACCCTGGCTGGAGTGCAGTGGTGTGATCTCAGCTCACTGCAATCTCTGCCTCCTGGGTTCAAGCGATTTTCCTGCCTTAGCCTCCTGAGTAGCTGGTATTACAGGCACTGGCCACCACATCCAGCTAATTTTTGAATTTTTAGTAGAATCAGTATTTTGCCATGTTGGCCAGGCTGTTCTTGAACTCCTGACCCGGGTGATCTGCCTGCCTCTGTCTCCCAAAGTCCTGGGGTTACAGGCCTGAGACACTGCTCCCAGCTTAATTATATTTTCTGCAGTTTGTTATTTAAGGTTAATTTGACTATACTACCTGGGGCAAGTTATTCACCTGTAAAATGAGAACTTCTTTCATTCCTTCTTTCCTTCCACCTAAAAATATTTATAAAACACTGTTAGACGGGAAAATCACATTCCATAGAACATCTCACAATCGTTTTCATTATTTCATTTCTTTGAATTTAGTTTGTCTGTAGTTTTCCTACAGAATTTTCTCTCCTGTATATTTCATTATAGTTGTCTGTGTACTTTCTTAGTCTTCATATTTATACAGCATCTGTTAGAGTATTTGTGCTTAAGAGTTTAGTTATATCTTGTCAAAGCTTGTCTTTCTTCAAGGCTTTTACAGGCTTAAAAGTGGAGGCTCAATTGAAAAATAAGAATAATGCATATTATTTTATATAGTATTTTCCAAGAGCAATTAAATACTAACTCTCTCTCTCACACACACACATATAAAAATTAAGGCTTACTAGAGTTGATAACTTTTCTTCCTTTATATTACAATCAAATATTTCCTGTTGTTTTAATTCTTATTCCTAACTCTTTTTACATAACTTACATGCAGTAAAAACAGAAACATTGTCTTTTACATGCCCTACATTTGACCTGCCTTCCTTTATCCCATGCATTAAAAGGATAACAGCTTCCTAATTTCTAAGGATGCAACAGTGCATATCACGGAAAAATAAATGCTTAACCTCATTTTAATTCCAATTTCATTTTAGGTTCCATTATTATTCACATGCATCAGAGTCAGGGAATAGGTGAGACTTCAGTAAAACACATCGAGTGCATATATGGGAAAAGAGTTGTAGAATATAATAGCTCCAATTTAGTTTAGACATAGGACTAGTTCTTTGCAAATAGAATTTTAATTATGATAATCAACATTATCTAGGTGTCTAATTAGAAAAAGTTTAGTCAAATCTGTATCTGTGTGAATCTTTAGTTCATCAATTTGACCAACTGTAGGGGAAAGTTTAGCTTCAGCGGGATTAGTTTTTGCTTAAGAAATACGTAGGAGAAACAGAAGGTTCTGTGAATTTGTACTACATAAGCAGGTTTTTTCCTAGAGGCTTTAAGTCTTTTGTATCAATTTCTTATACACACTGTAACAAATTAGCACAAGCATAGTGGCTTAAAGCAATACATATTTATTATTGTACTGTTCTGAAGATTCGAAGTTCAAATCTAGTGTGAATCAATTAAAATCAAGATGTCAGCAGGGCTACATATCTTTCTGGATGGAAATAGCCAGCCAAGTTTTCTTCACATCCCACACTCTCTCTTCTGCTTCCTTATTTTGCACTTAAGGAACCATTGTGATTGCATTATATCTACCTGGATAATCCAGAATAATCTATTTTATTTTAAGGCTTGTTAACTAGCAAACAATTCTATCTGAAACCTTTTAAATTCTTAATTGTGCCCTGTCACTTAACCTAACATATGCACAGTATCTGGAGCTTCTGGGCGTTGACATTTTTTGAAGGAGATCATTATTCTTCCTGCTACACTCTCAGCTATCCCCAACACTAGGTGGATACTTACTGTCTGAAGAAATCCTCAGTTTTCTTCAGGGAACTAATCCTTGCCAAACAAACAGTTCTGAGAGTAGAAGTGAGAGGTGTGCTTATTGTTATACAAAATGGGAATAATTTTCTTCCTCCTGGAAAACATTGATAAGTTAGGTTATCTTCATCTGATGGGTAAAGAATGACTAGTTTTAATCTAGAAGGTTTGAATTTATTACACAGTTGACACAATGGTATTGGTTCTGCTGAATGAAAGGCAATTATTGTTTACTTTGCAACATATGAGTGTTCATTTTTCATAATTCTTTTCTGCTTTGGGATGTAACTAGAATTCCTAGGAACTTGAATTCTCATAGACAGTGTAAAATTCCTAAGTCCTGACTGCCATATCATTTTATTTTTGCCCCTTTACTTTTGTTCTAACCATATCTTAAAGATCCATGTGTATCCCATACACAACACTTCTGATATTTCTTCCTTTCTCTATTTCTATTTTGGGGATAGTTGTTAACGAAAGGCAAATAAATATAAGTGTTTCCCTTTTGTTTTCCAAAAAAGGAAAATAACAACAACAAGAAAATAAAGTTTGGGGAATGCTGCTACAAGCTGTAGAAACCAAGAGGCATCTTAGTTTAAAAATGATCTATAAAAAGATGCTATACGTATCTTTGAAAAATTTGTTTCTTAGGTGAAAAAATTGAAGTCTTGATAGGTTACATGTCATGTTCAAGTTACATGGCAAAGTAGGAAACAAATGTGACTTAGAATTCAGGGTTCTTCATAATATTCTGCACTCATCTTGATAAAATAGAAAGTAACATATTAAAAAGGGGTTATGGGAAGAAGTGTGGCAAAAGCCTTTATGGTTCACAACAGTCAATGAAATTCCCGTAGCATTGTTCCAGATTGGACAAACACCTTATAAATCTGCCTGCACTTGATAAATATTACCATTTTGACATGATTCCTTTAATGGTAGTTTCACAAGCTATTAATGGTTGTGGTTGAAAGAACATACCTCACACAGTCTGATGTGTCATAATTCATGCTATAGTCGGTTTTTTCTTCTAGGTTGATGGCCTCTTGTTGACTTTAAGTATAGCCCGTCTCCCTATTCTAACCTTACATTTAGTGTATCACACTGCATGATATGATTACACAACACTGAAAGCCTGCAGTTATAAATGCCACTTCTATAATTATATAACCTGTGATACAGCTTTGCTATATACAGAAAAGATACAGAAGCAGAAACAGTTGAGCCTTTGTAAGACTTGCAGTGCATGTTCTTTTCTAGTATTATTGATTTGACATAAAACATTGGAATTTATGAGACTGAAGTTCAAAATCAAACCTGGAAGGCAGAAGTTTGTTGAATATGTAATTTTCATAAAAATGTTAATTATCGCCTAAGATGATAATGGATTAAAATAATTGTATTCTGATCTGGCAAAGACTTAACCCAACTCCAAAGTGAATCCATAATTGTAAATTTGTTATTTGGTATATAGAAGATGAATTATTCACATTATATATAACATGCTAACAATGGTATCTACCACTTAAATCATACTAAAGTACAGTTTTATCAGTTTTCATTCTCAAAACCATACACAGTAATAAGAAATTGATATTTATGTGCTGAAGATTAGTGTCATCCCAGGTCTCTTAAAAAATTACTCTTTTAATATTTTTGTTACTGTTTGTCCACATGTATACATTTTTTTTAGTGATATTAAACATCATTCATATTATGTTTTTAACAAAAACTTAACAAACCCAAATTTCTCTCTGATGGCTATTCTATAATCTATTAAATCATTTTCCACTAATTGCATATTTAGTTAATCTTGTTTTTTTTGCAGCTATAAATAATTCTGTACTGAATATTTTTATTATTAAAAGTAGCCTGTTTATGTAAATGAATAATTACTTATAATGTATTTTCAAAAAGTAAATTGCTAAGTAAAAGAACATGACATTTTTAGTACCTTTTGATTAAACCACAGATATTGATTTTCTCTTAGTTTTTGATATAACAAAAGTTTCACTCACATTCTATTATCCATGATTAAAGATTAGTGTAACATTAAATTTTAAAAATATAAAATATGAGCATTTCCTGTTTGTACTCTAAGACTGGAAATATAATGTTTACGGATTAAAAGTGTAACTGTAGGAATAGTAACTTTAGGATTAGAACACAGAACACAGTATCAGCTTATCCACATGTAAGTAGTTTTATTTTTTCTTAACGTGTTTACAAGTAATATATATTTTATATCACAGGAATCCTCATTGTGTAGAACGTCATTCAAAAGTTATTATAAATATACTATAAAATATTCAGAAGAAAATGACTGAGAAGTCACAGAGTTGTTAAATATTAGAACTAATTATCAAGATCTTAAAAGCAAATGATAATTTCAGTGAATTTATGAAATTAAGCAGTTTAGTACCTGATCATTCCACTGCTGGAAGAACAGGAGAAAATTAATCAACTTTTGCATGTTCTAGGGAAACCAGGATGTATTTTCACAGTGTCTTATATGATTCTAGAATGTAAATATAGGGATCTTTTTTATGTGTAATAAAGATTGTTGATGTTTTTTTATTATTTTTCCCCAATTTTAAAGCCTGATCATCACAGCAGGTCATATAAATTAACATAAAAATCACCATGGTAATTAGTGATACTGTGTGGCTATTTATATATATCTCTAATTTTACTTGGATAATTTCCCTGACACTTTTTTTCTAATGAATAAATAGCAAGTCCTTTCCAGAGCCTTAAACATTAGACAAGCCTTAAAACAATTGGTGGATTTTCATATTTAACATCAGTAAGATTGCCAATATATAATTTTTTTATTTAAATAGATAAATCCTGAGCTAATTACTATTTATTTACATGTCTATATTGTGTCCTATTTCAAAGAGGATTCAAAGTGATTCCCTGTCACTTATTGGCAAAGCCAAGAAAGTTTTCTAGCTCACCTGGAATATTCAAATTCTCTCAGAGGAAATAAAAATAATGAGTCTTAAGATCATGATTAATGGTGAGAATATAAGGATGCCTCTAAATTGAACTAACTTCTTCTTTGCTTGTTCACTGCTTTTTTCTTCGCATTTACTAGTGCCAGCTTTTAAAAATCAATTGTACAGGAATACTTGGTCATTTTAGCCTTAATTATTTATGCTAATTCCAAAACACATGCATCTGAAAATCTATCAGTTTTGCATAGTGAGAGGACACAGTGTTTGGGATTTCTTTTTGAATGTTTTTGGCATATACGAGACGATGTTGTCTACTCCTTTGTCAACATCCTTAGGTCTTACAGCTTATAGCTTTCAGCCTTACATTTTTTATCTTTTCTCTATCCTTCCCTAAGTCTCACAGTTTCTCCTACTCTCTCCCCTGCCTTTGGGAAACTATTTTAAAGAGGTTGAACCTAAGAAAGATTTAAAGTCTATATTCTGGAAACTTTGGAGATAAGAGGAAAGCTCATGTATGATTGGCAATCTGCAATAGACAGCAAGGAGTGGATGTACTCAATACTTACTACTGAAAAATTAGATTCATTAAAAAAAAGAGAGTCTTTTTGCATTTTGGCAGGAGCTATTTATTTTGCATTTGGTTTTGCTGTATTCGTGCCATAGTATTCAAGGCATTCACTGACCCACATGCTTACTTTGTCTGTCTGCTGAGATGAAAAGCCAATGCAGCGACAAACATATTTTTAGGAAAAGGTGTCAGACATCTATTTTTTTTTCATTTCAAAAGCTTATCTATTTTCTATCATAATTAAATAAAAACCAGAAAAAAATGAAAAAATAAGTAGTAGAATCAGGACCAAAATAATTTATGCGTAATTGTCCTACTAATATAGCAAGATACATAGACTAAAGTAACATTTTTAAAAAAGTAAACTAAATTGTTGTGATGTCGTTAACATATTCTTTTCAAACTGTGTATTAAGAATGGACTTAAGTATAAAGTAATATAGTTTAAAACAGTCTTTAAATTAATATATTTTTTGTATTGAACTTATTATATAACTAGTGCCATTTTGATGTTTGGCCTTTGGAATGTAGGTGCCCCATGAGTGTGAAATTCTTACCTACTGAAAATGACTAATCAGGTTTATAGGTCTTCATTCTGTTGGAGTTCAAGAATAGTGTTTTGGTTACAGGAATTCACAAACTGAATTGATTATCTAAAAGGTTTTTCTTATAAGCCTATTTTATGAGTTCAAACACTAAATGCATAT